>NC_045561.1:44027468-44656634 GCF_009819795.1 Aythya fuligula
ATTGCTCTGTGATCAAGAAGAGGCATATTTTTTGAACCAAGGCCTGTCATGTGCTTGCAGAGTGCCTTTATCCTGGGCTGCTGATGCTATTCCACTTAAATACAAGATGAAGATGTTTTGCTTAGGTTTGCGTGACTATGAGCAACAGCATTCTGATTGTTAGGATATTCTCTGCTGTTAGGAAGACCCAGTTTGGAGTCCCTGATCCAGACAATATCTGAAATTGTACATCCTTTTAAAAACAGATTACTAACAATACTTTAATGAAGAAAAAAAAAAAAAAAAAAAAGTTTACTTTTGCATGAAATTACTTTTATGGATCAAATACATTTCTTCTTATCCCAATTTCATCTGAAGACAGAACCTTCAGTAAAAGCCCTCCAGTCTGCCATCTTAATGACTATTTTATTTACCTGGTCATACAACATACCTGATGCCTGAAGTCACTGGAGAGCTTGCTCATGTGAGAATCGATGCAGTCTTACTGTAGCTGGTAAGGAAGAGCTGCCTCAGGCTAAAGGGCCCCAAGTACCAAGTTATCAACATGGTGTTCCATGTTGGCAGGTGGCCCCAACTTGTTCCTTATACCAAGATTCCTCCTTGCTACTCTAAATCACCGAGTTAAATGCATGTGTAGCTGTATTTAATGCAGTGCAGCAGCTGCAAACATGAGTTGCCAATAGCATGAGACAACAGCTCTCTGCAGACTACTCCTGGTGAGCAGACCACAGTTTGGAAACCACTGAACTAGCCAATGTTTACAAAGGGCTCTGAAGAGGTAATTGCTATGTAAGTGGTAAGAAATATTATTTCTAGCTAGCAAAAAATAAAATATATAGAAATGATATGATATACAATACATCATACTATGGAAACAAGGAAAACCTTGGTTTTGGTTACAGTTTTGTGGAATCGGAGATGAAGGGGAGTCATGTTGTGTTCAAGATTAACACACAACTAGTAAAAGAACACATATGAAAATGTTTGAAGAAAGAATATTTTTTAAAGGTACCAGGCCAATATTTGGATCCTACTGACCTGGCTTTTCTTACAACAGCACACGTCCTGGGGCATCCTCCATATTCACCTGCACCATAGCTCTTGCAGATAAAAGTAATGCTCAGAGAAACATGAATCTCTCTCTCATCATATGGCTGCTCCTTAGATTAGAAACTGTGACAATCACATTTATAGGTATATACTGGTGAAGATATTTTTGCCAGTTAAGTTAGTGACTTCTGGATTCCTGTTTTTTTTTTTTTTTTTTTTTTTTTTTTTTTTTTTTTTTTTTTATTATTATTATTTCCAGAGGATCCCTGCACTGCTGTGCTTCATACCTCAACCCTCCCCTGAACTATGTAAAACAGGGATGGTCTACAACCCCTGTTTTGCAGAACAGAAACTGCACCACAAAAAAGAAGTTCAGATTTTCAAATGAGATTGGATACCTCATTCTTTGCTGGATTTCTGTGGGTCTTAGGTGTTTATATATCTCTAAAACTTGCGTGACAGACTGGGGATCACACAGAAATCTATTGGGACCCCTTGAAATTGTTTCCAGCTTTCCAAAATCCAGATTGAACACTTTAAGTGGCAGGATATGTTCACTGTTCCAAGCTTCTGATCCTATAACATTCGTATTTGTAAGCTTTTATTTGCAAGCAATAAAGACAAGGAAGTCATTGGTTTTGAAGGTTGACAGCCACAACTTTACTGTAATCACAGCACTCCATGCCCCCATTCTGTAAGGAATACATTAAAATGGTACGATCTGTGATGAAATAATTAGTGTTGGCTCTGTGGTGAACATACAGGGTGAGACCAGAAATGCTGGTTAAATGCTGTTTGCATATTGAACCCCTTCTTTAAGCCCCAGCCTCTAATAATATATCAGAAGAAGGCAAGTCAGCATACAGATGTCTGATATTTAGTTATTTTGTGGGTTGTATATGGTCTTGCTGAAAGTGTGTCCAATCCCACATATGGCAATACTATCTTTGCAAGTAGAGTCAGAATCTATTTGCAGATAAGGGCAGGAGCAGTCAAAATGGGTTCAAGTTTTTATGGTTATTTAAATACCCAACAAAGAACCTGTAATCCCAGTCCTGCAATTCCACTCACTTGAATGGAATTCAGTAATAATGCCTCATTCTTAAAGGATACTTTCTATCCTAAGTGTATCCTGAGTGGCTTTACAAATGGTTATGCATATCTTTACCCTTTTTTGCAAGCTGAGAAACCAATGCACACAGAGATGAAATAATACAAGCTGGAAAGCCAGCAATCAGACAGGGATAAATCCCAGGCAACGTGAATCCGATGTGCTCTTCAGTGAACTGGGGGAGCTTTGAAAGTACATGCAGGAGTAAAGTCATGGCTTCTGCCTTCAAAGACAAAAAAAATCCATCATACTTGAAATAATTTAATTCCTCACATCTCATATGGGCTCATTTATATCTTCAGGAACTGCTTTTCAATTAGCAGTTGTGAATGTATTTTACCTGACTTTTTTTCAAAATCTGCCTGTGGAAGAAAACATTTATAGTTAAAGAGACACTGAAAGTGGAGAGACCTGAGCTATGCCTTCCCTTACTCTCAGTTCCTGATTCCATCCACATACGAATAACTTCATACATGAGGAGTCACAAGCACTTATTGAGGTGTTTCATACTTCAAGCTAAATCAATATAGAAATTGGAAAGATTATTCTTATCTTATGCAACATCGTTAAAGTGTTTTTGAATTGACTCAGTAAGTTAGAGGAACAAGATCTATGGGAATTTGGAAACTGTGCCCATAAATGCTTTGCAATTATTTGTGTGTAAAAAACCCACCCATTATTAAGTACAAGGCAGAAAAGCAGGAATCATTTATTGGAATTATGTTGTTTCTAGTGTGTAGAGTAGATATGGCTTGTTTTGTCAAAGAGATACTGAAGAGTCACTTCTGAAAATGATGTCCATCTCCAATCCACCCCCCCTCTCCCCATCCCAACATTACTAGGATTTCTTCCAGTTGTCATTGTAATATCTGAATGATCAATCTGGCTTAAAAATAAATAAATAAGAAAACAAATAAATAAATAAACAAAGAAATTTTTAAGTCTTGGCAAAGTTTTTTAATGGGAGCTGCATGGCTCAGATTCCATGGAAAATCTAGTCTTGCTAAAGTACTTAAATTACAATCTCTTCTCAGACTTGGAAGCATTAGTTCTGACCCCTTTCCCATGAAACTGGAATCAGCTTTGTCTTGCACTTTTACAGTGCCATCCAGTCATCCCACGTCTCTTCTCTGCTCAGTATTACAAACACAATTTTTTAGTGATGGACACCTTTCCATATCTGGCTGCATCTGTACTAGCTCCATGGGTCAACTCGTCCCACTCAGAACTGTAAGCCCATTCCACTTGTTTCAGTTCTCTTCCAGCCCTTCCCATTTCTCCTGCAACCAGCTGGAGGTTATTGCTACACCTAACCTGTCACCAGAGCTACTTGAAAAAAAAACTTATAAAGAAAAATGAGCCAGTCTCTTAAGCAGATGTGATCACATTCTTTGCCAGTTCCTGACTGAAACAAGACACAGGGCATTTACACTGTTTTTAGTACAACTGAGGAGTAATTGAGTGGAAGCAGCAATATATATATATATATTTATGTATTTATATATATAATTTATATATATATGTATGTTTCATATAGAAATACATAGTCATAAATATACATATATAATATATATATATTACTGTTTTTTCAGTACACCAGTCAGGAAAATCAGTCACAATAGAATTGTCTTTGTTTGATGAAAAGGAAAAAAAAAAAAAAAAAAAAAAGACTTGAAAGAGATCTAAATTGCCAGGCTGAATGGAAAATCTTTTCATAAGACAACACAAGTGGAAGTCCCCAAATAAAAGGGTATGTTGCCAGGAAAAACTACCTTTGAGCCAATGTAACAATGACAACAACGTGCAGAAACCAGTAAGAAAACAAATACAGATAGAATAAAAGAAAGGCTCTAGAAACTCAGAAAGAGTAAGGGTACAAATGGAACTGTCAAACTAAATGCTGTTTTATAAACCACTGAGATGAATAATAAAAAGGTAAAATTGATAAAAAACTGCAGATGTTTTAGCATCAGTTCATTAACCTCTCCTTCCACACATGGTTACGGAATTGAAGCTGGCCCCCTAAATAACATGAGTCTCTTCAGCTGCAGAGAGTATACTGAGAAGATACAGATAAAGAATAAAGCTGTGGTCAGAATCAGCATCTTCTCTGTAGGCTGAAGGTAGTTTGTGTGTGGGACATGTCAACTCAGTCACCTTGCAGAGGTCTTCAAAACAGGAGCGTTGCCCATGCTCAAAGACCATGCCTGCTCAGAAAGAGCAGGGTCCATTGCAAAAGGGCGAAATTCCTATGAGCCCCACTGGGCTCATACCCAGCCAGACACCGCAGAAGTCTCTCCACAAGCATCTGGGCTTTGGTCCCAGTGGGCTCTGGGGAATTGGTCTGGAAGCAAGTTTAAAAAATGGCAATGTTGGCAAAGAAATTAAGATGACCTCTTATCATGGTGTGCTCCCTTCTCCTCATAGGCTGCAGTTTGCCAAGCATCCATACCGGCATGTGAACTTGAACATCATGCTCAGGCCTGCAAGATCCTGTATGGTCTGGAGGGTGTATTTAAGCCTTTCCCTGCACAGACTATGGGTCTGGGCAAGGCAATTCTGGCCTGTCCCTGCTATATTAATTTTCTTTCTTTGTGCTGTGAAGTCTCCCTTTAAGGGTCACACAGAGGGTCAAGAGAAGTTCAGAAATATTGAGGGAATCTTGTGGAGGGACACAAAGGCTCAAGAGGAAAATTAGGCACTAGCCGGAGCCAGTGAAGACCAGCAGCTGCTGGCACCTCTCCCCTGAGCTCCAGTAATGACTCTAGAATTTCCATCTTGTCTTCTCCATGATAAAGCAAACACCATCTCTCACAGAAAATTCAGGAGAAAGACCCTATATTCTATATACCCTATAGGGTAGAATACAAAGTTTGGTATTCAAATTTAGCCTGAAGAATTGTATCCTTATCCAAAGCTTTTTAGAAGGGTATAATACTCTTTTAGGGTATATACTCTTTTATGCCTGCACAAATGAACTGGAAATCTCATCATCTGTTTTTTTCATGAAAATGTCAGGGATCTTTGCTCCTTTCAGTCCTGCAAATAACACTGTTTCCTCATAAAACTGTGCCCTTGCATATACAGAATGCCTCCAAACCTCAAGAGCTACTATTGGTTTGGGGCAAACTTCTTAGGGATGAAAGATGGAAAACATTCAGTTTCTAACCTGAATTATCTCCCCATCAAATCCAAACTTTCCATGGCCTTCATGTGCCATTTGTTAAGCACAGCTTGCCTGTATCAATGCCCAGTACATCCAGATTATTGTTATTTTTTGTTTTCCTTTTTTTTTTCCAGGTTTATATTCCTCCTCTTCTCTTAACCATACAAGCAGACTTTTTCTTTCATGTTTTGGCTGGCAAGTGATGTGAAAATCTTGCACACCCAGATGCTTCCAAGCAACCCTCCAGGACAGGTTGTTACTGCCGCTAGTATTCAACTGCTAATGACAAGTACTATAGCAATGCCCGAAGGACAGTAATGTGACAGAAAACCTTGCCTCGGGAAGGTGCTTGACATTCTGGCCCCTGACAAATGCGTGTGTT
Organism: Aythya fuligula; assembly: GCF_009819795.1. Classification (NCBI taxonomy): domain Eukaryota; kingdom Metazoa; phylum Chordata; class Aves; order Anseriformes; family Anatidae; genus Aythya; species Aythya fuligula. Next base: position 44,033,178 of record NC_045561.1, read on the forward strand.
TGTGCCCTCATAGATCAAGGTCCTGCAGAATTCTGTGTTTTCCTTGGAGTCAGATTTAGGAGGGATGTCTGGCTCCTAGACTGATCCAGGCTTGTTTTCCAAAGTTAACTTCACGTCATTTGGAATATATTATTCACAAAATCACTAGTCTGAGAGAAAGAGAGCCTGAGAATGATTAAATACTTTAAATAAAAGAAGACGAATAATGTGAGAAACTACCACTAGCCTAATTTTTACTGTCCATTACATTTCATGTTGGATGATTTAATTAATGAACTTGTCTGCAGCTAGTTCCATACAGAAAACGTCATGTGTTTCATTATTTATATGCTCATTGGTGTGGTTTCTTTGTTTTGATTTTTTGTTTTGTTTAATTTTGTTCTGTACCCCCAGCTCATTGAAGGAGAAGCATGATGTTCAAAAGACTGTTTATATTAAAAAAAAAAACAACAACAAAGCAACAGACCCAAACCACAGTCCTGTGCTTGTCTATAGCTAACAGTTAATAATAGATAAATAGGGTCTAATAAAATAAAAGTCTACATGGCCACTTGCCCAAAACACAGAGCAAGTTGGAGGTTTGGAAAAGCTGAGTTGTTTATTCCCTGGAGCACACCTCTGGAGCTAATACAGTCAGTAAGGAAAGAAAGTCAAAGACCACATTCTGTAAAGAAAGTCATCGCACAGGATTCCTGAATCAGTCAGGCAAAAGCAGAACTGATTACCAAGCATACTAAACAGTGGTCAAATTTCTGCTAAAGAAATTTTTATTCACTCTTAAGAAGTATTTTCAGAAGTGACTAAGCCTCAACTGCAAAAAGGCAACCTGTTAAAGATGAAAAATAAGAGTGAAATCTTCAGGCCTAGCTGTCTAATCTCTTCAGACCTGTCTTTTGAAAACAGCACAAAATTTTAAGAATAGATGCCTGTGAGTTTTAGAAATAGAAATATATAACCTGTGAGGCCTATATAAAATCTGAATACTGATTTAACTAAATCAGTCTAGAACTTGTCTGTATTTGGAAAGTGATTAAAATAATTTTTGTGTTATAATCCAATATGAAATCATTTCCATTAGAAATGCTATTCTGAAATACAAGTCTCTTTATTCCACCATCATTACTATGCTGTTGAAGTGGTAGGTTCTGGTTGCATTCCTCAGTGCCAATAAGCACTCAAAAACCTTACTTCAGAATGTTCAAGAGATGTGAATGGGGACAAGTGGCTTATTGTTGAAGGTCCAGAGACAGATTGCAAGTGTCATTCTTTACTTGCTTATTAGCAGTTAATTTTCTATACAAGTATCAAGACAGTGAAAAAAAAAAATGTGCAATTTTTTGAATAGCTGTGACTTCATGGAATTGTTATTGAGATAAAATTTTACACTTCTCCATCCTTAATACTAAGCCTAAATTGTTTCATTTCTGACTTACATGAAATCACAACAAACATGTCTCAGAGATGCATATCAATAACAGGAAACAGTTTATAGTGCTGTTTTCACCAACATAATTAAACTGGTTCTAAGCTGTTCTGGTTCTAATCAGGATGGTTGCTGCTGTACTAGGAAATATGTAGTCTGTTTCTCTCACTGCTCCTGACTTGCTTTTGCCCATTCCACTAGCTTGCTCTTCTTTGGACTTCTTCATATCACAATCTTCCCATTTTCTAAAAAGGTACTTTAGTTTATGAAACGATTTTAAATTGCAATAGGAAAAGTATGTCTTTAGGTAGTTGATATTATAAAATCTCTTAGTAACAGTCTAGCCAAATGTCCTGAGAGTACTACCACTTTTTCTTATTATTACACATGGGTTTTGAGAGGAAGAAATTTCCTTCTTAGCTCTGCTTATCTCAGCATTTCTGTTTCAATGCTACCTTGAAGCTGAACAAAGGTGGCTGTGAGCCAGGGATAAGTGAAGCCAGACACAGACCATGGACAGTAGGGCAAGTCATGTCAAAGACCTGACAATTATAAATGCAGGAGAGAAGGAAGAGGAACTAGTGTGGTCTAAAATACTTTACAATCTAACCGTAGGCATGTATACAATTTTCTCTGCAGTGGGAAACACTGGGACTTCTATCATGTCACTTCTATCTACAGTTTCCTATTATTGATGTATTTGCAGGGATAGTTTCTGAATGGTGTAAATTGCAGAAATTGGAGAGGAAAGAAGAAAAAGGACATGCCCTTTACTTCCCCTTTAGATGATATTTCCACTGTCATTTTATGGAGGTCCTGCCTTTCTGTTAATTCACGTTATTTTTCATCTGTAGATGACAGGGAATAGATTTTCCCAAACAAAAATATGTAGAAATCATTATATAGTTCTGCTGTGTAGAGCAGGGCCTATATTTTAAACTGTAAGGTCTAGGCTGTATACAAAAGAGAAACATCATGAGTTTAGGTTTCAGAACAAAGATATACTTAGTAAGCTCTTGGTGTCCCAGTATGTCACTTGTCTTCTAAGTTATAAAAAAATCATAGTTAAAAAGACAATTGTCATCTTTTGCATTTGAACTAGAACTACTCGGGGAAAACCAATAGAAAAAAATATAATTGTAGTAAAATATATTGTATATACTGTGCTGGAATATATTGTGCTGAATATATTGTGCTGGAAAGCTGAAGCAAAGAAGACAAAATCTCAGAGGAAGAGAGAGAGGCATATCTCATGTCATATTCATTGTATCACAATAAAAAGCAACATTCAGAAACCAATGAGGTTAATCTAAGAGATACTACTTATGGATATAAGTAAGAAGAAAATATGCTTTGGACAAATAATACTAATACTGAGTCTACAGAAATCAATACTAAGATTCTCATCGTCTTACAGGGGCTTGTATTTCATCCAAAGCTATATTCCATATTTTCTGATGTGCAAACCACTTGGGCATGCAAAGAACACTGAATTATCAGCCTGTCTTTTAGCTTTATAAAACTTATAGTTTTGCTGAAAGTGAGAGACAGATAAAATGAGAGGAAATGGCAAGTAATTCGGGAGTAAGAATTAGTGACAAGTAAGGAGAAGAAAAGGCAAAATGGAAGAGGAACATTTATTCAAGATTTATAACTACCCTTTAGAGATAAGGAGCTCTTGATAATGAAACAAACTGTCTGACACAAAATCTTCACTGGTAAGAGAAAAGTCAAATGTGTGTTCAAGTTATCCATTAAACCATTGTATCCACGGTGCTTCTTTCATAATGCCAGATTACAAAAATATTGAAGTGGCTATGTCTAGAGCTACATCATGTTCTGTCTTTCAGTTGAGCCCAGTAGAAGCAAGCATTGCCATATAAGCTTTCATCTGCAGGCATCAAAATGTAATCAGATCTTTTCTGAGTCCTTTAGCTTCACATATTTCTTTAACAGCTTATAAATACTAGCCTGTACATGTGGAGGCCAGGCTTGGGAATGAGGAGTGAAATGAATGAACTTTAGTAATTCACAATAATCTTTAGGATCAGAGAGCTGCCTGTGGTGGAGATGACACAGTTCCCAAATCAGGGCATTTGCTCACTGCCTCTCTCACTGCCTTTCAGCCAGAGTTAAGCTGGCTAAAATTACTAGACCAATTTTGAGTAAAGCCACTGTGCTGGCATGTTTTCCTTAATTCTGGATGGGATTTTCCCAGGAAATTTCACTGATCCACACAAATTTGCAATACGCAAAGGCCACATATTAAAATGCCTTCTCAAAAATTAAGATTATGCAAAGGGGGAGAGGAAGAATAAAGATAAGACGTACTTTGTCCTAAATTTATCTGTATCTGGGTGGGTGGGGTGTGGAGAGTGAAAAGCTGTCCAGAAAAGGCCAACTATAATTCAAATGACAAGCAAAACAACTAATTATAGCAGCTGTTGGGATGAACTAATAATTTCTGTCTTCCCTGAATTCTTCCCATCATTGCTATTGATGGTTCAGCTCCTCTTGTAAGAGGTCTGAAATAGATGTATTGTCAGGTTACTAAGTGTCTTAGAGGAAACAGTAGCAAAGATGTTGAAGCTCCAGGCCCAGCTAGTGCTGCATCTACATTAGTGCTCCAACGGTAGCACTATGATACGAAAGGGAAAGAATTACTGGCACAAAAAAAAAGCCCTTACCTTACATAAATGCTTGGAAAGTTCTGCAATAATGGCATTTAGATGTGGTTCTGGAGACAAAGTCAGCAATGCCAGCCCTCTAACTGAACCAAATACCATTAGACAATATGTTGCAGAAGCTGGAGACTGGGAGGAGGGGGGGGATGGAGGGGTGGAGATAAATTAGATAAACTTATTCAAGAAGAGAAAAATCTCAACAACTTCCAAAAGTTAAACTCTAACCATCTGAAATATTTGAAAATCAAACCAAATCAAATCAAATCAAATCAAATCAAATCATAGAGTGGTAGGAAAAGAGGCTGAGGGAGCATGAGCTCCATCCCCTTGCCCAGGTGAGAATCACAATTCTGATTGTTGTCTACAACAAATATAGTTTGCTCTTTAAGACCCCAAACACCTGCCTCTTCTGCAACCTTCTATAGTGTTTCACTGTCCCTGCTATTGGAGAAGTTTTCATGGTGTCAACTCTGAATCTTTCCTGGTGCAGTTCAAACTCTTCATTTCTGTTCCTCTCCTTGGTGGAAGGCAAGAACATGCTTTCCTCTGCAGCAACCTTATTTATTTATTTATTTATTTGTTTGTTTGTTTGTTTGTTATTTGCATAAAAATCATTACAGTGCCTAGACCTCATTTGTTTTTTTTTTCTAGTTCCACAGGCACCAAATACACATAACTCTTTCAACCTGGAAGACAAGTTGCAATCAAACCACTTTCATTAAAGCATGCTGTAAGTAATTTCAGGTACTACATTCTTATGATCTGCTTTTTTGTTTGTTTGTTTGTTTGTTTTACAATCCCTATTTACAATCCCCAATTTTCCCTATTGAAAAGTAATACAAGAATAACAAACCCCCTCTCCTTGTAGACCCACACAGACAAAAGAGTCTAACTGATTATTCATTAAAAACAACAACAAAACAAAACAAAAAAATCAGTTCAGCTGACTCATTAAGTACTGTTGAGATGTTGAAATTAGGGGAAAACTCTTTAAAAGCTTTTTATATCATTTAATTGTTTCAAGTGTGCTTCAAAATATTGACTTCCCAGGTCTCTCATGCACAAGCCTGGACAGCTGTAGCCCTGTTGCCTCCAAGCCTGCCTGTGTTGCAATGGGCAGCCTGGTTGCTGCCAGACACAGCAGATGGAGGTATCCCTCCATTTCCCTTTGACAGTTCAAGCTAGAAATGCCCAGGGCAGTAGCATGAAATTTTGAACTTTTCAGTGGAACAGAGTCCCTGGGACACGGGAAAGCCATACTGCCACTGTGGTATTTAAACTGTCTGGGTCTCATACGCTACCCTGGCACCATATGAATTACTAAAATCTCCATTTCCGGCCTTTAAATGTCTAGTTTTCAAAACCTGTTTTCTCCCTCAAGGTCCATATGTACCAGCACAGCAGAACAAGTTTGCGTGGCTTTTTATACCATTTCATGATTGTATTTTAAGCATCCTCATTCTCAGGTCTTTTCAGACTGATTTTGATGTGAATATTCTGTTTTTCTTTCATAAACAACTCTGATTTGTCCCTTTCCTATTTACCAGTATTTATCTGCCATACTACAAGCTGTCAAGTGATAAAAAAAAAAAATCCTAAAAACTCACAGAACAAATTCTGAAGTCTGTAGCATTTTAAAATAGATGTTAACAGGTAGTGGAAAAGTTGTATTAACATAACTATCTAACTCTGTGCAAAAGGCTGTGACAGTTCCAACTTTACTGACTGCTGCAGAACAACTGGCCAAATATCTTTCAAGTCCTCCAGCTCCTGGCCCCATTAACCCAGTTGGCAGTCTGTTAAAACAGCAGTCAGTTGAAGAACAGCTTTTGGCAAGTGCCAGTGCCTTTGCTACAGTCCAGTAATTGCACTTACCAGCTTTCAAAAAATGTTTGGCTTTATGAACAACTGCTTCACTATATGCCTATAATTTCTCTATCTGACTTTGGGTGGAAATACATCTTCGCACATGAACTGTCATCTCACATGGCAGGTCAGAGCCCTACATCATACAGAAGAGAGCTTTGTTCGGAGAAAGCGTTTTCCACTGTACTGTGCCCTGGATGAGGTTACCTTGTAATAAAAGTGGTCGAGAAGAAGCACTTCCATTAATCTTACCAGCCTCTGTTACTATCTGAGCTTTCAGTGGACCTTCTGCAGGTAGCTGATAACTGCTTCTGGTTGGTTTTCTTGGTTAAAGTCTTCCAGTTAAGCACACATGTCCCTCTTTGAAAGCTGAGGAAAAACAGTTAGCAAATCTGGTTTTAGAGTTTTGTGACCTGATACTGTGGACAAGACCATATCTGAAAACATCCAAAGTTCATTCTAAAGCTCAAACATGAGCCCAAAAAATGCACTAATAACAATAACAATAACAATAGCAATAACAATAGCAATAATAATAATAATAATAATAATAATAATAATAATAATAATAATCAGAAGTAACTGTCCTTTTACACCTAGTATCAAGATAGCATATTTCATAGTATTTTTGATTTGTTTCTGATGCAGTGAAGGTTTTCTTATTTGGCCAGAATGGAAACCAAGTTTAAACTGAAGCAGAACAGAATACGCGCAGACTGTGAGGCCAAAAGGCTATGTTGTCTGACTAGGTTTATATGTTTTCAACAACAAAATCTGGTCTTCTGGGAGAGTCACACAGGATTCATTTGAATACTACTGAAATAGAGAATATTCTGCTGCCTTGAGTTGTACTGGTGCTGGTCACTTATGAAAGCATTTCTTTGGGTCAGCACCTCAGGCAGCTCTGACCTTAGTACTCCCTGTCCCCTTCCACACCTGGGCTCCCCCAGGCCCCCACCTCAACCTGGGGCTGTCAGCCCCTGCCCTAGTGAGGCTGTAGAGGTGCTGGGCTTCAGCTACCCACAGCCCTGCCCAGTCATGGGCCTGACCCAGCCAGGCCCTCACATGGACCTGTATTCTGTCCTGGCCTGGACCTGCCTGGCCTGGACCAGCCGTGAACAGTCCCCAGCCCCAGGGCTGAGGTGCCCCAGGGCCTCCTGCTGCCATGCTCCTGATTGGGCAGAGGGAAGGGCCCTGGCTGCAGGCCCTGCACATGGGGAGCCCCCATTGTCCCTGCAGGGCCCTGACACTGACAAATTCAAGTGATGTGGTACTGGGCATTTTTTCCCCAGAAGGACACACCATGCTAGTTAAATTGCTTCTCTTTTGTTTGATTATCTAAGCATATTGCAGTGTTTACATTTTTCCTTGCAAGGTAATTTTATAAGCATTTGGTTCAAACACTTCTCTGTGCCCTTTCCAGTTCTGTACAGTCTTTTCAAGGACGTGAATATTCAAACAGCACCCCTGTTTTCCTACTGTATGCTTATCAGAAACACAGGCAATACTACCTCTCTGTTCTTCACAGGTATGAGACCAAAGGTCCTTTTGGAAGTAGCTTTACCCAGGGGCTCATACTTGCCTCTTTGACCATTAATAAATGTCCACCCTGATGTTTGCATATGCTAAGCAGTGTGGTTTAAAAGACATATTGTTACTTTAAAAGGTGCATTTTGCTGTGGAAACAAGGTCCAGAGCTCAATTCTCAAGTCTCTTTTATTCTGATTATGCCTTTGTTAGCTTTAATGGTGATGGCCTGGGGCTCCTAGACCTGGCAAACATGAACAGCTTTTCATCTTCATAAAAATGAGCTGAGATCCTTCACTGAGTTTTCCATTGTTTATCAGCCCCAGTAAATATTTGTGGGTGTCTCTATTCATAAACTATTTTGTATTTGCAAAGGACCCTTTTCCAAAAAAAGAAAAAATGGAGGGAAATATCTGAAATGCCAGCGGTAACAGCAGCCAGTGCAGTGAATGCCAAGAGGACTTTAAGGTCCTCTGTGGTGGGTCTGTTGATCCTTCCAGTCCCATTCACATCGTCTTTTTTGTCTCAAAGACAACATTGCCAATTAAAACAAAGCATTTACCTTGCAGCTCTATTTGCAAACAGGGTCGAGTTAAGTTTACTTCTGGAACAGTTTAAAGTAGGCAAGAAACAGACAGGCAATCCTGACTAGTAGATACTTCTTAAAGAAAGGCTCAGAATCAATTTTTCTTGGCCGGGACCTTCACATTATGTAAAGGAGAGCAAAGATGTTTCAAAACATGCTCTTGTTTGGTATGGAGATTCCTGAGTAAACCGTTCATACTCTTTCAGTTTCCCATGGAAACTGCTGTCTCTGCCTTTGCTGAGGAAGCATCCAAATTGTCCGTCAAATCTATGCTAAGGTCTTTCATACGGATACAAAGGGATCATAGAGTGAACAGAGCCAATAAATAAATAAATTAATTAATTAATTAATTAATTAAATTGCTCAAAGCTTTGATGCCCAATTTGGTCCAGAAATATAGTAAACATGATATATATTGATATATATATATATATATAATATTTTCAATGTCTTTATGTACCATATTTGCTGTTTCATATGCTCTCACCATTACTGTCACTTCATAGAGTTCTGTACTTCAGACAGCATCCATCATCTGTGCTGCGTCCCTCTTATTGGCCAGAGAAGATCAAGGTACTAGAACTGCAGCACCTATGTAACAATAACTCTAAATCATATCTCACTGGATTTTTTTTCTTTTCTTGCCTTTAATAGGAAGTTCAATTTTCCATGCAAAACAAATGCTTTTCCTCCATCTGCTCCAGATCACTTTTTCTCAAAAATAGTTCTGACAGAACATTTTCAGCTAGCCTCCACACTGCAAAAACGCTTATGCTTATGCTTATGCTTATGCTTATGCTTATTCTTTTCTAGAAAGTACAGCTAAACTTTGGGTATTTTTTCCCCATTTGTCTTTTTTTTTTTTTTTTTTTTTTCCTGTGAACATTTATGTGCCATTTCTTCTAATTTTTATTCTACCTTCTTACTTATATGATGACACCACAAGAATTCATGAAGCTCATTATTCTAGTCATTTTAACTCCTGGGTAGTTATTAAATTATTATTACTTAAATTTGTTTTAATTCATTTTAATAAATGTTAATACGTACTGTGATCCACACAGTAGATATTAACATACTACTGCTACCAAATGCTTGGTAGTTCATGTAGTTGAGGTTTATAATATTGCATAAAAGGCATTCTTCCTTCTTATATTGTTCCTTCTTACATTCTTCCTTCTTATATTGTGCGTGTTGAATTGAGCAGTTTTACTTGATGGAAGTGCTGTTTTCAGTTTTCTTGTACTGAATAAGAAGAAGCAGGAGATGCATATGCAAAAAAATATACACTCAGAGAGTACTACAAGTTGCAGTTATTATTATACTAATATATTATTATATTCATCAATTAATTATTGCAGAATTAACTTACTAGCTTGTGTGCTGTCCTTCTATGCATACATGCATGTGACATGGTTTTGTACAACACACAGCCTACTTCATGTAAATCTGTTTTTACCCACTGTGCAGACAGCAGGACAGAGGAGAACTTAGTGAAAAAAAAAAAAAAAAAAAAAAAGAAAAAAAAAGTATATATGCATATGTAGGTGATATGTCTTATATAATGTATAAATATTTATATTTTAAAGCATTGGGTATGGTACTCAGAAGAATAGGGTTCTCTGGCACTCCCACAAATGTCCTGTTCAGCAAGGCTATAATAATGCTAGCATTTGAGGATGTCAGATTAGCAGGTTGCATAACCATGGTATTTCCTGTTTCTTGCAGTCTGTATGTGGTACTAATGCTTGACAATTTTGTGTGGTTTGGAGGAAGGGGGAGAGGTGGGAGAGATATTGAGAGACAAAGTTTTACCAATATGTTGACAAATTCAGGAAGGTAAATATGAAAAACCCAGAGTCGCACTGCAGGTCAGACTGGGAATAAAACACATGAATCTTAGTCATCTTGTCTCTTTTCTCTTTATGAAACAAATCCAAGTCTCACCTCTAGCTGCATACTCTGCCTACTTGGGAATATAAATTACTGTCACAGCTTATGTTGGCTTAATATACATTGGTTGTTTATGATGAAAGGAGTCCTTTTAAAGAAGCCTAGGTAATTCTGTGTTTTCTTTCATTCCATTCTCCTGCAATCTCTTTCCCAAGGTGATAATATCTGTAATAGAATAGTTGTCATTCTGAGCTTTTCATTACTTCCCTTGAGATAGCTGTTAATGAAAACAGCCAAAAACATGTAGCAAGAAACTACATTGCTGTTCTCCAAGAGATCCCAATTTACCAGCATGTGGTTCTCATTTGGAAAGATTGAGGAGGAGCAGTGTTCTCATAACAGCTCCAAACAAAAAACATTTACTTGAAACTAAAGAGTATAGTGAGAGGTGATGTCCACAGGAATATTTTTTGTTTGTTTTTAAGCCAAACATGGTACAAAAAGATGCATTCATTTGCCAGCCTCATTACCTTACCATGACCTCTGTGAATTCAAGAAACACAACTGAGAACAGGAGCATTTGCATTAGTACATCATGGGTATCAGGTTGAATCCATCTCCTGATTGAAAGTAAGAGTATTTAAAGCTCTGAAATTTTAAAGCATTATTTAACATTTTCTAGGTTGCTACCACATAGCAACATGAAAACTATACTCATTATAATATTTCCTACAACCATGAAGTCACTTAGAACTTCCCTTAGTGTGACATAACTACAAAATTAACTACAAAATAATAAAACACTTTACCATTTGAATATGATCGATCAAATTTGACTTTACTAGTTATATATGAAACATCAGCCATAATTCTGAAACCTGTGCAGCACTAATGGAAGGAAGGAAGGAAGGAAGGAAGGAGGGAAAACAACACCCTGTGTTAAATGATTTAACAAACTTTTCTTTTGAAATAAAAGAAAATTCAGTGAAATTTCCCCCAGTTGGCCCAAATAAGAGAGATTTAAAAAATCTTAATCCTCTTCTAAATGAGAAAATTGTTTATTCTCCTATGTGTCTTCTTCCATATTTTTATTTTAATTTTGGTAATTTTCAGTTCTTAGATCATTTTTAAAAGGGCAGAATTTCAGCTTGCACAGAAATCAGAGGCTGAAGTGATCATGTTGTTATTTTGTTATTATTGTTGATTCCGCACCTGATTAATCCAATTTTGCATTAGAGTAGATTATTTCCTAGGACATAGCTTAAGGTGGGGACAAAAAAGAGCTCCTAGAAGCCTTCCTGAAGATGACAAAGTGCAGATTCAAAGGTATTGCACACCACTGAGATTATTTCATCAACCTCCCAGAGTCTAGTATGTAGACATTGGATTTGAAAAGGTTTCAGGGGAGTTAGGCTCTGTGTTTAAATTAACTATAACATACATGTACCTCTAAACACTATAGAAGAGATGTGAAAAAAATAAATGACTATGAATATGAGCACATCCAGAATCTCAACCCTTGGATGGATTTCTTGATCATTCAGGTCATTTTGCTCTTAAGGGTTGCTATAAACAGTGATGAACATGCTTATAAAGCATGTTTTTATTACTGATTTTTCCTTCAGTGTCTCACTGAAATTTACATCATGATTTTTTTTATGTTTCTGACACTCCATGAGACAGTATACATGCAGTTATCCTCATGGCATACAAGAATAGTTACAGAAGGCACGGACTTCTAGGCAGGTACTCAGCAGAAGAATCAGGACAGAAGGAGGAAGAAGTATACATGGCTAATTACAGTAATGATAAAAAATCAACCCTCTGCATAGGATCCACTGGGAGGTAGAATAGCATGGGGTGGGAGTGGCAACAGGGATTTTTGCCAGATGTGAAGAGCAGAGAGAGGACAATACTGACTCACTGCAGGATGCCTGTTTTCCTCCTACCAGTTTTGAATGACTGCCAGCAAAAGAGTATACTTAGGAATATCTCTCCCTTGAGTGCCTGTGTTCCTGACAAGTACTAAATACATGCAGAAGGGCTTGGCTATACCATCAAAATGTGAAGTAGAACTACTCAGAAAGTTTGAGTGTAATTTTTCTGCTAGCAAAGGGTTTGTCCAACTGTTATAATGAAAAATTGTTTTTTTTTTTTTTTTTTTGTCTTTTTTTTTTTTTTAAGTTTCCAACAGGAAGACAAAATATCAAATCAAATCTCAAGGACTCCAAAAGTAAAGTTGTTTGTTGTTGTTGTTGTTGTTGTTTTTTCTATTTCTTTTTTATCATTTTATTGCTCATTAAATTAGGTATTTTTCTGTTATTTTTGCCCCACCTTTTATTTTATTTTATTCCCAAATGTGATTCTTCCTCTCTTTTGTTCTAATAGTGTTCTAACAGTTAAAACATAAAAAAAAAAAAAAAAAAAAAAAAACAACAAAGTAATCCAACTGACAGTCAGAAAGACTTTTTACACTACCTCCACTCCAAAAAACCTCAGATTAGAAAATAATGTTCCATTTTAGTATTTGTAATTTTTTTAATCAGAGAAAAACATCTCCCTAAGGAGGCAATGTTCTGACTAGAACAAGAGGAGCCAGGTTGTCTGACACCTCCTAATATGTAAAGACCCTGCACAGGCTATCAGTGCTGTTGAGCCATTGGGAGGGACTAAAAAAGTGAATGCAGCCTCTTCCCTCTCTCACACTCCTGCCACCCATGGTGCAGTTAAGTTAGGCATCTTCAAAGAGAAAAGGTTCAGACAGAGGGACCATAAATCTACCTGAAACTGTTCTTGTGGCAGTAGATTGTTAGCTTGCTGGCATGCCACTGGCTCTGGCTTTGTTTAACAGCTTGGCATTCTACAAAAAAAATAAATCAGGTCTTTAATTTAGATGCTAACTTTATGCCTTCAAGTTTGAATATTTGCATCCAAGACATTTAAAATGTAACAAGTTTTTTTTTTTCACAGATCACATAATCAGATAGTAATAATAACAATAACACCTAATTGACTTTTCTTTTGGCTAGAACATATTTCTCTCATCTTAATGATTACTATAAAATATGCCAGTTGTTACACAAGAAAAGAAAGAACTTTATTATGACAATGGAGTTTTGTTCCTGCATAGGTACAAAATTATTTGGTCTGACATAAGTTTCTGGAATAGAAGTTCAATGTTGTCCCAATCAAACAAAGCCTGTCATAACTTCAGCTGAACACTGTTTTCAAACTGGGTTTTATTCCTTAATTGACTGGGTTTTATGCCTTTGAGAGCAAATGTGGAGCAATGGTTCCCCTGAACTATGGATCTCTGTCTGGATCCCACTCCCAATAGATTTGATATCCATGATTGCTATATCAAACCTGAATCTTTTTGTAATGAAAAATATCAGGCTCTGTGCTATGTGTGAATAATAGTCCTTCAGTACTGGGTCTCTGTTCCCCATATAAGTATATTGTATCTTCATAACAACCTAAAAATTCTTAGAAGATCGTTAATGGGAAAAAAAAAAAAAAATGTTGTGCATGAATCCCTGTCTAAATGTGTCCTGGGAGAAAGTTCTGTTAGTTAAAAGAAAACACATAACAGGAAAAGATTGTTATTAGTATAATACCAACACAGCTGGTATCTCTTCTTCAAGAAAATGCTATGCTCTTTACATCACAAATGTAAACAAAGGTTAATAGAAAAATTTAATTTATTGTATTTCCATTAAAAATAGTAATAATAATAATAAGCTTAGCAAAATCCAAGCAGAACAGGAACACAAGAATTAGAACAACTATTCAACACAAAGTATAGAAAGAAGGTATGGAGGTCTCGGAAACAATCATTTTGTTCTTTGCTGTACTGTTTTCTCCATAGTTGATATTTTCTAGCTCCACTTAAATATTTAAATGTAATAAACATAGGCAGGTGGGGAGGAAGTTAAAGCAGACAAAAGAAAGCCAGGTTTCCATTTCATGGTGCCAGACTTTCAGGTAAATTCCATGTCTATTTATTCTTTGTCTCTGTACAGAACATAGGTATTCTTTTCACTGAATTCTGTTGAGGTGCTGCAGGGATTAATTTGCTACAAAATTCATTCAGGTTTTCTGATGGTGTTGCATAATGGCATATAAGAAACTTGCTTTGGAAATCCACATAAATACATACTCTCAGCTAACATGCACTCAGCTGCATTAAGACTGAGACAAAGTTGGGAGTGAGGTAGATCCACCTCTTAGCAGACTACATGAAAGTTGCACCAGTCATGTCTGAATTTGGTCCACTGTGTGCACAGACCTTCAATACGCTTGGCAAAGTGTATTACAGTATCTTAAGAACAAAACCTTGTGTGTGGTATAGAACAGACCCACCTTTTCCATATTGGGAGATACTGAGCCAAATTGTATTTCATAAATATATCAAATTTTGATATATTTCATAAATATATCAAATTTATATTTGGGGTCTAGCCATACCCATCTGACTCAGATAAACAGGGCTTGCTATGATTTATACTTGACCCTTTCTTCTGGGTCAAGTTTGTTGGTCTTCTCATGGCAGCTTAAACATGGCAGCTTTGTGGAATAGGTTGTCCTAGTGTTCAGTGATGGAGTGAGGCTTGGAAAAGAAAAGAGAGGAAAAAAGATTTATTTATTTGTGGTGAAGAAACCCTCATTAGGCAATTCGTGCAGTAAAGTTATATGTTTGGTTGTTTTTTTGTTGTTGTTGTTTGTTTGTTTGTTTGTTTTTTACAAAGTGTTATAAAATACTTAACTTTGGAGCTGAAATTGACATGTGTTTGTCCAGGCAACAACTCATGCCATAAGTCTCTTTGAAATTGCTTCTTCTGTGTAGCCTTCTTTCCTTCTCTGGCAAATTATGTTCTCAAATAGTCCTTAAAGAAGGGACAAACATGAAGTGCAGAAACTGTCATTTAAGAAAAACGACTATTTTCTACGGAGAGGCTTCTCTCTCCACTGGAAATGAGATATTGCTAGAATGGATCCCAAGCATAGGATCTATTCTTACTGGTCGTGGAGGGTTGATATTTCTCATTACAAATTGAATTAGATACAGAGGTATGATCAAGTACTCCAATTAAAAGTAAAGCAAAATTAGTTCAGTAGGAGGTAAATCACTGAAAACCTCAGCTGAATAGCTCAGTTCTGCTGCCTTTAAGTGGGTAGAAGACCATGGATCATCTCAGGTGAAAAAGTTCCTCTTGTCACTGGCACAATGTGTTTAGTTAAAACTATATTAACACTGGCTGAACATTTCCCAGAACTTAGCTCTTAGGATGTTTTAGAATGAAGAGAAGGTGATCTCTAATATCTTATCAGCCTACTAGGAAACGTAGCTGGCAGCAGTACTCTAGAAATGCTGTTATAGTTTATATGGTCATCGATTTTTCAGGTTTGTAGGAAAACAATAATCCACTAGCCTAAAAAGATGTGAGAAGGGACTCTTATCTCAAAGTGTTTACAGATTAACACAACAGAAATATACTTGGAAACTGCCTGAGAACAGCTGTAGCTGAAGCACATAAATGCCATTTCCCTGATGAGTTCATTCCATAATTAACACAAGCAAGATGAGACGGTAGATCTCACTCTCACTGAAACCAGTGATCAATCATTTTCTCTACTAACTAAGGCACTTAACACAAAATTAGGACATTCAGCCAACAAGCTGAAATTCAGTTTTCTACAGGCCAGGTAGAAGTGCTATGCATAAAATCTCATTAAATCCTTATGGATTCTCATGAGATCTAAGTTATATATGGGATATGCCTCCCATGAGTCCTGAAATCCTTGTCTCAGACAGAGAATCAGTCTGACTCTCCTGGGTGTAACACAGCATAACTTTATAGGTATGAAAAAAAAAAAAAAAAAAAAAAAAAAGGACTTGCTTCCATGAAAGTAAAAAAAGTTAGGTATCTCATGCTCCTTATACATTTCTTCAGAGTATGACAGTGACAAAACAATGCTGCTGAGGTGGCTAAATTCCCTCTAGGGCAAAGCACTGTGTCGTGGCCTCATAGCTGCCATTGGAGGGAAATGGAATATTCTATCAGACTATTGGATGGATATAAAGATGTCCCTTCAAATGATGCATGTAGAAAGTACACATCTAGGATACATCCATCCTTGGAGTTTTAGCACTGAAGATACACATAATACAGTCAGTTTCTATATTGCAGGGGTAAAACAAACAAACAAAAAGTCTCCAAAGTAACTGCAAAAACTTTGCAGATGTTGCATTAGACAAAGCCAGAAAAGAATGTTTTACTAACCTAAACTGTTTATCATGTATCAGGTGGCATGGAAGAAAAAGAGAAGAAAAGAAAATTTAAGTGTTCTTTTTTTTTTTTTTTTTTTTTTTTTTTTGTGGAAGAGTAAGACATTGCATATTAATATTGATTAAGAAAATATGCAACCACAAATTTCTAAAATAATATAAACACCTCTGCAAATCTTATGTTTTAAAATAACAATCTAAGGAGCTTGAAGAGAGACTGAATTCTGAAGAACTGCTGTGTTACTATTCCCCTACAGCACTAAAAACTGCAACCTAGAATATAATGCCAAGCCCAGCTCTCATTTAATAGTCCTGTTTGAGAAATTATACTTAATATTAACAAATGAAACAATAATCTAAAACACAACAGACTTCTGGTTTCATTTTAGGCAAAAAAAATCCTTTGTGAGCTAGTGATAGCGCATTTTATAGACAGAATGACAACAGTGGGGGGACAGATGCTTCATCTGGTGGAAAGCTTTCAAAGATGCTATTATCAGCACTCTCTGGCTAGCTGAGCTTTGATATTTTCCAATAAAATCAATCAGTGAATGTAAGCCATGCTTTGGAACAAGGAATTCATATTTTTGTAGCTAGGCACCACAAGGGATTTGATTTTTTTAAAAAGTACTAAATTATGTGTTTGGTAGAAATGGTTAGAAAACCTGAGCATCAGAGCAGCCTTTATATAGTTGTTTTAAAATATCTAAGTTTGAAAATCTTTGTTCCTTATGGACTGTTAAACAGGACTCCTAAGCAAGAGTGATTGATGTGTTATTTGTATTCGTATAAATTTTGAACCCTGTGGACAACTTCAGGATAAAGGAGTAAGGATCTTCAAGATATTGTTTGCACAACTCTCTTAAAAGTTATTAAATACCAGGAAATTCAATCACAGATGTCAAGCCATCAGAAATCAGGACCTTCACATAAATATTTTTTTATTTGAGTCTCTTTTCTGTACCTACCTTGTTCTATGTCTTGTCATATTTACATAATTAGCTTCATGAAACTTGTTTAAACTTCTCCATAAATGTCAGGACCTCTTTGCATTCCTAGGAAATGCATAAACAAATTAATGTGAGGTCTTGGGCAAGATTCCTACCCGGCCAAACATGGGTGAGTCAACCTCTAGGACCTCAACTGTGACGTCTGTGGGCCCTGCCCAGAGTCTTCCTCTTAGCAAGTGCTTCAGTAAATTTCTGTTTGGTATGCTGAGTTGCAGCAATAGGTAGCTTGCAATGGGGTCCTGTACAACTTTGACTGTTTATGGGCAGGGAACAAGGGACTAAGTGACGTTTCATTGGTTAACTCCATGTCTGTCAGTTGGTGGGTCCCATGTCAGTTTTTCAAACCTTTCACCACAACCTATGTTTACATATCATAGTTCAAGGGCAGACAAAATGAGAAGAAGCAACTCCCAAAATTCATAGTATCAATTGAAACAAGAATGGCTAGTATTTTTTTCTCCACTTCTGGCTTTTAGCAAACAAGGAAAAAATTGCTATTGGGTTTTGGTAGCAACTGAGCGCACAAGATTGTGTGAATTATTAATCTTCATTCACTGTAAAGAGAGGATAAAACATGAAATCTAAAGTAACATGCCTGAAAATATGTGTTGGAGCCAATATTTCCCTCTGGAAAACAAATATTAGTAAAGTTTGTCAGATCTGTGTCCTACGAGAAAATCTTCCCTCTAATTAAAATTTATATTAAAAAGTTCATTTTAAACAAGTGGTATTAAAGGCACTTCCCCTTTCCTCCTCTATATTATACATACCTGTTTTGAAATTCACAAGCTGTGAAATCCAAGAAGGCATAGTCTGATCTCCTGCCATGTGGATGTGCATAGACCCTCACTCAGTTACTACTGCTCCAGGTCCAGCAATCTGGAGGAGTCAGGAGAACATCAACCTTGATTTAAAAAGTGAAATTCTGTCCCCACAGCAGGATACAGAAACTCACCCCCAGATCTTACCTATGTAATTACTAACTAGTTTGGCTCTGGCAGGCTTTTAGCAAATACAAAGTACAAAGGAACCTGGTGATATATACTTTGCACATCTCCATGTTGGGAATCTGCAGTGATGTTATTTGATGAAGCAGTTGCTCTCTAGACCTCTGAGTAACTTAATTTTATGTGACCACAGGTAGATTCAAAATGACATGCAGGCTCTAAACTAGGCAATTGGCAGCACTGGTACAGATACCAGAACACAAAATAGCAAATTTACCAGGCTGTGGCATCAGATGATCTGCATACTGTGAGATATCAGATTTTCCAGTATAGCTTGTGGCAGAATCAATTATTTTCCAAAGTACAAGGATGTGCATTAGCAGATGAAAATAATTTGTATTGGTTTCACAACTAGTATTATCCATACCACCAGTGTTTTCTGACTACATTGGTGATGACTACACTGATAACAATGATGAACTGAATTTGCTCATGGTCCATGTGGATTCTGAGGAATCCACAAAAGGTGGTAATTAAAGATCTATTGTCAGCTGCTTGTATTGACTCCAGTGAAGAAAACACCTTCAAAAAAAAAAAAAAAAAAAGAAAAGAAAAACAACAAAACAACAACAACAAAACAAAACACCAACCAACTAAAGAACAACAATTACAAGAAGATTTACAAATTGAAAAAAAAGCTAGAAACTAGTAATTTAGGAGTGTGTTGTCCTGTTTCCTGCATTACCAAATTAATAGGACAATTGACTACTGAAAGAGCAGACAAGCTGAGACAAATGGAAGAGAAATAGTTGCAGATATAATAAATATATAAATATAAATAATATATAAAATATATGTAAATATAATATATATAAATATAAAATATAATATATAAATATAAAATATAATATATAAATATAAAATATAATATATAAATATAAAATATATATAAATAAATATAAAATAATATAATAGTTGCAGATTTAACAAAGAAACAAAAATATACACATAGAAGGATTACAAAAAAAAAAAATACCTTCACACCTGCTGGCAGAAGGATGTTGGACAGTAGCCAAAAGAATCCTGTGTGTGGTGTTGGAAGTGTTGTATTGAACTATATTATGTCCCATGTTTAGTGGTCCTAGTGACCATAGTAGGTGGGGATTGCCTTATGTGTGGAAATGTAGATTATTGCCTTAGCTGAGGGAGATAGATTAGCAATAAGGGTGTCAGTCTGTTGTCCAAAGTGGTAGAATTGGCAAGTGTAACTTCTAACTTGCAAAGAAAATACATTTTCACTGCAATACATTGTCTCTGCTTCATTTTTTTTTTTTTTTTTTTTTTTTTTGCATGTGTTGCTTGCATTCATAACCTTGTTTAAAAAAAATTCCAGTGTTTTCCACAGATTTAAGGTTTCACCCCAGTTCATGACCTGGGAAGTTATCTAGAATTTGCTGCTATATATCTTGTATTTTGGTCACTCCCAGACCACAAGAGGAAAATATAACCAAACATGAATCTCCCCTGTGAGATATCTGATTGTCAAGTGGACAAACAAACAAAATTTGCTTTGAGCCAATTGAGACATAAACTAATAATCCTTCAGTTTGACTTTCTGGAAACATTTTTTTGCCTTCTGCTGGCAAACGCTCTTTGTCAAATCTGACCAAAATTTGTGTAAAGCCTTTCTGGGGGTGGGTTTGCTATTCATCACAAATTTCGTGCCAATTTTAGTCCAGTCAAATAGATATTAGCAACCTTTCAGTCTCTCCACATTTGGTGAGAATTTCAGTATGGTATCTGTTTTCAGGGTAAAAATAAATAAACACATAAATGAAAAGCTGAAAGATGCATATTTATATGTATATGTATGTATGTATTTTTTTCTTCAGAATCAGTTCCAAAGGCTTTCTAGAGCATATGTAACCCAGCTTTCTGATGCAATCTGTAGATTTTCCATGCACCTGGAAACAGATGTATGTATAGACTAGACTGCCAACCATGTTTTTTTACTGCAAAAGAATTCTAAGACTTGTACAAGGATGGTAAAACTCAGCTGGGATATAAGCAGTGCACATAACTTCTATGGCTCTATTTATCAGGACAGATTTTGTTCTGTATTAGAAACACCTAATATGTTGATTGACCCTTTAACTTTGGATTATGCACTTGCTTCTGACTCAACTTTCTTAAGATACTTCAATATGAAATGTACAATTTGCTGACTTTTCACAATACATGGATCAACATTTTTTCTTTCTAATGATGGCCTAAACCATTACATCAGTACAGATGTCTGGATTACACATTAGATACTTTTATCCTAGCTTCACCTATGAGAAAAACATAAGATTAAACTTGAAAAAATACATGTATGTCTGATCTGTAATACTAGCACCGCCTTGTTCTCAAAATCCCCACCATGGATTCACATACTTATTACTCAGAAAGTCAGCCAATAAGCCCAGATACATTGCTTTGTATCTGGGGCCAACTATGCCCTAGTCTGAGGTCTTAGTGTGAATTAAAGTTGAAGTTATTGTTGCCCTAACTTACTGCTGGCAAACAACCATTTCTCCTCCCTGTTCATGGAAGCCAGTCCTTGCACACTTCTTGCAATACAGAGTAGGTCCCATCTGTTTCATCTGTTTATTCATGCCTGTGCTGATTAAGCCTGACGGAAAGGCTGCTGTAAGCCTGGCACTGTTTGTGGGGATGGCTCTTGCTGGGGCTTGTCTGGAGTCTCGCTCAGCAGCTGAGCCCACAAAGCCGTGTTCTAAAGTAATGGCATTGGAGCCCTGCTTTGTAACGTACCCAAGCACCACATTTAAATCTGGTGTCTAGACAGCTGTGCATTTAGTCCATCACAGCACACAGTCCTAACAGGTTTTTAAGGCAAAGAGCATGGCTACTCTACAGTGTATGGGCTATGACAGAGTAACACACTGCTTGCACTGTAGGATGAGGTGAGAAGGGAAAGGGTAACTTCACTTTGCAAACGTGAGCTCAAAGCCTGCATCCATCACACTGTCAGCCCTTGCCTTCAAAGAACTGGGCATATTTGTATTTCAGAGTACCTTAACTCACTACCTTTGAGAGCATCTACATGTTAACTCTCACAGGAACACAACATGATAAATTGATGTTTCCACATTCTCCTCTCAGATCTTCCTTACTCTTCAAATCTGCTTATTGCAGCTGATCTGGACAATGGTTCAGTGTTCCCAGTGAACCAGCACACAGCTGATCTGCACAGAGTTTTAAAGAAAGGTAGAGATCTTTTTGTGGTAACAGAAATCTTCCTGTGAGTTATGTTGTCTGCATAAACATAGGTTTTGCTATTAACCACAGCACTGACTGTTTATAGGAGGCAATTCACAAGGGATATTATACAGGGGGCATTATCTTCTTATGCAGAAACATTTGTATGCATCTTCCTGTAGCAAATGTAACATCACTTGATATTAAATGTTGCTCTTTAAAAAAAAAAAAAAAAAAATGAGTTGAAAGTTCACCAGAAGGCAAGTTTAAGAATAGCACAAGAAGGCATTTTACAGGTTTCCACATGTAGGTTTGCCTTTACAATTCCACCTGGATCATTTGTATTCCACTCCTTGCTATCTTCAAACAAAGGCTGTCAGCCACATCCAATTATCTCATAGTTCTATGATGTACTACAAACACATGGGGGTTAAGATGAAAACAGTCAACTCCCTTATATTTATGGCAGACACTCAAGAAATGGGAACCTTCTTTTGTGAAATCATGTAGCATGACAGAACCACATAGTAGATCAGTGCAAGACAAATTTTGCTCCTAGAATTGTGTGTAAAAGATTATGAACATTAACAAACCCTGCAATATAATTACTTCACTAGCATAATGTCATGCCTAAATTATATATATATATTTAATCATTTTCACTGTTTCTTATTTTCAAATACCAATTGAGAGATCTACGATATGAGCTAAATATATTTTAAGTGCATGACAGACAAAGCACGAAAACACCTTCAGCAAAGCACTATCACCAATACATTAATGCTGGAGGAGCTGACCTGTTAGGTTTCTCTCCATTGTGTTTTCTATTAGTTTCTATTAGCACTATTCAATATAGACAACAATTGGTACAAGTGGGGTGTTTTGTGGTGTGAAAGATTTTTTGGAATCCCACAAGAATAAATAAATAAATAAACAAATAAAAAGATACACTATCAGTTGCAATCAGCCAAGGCTATGATTGTGCCCATTACTGGCTTCACCTCTGTGACAAGGCATATATTTTCTGTTTGGAAACTAATGCCAACTACAGCAAGAATTATAAGTGAAAATATCTCTCAAACTGAGTAGTTGCTGTTAGTTTCATTTCTATGGCTCAGACTACAATGACAAATTTCTTAAGCAAAATCCATCAAACGTAATGTTGAAAATTAAAAGAAAAAAAATACAAAGTTGGAAATAAAAGGAAGAATGTGATGATTGAATCCCTACACTCCAGTACTCAGTTATGGGTTTAGCTACTAGTCAGTGTTTGTCAATGCCACATTTGAAAAGTAGTTTTTATTGTCAGAAGGCACACTTTGCAATCTTAATACTATTGTGGAAGAAAAGCAGATATTTTGACTCTCAGCTATAGAAATTCTTTCACTTAAAAATAAATACATAAAAAAAAAAATAAATATGAGAAGGATATGAAACTTCTGATGTACCACAAAAGACAGCATATTGCCTGGCTGGGAAATGCTTAGAGAGGTGTTTTCTCAATGCTTCTGACTCAACAGATGTGGCATTTGGACTGTATGAAACTTGCTCACACTGGTGCCTTGATCTCTGTTTCTCACTGTGAAGAGGACACTGAGCACTGGGAAGTTGCATGTCATAGATTTCAGGAGATAAATTATTCTTTCTTTCTATTTCAAAAAGATGAAATAGAGCAGAGACTCTGGAGACTAAAACACATTTCTTTCACACACACACACACCCTCACGTGAACTCCAAGCAGCTGGTGAATCAGTGCCCGTTGTCATTTTGTGGCAGTACTGCCTGGCTTAATGTGAAAAGCTTCCAGGCAGAATTTCTTCTGAGAACATCAATACTGACAGGCTATGCTGCTTGCTGCAAGGATGCATCCTTCTTGACAGTTAAGAAGTCTATGGGCTTAAAGGAGTGCAGCAGGAACTGTTTGTAAACCAGAATGGCTGGCAACCCTCAGGGTCATCCTCTTCTTCACCTGATCCTTTCCCCCCAGTCCACTTATAAACTCTATGTCAGCATGTAACTGGCACTCTCCTCTCTCCCAGCTGCTCAGGGTATGTCTGTTTCTATTTGCATTAGGACAGCATATGATGAACATGATCCTTTACCTTCTCTACAGCACCTCTGAAAATCTGAAATGTGAGGCACTTCCTCTCATTAGCTATTATCCAAGTCATTTTCTGGATGACTATTCAAGTCTAATGAAATCAAGCTGCTTGTCATCAGGTCATCATGACATTTGGTACCTTGAACATAATTCCAGTCTGAACCTGTTACATTTTCCATAGACTCTAAAGTTCTCTTGAACATATTTCTTTCACTCTTTCTCCGTCTTTTTCCCTCTCACACACAGTTACAAACCTTCAGAGTAAAGATTAAAGATTTTGAGAAGTATTTATATAATTAGTTTTAGCCACCCCAAGAGTGAACATAAAGGCAACCACAAAAAAAGACAATGAGAAGCCAGCACTCTCTTGTAATCCTTTGCCATCAATGTGCTGATTAAAGAAAAAGTTGAACTGTAGGGTATCAGCCAAGCCTGTAGAGGATCTATTGGTACAATGAACAAAATAAAATAAAATAAATAAATAAATCTAATTACACTTTGCTTGCATCTTTACTGAATAAGAAATACAAAAGAAAATTTATCTTTGTTGTGGTTCAGATTTCCTCATCCTTCTCAAATCTGCTCTTAATTTAGAAATATGCTGGTTTCTGCTTTCACATTTTCTTTAAATGCTGCTTAGACTTCCTGGATCTAAAGAAAGCCTTAGGATTGGTCATGAAAACAAATGTCTCTTGGAACAAAGAACCCAAGCCACCAAGATACAGAGGACCAAATTCAGACCTTATGTATTGACAGAGAAGTGATTCAAGGGCAGGCTGCACCTTCTTTCTTGGTCAGAAAGTGGATGCGCAGTATCTGAGTGACAAGCTGTCTCCAGAAAGAGGGAAGTTGTGTCCTTTTCACCTGTGTCCCCTTTGTTCTTTTTTCCCTCCAAGCAAAGTCCCTCATACTTTCTCTTTCCGTATCCATATCTTATGGGCAGTTCTGCTTTCTTCTGTCTCTAGCATTTCTATGTGTGCTTTGTTTTCTTTCTTCCCTCTGTCATTTCTCCTCTTTTACCTTCTCCTCTCATTCCTACCAACTTTCTCTTTTCTTATTTGTTTAGTCTCCTTGTCTGCTCCTCCTTCACTCCCACATGTGCCTTTAACACACAGCTCTGGCCAACCTTGCAGTTTCCCTGTAGTATCTCCATTATCCTCCTTCCATTCCTTTCCTCTCTCTGTCCCTCTACTTCATTTTTTCTTCTCTCTCTCTTATTTTTAGTAGTCTTTTATTTTTAAACTGTATATCTCAAAGAAAGAGTGTGACTCTTTCTTTGTCTTTCACTTCAGCACCTCATCTTTCATATATTTTGTCTTGTAAAATACTTCTTGAATTCTATATAAAGCAGCAACAGTATGATTCTGGCTCTTGGGAGAACAGTGAGAGAGGGCCTATAGAATAAGCTTCCTCACTCAATGCTAAGAGTTTAACACAAAGAAATATGCTACAGACTGAGAGAAGCATACTTCCCATCTGCAGAGCATTAAGAAGCTGGTGTGTGCAGAGGTTGTTTCATCATATGGTGCTGTAAAATAAAGAGGAATTCTTAGGTGGGAGTTAACTGAGCATATGCATTTGTTGAATGGGTGACAGGGTACTTCTCAAATACCCCTTAGCTGAAACTTGCATTGACTCCCCACAGCTGAAGCATGATGTTCTGGATTGATCTTGATTGTTCTGGATGGATTTGATGGATTGAGAAGCAAGTAGTTAGGGCTTGTCATTCATGATACAGGGCAGGGGTTTTCAGCCTTTTTTTTTTTTTTTTTTTTTTTTTTTTTTTTTTTTTTTCCAGTGGATATAACCCACCAGGGTAATAAAATCTCAGCTATGGAGTAATATCCTGTAATTTACAGTTTCTGTCATTGTGGTTTTTCTTGTATTCTTTGTTCTGGTTCTTAGTCCCATTGATGTCCCAGCCTCAGATTTCAGACGACTGAACCCAAGCTGTGGGTTCAGGAAGACTACCTTGGGAGCTGCATGCTGACAGAACTAGAGCTGTTCCTCAGGTAGTAGTCAGAATGGGTTTTTGCAAGCATCAAATTTAGATGAATTGTCTGGTAAATGATCAAGATATGCTAGGATATTAATTTAGATTTAAGTGTGTTTGCATTCAGTCCCACAGCAGACTTATTTTGCAAAGCAGGATAGTACCATATATATTTCTGCAGGTCACTAAATCACACTGCCATGGCTTCACTGCTTCAACTGTGTTGTGCAGATATAAACTGGGATAAATACCCGTACCCATATTACGATTTTCTTCTTCTGAGTGCATAGAGAGCTAAATCCATCTTTAAGCTCTAAACCTGTTAAATGAAAATGTAGCATTTCTTTGACTCATACAGGGATAACAAAGTACACAGAGACTGTAAAATGAGACTCAGATGAAGCATGAGAAATGAATGGTCAGAAACCTGTCTTTTTTCAAACAAAAATGATTTTTAAAAATAATCTCAAGTTCAGAGGAAGAATAACAATGTTGCTACTTTTCACAACCTCTAATTTTGGGATAAAATTCATGTCAAAATGCCCCTTTTGAAGTCCACACTTCTTGCTTTTTAGATAAAGGAAGGGACATGTCAACATAAAAATAAACTCTAAATCAAAAACAAACAAACAAAAAAACCTTTCTAAAGCAAAATTTTATCCCAATCACCTCAATCTTCTGATGTTGGCCAGTCATGGTTTAGTGAATATAATGATCATTCACTACCTTTTTTTTCCTTTCCCAAGTAACTGCCTAGAACAGATACAGGCATCTTCATGGATGTTCTTCAGGTACTGCGTGAGCTTTATGAATGTTTATAAACTGTTATTTCTGGTGTAATATACAATTGCAGCGTTCTGCCTACGATCTCATAGACTTTTATGAGTTATTTTCTTTATAAAGTACTCATTCCAGATTGGAACAGATTCTATGTCAGTATGAAGTATTTTGTATTTGATAAGAAGTAAGATATTCTTTGTATTGAATTAATGTCAAGAATAGAGACCCTACGGAAAGGATGCCTCAATTGACTGTATTTTATGGAAATATTGTACAAATGCAGAGAACTGATTCTCATTTTGCTGTCTTCCTTTCCAACAGGCATTGTGTTCCAGCAGCAACATTAGTAAGAGGACAAAGCATATGACAAAACAGGGAAGGTGAGTCAGGGGATAAAGCAAATGACAAAACAGGGAAGGTGAATGTAGAAAAGGCAAATGATTGCAAATATTTCTGATGCTAAACCAGATGAAAAACAGGCTTCTCTCCCTGTTACCCCCCACATTTGACATTCTAGAGAAATGTGTTGTTCTGAATGCTTTCCACATACGCTTTTGTTTAAAGAAAAAAATAACATGCAATATTTATGCTTTTTAAACAAAGGGCATATTTTCACTTATAAAACTTGAACTGGAATAATTAAATGGGACAAAGAGTACAGTTTGTATCAGTAATTTACTATAATCATTCTAATGTTTCAGGCATCAATAAATTTAGCTAGTTGCTATTTAACGTCAAAGTAATTACTCCAAAATGACATCAATTTGCCATCCCAAAGAAAACAAAAGTAATAAACCTTTCACTTTCGACATTAAAGACTCTTTCACACCAGTTTCTAACGTAAATCCTAGTTATACAATACACTAACGTAAATATTTAAAAGGGATAGCTAAATTATCCTTGCCAGGGAAGATTTCTTAACCCCTTTTAATCCACCTTTTATTACTACTATTAAAGGAAACATTACCTAAAACTATCAAAGCCTGCACATACTTAAATATCTTTAATGAAGAAGTTTATATTTTTCTTCCTCCTTACAGTTTTCTAGGAATGTCTGCTTCTGCAGTGGCTTATGGCACTTATGAAGGTCAAAAACCTGGTCCCAGTGAGAAAAGTGTGAAGTGTAACACTTGATGTATATGCAGAGAAAATGTAGTTTAAGTCTTCTCCCTTATGCTCATATGAACTGATGGCTTTTTGCTCTCTTCTACCTTTGTTATCTGAAATTATATTAGCAAGAAATACTGTAATTCCAAGTACTCATATGTTGTCCAGTTCTACAAAATGAGGGTCTGAAAGCTATACTGGAAGAATGAGAA
Source organism: Aythya fuligula (assembly GCF_009819795.1). Lineage (NCBI taxonomy): Eukaryota > Metazoa > Chordata > Aves > Anseriformes > Anatidae > Aythya > Aythya fuligula. The sequence goes on from NC_045561.1 coordinate 44,060,857, forward strand.
TTAAGTGATTTTGGTAAAACTGGAACTATGAAGTTGGCCTACTTCTAGGGGTGGGACCAGGATGAGAAAGTTATCCAAAGTGTTGACAAAACATGGAACATTTCTTACTGTGTGGCCTGTTGACTAATGGACATTGCAACAGACTGGACAAATCATTGAACACATAGACATTTTACGAAGTTAATAGTCTTCTACTTACAACTTTATAAAAGCTCTAAATAAATCTGTTCAGCAACAGCTGGAACTAGAACAAATAATAGTCCATGAGAACCAGAACATACATTGTGTTTTCAATAAGAACTGAATTAAAATTGCATCTGAATTGTAGCAATTCTTTGAATGGGGAAAAAGCTAGAACTAATTAATTATTGTGGAACTAAATAAACACTGGTACTCTGGTGTGAGCCTGAGGGCCTATCCACATAGATTACTTTTTGATATCAAGGCCATGCTTCGCTACAACTAGAAGAGCCAAGATTTCTCTGAGTTTCACTATACACACAGGTGTGTATAAAGGAGATATAGGAACTAAAAGCAAATTTACCAAGCTCTCAAATGTGTTCCATTTAAGGATCAGAACTCTAAATAGAACTATGAGAACTAGGTATTGATTGTAGCAAAATGGTCTAATCGCTAAAATATATGGACCATAAACTATGTGACAATACCAAAACATGCACAAAGATGACATACTTTGAGCTTCCATCACTGTTGAGTCATCAAATGACTCAATGTTACAGAAGTCCTTGGATATCCAAGAGAATTCATGTAGCATTTATTGTGATTTAATAAGCTCTTAAGGCTATTCTTTGAATAAGGAAGGCTAGTTAAAATTTGCCTCCCCACAGACCTTTCCAGTTTAAATAGGCTGCCACTTCAAATTCATGGACATAGCATTCATCTTCCATTCACAGACAGCAAAATATTTAATTGCACACATCTGTATTGTGTCCAAAGGCCACAGTGATAGAATTAGATGATTCTTACAAAATCTAAAATTACAAAATGCTGCTATTAACTATTCAGGTATTGAATATTCCTCATGTTTTGCCTGTTGAGTATTCCTCATGTTCTGCCTTTTTCTGCTCATCATTTCCAGTCTGGTTGAAGGTTGCCCGGCAGTTTACAGTTACACCGAGGGGAAAAGTCCCACATCGAACTTCACTAAGAGGCAAAAGAACAAGCTGAAACTATATAGAGATGGCAGCAACAAAGAATCTGGCCTCAAAATCACTATTTTGAGAAAGTAGTGGTGTAAATAAGGTGTGAGTTTCAGGAGAAAATAAGGTATGAACCTAAGGAAAGAAGACAGTAAGGGGTCAGGGAACGAACAAAAGATAAGTGCAATATGAGGTCATGAGGTTTCTTGTAAACTTATTGCAATGGTGAAGTCATAATTGTATGTACCTGTTTCCAAAATTCTCCGTGTCACAGAAGAAAACCACTAGCATAGTTTGATAACATACTGAGCTTTAATCTATAAAGAAGATTAAATTCAAAGCTTAACATCATAAAAGAATAACAAATACTTTTTAAAACAAAAATACAAGATAACACACGGTTCTAACTTAGTTCCTCCTGTTACCAAAGCTTAGAGTACATATTTTCTGGGGTACAATTCCAATGCATACAGTATTTCCTATCACCTCAGCATATATCCATATGTTGAATTAAAATGAAACATTTTTATTTGCAACATAGCTTTTCCAGGTAAAAGCTTGAGCCAGGGTGCTACTATGATTAGTTAGTCACTTGTCAGATCCCACACATTATTTAAACGAACCAAAATGAAATCACTGCTTGTTGCAACGTTCCTTTTTTCCATTTTTCATGTCATTTCCTAGATGCCAGCAGTCCATCTACCACTGCACTGATCAACCCAGCTCCTTGTAATTCACAGCTGTTTAAGAGCTGAACCTTTATTTACTTGGGTCTCCTGCTCACACACACAAGTTCTTATTCACCTCAGGCACACATACAAAAATGTTGGGAGCTGGGGGGGAAATGATAGAGAAGGTATGAAAACTTGTGACAGCTTCTTTCAGACAGCAAGAAGGAACCCTCAGGCAGGGGTGATGTGAGTAGCCCCTCCTTAAGGCAACTCTTCATAATTTGTTCAGCTTTACCTCTAGTGGGCCCCAAGGCAAAGCAAAGAGTTGATGGGGAGAGCCAGGTGTAGAAGAAGAAAAGGTTGACAAAACCGTTTAGCTTTCTTGGTCTCTTTAGAGTTAGATTTACAATTCTGATCCATATCAAATCTTCTATGCTTTTCACAGAATCATGCTGAATCAGACTTTAGTCACATTACTATCCACCTTACTTGTTCTTGGTTTGCTGTGTTAAAAAAAAATAAAGGGGGGGGGGGGGGGAAAGAAAAAGAAAAAACTACTACAACTTATATTAGCAGGCACCTCAAAAAAAAAAATGAATAAAAGGATACATTTTGATACATTTTTGTACAAAAATCTTAACTGTAGAATAACTGCTTTGAATCGGTTAGTGGTTGCATTCTCATTGCATGATCTTTGGTAATAATAAACACTACATGAAACAAAATATTGCCATGGGTGAAAAACTCTGTTTAGTTAAAAACTGCAAGAACAAGTCAACAGCATTTTACACACTTCCCTCAGTTTATGGAAATCTGAAGCATCCAACATTGCTTGGACAAAATTGAGAATACAGTAGACTTTTCAGCGTAACTCTACTTAAATGACAGTACTGGTTAAGAAAAACAAAGTATACTGTTGAAACCAAAATACATAGAATCAGGTTTCTTTGCTAGTATTTGCCAAAGAACTACTAAAAAGAAGAAGAAGAAGAAAAAAAAGAAAAAAAAAAAAGTTTAAATGCAAACTTTTACATCTCCAACATGTTTTACATATTTCAGACAACAGAAGAATCCACATACATTGTATGTGATAATTTTTCAAAACTAGCCATTACATTTTCACAGATTAAAAAAAAAAAAAAAAAAAAAAAAGTCTGTTTAAATATTTCATTTCTACAAAGTGAATTTACATTTTAAGTACAAAGTGCAAATACTACAGTTGTTCTTATTGCCTTTTGGTGAGGAAATCTCCCACATGTCAGAGATCTGCCTTGGATCAGTAAGCTGTTCACCCTTGCTTCTTAGAAACTTGCTGAAAGACAGTTGAAAAATTTTTCATTATTAATGATGTCCTCAAATAATCAAGCATAAACATTTCTCTCTTTGTATTTCAGCAGTATCTACATGCTACTGTCAGGACAAGAGCTCTGCACACACACACACACACATATATATAGGAAATACAATGATGCTGCCTTGTAGGCTTTCATGGCATATATGAAGGGTATGAGCAACATCTTTACCATTTCTTACCTATGGCTGCTTTAAATGTATACATATCAAATGCACAGTTCTAGCAATTGCCTAGGCAAGTCCCTGGTGCAGTATAACCTTCTATGGCATGCGATGCATACGGAACGGGCTGCTGGCCAAAGTCTTATGAACATTCTCTAGTTTCCTTGTAAACTTTAGGCTAGGCTGCAAAAGATCCTTTGGGTCTCATTGACAGTATGTGAGTACATGTGTGTGTTTGTTGGACAGGGTGGAGCTGAGAAAGGGAAATACACCTGGCTGCTGCCTCAGTTGGGTCAGATCCATCATGTACTTGACCTCATTTAGAACAATAACTGCTTCTAGTACATTAGTACATCTATATCTGCCTTCATTCTGTAAGCTTCAATGTGCCCATATGTTAAAAAAGTATTCAGCAATACATGCATAAGCACATATAAACATATATAACAACTACTATAATGCACTAGTCGAAAATGAGCTTTTGAATGCCCGTCTCCTGAATAATACCAATCTGATCACTCCTTCTCAGATGAGTGGTTTCTTTTAACCAGCTTCCCAGTCCAGTTTCTTTCTAATAACTTCCTTTCAAGTGAAAACTTTTGTGATGAAAGCCACCTTCTGTATTTGCAGCCTTGTATTGTTCAAGTATGAAACTGGCAACAGATGGTTTGCTGAGCCAGCCTTAATTCAAGGCTATCATTTGTCAGCAACAGCTTTTAAAATAATTAGTGCTGATTCAGCAAAATTATTGGACAAAATTAAAAAATAAAAAATAAATAGAAGCTCTAGGACACTTTTATTACAGATTCTGCAAGTCAGGATCAGATTACAAGAAAGGGGAGAGGGCTTGTCATGCTTCAAGTGTAATGCACGTGTGCCAGTAATTGCCATTATATAATTAAAATAACCCCTTTGAATGTTCTTCAGTTCCGACAGGATAATTGTTTTCAGGCTGCTTTGTTTAAAGTGTAAGTGATTTGTGGAGGGAACTTGAAAAGTTAAGACCACAAACATTTGTTTAAACAAACAGAAACTTATCACATCCCTCAAGCTGCGAGAACATTTTATATTCCTTCAAAGGTATGTAGGAGGTCTTTGGTAAAACCCACAACCAATGTTGAGCTTGCCTTAGGAAGTGCAAACCTAACATCAAACAAATCAGAGACAAAGCAAGTAACAAATTGGATAGCAACAATGACAGGAAGGCTTTTTTGGCTTGTGGGGAGGTTCACCCTGGGTTCAATTTTTAATAAATTAATATAGCTTTCTGATAGATGGGAAGACATTGACCACAACTAATGAGGTATTTTTAACCAAATTCCTATTTTCCCAGATACAGGATCACCTGAGCTGATGTTATAATACACTGTAAGAAGCATTTGGACTGTGCACAGTCATATGGTCTGAATTTTTGGGTAGACCTGTGTGGTGCCAGGAATTGGACTGGATGATCCTTATGGGTACCTTCCAACTTGGGATATTCTATGATTCTGTGATTCACTGATGTTTTTGTGGGCATTAACCATTTAATTTCTCTAAAGAATACAAAAGTGAGGCAAGAACAGTAAGAAGTTGATTATCTTACTAAATTATTAAAATAATTGGCAGATTCACAAGTCTTTCTTCAGACGCATGTAAAAGTGTCACAAAGTTGTGCCCATGTTGTCCAGAAGAGGGATTAATTGTAACAAAAATAGATATAAAGAAAACATATGAAGATGTTTTTTGTCAGTTTTGTTTTTTAACTTTCTTCCTTATCTTCCATTTGAGCCTCTCTTTGTCAATGTCTAACTTACCTTGATTTAAAAATTCTACTTTTGTGTCTTTTTAGCTCTGAATGCCATGTGTAACCAAAACTCTATGAGTGAAATACACTGGTGTTATTCAGAAGGGCAAGGTAGAGTCTTTATAGAAAATTGATGCAAAAACAGATCATGGATTATGTTGTCAGGGCACTTGACATTTTATTTGTTGCAATCATTCCACAGACCAAACCAATTTTAGTTTTAGCATACATTATCAGACTGATGCAAATCCTATGTTCTCTAGCATCATTTTACAGAGTCAGCAAAGGTATTTCAAAATGACAGCTATTTTCTTTCTACTAAGATCTTTAAAGGTATCTAAAACCACCACAGAGCAATTCAGTGGTGTTCACAGAATATATAGATTTTCATAGGGTATGGGAAATACATGGCGTGTTGCACAAAGAGTAATTTCAATCACTGTAAGTTTGCATCTATAGTATGACACAGGAAAGTTAACAGAATTCAGTTAAAGCAAAAGGTAAATGAAGATAATGCAGGACACTTTTTTAAAAGTGTGTGGGAATGCTGTCATTCAGGAATGCAGAAGACTTATGTGAAGGCTCAGTTACAGTCATCAAATTATCACTAGCCTGGATGTCATTGTACACTTTACTAGGAACATCCACAGGCAGTCCTATTCTACTTTGCATTTTGGTACATTTACTCTGTACCTGTAGTTGACTGAATGACTTTTCTTAGATAAATACAAAACCAAGATTTGTTAATTAGGACACAGATCTGTGTTTTCTTGTAGAATGGCAGACTAATGCATTCTGAAGCTACAATGATAACAGAAATAGAGATTTTGCTCTCCTCAATACTCACCTGCCTGCTAGGTGAAGTGCTCTCAGTGTTGGTTTTAGGAGCTGCTAAAAGAAAGAAAACATCATAAATATGACTTGCAAGTTATATGTAGCATCCTAAGAACTGAAAAAAAAAAAAAAAAAAAAAAAAAAAAAAAAGCAATTTTTAGAGCAGGGTAACTGCAGTTTAAAAAAAAAAATCTTTAATTGAAACATTTATTATTTTTTTTTCCCCTTTTCTCAGTCCCAGCATTGCTTCTTTCATATGAATGCTGAATGACAGCATTTCTAGCCAGCTAATACACGGCATTTGCTTTGGACAGACTGCACCTACTCAGTATTGAGTATTTCAAACTTATTAAATCTTTAGGGGTAAATATAGCCTATTATACCTGTGGGAAAGAAGCATGTAAAAGCAAAGACTGTCTGGAAGTATTCACTTTACTTAAAGATATTGCACAGAAACAGGTCTAGCAGCCAAATACGTTGTTCACATTTAATCTGTAAAACAGCAAGATTATTGCTGCTGGTTTTTAAGTTTCTGCTTAGTGTCAAAATCCAAGATACCCTCTAAAAGAAGAGAGAAATAATAAAAATAAAAATTGATAAAAGTAAACCAGTTATAACAGTCTGCTGATTCATTCAACTTCACAAGCAAACTTGGGAGGCTAGGGCAGAACTTAGCATCTTGGTTTTCTGTGTCAGTTTGCTAGCCTGCATTCAGACGAAGACAAACTAAAGAGGACCTTAAAAAATGCTTTAGAAATTACCACTCCCCTGAGAATATATGTTTTGCATCTCTCTGTCTTTTACATTGCTTCAAATGGTTCTCACAAGACACTTGGGTCTAACACAGAATGACACAGTTACCTCCTTATCTCAGCTTTCACACCTCAGGTGACAGGGTCTCACCTATTCCTAGAAATATAACTCTAGCCCTAGGAAAGTGGTGATTAAATCCTTTTGTTTGGAATGGAATCCCCAAGTGAAAGGATTATCAGTAAGGAAATTTTAACTACCAAAGCAGGAGAGGGAATAAAAAAAAAAAAAAAAAAAAAAAGATATTCTAATAAAAGCTGTTTTATGGTCTTGTCTTAAAAACATGCATTGTTAGGAAGTCAAACAAATGATCTAGTTTAGAAATGTTTTCCAACTGGATACTCTTAGTGCAAAAGTATTTTTTCCTTCTTAAAACAAATATTCTTATATTTATGAGGTTTTTGGGAGAGAAACACTGTTAAAAATCTTGCATGAGAATTATTATTGCTTCAGCAAAATGTGTGTGATCTTCATATAATTTAATGTATTTTAAAACTTACAATGATGTCAGACCCAATTTCACCTAGTATAAAAGCAAAGAGTGCTGGCTATGGCAGGATAGAATTGTTTTGAGGTGGATGTTAAAATATGAAGTGACTATAGTGGCCTCCATTTTAAGACACTGGATTACCAAATAGTCTAAATGAAAAAGAAAGTGTTACATTTATTTTTTCCACCTTTATAGAACAAAGACAACAATATTCAGCCACCTTCATATACAGTATTTTACCTTTGCATAAGTGAAAATTGCAAGGTATTATTATTAAGTCCACAAAATATCAGAAAAAAAAAAATCTTGATTTCTTGTTTGTTTTGAGAGATCCATTTCCATGAGACATGAACAATTTATTAGTGCAACATAGAGCTGTTCCTCCTTTCTGCAACACAACCTTTCTAGACTTGAATATAACCATTTCCCACTTGTCATGCTCTTCATTTCCTATGGCTCTTTTATTTTACTCTCCTGGCTTCATTTTAGTGTCCAAAGCAAACAGAACAATTTGCCCACATTAATTTTCTACAGCTTCTTACAGTATGGAGTTACTGTATATGTTCTTCTATTGTTTACAAAGTATTTTAGATTCTTCTTTGTTTTCAGGAATTGTGTGACTGAATTCTGCAAGGACCATTATACACTGTAATTAATTGTTCCTCTTTCTATCAGTTTTGCAGCAAGTAACTGGCTGTTAAGTTTTGTAGCAAGTAACTGACAATTGTCCCACCTGTTTGGTAGATGACCACATTCCTCACATCATCTCTAAACCACATTTGAGAAATAAGTCATTAGAAAGCTCAACAATGTTTTTTCCTCCCAGCACGAATCCAGGGAAGCACAAGTGTGATACTTGCACTCATTCAGAACACATTACAATAATGACATTGAACAGGCTTTTCAATGATGATATGATGTCATGTCAATGGCATTGTATCCTCATGTTTCCTGCTCTAAATGCAGAAGCATATTTCCAACAAACAAGCATCTACTGGGCTGGAAAGCTTTTGTTTCTCTCAGAACAAAGAGATAATTTGCATACCCAGAAGCTGCTTTCCTGTCATCTGCCCTAAACAAAAGCTATGGGTTGAAAAATCTAGACAAAAAGATATAAAAGGTTCTTACTATGGCGTTTCTTTGTTTCTGCTTTACCTTCTTCTTTTGTTACTCCCAGGCAACCCATTAATTCTTGAACTGACAAGGACTTGTCATTGTTCACATCACAGTATTCCACAAACTTCTTCACACATTTTTTAGGTTTTGATTTCTTTCTTAGGAACCTTTTGAAAGGCTTAATTTCTTTCTTTCCAATGTCACCACTAGAATTTTTATCTAGTTGTTTGAAATACCAGTGGACTACTCTCTCTTCCAGAGTGTGATTTGGATCAGGTTCTGAAACCCTGAAACAGAAAATAGGTGTTAAGCCTTTATTCTAATACAGAAACCTTGGTTTATTCCTTTGCTTCTGAATAGTTAAAGCATTGTTAGATGTTTTGCTACATGAGCCTCTCTGCTTTTGGCTACTAGTTTCTTGCAGTGAATATTTCTCTTTTCAGTTTGGCCAACTGCATGCTAAATTTTACCCAAAGGGCTATAATCTCCTTTTAGTTAATTCTCTTAAGCTGTATTGAGGTCAGCACAGTTCTCAGAACATTGCGCCTTCTCCTTTCATTTCCTTAAACAAAGAAAACTGAAGAGAGAAATAAATGAAAGACAGACATGGCGGGAACATGAAAACACATAATATACATAACTGAAGTATGTCAACAGTCAACATCACCAAATACCTAGACTCAATTACAACCCATGATGGATGCTTTCAGATAAAACACCAAAATGTACTGAATTACAGGGTGAACTATAATAATAAATGCCCCCTCCTTTCAGGTAGTAAGCTCCTGACCTGCAGATGCCCAAAGTTTGCCAACACTTATGTGTTTTTAATTATGTATTTTTAATTATGGGTGTTGAAAGCATTTATTTGTTTTAGTAGCAAGTAGGCAAAACATAAATCAGGAAGGCAACACATATTCATCAAGCAAAGGCTGACAAGAAAAAGAAAGACCAAGGCACAGTTGCACCAGAAGCTACAGATAAATTTAAGTTCTGATGATGATGAGAACTCAGCCATCAGGTGTATCTCTGTTTAGTGGACATATTCCACAGTGGTAAATTTGAAGTAAACTATCCTAGACAGATAGATTCTTGGAAATTTACCCTTTGTGAAGGCAGGAGAAGAATTACTTCTCAAAGTTTTTAACAATTCATTCACCACTGCCAGAGTCCTTTTAAAGACAAAAAAAAAAAAAAAAAAAAAAAGGATCTGAAACCCACCGGCTAGAAGACAATGATGGATCAGAGACTGCATGCACCATATCTGTGGACAGTGCATCCAAAACACTCGTCAGGAACTCATTCTTCTTGGCCCCAGGACAACCTAGAAAAAACAACAGTGATTTTTTGTTGTTGTTGTTGCTGTTGTTTTTTTTTTTGTTTTTTTTTTTTAGTCTCCTATTTTTATGACATTTAACTTCCAAGAATCTTTCAAAGTTAGAGATACATGTGACTCATGTACACAGAACTCCCATAAATGGTGCACAAATTTAGAACCTAATCCAAAGAAAAGCACCTAAATTCAGGCATATATCTGTATCATAGAGCAGGAATAGAAAAACATCCCTTTACATCCCCTTACATCTAGTAAAGTGGTTTGTATACCTTGGAGTCCTTTTTTTCAGATGGGGCATTATTCTTACCTCTTTAAGATGCTTTATCCACGTTTTCCCATTTTGAAAAGAGCAGCTTTGAAACAGCAGAAGTTTGTCCATCACACAGAACATTTGAAACATAGACTAGAAACCCACAGCACAACACCTTTTCTTTTTCCACCTTTCCTTCTCTGAACTACCAGTGGTTTTCTCAACATACATTCTCTTAGTGTATCATTTTTCTGATATTTAAAATGGCAATCAACTCATTTCTTCTTTCGCTTTTCTCTAGGGATTAATTACCACTATACAGTACTTCACAAAATAGGATGCTGTTAGATGGTTCTTTGGATCATACTGTGGGAACCTATGGTGATGCTAGACCATTCACATAATTACATTCCTTATGCTACAAAACTCTCATCTGAAAGAAACTGACAGCATATTTCATACACATAATACATTAGATAAATATATACTGAAAGATCCACTCTTAGAGCAGTGCAGCTGGAGCAGATAAATCCATCTGACAAGAGAATGGTTGTTGACACATGGAGATATGCTTATACAGCACACCTGCTTCCTCTCTTCTTCCCTATAGCCCTGAGCCATACACCAGGTCTTCACCTAGCCCTGTAACAGCTGAGATAAATTCTAGCATGATCCATGAGCAGTGACACAGACATCACAAGCTTGAAGCTGGAGGCCACCATTCACAGGTGATTCTGTGCTGGAAGCCCACTTATTCTTGTTGGAAGCGAAAAAGGAAAATGCTCTGAAGGGTTGTGGGAAAGGAAGATAAGTTAATCAGAAGGTATTTGTTATTTTGTTAAACTTCTCAGTGGCCTCTGGAGCAGGTAGTAGAATTATCTGTGCCCGAAAAGCCTCATCTTGCCCAGCAAATTATTTTTTAATACATCCAGTGTTGATACAAGGAAATGAACCTGTGTTATATTAGCACTAAGCTGTGTTACAGTAAGAATAACTCAGCTATTTTGAATACCAGCAGCAGCACCCACTACATGTTATTGTCCAACACATTCATGAATTTATGAGTTCCCTGTCTCTTATGAGTTAGCCTTCTGCACCAGGGATATTTTATTGAGTAACTATGAAAGGCATATGACAGGAATTCAGTGAAGCAAGTTCTACTGCGCTAAAAGTACACATCTGAAACCAGATGTCATTCTCCTAGAAATGTTCCTCTTCCTTTAGTCTTTAACCAGGGTTTTGGTGGTTTTTGTTTGTTTTATATTGTTTTCTTGTTTGTTTTTTTTTGTTTGTTTGTTTGTTTGTTTTGTTTTTTTCTGCTACAACTGGAGTAAAAAAGGACAAAAATAACCAACCAAAACAAAAACACACACACAAAGACATTGCTATGATTACAGTCCTAAATTTGAGTTCAGTGAGACAAGCTCTTGAGCTATCTCTGTCAGCTACATAAGTGACAAAGGTGGCAGGAGAGTAATAGGGAGGGACAGAGGAGTGTACCTACAAACTCCTGGCAGTATTCAGTACATAATTCAGAAGTATATTCTTTTAGAACAAAGAATTTTCTAGTAAGTAAGGCTCAAACTATGTTGCGCACTGTGATTTAAATGAAACCCTGTAACTTTGAAAGACACAAAAACCCTTCCACCCAAAGATGAACAGACAGAGCCCAAACTGCTCCAATCCAGAAGGCATGTCCAGCCATGCTGCATGGCAATGTGCCTGAATAAAGCAACCAAGTCTCTAAGTAATCTATTGAGTTCAGCCCAACATCTTGCCAGCACAGATTCTCTGCCGGAGGACCAGAGCTGGTTCTCTTCAAAGCGCAGGCAAAAATTGGCTGCCCATGTAGAACTGTCGTGAGTGATACAAGCTTCATCCATTTCTTGCTGGGGTTGTCACTGTCATAAAACAGAAGCCTGAATCCTACTCCAAACATGCGTTGTGAATTGATAGAGGGCTCTTGGAAACTGCAGACAGTAATACCTCAGTGTATAAGAATGCGGGACAATATGGAGACAAGATAATTTGACTTTTTCTTTGTTTCTCTTTCCTTTTGGGGCTATATGATAATGTTAATATCCAATTTGATTTAGGAGCGCCATCTGACATTTTCATGTCAGTTATTAGTGTATTCCTGAATCATCTGTAAGAAACAAAAAAGTTTGCTTTGGGTAGTTTCCATTGCTGTCCAGGGAGCTGCTGTGTGTACATATGCTACAGATGTAGAGATCAAAATCATTATTTAGCTTAATATTTATGAGGTACAGTTAGGTAGGAGAAAGAATTAACTTTTCAATTTACAAGAAATCACAGGGGGAAAAAAACACACAGTTTAAAGCCGATCTCTGATAATTTTCCCTAAGATTAAGAAAGGTTTCTAAATGTGCTTTGCATAAAGTTGAAATAGCAGCTGACAGTAACAGAAATCTCATAGAAAAGAAATCTTGCTGTTAAAACAAACATTATCTGTTGCTGTGAAACATTCCAAATTATAACTCTACTATTTAATGTAAAATGACACCCCACAAAATCCTCACCAGTTAAATACAGAGAAAATATTCAGTTTCTCCCAATTATAATTTTTGCTGATGTGTGGGCAATCACACAGCAATTTACCTCACAGTGAAATCTCTGTTCTTTGCAGGTGTTATTAACTCAGAATAATTCTCTGGAGGCTTCATGCTGAGCTTTAATTTTCAACAAACTTGCAGATGAAATGGCAAGACTAGGGGAGCTTTAGCTTGATTATAAAGAATAATTCACTCTTAGTGGACTAAATAGAGAAAGTGAAAGCATAGTTTGTTATGGGAGCCTTATGTTTCTTACTATGGTTTAAGTGTTACAAATTTTTCTTGTGCAGCTGCTTGTCCTGTGTGGATTTCACAGCTTACATAAATAATATTTGTTGTCAAAGTGTTGAAGTTGAAACCACATGAAATTGCCCTACAGGTTCAGAGATGTAGCATAGAATCGAGTGTTTGCTTTAAGGATAGTTTTACTCAGAGTAAACCTTAGACCAACAAATGCATACCACAAATGGAGAGAATACACAAGCACCTCATTTCAACTACAGCATAAAGGCAATCAAAGAATCTTCATTATATTATTATATAACTCATATTTATATATACATGTCTGTATAAATCTATCTTACATTAATACGAATAATAGATTTTTGGAGTTAATCGGTGGACAGGTACCTGTAAGTCTTCTGAAGCTGGAGCTTCCTGCTTGGTTGATAATAATCTATTACTACCAATCTTGGAAGAATATATTATACTGAACATCTGAAGTTACAGCAAGAAACACACGTTGTTCTTTTTTTTTTTTTTTTAATGTTCATACAATAGGTAAGATTATTCATTTTAAAAGGGAGTTTACATTAATCTTCCTGCAATGGAGGAAACTCTCTTGAGTTGGTCACTCATGTAACTAAAAGTATGGCAACTTTTAACTACCAAATCTAAAATTCCCCTTTCATTTCCTCTTTGTTTATATGAAAATCAGGCTTAGCAGTCTGCTCTAACACTGAAATATCTCTGTAGATTATAAATAAGTTTTGATCTGCCTGAAATCAGAATGAACACAACTACTGATATTTCCTTTGCAGCTTGGACTGTACTGTAAGAGTGGTATAAGTAAAAACTGAATTTAACAAGATTTTTCAGTGCTAATGGTTATGCTTGGATAGCAGAAAGTGCAGGAAAAATACTTTTTCTTAGACTATTACTCTATAAAAATGTATATGTAAAGTTCAGGACTTTATTTCTGTTGACCTATATAAATCACAAAAAGTTTGTGTTTGTCTAGTTATGCACAGAGCCCTCCTCATTTTATGGAGGACTTCCTGAGCTATGCCTGAGCCCTATTCCAGAAGGAAAAAATAAAAAATAAAAGCTTCCAAAGATGAGTCTGGGAACTGAAATTTGTAACTCTGCTGGAGACTAAAATCATGACCTCAACAGAGTCAGTGGTTTTATAGCTCATTACAGTTTTTTCCCTTACTGCACCTCTGGGTAACCTCTCACAAACAGTAATTATCTCCCTTTTACTCTCTCTATCCTACAGGATTTGAGGACATCATCATTTCTCCTTGTTAACATCCCTCAGGTATTAGATTTTGTTGTTGGTGTTTTTTTTTTGTTTGTTTGTTTTTTTTTCTTGAGTACTCTTACACATTAAAAGAATTAAGTTAAACTCAGAGCCAAACTCTCCCATATCTGTGCTTATCCAAATTTTGTGGTTCTTTTCTTCCAAATGTATTCTTTTGGCCTAGCAATGAGATATCACCTCTCCCTACAGCTTCTCTTAGCCTTACTTCTAATTTCTTTTTAAATTGTCCTGTGCTTCAGAGAGCCAAGACAAGGCCATTCTTATAACCTTAAGACTGACCAGAGATCTTGCTGATGGCAAGTCTTGAGGAAGAATACAATTGTGTTTTTTTTTCTGTAGCACTGTGTTCAAGGTTTTTGTGTCCTGAACAGACCAGCACAAAAATAATAAAGTAGGACAGAACGGATGTTAGCTGGAAGGGATGTTAGCTACAGGCCTGTTGCTTTGTAGCCACAGAGCTGTAAGTCTTAAAGGGAAGAAGTATTATTTCTGTAAAAGCGCAGGTATCAGATTTCAATTCTCCATGTTTATTTATTAACTTTATTTTTGTTACTATTTTAAAATGATCTTTCTGTTTGAATTTCAGGGCTGGAGAAACAGAAGAGTCAGCAAAGGATGCTCTTTCAGGGCCCTACCCTACAATCCCAGACATTCATGTCATACCAAAGTGCAGTGAGTGGGATTTGCTGAATTTATGTCTACTGAAATGAGATGTCTCACCCATAACCATTATCTAAGCTCAGTATAAAGGAACACATTCAGAAGGCATTCATCCCATTAGACTTCTTCTTAGAACAGGATAGGATAGGATCTCCCTCAAAATGTATCTCTTCTTCCCTACAGAGGAAGCCTAGACCACTAACCTATGCTCTCAGATGATGTAAAGGTGCTTGTGATTAATTCTGTATGTCTGTTTTGTAAGTTCACTTAGGATCAAGCTACTCTTATTTTCCAGGTAAATGTTGTGGACAGAAGGGATAATGTTCATAACAGAAACAGATCCTATAAACAGTTTTTGCAGGCAACTGAATAACAAAGTTGGGCTAGGGTGACAGGAAAAGCAGCTCATTCCATTTATTTCAGTTCTTTAAATATTATTATTAAACAAGGAAAAGAAAATCAGAATGTCATAGCATAACACAGACAATATGAAATGACTAACTTTTGACTACCACTTGTTAATTTGAGTGTTCCTCTGTAAGAGTTTGAAAGGGATTTAAGAAGCAAATTTCTTGCTTCTAACTGTTCAGGGATGTCATTGTGAAAACAGGAAGAGATGAGCTGTAATTCTCTCTAATGCCATGCAAAATACAAAGCAGAACTTGAGAAGGTCTGTGGATTTTATTTGCCTTTTTAAACATTTTTTGTGGACTTCTACCTTCCTAGTTTTGACTAAGTCCAGGAAAAAGGTCTGAAAACTCAAACGATAAGAAGGTCTTGCTTCCTTTGCTGCCTATCTGGACACAAAGCAGATGATGTTTTTATTAAGTAGTCACTACCTATACACTATCTATGCCAGTTTAGGAGGCCAAAGACATTTCAGTATGTTGAGGAGAATTTGAAATTATGAACATTTATGTTCAGCTTGAGCCAATGTAAACTCCTAACCTTTAGATGCTTGTCACCTTGCCACCAGAACATGATCTGCAACATAGCTGTGTGGATCCAGTTCCAGCGTACATGTAAGAAACACAACGTATTTGGATGGTGTTTGCACCATGACACAAATGCACCATGACTATCACCCATTGATTAGGACACAGACAGAAGAGCTTCATGATTAGAAATGGGCACCCAAAAAGGTCAAGAAGCAAAAAACAACTGGATCCAACTTTCAGAAAAGTTTGCCTTACAAATATGTAATATTTCATGACTACCTGTCCCTGAGATATACATGTACAGATGGTATTTCTGACTGCAGTAACACTTTCTACTATAGCTTATTAAATTTAAATATTTTGAAATCCAGTTTTGTATAGTATGGTATGGCATTTGAATCTCCACGTTATCACTCTGAGAGTCTTAACAATTAACAACCAATATTACTCATGGATTCAAAATGTAATCTTTTTTAACAGAAATTTACTACTTCTAATTTACCTGTATTTTTATGGTGCTGCTATTACCTCTCAGGAGATGGGTATAAATAACCATATTTAATTACATCTATTTAAATATCTATTAAAAAGGAAAAGCTATTACAAAAGAAGTATGTTGTTGCAATTATGGAAGTGACCTCACAAATAAGGTGCATGATTCTGGTCTCCTGCTGGAAAAATTGAACTATGGGGACTTACTTAGTGGGGATGTTTTTTACATTACTTAATTAATCTAAGCAGCCTGCTCCTTGGAAATGTGCCTGAAAAACAGTCTTTTCTACAAAACTTTCTGGATATCTCTTACTGAGACTGTTATCATTGGAGGCATCAACTAAAAATTCCCAAAGTATTCATTCTCAACTAATGCCACAAGAAAGCTCTCTATTCTGATGCTAAGAACATTAAAGTAAAATTAAAGCTACGGTCATTAAAGCAAAAAGATGAAGGAAATTCAGAGCTGAGTTAAAATTCAGTCAGCGAGAAAGCACAATTTTTTGAGAGCTATTTTGAAGAGTCCCTTCCCACAGTGTGGTACCAGGTGTTCAGAGAAAAGCAAAGCTTTCATGCTACTCTGCAGTCCTTATTCTGTCATAACATGAGGTAGATGGAGATGTAAAAGACAGCACTCCTTAAAGACACCATTCAACACCTCAAAGGGTCATACATACATGATAGGTGCACCTCTGAAACACTGCTTTGTTGCCTTTTTTTTTTTTTTTTTTTAATCCAATTGTAGACATGATAAAGAGCAACCCTACCTGTGGCTAACAAGTGTGAAGTCCTAAAGATGCAGTGATCTGGTGTGTCTCTACCCTGGAGATGAAAGCAGTGACAGAACCACCAATTATCACCATTTAACACTGCTACAGGGGAACAAAACATATTGTTGTAAAAGGAGACAGGGAAGGAGGTAACAGAACGGAGGCAGAAGATCTAGATAGATTGCAAGCAGTCAGGTGAACTATCAGAATCTCACCCATGCTAGATTTTGCTTATACAGAAACCTACAATAACTGAACTTGAATTAGAAGTAAATTTTTCATCAATTATTTGATTATTTTTCTCCCTCACTTCCATAAATTGCAGATAAAAGAATTAGAAATTGGATTGCAAACACAGAGGGGAGCTGGGAATAAGGAGAGGCAGGGATGGCTATTTCTTGGATCATTAATTATATAATAAATTTGAACTCAGAATTTATTTATTTTTTTTACAGCAGTGATTAAAATAGGTTTATAAAATGGAAATTCTGGAAGTAACTGAAGTGAAACAAGAGTCAGCAAGAACCACTAAAGTAATTACTTGAACACTATGGAATGAACCAGTCCTTGGAAACCTGGCATCACAAAATCTATGAATTTTCTTATGTAGTATTTAATTTGAGATTGGCAGTTGTTATTTTCCTGGATAGTCTCCATTAAACATGGCAGACTTCCTCTGCAAATAACATTTCAAATCTCACTGCCTCATCCTTTGCTAAATAAAAAAGCTGTAAAATGACTAATACAAAAGCATAAATGCATCCTCACAATTGCTCCAGTATGAAATTTTTACAAGGTATGGTATTATGCAAGAATGAAACACCCTTAATTCCTGCTGAAGGAAGTGGGGATACTATGACAAATTGCAGGCTCAGACCTTAACAATTAGACTGTTCATTTAGTTTAAAAATGAAGATCCACTCCTAATTCACTGTTACCCAGCTCACTTCTCCAGGACTGACAGAGAGCTCTTTACCTCTAGCAGGATTGCAAACAAACTTTCTTTGCAAGTTGGCATCTGTTTGGAATGGATTCCCCAAGCCAAATATAATACTGTGTCCACCGTTAAACCACAATAAACTAATATTCAAGTAATTATGAGCTTGACTTCATCCCACCAAGAGTAGGGCAATTCAGAGTTAAAACCGATGCCACGCTTAATTTGCCATTTACAGTAAGCATTGAAGAAATGAACACATAGTGCTTGGTAGCAAAGATCTTGCAATGACAGAAGCACAATGGAGTAAATTAAATATGGAGATGAATGTAATTATGGTTCTAAAGTGTCTGCCAGGAGGGATGCAATGCAGCTGACTTCATGTAAAATAGTTAGCGGCGTTTGGTTGATTACAAAAGTGCCTTGGGTCATCTTACACATGGAGATCCAATTACATGATAGCACTCCATTATGGATTATGAGGGTGGTTTCCTCACTGAACTGCTACACTGTACGCTAGTTTCATTGTGTACAGTGTGGTCTGTTTCCCTTGTGTACTGCACATCCTAGATTTGCTTGGGAACCTAGCTGCAGCCTTGTCAAGGCCTGGATTTCATTACATTTTGTGCAGAAGCCCACTCTACAACCTTTAGCACAATGATAATCATAGTTGCCCATAGTCAGTCATTAGTATTAGCAAGTAATATCCAATAAGGCTGAAAAGAGAGAGTATTGAAAACTGAAAACCTTCTCAGGCTTACTAATTGTGGGACAAAGATACAGAGACATACTCTCCAACAGACGGAATTGTTCTGGAAAAAAAATGACCCCATTTTATTCACAGGCTGACATGATACGGACTGTCTGGAACTGATGTAACATTGAGCATGGGTACACAAGTATAGGAACATGTGTGTCTTATTTCTGGAGCAGACTATGAAATCTCATTTGTTGACAACACAACAACAGCAACATAAAAAAGGGGTTCCCTGGCATCTTGATATTTGCTGCTGCATAAATGCAGACAGATGGAAACAAGACAAACATGATTTCCAGACGTATTTTGCAACAGCAGGTGCCTGCTTATGGGTGAATGGAACTGAAATAATGTCTCTGATTACAATTCATTCATTCTACATTTCCATTCTAACTCTCCTGTGAATACTTCTTCAATATAAATGTGTGTACTCCAATATTGATGTAGTAAGTAGTGGTAATTTTCCATCTCAAGTGAATGAGTGCACTCATTCAAAATCAGAGGTCCACATGCCATGCTTAGAGATATACAGCACTGCAAATTCTAACTGATAAAGATGTTATGTCCATGAACTTCATCTGACTAGAGTAATTAAACCACGTATAGATGACTATAAAAGGGTTGAAATGCTAAAGTCTCATAAAAAATATTTATTTTATTTTTTTAAAAAAGGAAGAAATTCTACTGCGTGTTTAGAAATGGAATGCAGAAGATAAGGTAGGGAGAATAAAGATGTTTAAACCTTTAAAAATGCCTAGGATTAGATTAAGAAATTCGATATGTGTGTGTGGATTACAAGGACAAGATAAACCCATCCATTTCTGTCAGCTGATATGAGCACAGTCACAGAGGGATTTGTGCCAGGGATCAACCACACGTGCCATTACAAAAAAATTAAAATAAAATAAAATAAAATAAAATAAAATAAAATAAATAAAATAAAATAAAATAAAATAAAATAAAATAAATAAAATAAAATAAATAAAAAATAATTTTAAGCAATTTCTTGCATGAGAAGTTCAAAATTTAAGGGAATCAGAAGGATGTGAATATATAGAAAGGGCAGTGAAAGGAGGAGACAAGCACAGAAATTAGAGAGAATCAGGTAGAAAACCAAGGGAGAGAAGAGAGGCACAGAAAACAGTGGGGGAAATAGCCGCTTGAAGTTTCAGGTGAACTCTCATAGACAGCCTGTGCCCTGACACAGACACCCCCACTGCACTGATGCTGACAGAAGATAAATCCTCCTCCACCATTCTCCTCCAAACAAAACTGTAGGTCACTGAGACAGCTCTGGCTTTCCATGAGGATGCTTCTGGTGGTTTTGTTTTTCCTGCTGCTGCCAAAGCCATGTAGATAATGTGTCTGAATCTCTTTGCATTTAGCTGCATTTGCAGAGACAAAGAGGTTTTATATCTTATTGGTTCTGGCTCCCCCAGTATGTGACCACAAAGTCTCTCTCTCTCTCGGCCTGGCCAGAAAACAATTCCATCATGTGGAAAGCGTCAGGATTGGGTAATTTGGATTTTATTCTGGTGCAGAATTAATTTTTTTTTTTTTTTTTTTTTTTTTTTTTGTAAGAGCAAAACACCCCATTCCATTGGCCAAATAGCTTCCTGATGAGGGCACACAGCTGAGATGGGGGAGACTGAGGTTCAGCTCACTGATCCAAACCAGACAGAGCAGGGGGTTGAACCTGGCTTGCTGTTATCCCAGTGGAACACCCTAATCTCTGACACTAGAGTCAGGTTCAGTTCCCTGCTCTGTCTGGTTTGGATCAGTGAGTTGAACCTAGGTCCTCTCCTCCTCAGCTGAGTGCTCTAATCATCAAGCTATTGTCTGTCCACAGAAGGGTTCCTTTTGTTGTGAGCAAACTTCTCAGAACAAAGGCAGTCAGAAATTAATTCTACTGCCACATTAAGACATTTTCTCCAGAAAAATAACAATAGCTTCAGACTGGACACCATGTTCGTTAAGTTATGGTTTAATCCTGTGTGGTGTAGAGAAATGCAACAAACATCTTCCAAAAAACCTGGCAAGTAGAATAACAGAGTACTCTCACTAAATCAGATGAAAGCATAAGCTTAAAGACAAGCATGTGTTTCAGTGCTTTGCTGGATCAAAGCCCCTACACTTTACACTCTGATGAGTTGAATTCTCAGTAATTATTTTGCCTTGCATGTTTTGGATTCATGATTTCTGCCTTACCAAACAATAGAGGTGTGGGAACTGACAATTAAGCAGGACTTTTTCCTTCTGTAAGACACTTTTTAAATGTTGGGTTTTTTGTTGTTGAAGTCGTGTTTTTGTTTGTTTGTTTGTTTGTCTCTTTCCCAGCACTGCTTATTCACATGAGAAGCCTGTGTGATATAGGAATTCATAAAGTCTGTTGGATTTAATTTTCTATCTATAAATACATTCTATTTAAAACTGAGTATTTAACTTGTCTATTATTCAAGATAAATGTTACACTTAGGAGACATAAAGAGGAAAGAAAACAAAATTTCTTTGATAAAATAAAATTCAGTGGAAAAAATATGGGAGCTGGAGAGAACCAAACATTCAGACATCAAGGAAAAGAACAAAAAAAAAAAGATCATTCATATAACCAAAATATAATATAGGGTACTTAACTGGTGAAGTCTCAATTTGACAGGTATGCTTCCATTCAAAACACATAGTGTAATCTTCATTTCAGCTGTCTTTCCTCTTTCTTGTCATGAAATATGTTCCATTCAATTTACTAAATTTTAAATGAAAGGAGAACTCAGGGTTCCTACAGAATACCTTCACAAACTTCACCAAATGTTATGTTTAATGACATGGCTTAGTAAAGTATCTAGGATTTTCTTGAATATTAAGTGCATTTTAGGTTGTTCAAATGTCTGTGGTCTTCTGGAGCAGGACCAATATGGTTTAAGCATTTCATGGATATATAAACATAGAAACTATTATCAAGAAAAGAGAGGGTAGGAACTCCAAATTTCACAACAATTTTTGATGACCTTTTGTTTTTCTGTTTTCCTGCATTAAAAAATTATTACGTTTAATCTCTCATGTACTTGAGGGATTCTATTAATACTGACAATGTGTTCTGGTTATTGGGAAATGGTTATCAGGAAAAACCCATCAAGAATGGAACTGTATGGCTGTCAGTACAGATTTTAAGAATGAATTGCAGTGGTTTCTTTTTATGACAAGCATTTATCTGTAGACTCTACTGAGAATATAATGAGTATAGAATGTCCTCACTTTATCTTTCCTGTTTTAAAGCATTCTGGTTTATCTGTAAACTGAGATAAAATGTAAACCAGGCAAGTGGGGACAGCAGGGTTGGGAAATGAATACTTCGTTGTTGAAGAAAGGAGTTCAAATTTTGGTTAAGTTACAGACAAACCCAATTAAATCCTACTTGTCCCCAAATTACATATATTACTAAGGGAAAGTGCTGAAGTTAAACAACTGACTGGGAAAATTAATCTGTGAGGAGAAACTTGACTTGAGGTTATGTACCGGGACGTGAATCCTTGATTTAATAAATTTGCAAACAAGTAAATAAATGCATTCATCAGTATTATGACTGAAAATACGTTCACTCATGAGTGTCATCTGACATATAAGAAATAAAAGGTGCCCTTATCTTTCTGTGCACTTGAACAATTTTGAAAGTCCATTGTAGAAGGAGGGAAAACCTCTTCCCTCACTGTGTCCCACAGTGCTATATATCACTCATATTTTTCTGAATTAAGAAAATAGCATAATATTACAATTAGAATCAAATCTAGCATAGATATTTTCTTTTTTTCACCCTCTCTCCAGAACAAGTTTGATTTGGAATGAGGAGCCCAGGTTTAATAGACTCATTCATTTAATCATTTAATAGTTTTACGATAAGAAATGCATGTCTCTCTTCTCATAAAGAAAAAAAAAAATGTTTTTGACCTGCTTCCCAGAGTGACTTTCCTTGGGCCAATTGCAAAGAATCAGAGCAGTGTGTATCTGCTCACATAACCCCTTCCCCCTCCAACCTTTCACACGAGGCGACTATCAAGCGAAGCCTGCCCACAAGATACCCCACAGCTAGAGATGAATGAGAGCTAGCAACAATAAAGCATTCACCCAAATGCTTAGCTAGGTCTGCAAGCTTAAAGCACAAGCAGCGGAGGAATTTGACAAAACAAGGTTTCACTGTAGAATAAACTGTACAGTTTTCACTCTCCCAGAAGATTTCCCAAATAACCCTAGTTTCACTGAGCCACCTGCCTGTGTCAAGGAAATTAATGAACTTCAAAAGTAAAAACAGCTCAAGATGAACAGTGACCCTGTTTTTCCAAACATCGGAAATGCCAGCACCACAGCAGTATGACTTCTTTTTCACCAAGTCATATGGGGAACTGTAGATTAAAGCCTGATTTCTAGACCTTACATGTCCAGCCACTGTACATTAATCTATTTGCTTGATTCACTTGCCAAGTTTGCAATAAGATTGTATGATATATGCCTTGAACCACAAGCTTGGATCCAAGAGAACTGTGCACCCTTTTAATACAGGGGTCAAAATATGTATCTCAAGAAATTGATTTTTTATAGGAACTTCAAATGAGTAGGGTTTTTTGTAATCCCTACTGAAAAACGCATCTAGTGAACAAAATCCTACAGAGAAATCCTGCACAGCTCATAGAAGTAATGAACATGTGAGAACATGTGAGACACAGATGTTGTGGCTCAGTTTGCCTTGAATTTTTAATCACGAAGCATGAGCAAGGGAGAAAGAAGCACAGTAGACAAAGGATGAAGTCAGTATTGTGTCAAAGTGGGCATTCAAATCAGAGAATATTATTTCAAAGAATTCATAGCAGGCTGGCATTTTAGTGTTTGAAAACAAACAACAACAACAAAAAAGCTCATAATTTTATGAAAATAATAATAATAATAAAAAAAAGTAATTCAGGAAACAAAAGTAATTTCTATCAGAGACACTAGCTTCTTTTGATTCAGTAGGAACTGAACTAAGTTCAGTCAAAGAATGATTTGCTTCAAAATCTGACATTGGGATTGTATATCTAATATGAATTATTTTTATCCATGACTTTGTTTCAAATTGATACAGCCATATCAGTGACATCCAGAACATGAACTCTCTGTAGGTGCTGTTTATGTAGTTTAGATAACTTCAGCCTCTGCAGCCCAGCTGGTCTTCTAATTACACTAAAGTATGCTTTGCACAAGCAGATCTGAAAACTTGGATTCTGCTAAATGATTAAGGAGGAAAAGAGATATTTACCAAAAGTTCTTAATTAACTAGGAAAAAAAAAATATTGTATACAGAAAGTAGTCCTTTGAATTATATACAGCATAAGATACATCAACCATATTTTTTTCAGAAGCAATTTTCCTGCCTTTTTGTGAGAAAAGATGTCAAGACAGTTATAGTTGTAAGGGCTGAAAAGTTACATTTTCTCCCATCCTAAAGTAGACTCCAGTTTGTTAATAGGTCTGCATGAAAAATCTGGAAGATAAGTATGAAAAGCTGGTACCAAAAAAAAATAAATGTGGCCCAATCAGCCATTTCAACAACTGTACATGGTAAACTACCACTTAACACCTCCAAAATGATTGGAAATCACTGATAAATGGGAAGTGTGGGTAGACCCAAGGTATCACATCATATATGTAGTGAACCTGACATCACCTGAGGCTGTCAAGGTCACTAACACAACATAGGGGAACTCCATCCCCACCACAAGGAATGGGTCACACCGCAACCTTTATGCAAAAAATGAAGGCAAATACATGTGCCGGTGGGAAATGTAGGCTGGCCCACGTAATTCACTTCTGATAAAGGACTAGTTTAAAACCCCTGCTAGGTCTCACAGCAGGAAAAGATTTTTTAAAATGTCATTCAGCACATCTTCCCCCAACCCAGCCTCATGCCTGAGCAAGCTGGCCCCTGCCACGTGGAAGGAGCTAGCCAACATATCTCAGCACAGGGGTGCAGATGGATGATGTCACTCTGGCCTCATCCCCTGTAGCCCCTCCAGAGTCTGGCATCTGAGCAGGGAGCAGATATGGAGGAATGACCTCCATTCAGACTTCTGGAGAGCAGAAGACAATAACACCCACAATCGAAGTCCCAGCACCACTCTCCAGCAAAAGTCAGGGTTAATGAGAGATCCATGGTTTGTAACACTTGCACTTCTGGAAACCTTCTGACAATTCTTGCTACTGAACCTAATTTATTTCTTCCATTCTATGAAATAAAAATGCTAATAAAAATATCAGAGTTCTCCAATTCATATCAAGCTCTATGTAGGGACTGGTAGATGTTCTGTTCAGTTTTTTTATCACTGTCATTTATTCCACTTTAAACCCTGACTAGCCAAACAGTTCACAGTGAGAATTTTACAGTTTTCAATTCAAAGCAAGGAATTAGGGGCAGATTTTGATCTATAGTATTATATATTAAATAAAATAATAAAGCTTCTTTATAGCAACTACCAAGCATACCAATAAACCACAATTTACCAAGTCAATTACAAGCTATTTTCAAGCAGATACCTATACAATCATCTGGATAATATCAGCTAATATTAGAAGAACTATTAGCACTGTATTCATCTACTTGTTTTTCTAATTCTTAAGAAAATGACAATTAACATAGTAAAAAATCCTGGTAGCAAAACCACTAATTTCTTAAATTTGAATAGTACAGTTAAATTGAATGATGCTAAATAAAATTTTATTTCTCTAAAGTATCTCACAACAACTAATGACAAGCAGCAAAAATAGCATGCAGTTTACAGAATTCAATTAGATTTAAATCAGTTCAATTCAATACATGAGAAAACTCTTCACTGAGCTGACTTCAATCTATGCACAAGTAGAACATGTTTAAGACCTTTCCATAGGAAGGTGAGTTGAGAGGTGTAAGAGAATGTGTATGTGTGCATGTGCAGGTTAGTATAAATACAGATTTAAATACAGGGCCATGTAATCTATTGTATAAAAGCTTTTAATCTGTGCAAATCAGAATCACATTATTGCTGAGTGGTGAAATTACAAGCACATATCACCCCAAAGAAATTTCAGTAGAAACTTCATAGCCCAGTTCACATTCACAAATGCTGTGTAAGCCACATGGTGTTTGTTTGTTTGTGGTGGTTTTTTTGTTTTTTTTTGTTTTTTTTTTTTTGGTGGTGGTGGTGATATTTGTTGTTTGTTTGTTTGTTTTGGGGGGGGGGAATCCAAAAGTCTTTTTTATAAATATTTTAGAGAGTTTTAAACATTTTATAAGAACTATTTTTATATCCTTCCAGCTCTTTCCTCTTTCTCTGATACTGTGAATTTGCCTACACAGATCTCAGTGCAAGAAAAAAAAAAAAAAAAACCAAAAAAAAAACTAATAAAATACTTATCTAAATGACTTAAAATTGACTTTCTGCATTCAAAGTCTAATGGATCAAATAACAGATACTCTGAAAAATTTTCAACAGTGGAAATATATGCTGTATATCTTAATGGAGAGACAAGAATCTTCTCTTTTCAGTGGTTCAGAGATCTTGTTTCATGACTATTTAAAAGTAACCTCTCTGAATTTAAATTGTGAGGATGGAATCTCCAGCATACATGGAATGGTAACTCTTTTTAGTCACTGGTGATTTTTTAAATGTACAAACATACACAACCATAAGCAACTAATGGAGTTTATTTGCTTTTTATGATTTCCTGTTTGAAATGTTGAAAATTCATGGGAATAACAGCAAAAGGCAAGTGAGATCATAGAACTGAATCCCAAATGCAATTTATCACTTACATACAAAATGCAGTATATTCTTTTCACCACTACTTATATAATACATATAATACAGCTAAATATACAAGTAAATGTGCCACTCAATAACTATGCCTAAATGCTGCTTTTTTCTTCAGTTAACTTTTTTTTTTTTTTTTCCCAAACTTAAGGTTTTATTTTCTTTGAACAAATCTGCCTAGCTCTAGTACATATTTTCTATTGTTACTGTGGATGGCCATAAAACCTACAAACTCTTTGCTTATTGGTGTTTTTAACCATTGTAAAGTTCACAGTATAGAGGGTTCTATAGTGCTGAATAAATCATTCAAAAGTTTATGAGTATTCTTTCTGATTTATAGATGAATTGGGTTTAATAACCTTTGTGTTGCATTTGTTTTGCTGTGTTCCAAAGCTGATTTCAAGTTGGATCACAAATCAGCAAATCTGAATTATGTACTCATTCAGATTCGTATGGGTGGATTCTGTTAATCTTGACTTAGGGAATAAGAATGGTACCCAGGGACTGAAAAATCCTAACTTTCTATAGGTTCTGAGTGCCTGCATCTCATTTTGCAATCAGAGACTACATAGCATGTCGAATGTCAAGGGTTATGGAACCAACCTAAACCTTCACCCTACAAACTCTTATGGCTAGGCTTAACTTTACAACCACATGTAAAGGTTCCTTTGATTTTAACGGGACTAATCACAACAAGAATGTGAGTAAGTTTTTGCAGGATCAGGGTTAGGCAGACCGTGAATTGTATTTTAGGAATATTTACGGTGAATTGCTTGTGGGTGACATACAGAGCAAGAGTTTTTACCAGAAGAAATTTCTAGATAGCAAGCAAATTCAAAAACTTCACACGCATAAAGGGCAAAATTAGTGAATAATTTATTTCCCAAAATTATTCATGGATTTCTGCCATATGCCAACATCAGGAATCTATAACAGTAGCACTCCTGCTGAGCTATAGAGAAGCAAATTTCTGAATCTTGTGAAGCATTCTGAATCCTTTGAAAGAATTCCCAGATGTTTGTATGGAGTAATTTTGTTTCCTCCTTGAGGGCTCTCAGTTGTGGGAGCCTACAAGTTGTACGGAACACAAGCAATAACATTATATGTTATGAAACCAATGAGATAGTCTTGCATACATTCATCTTTATGAACGTCTACATCTCCTCACTGATTCCAAATAAATGCATTCTCTGCTGTCTAAATACCTGATGCAAAAAGGGCTCTGGCGAAAAGCCAGCTGGCTTAAGCTGAGTCAATGTGAAATAGAGGTGACGCATGTTGGCAGACTGAAGCACTTTGAGGAATTGGCAGGAACTTTCACTGCCTCTTCAATTGATGGCATCTGTCCACCCATTGTCCAAGTGGCTTTGCAATCAGATGGACTGTAAAATTTCCAGGGATCATTTTGTTGTTCTTTGTTTGTATAGTGCTCAGAACACTGGGATCTCTGCACAAGGCATTCCTATAAAATACTGTGGTACAAATAATTAACTATACTAAGCACATAGACTTCCCAAGCATTTTTCTGTTCCCAGGTTCTCCATATCAGTAGTGGCAGGTATGCCTTCTTTTATCTGTGGCTGTGACAAGGCTTTAAGCACTTCCTTACCAAGATACAACACATACAGTCAATTGTGCCTTTGTAACTACATGACTAGGAGGACATAACCTTTGAACCTCGGCTGCAAACCTAAGCTTGATATTTTGCTTTCTAAAGTAAAGCCAACCTCGGTGACAACATTCAACACTTATTTTGTCCCTTACACTGCTAACCAGTTCCACTGTCAGGAAAGCTCAAAACATGTATTAGCATTCACAAATTCATTTCTAGTCTATGTCACAGGAATAAAGTGTGCTTTTTCTCAGTGTCCCATTCTGATACTTCAGGTAGTTTCAAAGATATATTTAGAAGGGAAAGACTGTCAGCAACAAACTCTTTCTGGACAGATGGGTTAGTGTCAAAGCAATCTTCCATTAGGACCTAGGTAGGTCCATGGATAATCTCCATCAGAGTACATGCAACATACAGATTTGTCCTAAATAAATCTTGTAATCACTAGATATTTGATGTACTGTTTTATTCTATGTCATATGTTGGACTTCCTCTCACAAACTGTCACTGGTCTTTCCATGCAAGCCATGCTAGTGTCTAGAAAACACAAACATTGAATATACTCTTTGTCAGAGACAGCCTTTTCCTCAAAAGCAAGTGAACAAAAAAGATTTATGCAGCGGGCTAAAATCTAAACATTTGCTTCAGAAAAAATATACATACTGATCTGAGATCAGAGTATCAAAAGTTTTGACTTCATCTTGTTCATTTTCCTTGTCAAGTGAGCTAAACTCACTGCTAGACACTTTCAGTCATTACTCAGAAGCCAAAACTGATGTCATTTCTGTATTATACATCTGCATTATAAATTACACAAAACATTAGGAATTGGGAAGTCTTGTACTGGCTTAATATTTCATAAGCCCTAACCTCATAACTCTGCCTGGATTTCAGCAAGTCATGGTTTGATACAAAACACAAAATTACTAGGGTGGTTCATTATCAGTACAGGATATTTGCAAAGTTTCTGGGAACTGAAAATCCCACCAAACTCACTGAGAACTAAGTACTTATTCTGTTTCAAAACTGTAACATTTCTCCAAGTGACTACATGCAAGGAATAAGTGCCCAAACTTTGCTATCCCTTCTTGAAAATATAGCTGTAGATATCCATCTATTCAGAAATGAAAATATTTATTTCTCCCTATCTGCAGATTAAGCATGAGAGCTGTTTCTGCTGGATAATCAAGGAGGACTTGTATCCAAAAATGAAAACAAGACAGTGCAAGACATCCATTTTACAGGGAACAACCTTACAAATCAATGGCATGTTTTCATTCAGTATATACTCTATCAGATGGAAAAGGAGAAGGCCCATACCATGCCTCTTAAAGGAAATAATACCTTATTATGTGACTCCTACTCACTGTCACGATAAGGTTCAGGTGTCATTTTTCATTATGATTACAGCTCTGGCAGACTAAAAGATTTTCACCTTTTCTGTTCAGTCATATGAGTTTTTTTCCTGCCATCTGTCAGATTGCAAAATGATAACTGCAGGCATTCTGGTAGAAAACACTGAATTTATCTTCCCATCAATCTTCCCATCTTTGTGTGTTGTTTTTTCTACTCCTCACCCAAGAATTGCAATCCAGTTGCCCCTAGTTATTATGAGATACCTCTCCCATGTCTTCGCTGTACCAGAAATTATATCAAGATTTTGTTAATGCATTTCTTGAAGCTTAGTAGCTTTAGAAAGACAGTGTCAATGTTTGTTTAATGAGGGCAAGTATTTTAATCCCTTTCAGGTTCCAATGTGATCAAAGGTTCACTCCGGTTATGCTAGGATTTTATACAGAGCACGGACAATATCTCAGTATCTATAGTCATGTATTTACAAGCAGCTGCTTTAAAAGGGTCTGAGGTATTTTCATTGTAAATTACAGACTCCTTTTAAAAGGCAAGAACTATCTTGACTTGACTCAGATATATTTTCTGTGAGTCCTTTCTAAAAGAAACAAATCTGTTTAACATACACTGTTTACACTTTCAGATATTAAACTTGAATGGCTGCATTGAAATATTTTGTAAGAAAGTATTTCCCTCTTTGTCTCTTTGATTTTAGAAAAAGGAAAAAATAAAATAAAATAAAAATAGTTAATGTAATGTTAAGTAGAAAGAAAGGGCTCACAGCCCTTGATTCCAGAGCATCTCTGTTACCCCAGGGAGGGCTAAACACCGTGTGCTTTTAAGCACCTGATCACTGATCAACAGAAAGCTCTTGAAGTACAAAGCATTTATCCATGCAGCTTGGGTGTTTGACAACAGGAAGCAGGTCTGAGCAGTCTATATGAAGTGCAAGTTTAAGAAGAATGAAATTCAAGACTTCATCAGACTAAATTTGTTTCAGGAGGCCACTAGTCATTGCTCCTTCCCTTACCAGCCCACTATATCCACAGTGTAGGTAAAATTCTAAATACTTCTGTTAAATGAGATAAAGGAATATCTGAAAAAAAAAAAAATGTTTTTCAAACAGGTGCTCTTATAACCTACTAGTATTTTTTAAACTTATTTCTGTGCTAAAAGTACTTCCGGGTAGAACAGCACAAGAAAGAAATGTTGCAGCATGATTTAATCCTAGCTAAATACTATCAACCACAGTACAGACAAAGCCAAATTGTATCTGACTGGAGAAAAGCACAACTGTTCATTTTCATGAACTGCTCAGGTAAAGTGTGAATTACACTATTTAATTTGAACTATCAAAGTATATTCAACTACTGATGTTGCTCATACATGCTCTCTCTACAGTCAATGGAAATTGGCATTTCCAGAAAGACATCATACAACCAAAAAAAGATACCAATGGGACATCAAGACATAATTCTATTATGATTGTATATATATATATATGAACTCATTGAATATTTTTATTTAAAAATCCCTAATATTCTAATTATAAAAATGACCATTTGCTTGATGGGGAAGATTTAGTGCTGTGTGGGTTTCTTTCCCCCTCTTTGGTGTGATGACTACAAAGATAAGATAGATTTCCCTACTCTGTTTGCTAAGTGTGGTTTGACTAGTAATGTATTCTGAGTTTCATCCAGGAGGGCTGTATACATCTGCTTGTTACAGGCTAATCTACTATGGCATTACCAAGTCTGTCCAAACTTTCACTGTCTTGCAAGATAGCATTTCCTTTTAGGTAGAAAATTCACTGTTCTGATTTTTGTTAATGGGTGGGCTCCTTCCTATAAACATTTCAGAGATATCCATGCAACTGTGTGAAGGTAGAGGACTGCTAAATATAAGCAGAGATTTATAGTGGTTAGAAATTTCTCAGTAAAAGACAAATAAAATATTAACCCTCTTTAAATTAGCTCTAACCATGATTTATTTTTTTTCCAGATGTTTCAAATATACAGCTGTTGGGTGACAGCCCTCAGAGAAGCCAGTCAAACACAGGAGAACATTCTCTCTCTCTGGAGGGACCCCTGGAGGTGTACTGCTCCAGGGTCTTTCTCATCTTCCACTGAAAGCAGGACCCAGTGGCACAGAGCAGCACAGCAGGCATGGCTGCTGCACTTAACAACGGATTTGGCTGAAAACAGAGGATAGCAACAAGTGAGGTGAGAGACAGAATTTATATTCTTTGGCATAGCCTCCAGCATTTTTTTTAATGCTGAGAAGCAAATTAAGTCAGTGTTTATCAGTCCTAATATAGCCCTTTAAAATAAACATTAAATTATAGGTTAATATTAAATACAGCAATGAATGAAATGCTATTGCTGAGCCAGTAGCATCACCTTTAATTAGCCAGGTTTTCTCTTTTGCTAGCTGTGACACAGCTGTGTCTTTCACTGGTACTTTACTAGTAGCTCAAATGTTTCCACTGTAATTTTTTTGGACAAACTCACTCATAACTGGAAGCTAAGGCTGTTCTTTAGTTATGTGTTTGAGCTTTTTTTTTTTTTTTTTCTTCCAGATACTAGTATTTGTTTATTAATAATTTTTAGGTTGGGGGGAAGACATTCTTTCATTAAGAAATAAATACAAATTGAGGCAAGAATAAAGAAATGTGACTAACTGTTACCAGACCATTAGTAATTAAAGACAGGATGGGGAGATGGACAGAAGGGACTGTACAGGAAATAAATGTGATCTGCAGAGCCTTGAAAAATAACTCACAGGCCTTCTTTCCTCTGGAACAAAGCTGCCTACTGGGAGACTACAATATAATCATGTAGTCAGACAATAGGGTAATAATATTTAAGTTACTAAATCCAAAAGCCCAAGAAGACTGTTGTAGGTTAAAGAGACAGAATCCTCTGTGCTCTGCTGCTCTGAAGTTATTGCAGTGGTGTCAGCAAATACAGGACTAATTACAGCAGAACTCCCTCTTCACAAGGAGGTCTGACCAGTAGATACACACAGTCATTAAAAAGTCCTGCCTTAGCCCAATGTCCTCCCTAAGCTACCACTAGTCATTGCTAAATAAATCTTTGTGTTACAGCGTGGGTACCCTTACTCAGTCAGCACATGCAATACCAGTCTGTGCTTTGTACCCCTCACCCCATCCATCAGATGCCCTGGTGTTGTATGAACCTTACTGCTCTACAGTCACTCAGATCTCTTCTTTGACAACCGAATCTTTGCCTGGTGAGCATCCCCCACAGATGATGCTCAAGCTTCCAGCACAGGATAACTGTAATGGACTTTGATATGTGGAAAGGGTCTTTCACCGAGCTGTCACTGACCTAAATGAAGCCTCTGGTAGTGGAAAGATATCTGGCCACTCCAGATAGCTTAGGCTATCTTGAGATGCAGGAAGAAGTTGGGCTTCCTCCTACAGCCTCATACCTTAGAAGACATGGCTACTGCTTTGGAAAGGGAAGTAAGCATTCCCCAGCATTATGGGAGCAAGGCTGGCCCTGCAGCACCCCTCAGCATCTCAAAGTTAAGCATCACCTCTCCCACCCTTGCTGCAGGAGGAGCCAGGCTCCAGGCAGACCTTCATCCATGTGCTTACTCAGTTCTGCCATCACTGCTGTGGAGGTTTGCACCAGCTTTGCATTGACAATTCCTGATCACAGTTATAGCATTTAACTAAGCAGGTCTTAGTATAGAGCGTTTTGGGCAAGTATCTCTTAGTAAATAAAGCTGTAAAGGGCTCAGCATGATAGCTACAGACTCAGCCAAATCAGCCAGAAACTTCAAATATTTTTTTAACTCGTGGACTTCAGACTAGGCAACCCAAAGCTTAAATATCTGATAACAGAAGGGGATATTTTAAATATTAGCTCATCCAGCCAAAAAGATGTTTACATCATAAAAATATAATCCATTTAAATCTCAGCTCAGTGGAGAAAGTTACATACCAATTGACCTAACAATTTGAAGCTCATGGGAAGGAAGGCATATAATCCATGTTATAATCAGAAAAACTCAATTATTTAATCAATACTTTTAAAAACAAGCAAATTTTTAATAATTTA
The DNA here is from genome assembly GCF_009819795.1 of Aythya fuligula. Classification (NCBI taxonomy): domain Eukaryota; kingdom Metazoa; phylum Chordata; class Aves; order Anseriformes; family Anatidae; genus Aythya; species Aythya fuligula. The sequence goes on from NC_045561.1 coordinate 44,094,356, forward strand.
AGCATCTAAGAATGTGTGGTAAGATAAGACTATTTTCTACTCGGTACCAGCACTAGACTCCATAGAGGAAACAAAGAACAATATGAAACTACAGTAAGCAAGATCAGGTAGACCAGCAGTGGGACCTCAATATTTTGGCCAGGAATCAGTCTGGTACTTTTCAAAATCTGAGGTGCTCAGGTCAGAGGCAGAGTAACTGTAACAGTATAGTGAAACATACCTCAAAAGGAAAAGCAATTTAAGCCTCTATCACTTTCTTTTTTTAAAAGGATGTCTTTGAAGTAAGTCACTTTATATGATAGCTGTTTGGCTGTGGGTCTTGCATCATCGTGGTTTGAGCATTTCTGATTAATTCTCTTTAACTTTGGAAAAAGAAGACGCAGAGCCAACAACCAAAAGCAAACTGTAATTATCCACACACAATTCACCCATAATTTAAATCATGAGTTTTGCTCCACAAAGTATAAACTGTTCAGCGTCAGTGCTGAATATCCCATTGGAACAGTAAATAAAGCCATTACAATAAGGAGAAAATTGAGCAGTTAGAAAAACTGCCTTTCTCTTAACAAACACATGGATGTGAAATAAATGATATGAGTTAAATAGCTTTCATGCATGATTTTTGGGAGCAAATGTTTAAATGCAAAAATTAAACTAAGTTTATGAAGATCCATAGGACAAAACAATAGCTGTGAACTGAGTCAGTAGTAGACTGTGAAACCAGAAAAAAAAAAAAAAGAAAGAAAAAAAAAAAAACAAAAACTGTGAATTCAACAAAACTGTATTTACCCAAGAGTTCTAAGGGATTTTTCTTGTTCATAAGTAAATTGACTGACTGTACAAGAGACATACATCAAGACATTTTAATTAAGTAAAATCTTAAAATTCATAGCACGCCTTAAACCACAGACCGACAGAGTACAAACACAGTGATCGGCAGACCTTAGGCACTGGATGTAAAGCAGTTTTTTGGTTTGGTGTTGCAAGGAGGAAGGGCAGTGATCCATACTTTGTCCAATTCGAGAATTCAAAATCTGGCTCACAATGCAAGCAAAGATGACAATTTTGTTAATTTGGACACTTATTTTGCCACTGAATAAACCTCAACTACTAAAAACAGAAACCTTTCAGATACTTCTTAGTGATATCAAAACCCCAAAATACTCATCTTTTTACAGAAATGCTGTAGGATCAAAAAAATTAATGTGAAACATCTGAAGTGAGGCTTTTTGGAGAGCTGCAAAATTACCAGGAAAGAAAAAATAAGAGTGAAATGCTAATCTTATTTCACCAGTAGAAATCTACTGGAACTTCAATGCAACTGATGCTTTTTGCTGGATTCTAGCTGGGTTAATTGAGAACAGCATCTCAGGAAAAGAAAATATGTAGAAGTAAAGATTTATTTATTTATTTTTTAATAAAAAATGACATTTTCAGGACTCTTAGTATATGGACTTACTGAGTCTGCACATTCATCCAAGTCAGTAGATTGTAGTAGATTGTATTACAGTTGTAGTGTATATAGCACTGTCATTTCCAATCTACAGTTTGCCCTCCCAAATTATCCTTTTGTATAGAGAGGAAGTATCACAACTATAGGAACTTTAAAAAACATACTGCAGTAAAGAAAACAAGAAATTTAAACAAACCAAAATGAAAGATAAACAAAATTAATGGTCTGACATAAAGCCACAAAACCATAGAAACCCAGTTAAGACTGAAAATCCAGCTTGACATTGTGTCCCTCTTTCATGCTAGTGTGTCTTCCAGTCATTTGGGTTTCTTTATTTTTGGTTCACAAAAGATAATGGTATTTCAAATTAAAGAATGTTGTGGTGGCAAAATCACATTTCCCATAATACTTTTCAATTTTTTTCACTTATATTTCTAATGTCAGGTCTTGGTAACAAGAATAATTCCCAGGTTAACAATACACTATAACTATACTAAGGGTTATCCAAATTATAACTATATATCCTTATATAACTATATAAGGATTGTCCAAAGTTTCTCTGGCCCTCACACACAGTGGAGTTTAAAATAGATCTTTCTTACATTTGATGCATACTTTTCTAATAAGAAAAATATTTGCCCTTGAGGCAAATTAGCTGAATAGTCTGTCACGCTCCCTTTACACTATCATGTCTTACTCCCTTGCATAGACAAATCCCTTTCTTCCAGGTGCTTAAAACAGAGGCAAGACTAGCTTTATGAACACATAAGTTACCCATTGTCTAAGGCAGTGGTCTCCAAAATGCTGTGTGCACTCCCCAGGGGCTTTGCAAAAGAATCAATTGGGGTGCAGGAAAAAAAAAAATACCACTAATAAATATATTTTTTTAATTGAAATTTTGTTTATGTCATTTTAATCTCATCCTTCTCTAATTTCTATTTTTGTGTATGTTTTTGTGTATATTTAATAATGTATTTAAATTTGGAGAACACTGATCTAAGGTCCCTCTAGGAGGGCTAGCAGGTATGAGAACTTCACTTCTTACAACCTAAGTGACCTCACAAGTCTCTCTGTGGTCAGGATCTGCCTTCTGCAAAGACTGGTCATGGTCAGGAGCCATCATCCTCTTAGCCTACACCACCCTGAGACAGAACAGAGTCGTACCTTACTTATACGTATGGGCTCCAAAACTAGAGATTTCCCTCCTGGGTACAGAAACATTCATATGCCTACATGTTGTCTGTGGCACTCAGTGAAGAAAACACTGAAATATGTTACCTAGAATACACTTTAAGTGATACGAGTTTAAATGCTTGACTTCAATTCCCTCTGCCTAATTTTGTTGTGTACCTTGCTAATTTGAGGCAGACCTTAGTTTGGAAGACCCAATCTACAGGGAAGTCATCTGCTCAACACGATTCAAGAATTTCAAAGTTTGATAGAATGACTAGATTAAGAAATGCGTTACTTTTATGTTGTACATATTATTAAGAATTTAGAAATAAATAGTAATATAAAATGTAACTCCCAACATATGGAATCCCCTAGTGTTCCCTAGGAGAGACCACCCCATGCACATGGGAAAGTCTTCTCACAGATAGTTTTACATGAAATTTGCATAAGAATTTTCCTTATTTTTTGGCAATATCCCACATCTTCTCTCCAACAAATACAATACATGTTACTAAATTAAGCAGAGAAATTAAATAAACACCAGATGACCTGAAGTACAATTTTAAATTATTTAGAATTTTTTGCTCAGAAAAGTCCATCAGCTTCACTAAACTGATGTTTTCCTGACATTATTCTCACCTATTAAAATTACAGAATATATATAACTCTTTCACCCAGACAGTATAGATTCAGTTTTAAAAAGTGATATTTCCCCAGCTTGGCAGAATTTGACCTACTACTACTTACGAGTTCATAAAAACACAGCAGCACCTACATCTTACTCCATCATCCTATAGACTTAGCTTTAACTAGCCTTCATAGTATATCCTTTTAAATGCTCTCAAACAGCTTCTGCAGAAAACTGATTTTCGGTTTAACACACCAGTCATTCAAAAGTCTGAAATAAAGCATTAAAGATTACAGATGAATATGTCAGCTCATCACATATCACAATATGTCAGGCTCATCACAGCTCATTCCATTTTACTGTATAACACAGTGGAGAACAAAAGGTCAAAATAGAAACATTTGAAAACACTGTGAGAAAAGTAAAAAAACTTGTCCAGTGTGAGACTTTCACTATACTCCTTTCTGAGTTCATTTTCATTATCTAAGAATAACTAGTTTCTAAACAGAACTAAAACCACAAGTAACGTCAGCTTTATCAGAAAGAATCAGAAAGATTCTTTGGCTTTAAAATAAATAAATAAATAAATAAAATAGGAAAAAAAAATAGAAGACTAGAAATCTTATGGGAAGAATTATTATTATTCAACTTCCAGCCCAATCTAACAGATACAGGTGGCTTGGATCATTCTTAAAAAAACATTAGATTAGCCTTCAATGTTAGATGTTTTATATTAAATTGCTCTCAGGATGTGAGGATATACTCACAACTCAGTTTAAATCAGTGGGAATTTTGCCATAAACTCCAATGGGCCATTACATTCTACAATTTTGCCTTAACAAGGTATCAGTGTTTGCAAAAAACTGCACTGTGTTTTATTTGCAAATTATTGCTAAAAATATTTGGCTTAACATGTAGTAGGTTCAAGTTTTCAGGTGGTATAAATTAGTGTAACTGCAGAACTATGCCAATTTAATCCACCTGAGGATGTATCATTGTATCTTATCCTATTTAAGATCATTCAGACTAATAAAGTAATTATTTCAAAATCTTTCTAGTTTTACACAGCAAGCAGTCACAGTGGTTTTACCCAGGGCTACTACATTTTTGTGGGTATAAGCTGCAAATCAAACAAACCCATCCTTTCAAAAATGTATTATTCCTTGAAAGTCAGCACACGGTTAACCTACATATTTTATTCAGTCCTGGCACCACTCAACAATTAGATGCTGTACTTAAATGTAGACAACACAAATGAAAACATGCCTTTGCAACACTGCTTAAAGTAAAGAAACTTTGAGCAACAGTGGTTCATTCCTATTAAAAAGTAGAATTGCCTCAACCATTTGTATGATTTTACCTGTTACTTGTTAACAACTAGCTATATTTGTGCAAGATCCTCTTTCCACATCCTCTTTTCAAAATAACTATCTAAGGTAAACTCAATTCATTTTTACTTAATGTAGTGTTTGCATTTTATGCTGATAAGAGAGAAATTTGTCAAGTGAGTGATGACATCTTGAGTATTTAATAGACTAGCTGAGAGAGGGAAAAGAGAAAACCTTAAGAGAGTGAAAGAACAATAAACACATCTAACACAGCTTCAACTGTGAAGCAAGCTCCTCCTTCCATTACTTCTATAGGTACGTACTTTTTGCTGCTGCAGTGTAGAAGAAGGTTTTTCTAGATAGCTCCTAACTATTTAGGAAATGTTAAGAAATTTTGGTATTTGCTTTATTTTAAACTAATTTAAAGCATTTGGAAGCCAAAGGTTATTCGAGGGTAAGCAAACTAAAAACTAAAAAAAAAAAAAATTTGCAATAAAATCACTTTGGCGATAAAATCAGTATCATGGATAAAATTTATGATAGCTATTAGCTCACACTGCTGCAAAGGTTTGTTGGACTAAAGATCACATAGTGCAAAATACTGGAAGTGAAAAGAGATAATCAAAAGACCATTGCCTAACTTAACAAAAATGAAATGATCAGGAAAGAGCTTACAGCATGGAAAGTTCTTGTTAATTGCTTCCTCAGTAAAGTATCCTGACTCGGGATAAATCTTTATTACTGTACTGCTTAAAAGCACTATTGGTTTGGATAAGAAGTAGGTGTTTCAAAACACCTACTCATCTTCACCTTCCCATCCTGCCTCTGAGAATCAAATAAAATCAAATGCTTTTTCAGGTGTTTTTTTTTTAAAGGTAGACGTGACCAACAAGTCATGTCTTTTACAGAACTAAGTGCCAAACTTGTTTCTTGAGTTTTGACTCTGTTATACTCTCTTCTGAGTCTATGTTCTTTTCACACAGAAAAAGGCACACGTTAAATCAAGTAATTATACTAGCCTATAACTATACAAGTGCTGTTTTGACAGAAATTGTTGGAGGTTACTAGAGTACGTAGGAAGAACAGGCCTGATCTTATTTCCACAGAAATTAGTGGTCAGCTTTGCATTGGGTTTCATGGAGTTAGGACTGTAAAATATATCCCAAATTATCCCTGAAATACCTGCTAACTTCTCTGATGTTACAACAGCAGTAAGTAATTTCAGTAAGCAAGTACTGGCTGATGAAATGGTGAATAAAGATCATCAATCTGACTGTCAACAGAGGTGTATTTACCATTAGATTTCACACATCTGAGGATTTATGTGGTACACATGGCTCTTGCTGAACTCTGTGAAGAGCTAAACAGCACAACTGCATGTCAAGCATGTTCAGGCTCTTATTTGCAAATGAAAAGAAATTGAGACAGTTTGGAAAGATCTGTGAAATTCATACTCCCAAGTCAATTTTTAGGGTAAAGCAGCTTTTCATCTCTTTGCGTGTATATTCAGTATTTTAAGCAATAAGAGACAATGCAGAGCAAGTATCTCAGCCATGCCCCTCTCCTTCCCACTGCCTCTCTCATAAACTGATCAAGAGCTACCTAAAACGTAACCAGAGTTTCTGCCCCATTACTAGTCCTTTAGAAGACTTGCCTCACTGCTCTAATCATTGGAAAACACTTTGCAATTTCCAAGTGACATACGTTCAGTGTAGTTTGTACCTATTTGTTCTTGTGCAAAGTTGTCACTGAGGAAAACAGCTCTGTTTGTCTTCTTCATGGTCTCAGAGGAACAACAGCACCTCTAGACCTTGCCTTGTTTATCTAAACAAAGCAAAGGCTTTGTTCTAGATGAAATCCAGAAAATCCCACAGTTTTAGATAAAATCCAGAAAATAATAGGTGTGTCTAAAATTGCATGAGTGTTTCCTTGTCTATCTTGACAGTCCAGTTCCTGTCTGTATGTCCCATCATACCTAGATAGCTATGTCTATGGGTCATGCTTGGCATTTTTTAATTGATAGCAATAGGATGGCTTATGGCTAATGCTATGAGTGACTTATTTCTGCATAGAACACAACATATAACTATATATGGTATAATAACACATCTTTCACGTTTCTTACTTCTTTTCATATTATCCCTTGTAATTACATTTGTTTCATGACAGAAAACATTAACGTCTGCTTCATTCAAGATGAGTTTCAACACTAGTGGACATGATCAGTTCAAAATTATTGCCTATACATTCCTTTGGGTGGCTAAACTAAAATATTTCTCATGACACATAAAATCTGCTGAAATCATTTGCTTGTTTCTGATTCTTTACAATAGCTGACAGTGAGTCATAATTTTCTCATTACATGCAATATCACTAAAACATACTAAACCTCATTGGCCTTAAAAGACCAATTCAAAAAAGAATCAAATCTACTGACTTCTATATAGCTCAGCTACCCAGAAATAAGGTGTCTCACAGTCATAAAAAGTCAGAAAAAAAAAATCTCATCAATAAATAGTGTTCCTACAACAGAGAATAATAATAATTATTTTTCCTGAGGTAAATTGAAGGGTTAGCTCTTCAAAAACTGTAAGTAGATACATATTTTACATAGATCTGAAGATAAAGGTCGATTTCTGAAGGATTTTGCTGACTTTTCTGGTGTGAAAACAGTAAGAAATAATGTGAGTAGCTGTGACTGCCTTTTAAACACTAAACTAAAAAAAAAAAAAAAAAAAAAGTTTCTTACTTTCTCTGACAATATCCTAAGACCATACCATTCCAAAGCCAAAACCTTCAGTCAGTGGCAATTCAATTTAGCAATATCTAAAAGATAAACTGTTTAGATACAAGGTAAGGAATTGCTTTATAAGTTACTGCAGTGACAAAACAAAACACTGGAATGCATGAAATCAAATATATCTATTTCACTGACCTTGAAGCTGGCGTCCTTTGTACAAATCCTTCGTTTTGGTTGGGTTAGCTCTGGCACTGTTATCACACTTAGGTTGTTCATACCTAAAGAAGAAACAGGGAGAGAATAAAAACCAGCCATAGTTAACTTAGAACTAATTTATTTCCAATTTTGTAGTTCAAATTAAACTTTTTTCCTCCTTTTTTCAGGGAAGAAACTGATTTCTTATTCAGAAGAGGCAATGCAGATTTATCTGCCTGTTTTCCACTTCCCTCAAGGAAGCCAGAACATGTTTATTTTCCTATGGTTGATACCAAACTGAGTAATTATTATCTATTCCAAAGTCCGTTTTACAGGGAGAAAAACTGAGGAAGAAGAAAACTATGGGGGATTGCCATAAAATAATATATAATAAAAATATAATAATAGTAAAGATGAGTCTCCTCCCACGTGCAAGATCAAAAAGCTATAAGCAGCATAATAAATTTTGGCATCTGACTCACTATTCATTCTGTAAATGTAAAACACCACAAAAGCAACTTCACAGCAAGGCAGGTACTGTAGTTAGTTAATACTGCAGCACTAAGTGCATTTACCACTGTATCCTCTCCAAAGCGAATGTTAGTTTAAGAAGGGCTAACTGTGAACAGCTAACATTTCAAACAAGAGGAAAAAACTGATAGGGATTCTGGAAAGATGTGAATTGGACTAAAATAGCTTGAAATTGGTTGTGGAAAAGACTGATTCTTCACCTGCTACATGAGTATGCTGGTTCCTCTCTTCTTCATATTATGTTTACTTAAAGCTAAATTGTTAGCCTGTAACAAGAAACCCTATATTTGTTGTTTCAAAAAATATTTAGTATCAACATCACTTGCAATTTCATTCTTGCAAGACTGAAGGCATAGGAGCATTTACTGCTGAGTTTTTCTGTTTCTTACAATCCCACTATTATTGCATGGTAGTTTTTCACTCAGTTTAACACAATCTGAGATGTTATTTTCTCATTCTTCTCAGTAGCTTGAAGGTGCAGAATTTAATGTACAGCATTTTAGAGAAATTTCAGGCCTAAGTTAATATGACTTGTGTCCATATATATGCATGTGCACATACATACCTATTAATTCAATCTAGGTTCTTTCATACCTTATGTAACTGGTCATCTTTCTTTGAAATGCTCCCATTCTAGATTCCCCAAAATCATATTTACTGAGAGGCATACTAAAATGTCTAATCAAAATATACTAATGTGATTTTTTTTAACAATATATTGTTTTTTAAAGTGTTAGACTGTGGTTATGTCTTGGGGTTAGACCAGACTGCCCCTAAAAACAACACGGAAGTGTTCAGATTTTAATTACCAGTCAGGATGAAAACTTATCTTTTTTTTTCCTTTGAGTGCTTAATTTTTTTCCCACTTGATGAAACTGCCCACAGCTCCATCTAATTTTGGCTGCTGCAAGAAGGTATGGTGTTGTTTCACAAACATGAGAGCCACAGACACTTTCCTTTCCATAGAGAACGGTGGAAATAGAAGCTGCTTTGATAGCATGGTTGGGATTTAGATACCTGATGGATGACCACTTCAATCAGACAAGAAAAGAGTGAAAGGGAAATCTCTGAGCAATACTCACTAATGCAGTATCTGGCAACCAGCCTGGTCCCTGATTAATCTGATACCTAACTCTGCATTCCCCTTGTCCTCTTCCGTTGTTACTGCTCCATGCCTACGCTTTATTTCATCTCTCCTCTTCTACTCTTTCAGCTTCTATTTTTTTAGATACAGATGTAGCTCACCATATATAAAATAAATCTATTAAATCACAATACCTGCTAAAGTGCAGTAATGTAAAAAGTATGCTTTTAGTTCTTTGAAGCAACTGAAGAAAGACAAAGTGAATCATCAGAAATTTGCCATGCAGACACAGCCACACTAAGAACTGATATGAAAAACACACTTGACTCAGTTTTCATTGGGAAAGAGTGGGAAAGAGATTGTGTATCAGAATGGAGCACTGTCAGGTAAAAATAATGTAGTCAAGACATACGAAGTTCCTCTTTAGAATTTTAAAACGCAAAAACTCCCAAGCACCAAATATGTATCTAGAGTTAGCAAGGGCTTATGACAGCTGCTTTATACCTCTGACCAGTCTGCTTGGAAGCACTGAGAGTTACTGAGGCATGCATAATAGCAGACAATCAAGCAGACAATTCCACAGTGTGGGCAACCTTATAAAGTAGCTGATTTGCTTTTTTTTTTTTTTTTTTTTTTTTTTTTTTTTTGAGTCTAGAGAATCTTGTGCAAGTGGATTGACAATTATTTTGCCTATGATCCTAGTTGCTCAAAAGTCACAGGCAAGAACAGAGACTCAGGGCCCTGTTGAGGCTCTTATGTCCAGAAAGTATTTGGAGCAAGCTGGTAGAGATCCTACTAGTAAGATTTTCAGGAAAACAGTTGTTTGTATCCTGCATGTATTCCTTTTAGTCAAATGAATATTCCCTCTAGACATTCATAAAATCCAGCTTTATACCATATCATCACATATCTCTTTTATGTTTCGCTGTTTTACACGTCCTAGAATGGTTCTTCATTCACATATCTTTATTTTAACTCTAGAATTATTATTTTTCTCTGGAATATCTTCACTGACAAGTGATTTATCTTTGCCTCAGATCACAGGGCATTAGAAGGTCAATGAATATTAATAACTTCCCTTCATTTTGTGGGTCTAATTTAACAGGACTACTTATTATTGTGGTATTCATAGCCTGATTATATGACAAATTTCATCCTCATGAATGTTTTCAAAACAAACAACATGCAAAATGCTAAGCTGTTCTGGCAAGAGTTTCCATGATATGTGCATTCTTTCATTGTTGTCCCCTAGTGATTCAATACAGATTTGCAGAACAAAGATTCCAAGATGCAATGCATCCATCTTTCTACCATGAGTACTATCAGATCCTGCTGTAGAGTTTTAATAGCTACTCATCTAATTTATTTTTTTGCAATGGGAAGCTGGAAGATAGCATACACCACTTTGCCCTTGAGACATTAAACTCGGAAAGACTCACATGTTCATCTTTTCTATGAATTAAAGAAAAGATAACTGCTTCTTTTTCATCATATTCTGATCTCTATCTCCCCTTGCTAGGGGAGAAAGTTTAATTTTATCAATACGGATATACTGAAAGGAACTTTTAACTAAAAAATAATTAATGGGATTCCATCCCACATAAATCTTGCCTAGAAATGAGATCTAGACACTCCTCTTAAACTCCAGACAGGAATCCCACCTGCTTGTTTACTAGGACTGTAGATGACAAAATTTACCATGCATTCTTTTAGTATAAAACTCATAAAATTAAGCACTCTAGTTACCCATATAATTCAGCACTTCTACTCAGAACTTCATAAACTCTCCATTGAGGACTCCCCATAAATCTGGCAAAGCTGAACATACTAGAAATTATCAAGGCCAAATCATCTGATATTTTCAGTATAAGCCATGAGGCAAAAAGAATTGTGTCTAAATCATGAGATTGAATCCAACTTGCCAGTGTTCTAACTTTGAAGATAGGCAGCACAGTGAAAGAATCTCTGCCACCTCTTCTCCCTCATCTGAGATACTGTGTAGTTCCAGAATCATAGAATATCCAAGTTGGAAGGGACCCACAAGGATCATTAAGTATGCATCCAGCAAGCCAAGTGAGGTGACCTTTCCCCTCCACTCACCGTTGGTGAACCACATCTGGAGTGCTGGATCCAGATCTGGGACAGCCAGACAAGAGAGACAGACATACTGGCATGAGTCCAGGAAAGGACAATTAAAATGATTGAGACTGGAGCATTTTACACAAGAAGGAGAGTGGAGAGTCTGAGTGAGCCTGTTCAGAGACTGTTCAATCTGGAGAAGAGAAGGCTCCGGGAAGTTATACCAATGTGTATCAATATTTGATGTGGGGAAAAGAAAGAAGCCTGAATCAGACTCTCCACAATGATCTCCAGTGAAAGGACAAGATGAAATGGACACTCCTAAGAACTGCAGAAGTCCTTTTACTTCACCAGCAAAAACGGATGCTCAACTCAACTTAGAGAATGAGAACTAAGGCTCCAAAAAATGATTTAAATTATAGTTCAAAGAAGGATCACTAAAAACAAGGAACAGTAAACAAATGTAGGAGTGGAGAACAGAGGAAGAATAGAAATGAACCTCTGGAATCTCTGTACTTATCTTAGGTTTTCTAGACAAATTTTATAATATTTAATTTTGACAATTTACGGATCTCAGCTTGCCAGAAACAGTAGATTACTGGTAACTATTCCATGCTCATTTAATCTAGTACTGTAATTGGTATAGACTATGGTGTAAACAGGTATCAGTAAGTAAATCAGCACTTGAAGAATATGTGAAAGCTCCTTCCCAAGAATATAATAAATTGCAGCAAGTGGCTTATGATAGTTTTCATAAATATTAGGCAAATGATCAAAAATGATTTTTACTTAAGATTGAAAAGATTTGTAATTGCATCAAGATACCCATACTGCCCACCAACTTTGTATGAGCTTCTATAACATTACTACAAGGGCCAAACCTCAATAACCAGCCTAAATAACATCCTTTGGAATCTGATATTTGCCTTGCCTACATCTGCTCTATGTGGCTCACAATGCTTTACCATGCATCCGGCTCAGCCGACATGACTGAACTCCAAGTTTCTATTAATAACACACTAAAACGATACTTCCTCTCTATGGGTTCCCAGGCAATTGTTCCATCAAAGCAAGTCATATGAAATAGTTGAGGAGGTTGCTGGAAAAATAACTGAACATTTCTGAGGCTGGATGTGGTTCCTGTCATAGACCATCTTACTTGGTTCTTCCATGTTCAGGATAAGGGGTGTGAGGTTTCCTCTGGGATGATTCATTATCTGCTTCAAGCCTTGGCTTCCCAGCATAAAATAGCAAGAATGGAAAGTAAAAATATAAAATAAAGGATCTGGGGAGCATACTGCCCATGGCATTGCAGTGTATCAGTCTTTGGCCATCTGGACTTATGGCCAATGGATCTTAGAATTATTTCACTTCAATCTTTATAGTGGAATAAATCTACATGATATCATTCAATTAGCAATAGGAAACTACATATTACTACATGCACATTAAGGCATCTACTCACTGCAGGTTTGAGCACTGAACATGCATTCCCTTACCTTGTTGATGTACCAGGGATGGGACGTCCTGTATCCACGAGAACACACCAGCAGTAGCCTGTAGAAGGATGGCACTGCACTGGTTTGTAAAGGCCACCCTGAGCACACTCTGGAATGAACACATTGTCTTTCTGGGGTTGTTTAGCTTCCTCTAGAGCTGACTGAAGTTCTTGATCACATGATGATGCTTTTGGAATGAAAAGAAAAAATACTAAACAAGCCATGTGGAAAAGACCTACTGGAAATATTGAACAATTTTTTAGTTTTTATAACTTTATTTGATTTATATAAGGAATGTATTTGAAGAGGCTTGAGATAGCCCAAGTTGGTTTATGCTGTATACTTTTAGGACTTTTAGTTTCCTTTTCATACACCTGCTACATAATACAGTCATAAGACTATCCTGACACCCCAACTCCTACACTAGATATAATCTGTAAATAGCCGAGTACTTTCTCTGCCATCTTAAAAAATTCTCCCCCACTCCACAGTTCCTAAACTACTGATTCTTTTCAGAGGGAACAGTAGAAACCCAACTTCTTAGGATTCCTTATAATTCATATAAATGTTTATTTTCTTTATATTTTGGAAAAACATATTAGTATGGTGAAAATTCTTCCACTTCCTTTCCTGGTATTTCTGGTATTGATGATATATCATTTGCTCTGGAGGCTTAACACCCCAAAGAAAAAGTAATACATTTTTATCTCTGCCCTACCAGTATGCCTCAGATCTCTTCTGAATGCGGGAAAAGCTTATATGTATACATGTTCCTGGCCTTTATATGAAACTGAAACCAGGGGCAAAGAGCAGAAGCCCCAGGAACTGAGAGTGCCAGCCATTTCACACCAATTAGTAAAACACCTCTGCTGATGAATTTTTATCACTCTTAAACTGGTATATGTGGCACTGTAGGAGATAAAAAATTAGGCGATAGACTGTTTACTCAAGCTATTTCTTTCTCCAGGATTTTTAAAATCAGTCTCCTATCATGTGAAACTTAGATGGTTAATAAAACAGTGTTTGCATAATTCCAAAGTACTCTAGTGAACAAAATTTAAATATTTGAAAAACTAAAATGTCGATAACAATAACCTCTCTACAAACACACACATGAATGACAAGAAAATCTCAAGTTATTGGAATTTCAATAAATAAGAAAATCTGTTCAGTTAAAACCAGATTCTTGCAGATGTGGTTGAGCAAATACAGTAAGATTTCTGGTGCAGTGGAAAAGACGATGGAAGTTAATCACCTTCATATTTTAAACAGCACATGACTGCATCTATACAATAGCCTGGTTTCTACAACATTGTATTTTATTCCAATATATGTAAAAATGTATGTTAAAAGTTTAAAAAACAAGCTAACTTGACTATAAGACAATTTATTTATTTAGTTAGTTAGTTCTTTAGTTGATATTTTATTATTATTTTGTTTCATATGGTAGGACAGCTAGACAAATTGATAAAATTTGCATGGTTTGTCTTTGTCTGCCCCTGGACATAATGAGAGATTGAATAGTTCTCAAAACACTAGTGTTTACATAATAAACTATAATTAAAGAATCAGTGTAGTGAGAAAAGATCCTTTAATAAAGACAAATAGTTAATTATTTACATTAAAACCTTCACATAAATAGCTATAGTGTCATAAACTGGAAATCCATCGCCAACGTCCTGTTAGAGTAGCCAAAATAAATAATTTCTTTGGTAAATCTGGATTATGATTGTTACTGATTTACAAAATAGAACAACGCTGGAAAGCACATAACTTTTAACTTGATCACTTTTTATATTTTGTATATAATCAAGCAAAAGGGAGCAAAAAAGGTGAAACAGCTGTGGTGAAAGGGAGGAGGAAATCATTACTCCTCTTTAAAATCCAGTAAATTCTTTTCTCATTCACACTGATAAACCTTGGTATCATCCCATCAGCTCCTGAGACCTTTTCTCATTTTACATCTTTGTAAACTAGCAACGGAATCTGGCAGATGTTCATATATTCTGATTACCTCTTGCTAACCCACAGGAACAATACATTTTCATCCTCTCAAACTTGTTTAGAAAATTTGGAGGCTACATAGGCAGATCATCCAGATAAAAGTGTAACAGAAAGCACAGAGACAGTGTGATGGAGAATTCCCAGTGCAAAAGCAGATAAGGACAGTTTCAGCTGTAAGTATGTACAATGCCACCTAATTTATGGGCAACTCCAGTTTCTACTGATTGAAACAACCAGAAAAAAATTGCTGATTCAAAACCAGAGTCATGGGCCACTGGAAAAAATCTGCTTTGTGGTGATTTGGTAACAGGTGTTACAGACCTAGATAAATGGACTTCATGCTCCTGACTGACTTCCCAAGGAGAGTTTTCAAGAAGCTACTGCTCAAGGTAGAATTTTAGCACTAAAATAAAAGCATGAAGTCTTTATTTTTTTATTTTTATTTTTTTTTCCTGGTTGTTTCTCTGATTCTAAGTCTCAAAGGTAGAGAGACACAGTAATATGGGACAGATTTCAGAGGCAGGTTGCAAAAGTGGCTTATGGCTTTACAAGGGACAGTGACAGTAACTGAAATGGAAGTTTTAAGATTAAAAAGGCCTTTATGGCAGAAATCTTGGAAAGAACAGACAAAAAGGCAGGATTCATACCAAATGCTAAGGGAAATGCCTTGTAACTTGGAAGACTTTAGTGATGAAAAAATATGCCTTTGAAGAGCAGCAGCAGCACAGGCATTCAACACCAAAAAACATATAGAGGAACCTATGGTATTTCCAGGAAGGACTTCCCCTTCTTACAACCTTTGGTTTCTTACCCTTCTCCTACAGATGGAAGATCATACCAAGAAGAGGAATTTATCAGTAGTCCTAAATTACTTTTCAGAAAAAATTAACCAGACAAAAGGTAGATTATAATAGACAAACTGGAAATAATATAAATCAGTGTGATGGACAGTAGGCCTGTTAGTTTTGTATATGCCAAATGACAAATCTGCTGAATCCAGATTGTTCATTTTATTCATCAAAAGTGCATAATAGTTTGTTATTTCTCTTCCTTACTCAAAGGCAAACAATCTTCAGGTCAGCTATCAGCCAATCTGTTTACTGACTGATCAAGAAAGTTATTTCCTCAGATTTAGTATTTTTGTATACTTTTAACACAACCATTTGTGCCACCACTACTATTTCCTTGTTTGTTTTCATTATGAGAATACTGTTCTTACGTAAAGTACTGCAAAACAGTGTTTACCTATAATCCTGCTTGATTTTTCCAGAAACAGAACATTAGTCCTTTGTGTAATTTCCTCTCTGAGAACCATTCAAACTTTTCTTTCAATTATTTACAACAGGAGCACTGGAAAGATTCAACTGTAGCCTTGTGATGGTTAAGAGCTCTTATCACAGAGCTACCATACTGTTGCGAATAATTGCCTTTGTAATGTCAGAAGAATCATGGTTAACCAACGTTCATTTCCCAAGAGAACCAGTGATAAATGTCATTAACTTAGAAAATGCCTGACAGTTTGTCCAAACAATCTGAAAACTATGATCTGGAACTGTAACAGATGGATGCCAGAAGTTCATAAAATGAACAGTATGGAAAAGGATCTATGCTACAATAAAAGCAGAATAAGTACAGCGGTTATTAAAATACGTCAAACTTTCTATGCACTACCTTCCTCCCAGAAGCAGGAAAGCACTGATGCTCTAGCTTCTTCTTTTCACAGACTATGTTTACGCTCTTGTTCTTACGCACTTAGTTATTTTATATCTGTCTTGACGGCAATAATAAATAAATAAATAAATAATGAAATTTAATATTAATAATAATAATAAACAACTTTTTTTTTTTTTTCTGTGCTTGTTCGTTCAATAGAATAGTTGAACACGGCTGAAAACTCCTTTCAAGATAGTCTACCATGTTCACCAGCCACGCCGTAGCTCACCTGGGATACTTTGTAGGTTGATAAACCTTCCTACAGTTTCTATCCCAAATTCTATTTTATTCCAGGTTCATAAGCTGTAGTCATTCAACACGCAAATTTCAATCATGTAACAAAATAAGTATATTTCACAGTTTTACAAGACCACCTACTTACTTTGAGAAAGTTTTTTTTTTTTTTGAAAGACAAAGTTAAACTCTTGTTCACCACAAAGAATGAGTTTAAAAACCTGCTTCAAATATAATATACATCACATTGTTATTCCATTTCTTCCCTATTTCCTTTAAACATTCATTTTCAAGTATACTTTCCCATTCTGGTTCAAGATGCCTTCACAGTCCATTACATATAACCAGTGGAAATATTTCATCTTCTGTCAATTGGAAAGGTACTCCAGCTAATGACAAACAATGTGGAGAAGTTTCATGTTTTGTATAAAATCCTGAGTCAGTTCTTGCTGCTAACAAGCAATTCTCCCTGAAAAAAAAGGTCTGAATTTCAATGACTCAAGTTAATTTTCATGAACAGAAAAATACTTAAACAGTAGAAGGGTATAATGCTGCAAACCATTATTTATGAGAGAATATGTTTATTACTCTCTGATGGGCTATTTAAAGTGTTTATTAATGTTTACTAGGTGATATCCTAGAGGAGAAAAAGAGGTGGCTTTTCTGGGAAAATCATATTGAAAACAACTGCATACCTGTGCATTTGTCTGTAGCATATCTAAAACACCAAGCACCACATTATGTAAGTTATAATAATAAGTGTGTTAGTGTGGTAACAGGAGATGTTTTAGCCACTTGTTTCACAAATTCTGTTAGTTGTTGTGCCGTGTCTTATCACAACTTCTCCCAACATGTGGATTTTTCAAGATTAAAAATAATTTTGATATTTTTATTTTGCTTAAATGTGAATTGCTGTTTCTTCAGTGTGTTCTACAGAAACAAGCTGCCAAATCTGCAGAAAATTACAAAGGCTTCTGCTCACTACTTTAACATTTCCTGCCACTACATAAACATTTCTTTTCAATTTCCTTAACTCCACAATATCTATATCAGAAACAGAATCCATAAAAAAAAAAAAAAAAAAAATCTATTTTCAGTTGATTCCTTCTCTGTCCTTTTCTCATTACCATAATGAGGCATGAAAGGACAATTTAAAGGGATCTTTTATCAGACCTCGAGGCTCAGCATACTCTACAGAAAATAAGTAACAAGAAGCTTTTGAACAAAAATACTCTGAAAAGTGATACCCATGCTTTGGAGGACTGCAGTGTTTCTAAGAGGATATACAGATAGAATATATTCGTGTCCAAATTTCAGTTTACAGAGCTTTAACTTCTGTGACTATTTCTGCTAATCAAAATGTTATCAAAATCATCAGTCTGTTCTACTTAATTTAGACTAATTTAGGCACATTTTCAGAACACTTCAAATATTGATTTATAAAAGTTCTCTGCTAGTTCATTTCAAAATCATAATAATTAGTATGGCTAAATAGTTATCCTGTTGACTTCCTGCAACTCTCCAACAAATTCACATCTCATGAGGATAAGAATTTAATTCTTTTGCTTAGGGTGAACCCTCCTACAGCCAGTGAACAGGCACAGAAGAAAATGATTATAATGTGTTTTTGTATTTTCAAATAGTGTTTTTTTTTAGTATTCAAGTTTCATTGAATAGATTTCCACTTACACTACACCAAATTGTATTTCCACATATAACCAAAACGTTCACTTTGGAAAGGCAGTAGTGAGTGTGATGATCTCTATTCAAGCTAACTCCAATCTGCAGAAGAGTTTACATTGACTGGATGGCAGATTTGGAAAACAAAACAGCCTATCACAGCAGTATTCTTACCTCTAGCAAACATGCATCCTCAGGGTAAACTAGCAGGTTATTTACCTGTAGCTGACCAATTTCATCACTCAAAATCCATGACACCTGGTTCTGCTATAAAGAGAACAGCAGCATCCAAGGAAGTCAATGAAGTATGTTAGGTAATATAAATGACAAACATTATCTAAATAACTTCACCCTAGTGAAAAAGAGGTAAGTTCCCTGGCTTCATGTTCTTTTGGGGTTTACAGCCTGCATTGAGACCTCCTCTAGCACAACAGATTCCTTCTGTGAAGAGGCACATGAGGTTTTATAATGGGGTTTAAGATGACAACTTCATACCCTTTAGGTATATAAAGTTATTTTTCTCATCCTTTATGGCCATGGTATGGACACCTCACACTAATCTTTCTTAAGAAACACTGCTCCTATAAGAATTTATAAGAATTTTAATTTTTTGCTTGCCCTCTCTTGACTGTTTCAAATAAATTCATATCTAACAGAAATTAAGTGCAACTCAGTGAAACAAACAAATGAAGGATCAACTTTTCTCATGCTACTAGTGTCTTATAGAGACTACTCATAAACCTAAATCAAAAGGGAAATACGTCTGTCGCCCATCTTCCCCCAGCAGAAATCCGTGGAAAAATACCCGCTAAATTCAGTGAACAATACATCAGGTCTCAGCTGAATATACTCCCATATACGTATGTTTCCAGTTAAACCCAATACTTGCTTATGGACCAAGTACTGAATGGAAGGAATAGGTAACGTTAATATCCAATCAAACTTAGTCCCAACATCTAGATTGCAACCAAAAGCTAAGACTAAATTATGGTATTAGTACTTATCTGGCGCCACATGTTTTGATTTACATTAGGTTCAGATACTCATCAGCATGAGGGTTCTCAAGGCCTGAAGAAAGCTGGCAACACTCCTTCCCATACTCATTCTTGTTTGTGAAAACTTGTGGGAACCAAATATTTCAGGCCCTTGTGTGTATTTGCAGACTACTCTCAATGTACTGTTGATCACTATTTTGCACTTTTGGAGTCTGAGTGGATGACTGTGGCCAAACACAAAGCCCATGGCTTCAACAAAGCTCTATGGATTAATTTATGTACTTCACTCCACCAAACAAAGCAGGATAAATCACCAACAGATGCTCTCATTTATCTATGTGGTTTCATACGCAAAGACACTGCAATAAATAAGGATGATCATCTGGAAATTCACTGAGTTCATAGAAACAAAAAGCCAAAACACAGAGAGCACCAGACCCATTTAGCTTTACCTGAAAAGGACACAGCCACAGTGACTCCAATCTACCTGTATACACCGGCTTTATCTCCACCTTTACCCTGGGTTTGAGAACCTATGTAGCACAATGTTAAACCAAGACTACACAAATTCTGTTTCTAGAAATAGGAAAAAAATTGGGTGCCCATAAGAAAAAGATGTCAGATTTAAATATGGTGACTTTCTCTTTAATCAAAATCCAGACCCACATGTCTACTAAAACTTTTAACAGACCCCACAGTTTCTGTTTGAAGGAAGGTTTCACACACACCTCTGCATTTTTTTTATTTTTTCCTTAAAATTTGAAAAGCGAATTGAAAAATTTGCATTTGAAAAGCAAAAAAAGTACAGTGAGAAAGGTTGTTGCTACAATACTGTAAAAGTAAAAGAACTGTTTTGCCACAACAGCCTGCTATTTTACTGTTTGGTTTGTTTAATTGTTTTAATTTTTAGTCCAGCTTCTTGGTTAAAGAGATGAGAAATATTATGTAAGTATTCCAATTTATCCTGCCACAGAATTACAGTTCATTAAAATTACTCATTTTAATTATTCATTTACACCAATTTTTCTCCTTCACTGGGTTCTCAAATTGCCATTGTACAAATTATAAGGGCCCAAACTAGCTACTTGTTTTCCTACAAAACGTAACTCTAAATTTTGGTATTCTTATTTACTTTGAATAAAGCAGTAGTGTGAGATCTGTCCACCGAATTGATGAAAACTTACAGAGAAGCTAGTCTTCTTCTACAAGTGTGACAGAATCTGGCTTTAAATGCTTAAGTATTAGCATTTAATTCTCCTGTAGATAAATGACAGAGCAACATGAAGTCAATATAAATTAGATTATAAATCTGAGTTCTTTCAGTGATGCATTTAGCATTAGAGCCTAAATGTTATCCTGAACATCCTGAGTCAAACATTTATTATACCATCTATGAAACGTGAAAGAGCATTGAACCGAGAGTAGCACATTTTTCTTAAAGCTTTGACTGCAGAGTGTAAAAATAATAGCAAACATTTGCAAAGTAGATTTCTTTAGACAGGCTTAAGCCAAGGATTTTTTATATACTTTACACTCCACTCTGGATTTTTGAGTGCAACCTTAACACAAATAAAAAAAAAAAAAAAAAAAAAAAGATAAAAAATAAAATAAAAACTTTTAAACCAATGGTTATTCACATGACACCATGTTAGGAGGTAAGTTCCCTAAGCCCCTTTTGCTTAATGAGTTGAGGTTGTACAGTAAGTTACAAGACTGCACAGAGGATGGATTATCATCTCCAACTGCTTCTGCTTGACTTTGATGACTTGGCTTCCCCAACATGAAGAGAGACATGGCACAAAAGACTGCCCTATTCTGCAAAGACATAACTGAAAGCAGCATTTGCAAAATAGGGTGAAACCTGATTTTCCTCTAAGCTGAGACATAAGGGAAATATCAGTTCCTATTATTGTTAGGTATGACTGCATCACACTGTCAAAGCACAGCAGCACCATAGCCTTCAAACTGCAAAACCAACCAAACCAAAAAGCCACCACCCAAAATTATAGCACATGAAAATCACTGACTTCTCAAAAACACAGTGGCTAGCTGGCCAGTCTGCTATAGAAATCTGAAGGCTCATTCATTAAACAAAATTGCACAAGGCTACCATTCTTCCTTTATGAGTATATTGACCAGCAAATGATATTTTTCTGCCAGTGGAAAAATCTCTAATTTTTTAAGAAATAGTTGAGGTGAAAACAAAGCTGGTTCACTTTTTCCATAGAGCTGTGAAAACAAAAATCTTTGCCAGGTGAACTGAGAGTAAGCACTTGTTTGAATGGCTTTATTAAAAATTACAAGACAAAATGTGCAAACTGGGTTGCCTAAATTCATGTTTTGGCAGTTAAAAAAGCCAGCAGCTTACAGGAATGTTTATCAACCAAGTGTTTCCCCTCAGTGAAACAGGAGTGATTTCTGTTCACCATTTGGGAAACTGAGAAGCTTACATCAGTGCCTGGATATGACTTTGGGTACTAGACCTTAGGTACCTAAATAGTTCTAATTTCAGAGGTTTCCAGTGGCATTGCTGCCTGCAGTTTATGTCAGATTCCTGCCATTGATCCACACGGCTAATGCTGTTGGCACTGTGCAGTGTTTTCCAGCCTTATTAGCCTTATTGCTTAACTCCTTGCTGAGACGGCTGTGCTCCATTTATGCTCTATTTTCTAAGTATCAGTTTATTTCCAACTCCCTTACAGGGAATTACCCTGATGGACAGTTACCCTGGAGCAACTATGTCATCTACCTGGACTTGTTAAAAGCATATGACACTATCCCACACAACATCCTTGACTCTAAATTGGTGAGACATGGATTTGATGAATGGACCACTTGGTGGGTAAGGAATTGGAAGGATGGACACACTCAAATTGTTGCAGTCAACAGTTTGATCAAAGTGAAGACCAGTGACAAGCGGCATTCCTCAGGAGTTGGTACTGGGGCCAGTGTTGCTTAATATTTTTGTCAATGACATGGACAGTGGAATCAAGCACAACCTCAGCAAGTTTGCCAGTGACACCAAGCTGTGCAGTGTGGTTGACATGCTGGAGGCAAGAGATGCCATCCAGAGGGACCTGGACAGGCTTGAGAGGTGGGGCCGTGTGAACCTCATGAAGTTCAACAAGACCAAGTGCAAGGTCATGCACCTGGGTTGAGGCAACCCCAAGCACAAATACAGGCTGGGTGGAAAATGGATTGAGAGCAGTTTTGAGGAGAGGGGCTTGGGGCTGTTGGCTGATGAGAAGCTTAACATGAGCCAGCAATGTGTGCTTGCAGCCCAGAAAGCCAACCATGTCCTGTGCTGCATCAAAAGGAGTGCAGACAGCAGGTCGAGGGAGGTGATTTTCCCCCTCTGCTCTGCTCTCATGAGACCAAACTTGGAGTACTGCATTCAGCTCTGCAGCCTTCAGCATAAGAAGGACATGGACCCCAGCATAAGAGGCCAATGAGTAATGGCTTTATACTAAAAGAGGGCAGATTTAGATCATATATTCAAAAGAAATTCTTTACTGTGAGGGTGGTGAGGCACTGGCACAGGCTGCCCAGAGAAGTTGTGGATGCCCCATCGCTGCAAGTATTCAATGACAGGGCGGATGGGGCCTTGAGCAACCTGGTCTAGTGGGAGTTGTCCCTGCCCATGGGAGGGGGGCTGGAATAAGGTGATCTTTAAAGGTCCTTTCAAATTCAAACAATTCTATGGCTCTGTGAAATACTTAAGATGTAAACAGCATCAACATAAGGATGAAGCAATCATCTTAAATCATGTTCTGTCATGCAGTAGTACATGACAGAAGTTATCTCCCCCTGTACTCCCAAGGCACCCAATTACTCAGGCAAATCCTGGAAAGGCATAAGCAAAGTTGATATTTCTCTGGCAAGGTTTCTTCACAAAAAGAAAGGAGCATAACCCTAACTTGAGCTAGACCTCCCTAGAGCCCCCAGTCATGGGGCTTGTCCTGTGCAAGCTCTTTATGAAAACAGGGCACCCTCTGCAACCTCCTCATGTACTCTGCAGCCTGCCTATGTGTACCCCCCACACTGTCTCATTTCATAGGCAGCAGAAGAAGGTTCAGTGACAAATTACAGTGGGACTTTTGATCATTATATTCTCAGATTTCACTGCAAGAATCACAGGCTTGAGGGGCATGAACCCTAGTCACTGCCACAGAAGCCAGGAGGAGATGGGAGGACTTTGGGCTGTTTTATGGCAATGTGGTCTGAGGTGGACACATAAGAAGTATTCAGGTATATTCAAAAATAAGATATTATTTTGCATCTAGTAGTTCTCCCCTGCGTATCTCAATGTATCTTACAAAAATGGTAAATATTTGGTAAACCTCTGCCTGTTTATAGCAGACCGGATGAGCATTACAAAATGGTAAGGATTTGGGCTTCTGAGACTGAGCAGAGATTAAACAGAGATTAAATATACTGTTCAAATGGAAATTCTAACTTCTTGTGAGTGCTTCAGGGAGTGCTACTCTGACAACCATAAAGTGAAATTTTATGCTACTATTGTTCCCACTTCCTCTTCTGTGGCTAAGTAGAATGATTCCAACCCTGGGTCTCTCAGGTACATATCCTTCAAATCTACTTCATCCCAGCATTTAAAAATTGTACAAATACTGTGAATATATTTACACCATTAAAATGACAAATGAATCAAAACTGGTCACTCTTATTCTGACTTGCTCTTCACTTTGTCAAAGAGATGTCAGGAAGCAGGTGGAAAATGAGCATGCATATTTACTGCTCATGTCTCTAATTAAAGGTACTGT
Organism: Aythya fuligula; assembly: GCF_009819795.1. Lineage (NCBI taxonomy): Eukaryota > Metazoa > Chordata > Aves > Anseriformes > Anatidae > Aythya > Aythya fuligula. Next base: position 44,118,473 of record NC_045561.1, read on the forward strand.
GCTGTGCAATGAAAAGTCCTTGAATAGACCCAGAAGCAAATTCTGTAAAGTGCTATCATCTGTTGAGTCACACTGCTCCCAGAATGCATTAACTCTTATTCTCAGCATTAGATTAGACAAATAATGTGTACATGAACCCTATTCTAAAGGTAACTGCATTGCTTTAACCCCACACATGTCTGAATCTCATGTTAAACTAAATGCTGTACAGGTCTTGCTTTGACTCTCAGCACATTATATCTAAAACACACTATAGCACATAGGAAGTCAGTATTCATAGCAGGAGAGATACAGGATTCTGATAGAAGACTGCTTACTGATTTTGGACAAATTTCATGTGCAATAAAGAGGATGAGCCAAGGAAGAGTAATAGCCAGTAAGAATATTCTAATACTATTTATTTCAGCTCCAGAAACTTTTTAATATAGTTTTATGTAGGTCTTTTTTTTTTTTTTTTTTTTCTCCTCATATGGCTATGGTTAAAAGTCTCAGCTTTGTGCTTTGGTTTCAAGAGTAAAGCCAAATCTTTGGCTTGGCTCTACTTTCAAACTTTGGAGAAAAACAAGGGGAATGTGAATTAAAAATAAAAATGCTAATTCCACCCCACTTTCATCTCTGTTTTCAAAATGAAAAAGTTCTCTGAAGTTTATATAATGCTAAGTATAGTGTGATTGTGAAACACCCTTATGCTTTTGAAAGATAGAAAACTCCCTAGCATATTGAAAATCCCAGGTCATAATTTCTGGTCCTGTAAGCAGGAGCCATTCCACTGTACACAGGAGGGATCACCAACAGAAAAGTTGTATACACGGATCAATTTTAAAGGCTTCTTAAATGACACATGGTAGCAAAGTCAAAGGTTTTCTGAACAAGTAAAATTAAAATTTTAAAGTGTGACTAATTTAATCCTTTACAAAGCAGTGTCTTATGGTTAATCAGAAGTATCTTATGTCTGATCAGAAGATGATTAGTTTTAAGTGTTCAACTTACCACAAAAATGACCCATATCAATGGAAAAAGCCTTACACAAATACTTCTCAACAATTTATTGTGTGTGAGAATAAAAAGCTTCAGAAAGTGTTATTTTTTGGAATGTTTGCTTAGTATATTTCCCACAAATATTGCCATCCCTTTCAGAACTATTCCCCACACACACACTCATGCATATCTACCTCAAGCCTCATTTATTTTGGAGCTCTCTATGACAAACAGAGAAAATCCAAAGGATAGGCTTTGGCAGAACTGTTCAAATAAAACAGATTCTAAATATTTAACTTTTCTAGATAACCAGCATCACAGGAAACAGCAATGTTGGCATTCAGTCACCTAATAAGGAAACGTTTTTATTATAGCTTGTGTGAAGAAAGTTCTGCTGTTCTTTCTACATATCGTATGCTTTGTTTTCTTTTTACTTTGTTACTTGATGCTTGAAAATAATGCAAAATGAAGCACAGTGCATGATGCTTCCAGGAGGCTGTGAAGCTGCTGTAACTGGAGCTATCGCTGATTAAATCTGTCTATAAAGCATTCTGGGCCAAACCAATCAACCACTGGCATAATTAATTAAGTCCAAAAGGGCCTGTAGTGGGACTGTTTTCATCCATCAGGAGAAACAAACACAGGCTAATGTGGAGTGGACAAGCCTGTGTATTTACAAACCTGTTTTCCACGTGTCACTGTTGTGAATAACTGTGGCACAATCCCACAGTAACTGGCACGTAATTTTGGCTCATGTAAGTAGGTTCATTTAAATAGGGATAACGCAGGGGTAAGTTTTATATAGGCTCTCTTTACACCAAAGTCATGGTATCCTTTCTCTTTATCTGTGCTCTACATACATATTTATTGCAACCATACAATGGCAGGTACAGTTTGCAGAAAGACAGGGAACAATCTCTGAAGTTTCAAATCAGTTGAAAGGAAAAAAAAAGAGTGAAAACCCAATGGCACGATTTACATGATTGGAACAAAGAAAGCAAAAAAAAAAATAACAAAAGGCAGGAAGTCTAGATGCAAAATCGAAACTGAGAAAAAGGAGTTAGGCTGTGGCTTTTCATTTACAGAAATGCTACTATTTCCACTGGTCTGCTTATTTTTCTTGATTTCCACCTCTTATACTATATTAGTCCGTAAAGCTCCTGACTGTATTCAGCTGACCTGCACTAGACACTATCTCAAGCATATCTCTGCTGAAACCTTTGCTTCTGTTGGCACTGATCTGTCCAGACTACAGCAGGCCTCCCAGAAGCAGAGTCAGGGTAGAGCCCTGGAGCCACTGGCTAGCTGCCATGAATGTAAGCAATCAAGCCACGCTGTCTCTGTGCTGTAGCTGACGTCAGATGCTTTCATATACAATGCTTTGTAGGCTGCTCACATCTCCCCAGTGACATCCTGAGGAAGTAAAATTGGCACAGAATATAGGCCAAGAATGTAATAACACTAGTCATTCAGACTAACACCATTGATGTTCTGACACTTGCAGTGAGTTTTATTTAAAAAACAGAAGATTCCTTCCCAAGACAAACAACAAACAAAACCCTTACAGCCTTGATATGGATAATGCTGATAGTGGATAATGATTGATTGTGGATAATGCTATAACAATAAGCACGTACTCTACTAGCTTCAGGATCAAACACCTAGTTGGCATCCTTCTAGTATGCAGTATGGATACACAACTGCTGCACAACTCCTGATCCCACAACTGAATAAGGTACTCCTGAAATGGTCTCTGACATCTTACGTAGACAGATAATGACACTTTTCTACGTTTATTCCATCTAGGAGTCAAAGTATCTCTCCTATCCATTGCACTGCACTATTCAGGTGGTTGCTCATAAGACCTATCAGCTTGTTTTTGATTGCAAACTTGTAAGCATGACCTACATCCATGACCTACCTATTCCATGGTATCCACTCTTGCCTTTAGCTGCAACAGTCAAAAAGAGAAGGTAGAAGAATAGAAAGATGAGAAATCTGTTTTGGAGGAGAACCCCAAAACAGCAGCATTTGAGATTGAAGAATGATGCCTGGGCAAAAATGGAGAAATTCACAGTGAAGTTGTGGGTGGAATCCCTGCCTATGGCAGGAGGGTGGAGTTAGATGATCTTTAAGGTCCCTCCAAACCCTATGATCCTAGGATTCTATGATTCAAGATCAGCTATTCACAGAAGACAAAACAGGCAGCAAAGAAAGGACTGGAAGCAAAACAGTAGATTCTAATTGTTTAACCAATGGTGAGGATAATTAATTATACTAGAGATAACAAAGATGATGAAAAATTTTCCTAACATTCCAATAAAGATAGATAATGAAAAACAACAAATTAAGCTTAAAGGTAGTATTCTGACCCACAAATTTTCTTACTCACTTGTAATAGGGAAAAAAAGATCCTAAACAAGGGATGTTCTATACAAAAGTGACACAGGCTCATTTTGAAAAACATATAGAAAATGTAACTGCACCACAACATCCTTGAGGCTAGCACTATTGTTACTTATGTGATATTATATATGCTGCATTGTCAGCAGCTACATCAAACCATAAACATCACAAAGCCTTCTTAGATGCTTGTTACTATACAAAATCCATGAAACTAAAGTTAAGCACCAACCCCTGATGATTAGAGGCTCAGGAGCAATAGTGAGTCTCTGCACAACTAGACCCTTATATGGCTCCTCATCACACTGTCTTCTCCTTTGCAGATTTGCAAAGTTTTCTACATATCCCATGTGCTGGATAAATCACATACAACTAACATAACAAACTTCCATTCTTCTTTGGCTCTTTGCCACTAGTATGATGAGAATTATTGACTATTGTTAACCTTGAGTCTCCCTAAAAACATGGGACCAGACAGGAAACCGTAAGTTCTGACCCAGTTACCTCCACTCATGCTGATGTTAGCAGCAACTATGTGGTATTGTTAACAGGATTAAGGACTTCTTTTAAAGGAAGTCACAATACCATTAACAAAGTCTTCTAAAAAATACACAAGGCTGTTCCTGAATATTCAATACTCCCGAATAAGACTTCAGTGTACCAAAATCACCTCGTCTACAGAGAATAAAGTTGTACAGCAAAGCAACAAAGAGAAAATACTAGGCTTTGTTCACTCTTTCAGCTGGCAATGCAAGTGGACTATCAGCTCTTCCGCTGACAGTACATCCATTAAAGTCGAGAGGAATTCCAGCTATGCAATAGCAGCCGTATTGGGGTAGACCATCCTTTTATCAATGATCTGGCAGACAGATATATCACATACTAGCTACTAAATGAAATGAGTAGGCACTGTATTTCCAAGACAGGGAATAATAACATCAACAGTCCTGTACCACTAATGTCCCAATTTAGAGGGGGAAAAAAAATATAGGCCTGATTCCTGATTCTCTTCTCTCCTCATCACGCTCCCAGTGGCATTGCCCATCTGGCTACGGTGGAGTTACTCCTATGTACACTTGTCTAAGTAAAAAGATGCTTCATGCCTGCTAAAACTAAAGCATATCCTCCTACAGTCATTTGCTATTATTATAATGAAACATTTAGTTTAAGGGATGAAGTACAGGATGTGTGACTACATTAGAAGTCATACTTGGGATGTTGGTAGAGAAAGAGAAAAGTGACCTTTCAAACCACTGACATTTATACTGATATTTTTGGCTTTGCTGCTTCCCTGTTGAATCAACCCAGAGGCACTAAAAATAATGCCCTAAAAATGATTTTAAACTGTTTTTTAAAACCTGATTAGAAACTGCGACAACACTAAGATCATAAGTCTTGTAAGCTGGGCAGGACTTGGCCTTTATTCGGCCAAACAGGAGGGCAAAGAGAATAACTCTTTCGTTACCTTTTTCAGGCCTGTAACAGCTATCAAGATTATGGCTTCAGCTAGACAGTCAGAGATTTGGAAAAAAACAGACAGGAAATGTCCAAGATCAAAGTACTTACATATCTTCTCTCCGAACCAGTTATGTAAGTAAAGCAGAAAGGGTCCCCACCTCCTTGCCAGCCAGAGTAATTGGTCACAGTGCTTTTGTGCAAGCAGGGTGAGCTGTATGATGACAAAGTGTGATGGACATGAACCTCTACAACTAATCACACCTCTGCCTCTGTTAGGAGTCTACATTGTAATGGAGTCTGTGGGTAGATTTATTAAATAACAGGGAAACATAATCAGATAGGATCCACCCTGTACATCAGTGGAAGCTTTCCTCAACACAAATCTGAAGATTTGGCCTAGTGACTGAGGGGGAGAACTGCAGACCCTCGACCTATGATTTGAACCTGAACAGGTCTTGCAACCTTGAACTAATTTCTGCTTTCTTGCAAAAACTGTATCTCAGTTTCTGAAGGCACAAGTGGATTTAACTTGACTTTATACTCCTCTGCTCCCAGATGAAACACCAATCAGTCTGATGCACTGCTCTAACTAGGTGCACTTGGAAACAATTCAAGGGTATTTCAGGTCATTACCTGTCATGTAAACACAGAAGCATCCTCCTGAACAACAACAACAACAAAATATCCTTTCTGCTCATCACAGGGGACAGGATATTGTAGAAGATACTGTGCTAAAGGAACCTAACTACATATTAGCTTTATGGCTGCCTCAGTGCACATGGAGCCTAGGGTGAAAAAGTGAGGAGGGATGAAACCATGATTTCTAAAGTAGTCACAGATACCACAGATCATTCCTTGAACTAAACTGCTCAGTGTTTTAATAGCAAATGACCATAGGACAGGCTGGTTTGGTTTCAGTGGGGACAAAGCCTCTTTTCACTCACACCAATGCACGTAATGAAACCACTGCAGTCAGAAGGGGAATGCCACTGGAAGCTTGATGAGGAGAGAGGAAAAAGTAAGGAAGTCATCTATTCAGTCACCTTATTTGCTTGCGTAATATCACCAGCTCTTCCAGAAAAGACAAGAACCCCTAATTCATTCTGGTAGGAAGAGAAAGCCTCTTGGTTTTGGTTCCAAATGTGTGTTGCAAAACAGGGACATGTCCAAATGGATTCTGATAATGGTTTAAAACATAAAGATTTGAGGACATTATGTATTTATTATGCATTACAGTCCAACAAAAGCTACATTTAAGCAGTCATCAAAATAGAGGACAATAAAAGTCCTTCCATTTTGATAAGCTGTCTTTACTCACTGAGGGATGGCAAAAATGGTAAGTTTAAATAGCACTGGAAAACAATGGAACAAGGTAACTCACTGTTTTAAGTGTTGATAACAATTTTTTCATAGCTTGTTATGTTTCATTATGACTGCCTGATGGAAAACCAGGTATTTGAATTAAAACGTTTTTTATGAAAAGCATTTACTTTTAATAAAAAAAAAAAAAAAAAAAAAAAAAAAAAGTGTTTTTCAATGAGAACAGAACAAAAACAAAAACCCAAAACAATTGTTTCTTTGTGTGGAACTTCCCAGGGAACCACATGATCCAAGATGTCTATAACTCCTCTAAGGTATCTCTGCATCTTTTCTAAAGGGAGACTGTTATATCCTGATGTGTAGTAAGCCTGGAGACCCCAGCACCACCAAAAAAAAAAAAATATATATATATATATATATATATATTCAAAATCACAATTTTGAGTTTTGTGACAAAACAAACTGTTCAGCTATTTGAAGGTATGCTTTTATGATTTGAATTTTCAACTTGTAAATATATTTTTTAGCTAAAATGTGCATTTAAAAAAAAAAAAAAAAAGTGCCCTAAGAAGTCAGATTATTTCCAAAGAAGGCTGAGTTTTCAGCTAGTTTGGGATATTTAGCTTAGCTCTCTCTTTTTCTCTTGTGTTTTGTAACACACCAAGAGAATCTAAGATCTAAAATTTAATTTACAGCCTTAATCTTATTTAAACACAGTTTTATTTGTGGTTGAATGCAGATACTTGGCCTGCCGCTCTTAAACTAAAACAGGTATTAAAAATAGCTTAATGAAAAACAGTGGTCTGTCTCTTCAACCACTGCTTCTTCTCCAGTAACACAGAAATCTAATGCATTATGGCAACAATACCTAATGCTATTTCTCAGCAGTGCAGAGTACAGGAAAAACATGGTGTCTAGCATTTATCTGGAATAGTCTATTAGAGAGAGGACAGAGCATGACAGACAGAGTGGAGTGAAGAGGGAAGCAAGCCAGTCGTAATATGATACTTGAGGTATATACAGCACCTTATAGATTAAAAGATCTCAAAGTAGTTTGATGTACTTTAATAATGCAATTTGACTGGAACAAGTTCTCTCGTGCCAAATATGACCCTTGGTGTAGCTTTGCTTGGAAAGGAGATTCAACACCAGTCACAAACAGAAAAGCCATTGCATAAGAGCATGCTTGGGGAAAGGATCCATGGATGATGGCATCAACCTGGGCCCTTAAGTGCCTATAAAAGTAGATGCTGTAGACAAGTCTTGTTCTGATATAATAGCTGAATTGCAGATGCATGGCCAGCACACAGGTTTTGAGGTGAATTCTACTCCTCCCACAAAATTCCCTGTAGAAGCTGAATTTCTTTTGCTTTTATACCAAATGGAAAATACTAGCATTAGTGATGAATCCTCAGAAAATGTTTCAAGCATTAAAAAAGGAAAAAGGCAATAATTTAGTTTGAAAATAATTAAGCAGTTCATGAACTGTAGCACAAGCTGTCAATCTTTTCAGGATTTTTGTTCAGACATACTTGGCTTGGCAAATAAGAAAGTTGGAAGTTATACGTGATAAATGATCTCACTAAAAATCCCTCCAAATTTAAACCACTGTGACTGCCCTTAACTTGATCTACAAGGGAACATCTAGAAATGAATTTAGCCTGTCAGAAACATAGATGTCAGGAAAACTTGGCTACAACTGCCAGGGCTGATTCATGTTACATGGCTACCAGTCCTTTTATAGGCAGTATTTCCATTAAAGAATTTCCATTAACAGCAGTTAAAGCTCTTTTGTACAGAACAGCCAGAACATACAGAATTGCACATTCACATAAGATATTAACAATGGTGTATCTTGTTGTGAATGTTTTGGGCTTTTTTAAAACATTTTTTTTCACTCAATTAATGGTACAGTTAGCCACTTGACTGATCCATTTGGAAGAAAGTGAAAACTGTTTTCCTCAGAACAGTCTAATCTGCTTTATAAAACCAGAATAATCTTGCCAGAATACTGGATCACTTTGATTAAAATTAGAATTGAAACTTAAATTTTTGTTATACCATAAGGTTAGCGTTTTCTAGAGGTTTTCGTCTCAGAGATGAATCACAGAATCACAGAATTTTCTAGGTTGGAAGAGACCTCAAGATCATCGAGTCCAACCTCTGACCTAACGCTAACAGTCCCCACTAAACCATTTCCCTAAGCTCTACATCTAAATGTCTTTTGAAGACTTCCAGAGATGGTGACTCCACCACTTCCCTGGGCAGCCTGTTCCAGTGCCTCACAACCCTTTCAGTGAAGAAGTTCTTCCTAACATCTAACCTAAAACTCCCCTGGCTCAACTTAAGCCCATTCCCCCTCGTCCTGTCACCAGGCACGTGGGAGAACAGGCCAACCCACACCTCGCTACAGCCTCCCTTGAGGTACCCATAGAGAGCGATAAGGTCGCCCCTGAGCCTCCTCTTCTCCAGGCTGAACAAGCCCAGCTCCCTCAGCCGCTCCTCGTAGGACTTGTTCTCCAGGCCCCTCACCAGCTTCGTCGCCCTTCTCTGAACCCGCTCAAGCATCTCCATGCATGTATGGAGTTTTTAGTCTTGCAAAATGTGGTAGAATTCCATGAATATACTTAGAGCAATGGAATAACTTTCTTTACCTTCTGTATTCCTAACAGGGTTTCTTCTTGTTCAAGAGCATAACCACAAATTTACTAAAGTTTTGAAAAGATGACTCTCAGGGTTCTCTGACTTTGCTTGCATCTCTTTCATTTGTTTTGTGCGTTGTTTTTTTTGTTGTTTTGTTGGTTTATTTTTAACCACTTCAACCTCAAGAGTATTGTATTCTTCATATTTCAGCAAAAATCAAGACAATTGTTTTGAAGCCATTTTGTAGGTTGAAATGCCTAATTCTATGTGCTCACCCCTGTCTCAAGAAAATGCAAGCGAATCAATAAAAAGTTGGCCTCCACCACACCAACAAAGGTATGCAAATCTTACTGTCTGTGCCCATTGCTTCAAGGGTTATTGACTGTGAGGAGTCAGGGAAAGGAAGGTACCTCTGCATATAGCTTGAACAGCATTTCCTCATAATTATATGATTATTGGGATGATGATGGAAAGCCTGTCATCTCTTGCTGTTGACCCTTATGGACTTCTAGTTGCCTGAAAAATTTGGAAACCACTTAAAGGCTTATCTTATACATATACTGCCCTGCAATCATAGCACAGCCAAAGCCAGATCCAGACTCTCTAGGCTGGAAGATTTATCCATTTCCCAGAAAGATTACGTCTTTAGATATGATCTAGTCCAGCGTGTTTCTCTGCATTAACATGATTTACTTATTTTCTATTTTTTTTCCTCTTTTGTTAAAATATAGACTGTTAGCCTGATGTCCAATATTGGATTTATGGAGCTTATTGATGTTTTTATGATTATGCAATCTGATGTCTGGTAAACTGTGGAAAGCTATGTGTAGGTGGGGGAGTGCATGTCTGAAAATTAAAGGAGAACTTCAGACATGACTGTTGTGTCATTTACTTTCTGCAGAAAGTAATATGATATAATTAAAAATGGGGAAGATTAGTATCTTTTGGCATCAAATTTTAATACATGCAGTAAAATAAAAATTATCAACCTTGCATAAAGCAGATTTATTTTTTTTTTTTTTTCACAGTGGGGGTCCAATAAAACCCTGGAACATCCAGAGCATAAAGAACATCAACTGGATGTAAAACAGAACTCTACTTTTTAATGGTTTAAGATGGGAGGATCTTTCCCTGCAGTGGGAGTAAAAAACTGAAAATGCCAGAACTTAATGTTTATAAAAGTTTTGTACTAATATGTAAAATTAAAATAAAGATAAATGAAAAAGCTTGTAAAAAGGATTATTAAAGATATGACAGTACTATTACAAATATGATCCAGCAGCCTGGAAATTAAGAATGTATTGTAATATACAAGCACTGTGGGGCGGTCTGGAGAAGTTTATCTTTTTGGAACAGGCTGAAAGAACAGACAGAAAACAGTAATTTTCCTTTACCAATTTAGGTCTTGAAAAAATGAAGCAGAAAAGTAGGAAGAAGAAGAGGAGGAGGAGAAAGAAGAGAAGGAGGAGGAGGAGAAAGAAGAGAAGGAGAAACAAGAAGAACAAGAAGAAGAGGAAGAAGAAGAAAGAAGAAGAAAGAAGACAGCAATCAAAATGAAACAGAGCAAAGGAGGACCTAAAGATGATGAAGAAGATGAAGAATACTGTTTTCTCCTTCTGTAATTACTAAATCAAAACTAGGATTCATTAAAGACTGCTTCTGAAAAGTAAGAAAAAATTCACCATTAAGAACTATGTCTACCATTTACTGCTTGGCCCCAGTGGTGTGGACAATCATGAGTTCCAAAGCCACCAGTTTTTCAGCTGCCAGGGAGCATCTCGAAACCATCTCCTAAAGAATTCTGTTCTGAAACTGTTTTGATTCTTGACAGAAAAATAGCAAAAAATGGAGGAGGAAAAAAAAAAAATAAAAAATAAAAAGACAGAACTACTTCCTAGTCTTCAAAAGATTTAAAACTAATACAATAAGTGATATATTGAGACGTGACAGTATCTCTCATTTCTCCATCCCAACAGTTTCTTAACAATGCTGTTTTTATAGTAAAATGCAAACCAAAAATTATAGTTCACTCCAAATAATTGTGTTCATTCAGGAACTCTAAAACAAACATTTAGTGAGTTAGCAACCAGAGACAATCCAGAGAGTCTGAGGAGGTTATAATACCGTTAGCCTGGAAGCTTCCAGTCTTCAGCTATATCATGTTTTCTTACTCAACATCCTCACACTTTCATCACTTTTTATCTTCCATGCACAACTTTTTGGAATAACAGGACAAACAACAAATATTCTACCAGCTGATGTCTTCCAACACCCACAAGTTTCACAAGGCCTAAAAGCCAGGCGTGTGGCCATCACAAAACATTCATATTTCATCTGTAGATGTCATACTGAAAATGCCAGTGCCTTTTCTTGTATAGGGAATTAACTCACAAATAAGCCCAAGTTATACAGTTCACATTAATACCTGGATGTCAACTTGTCCAAAGCTGGGCAGAGACTGCCAGTGGGGATTAAACTAATTTGTAATGGACTGAGCTACCATTGCCAGAATTCTTGTGTGGACTTACTAGCAAATTGATATGTTTGAAAACTTATTTAAAATCAATGGCTTTGCCTTCTGCTTACCTTTCATGGCTTGAATTTGGGTACTTTGGGCTCAATTCAATGTCATTCCAGGTTCTCTGCACTATCAAACCTACATGCCAGAAGAGAACAGACTTCCTTTTTTTTTTTTTTTTATCTCCCAGTCCATGCAGATATCTCAGATAGTCTAGACACATGAAAAGGATTTAGATGCCTATGTTTTAGCATCTTATTCCCATGTTATTCATTTCTCCAGCAACAGCTATGGCTGTATTTACAATGCAGTCTGGGAATGTAAGTCCCATATTTGGGTGTGGCTGATTCCTTCACCAACCATTGCAATGAAATGCTGTCCTTAAGACTGAAATTAGGTGATAACAGGGAAGAAATTCTTTAATTCTGTGGTTTGCCATGAATGAACCACTCCCAATCAGGCTATTTTCCTGTGCAAATCTACTTGATATATTCATTTAAACACAATTTCTGTGTCCAGCACAGGTGTAAAAGCACTCAGAGTGGGTATACCTCTTTGCTCATATCTGTACATATTGCTCTAGAGTCCTCACCTCCCCCTCGTTTCATGATGAATACAAGCAAAGTTGAGAACAGAATATTGGCCAGGCTACTGCACACTAGCACACAACTTGCTAGGAATCTCAGCTTTAAAAAGGGAAGCAACAAACTTTTAAGACACTCTCTTCCCCCTCTTGCCTGTGTTCTTTTCTCTATCTTTTTTTTTCTTTTTGTATGTGTGTGTGTGCATGTGATAACCTTTTAATCCTAACTGGATTAATACCTCAAATCTTCAGATTGGAAATTTAGACTAATTCAAAATAGTTTTAGAAAGCTTCTAACTAGATTGTAAATACATTTGTAACCAGGAATGTGTAACGGATCTTATTTTTTTTTTTCTTGCTTGCTCACACATCTTCAACAGCACATAATTTCTGTTGAGTCAATATTAAGAGCAACATCTGGAAAATGCAACAATAAATGAGAATAAATACAAAGTCACTGAGCTGTTACTCATTTTCCTGTCTGTAAGTTATTCATTTTCCTATGCTGAGAGAGGAACGGCTATGAGAACTGATGTGATCGGGCACACACACAAACTCTTACACTAATTTCCACTGCAAGAAAATGCATGCTTTTTTCATGCAGACTTTAACTTTAGAACTGAGTTTTGCCAGGATAGGCACTGTCCAGAGACATTATCCAGGTTTGCTTTGTCATGAACATGAGCACTACAGTGTGTAACAAGATTTGTCTTTGTCCCTTGCAAGAAGGTGACTTTCAGAGAATGATCAGGGCACATGGATCCCACTGGAACAATTGCATTTGAGAAACAAAACAGCTAGCAAAACAGAAACCTCACTGGCAACCAACATAATTTCCATGTGAGAAAACTCTTATGTACAAGTGCTTTAAAGCAGTCTGATGAGGCGGCAATAAAAACTGTGTTCAAATATTAGAATGTTCAAATATTAATCAATCTCACTGGCAGAGTTTGTCAACAGATTCAGACTGTATGGGCAGATAAATCACAGAATCACAGAATTTCTAGGTTGGAAGAGACCTCAAGATCATCGAGTCCAACCTCTGACCTAACACTAACAAGTCCTCCACTAAACCATATCCCTAAGCTCTACATCTAAATGTCTTTTAAAAACCTCCAGGGATGGTGACCCAACCACTTCCCTGGGCAGCCCATTCCAATGCCTAACAACCCTTTCAGTAAAGAAGTTCTTCCTAACATCCAACCTGAAACTCCCCTGGCGCAACTTAAGCCCATTCCCCCTCGTCCTGTCACCAGGCACGTGGGAGAACAGACCAACCCACACCTCGCTACAGCCTCCTTTAAGGTACCTGTAGAGAGCGATAAGGTCGCCCCTGCGTCCTCTTCTCCAGGCTGAACAAGCCCAGCTTCCTCAGCCTCTCCTCATAAGACTTGTTCTCCAGACCCCTCACCAGCTTCATTGCCCTTCTCTGGACTCTAGAACCTCGATGTCCTTCTTGTAGCAAGGGGCCCAAAAATTAACACAGTACTCGAGGTGTGGCCTCACCAGAGCTGAGTACAGTGGGACAATCACTTCCCTGGTCCTGCTGGCCACACTGCTTCTTATACAAGCCAGGATGCTGTTGGCCTTCTTGGCCACCTGAGCACACTGCTGGCTCATATTCAGCCTACTATTAACCATCACTCCCAGGTCCTTCTCTGCCAGGCAGCTTTCTAACCACTCATCTCCCAGCCTGTAGCTCTGCTTGGGGTTGTTGCACCTCAGGTACAGCACTTGGCCTTGTTGAACTTTATACAGCTGACCTCAGCCCACTGTTCCAGCCTATCCAGATCCTCCTGCAGAGCCTTCCTGCCCTTGAGCAGATCGACACACACACCTAACTTGGTGTCTTCTGCAAACTTACTGGGGGTGCACTCAATGCCCTCATCCAGATCATCGATAAAGATATTAAAGAGGACTGGCCCCACAGTTTGGGATGGAGTCAAATACCTAATTTGCTAGTTACATTAAACACTTTCAGGATTTGTATATTTCCTATTTTATTATTTTAAGAATATCTTCACAGTAGACATTGTACTATTTTCACTTGTATGTGCAGTCATACTGTGCTAAATTACTGTATGTGCAATCCATACATGTGATGTTTTGAAAATGAAAATCCTGTTGGATCAAGCCCTCTTGAGCTAATTGATAATACCTTGTCATAGGTATTTTAATATATTTGAAACTGATGGTCTATAGTAAATTGGGAGCAGTAAAACAGTACTCTGCTGTGTTTAAAATTTTAAAAAGTTCCATGTTGCTTTCACATGTGCACAGCCAAAGCCAAAAATTAAGCTAAAGATAATTCTATGTTACTGGTACATCCAGATTCAGGTGTAGTGTTGACACTCTCAAAGTCAATAAAGACATAGTTTGAGGAGGCAATAAATTCTGATTTAGGATTATTAAAAAAAAAAAAAAATCATAATCACATGACCCACTACTTTTTGCACAGATGTGTTAATTTTAACAGCTGGACTCTGTGCTGACCCTATTTTATGCTGGATCACTTACAGATTGTTTTTCAGCACCTGCTTAAAGATGATAAACATAAAGCTGGCACAAACACATGCCAGCTTTATGATAACACATCATATGATCACGTGTCTGTGCCTGATCCAGATGAAATGTGAATGACTGGTGTACTAGTAGCATGAAGACGAAGCATGAATGGTTGTGGAACCATGGTCTAGAAGTTCTGCCATGGATTGCCAGGGGTCCTCAATTTTTATTCACCAGTTTCGTGTGTTTAAAATTTATCACACAAATCAGAATCAAGTTTGGTGAAGTATAAAAAATGTGACAATTTCTTCCTGTCTTCTAGGTCATACCAGACTATCAACAAAACAAATCCCAAATTTTTCAATCACTCTTTACAATGCTCATTAAATAAACTATACAGATAATCAATGAACACACACATTTTTAGTGCTAGTAATGCCACAATAATAATTTTTTGAGGAAACAGCATACGACTGTAATACATCTTAGCCAACGATACATTACTTGACCCTTTCTCTTTTAATTTGAATTATATTATCATCAGAATCATCTTAAGCACATATGTAAGTATATTCCATATTATGGTTGAGTTTTTGCATCCTGCATTTGCAAGATTTATGAAATTTTATACTGCCATTATTTATTCTCATTTGTGTGGTGGACAGATTTGTAATTAGAAATCATCCAGTACTTTAAGAATTTTCTAAGCACTAACATAATTGTAAGTTAAACTCACCCTATTTGTTTTCAATGGAAGAGATACCACAACAAACTGTTAGAGAAACTCCTTAGGAAACCGTATCCCCTGTTAGGTGATGGGAAGGTATCTGCATTGCCATGTACTGCATTGCCTACACCTATGTTCTGGCTGCTCCTAGCCTTGAAGCTAATGTAACTGACAACTGCTGAATCCAAAATGTCTGGTTTCTCCAAATCCAAAGACCTTCTGTCTTCTGTTCTTTACAAAATACAAAAGCTCCAAAAGCACACTACCTAGATTTTCAAATGATATTGTGGTGGTATATATAAACAATATTTAGTTCATCTGAATGTAGGTGTTATTTTTAACACCTTATTTTTAACACTTCTAACACCTTAACACCTCCAGTTTATTTTTGATAGCTGTTGCTATAATTCTTATTTTCGTCAATCTGATGTGGCAAAAACACAAATATCTTCTGTGAAATGGGTGAAGAAATGAGGAGTGTAAGATTAGAAAGAAGTCCAGAAATTAAAAAATCTTAAAATACCTTCCAAGACAGAGAGGCATATGTATATATGCATAAAATATTCTCCACAAATACTGTATTATTTTAGCAACCAGTATATACATTTTCTAATTCTGAAAAGACCAAAAAGAAAAAAATAAAATCTAAATAAAAAAAGTTTTAAAACAGAGAAAGTCAGATGTTTACAGCCAAATCCACCACTATAAACAGAGCTATTGTTGGCCCAACAATAATGTTTTTGTTTGTTTGTTTGTTTGTTTTCCAGGGGTAACATTTTGTCATCAAAATCTGATAGGTTAAATACCACACTGTACTTTTACTTAGCTTTACTAAGCAGCAAAGGTCTGTTTCTCTGAACCAATAAACACAATATGCACCAGAAATCATTATTCAATATTGATATATAATCCAGTAATTTCATGCCCTTCATCTGTACATTTTCCAAATGTCATTTCTCTGTACTAAATTATTTTTGGTTGATTTAAATCAAACGGAGGCAATGAATAACTAATATAAAGTAGAATTTCCTGAGCTATTATTTTTTACCCTTCAAAAATTAAAATCTTACACTAATTTTAACGTTTCATTATAATTTATAGGTTAGTTATAGAGTTGCAAAACCAAACTACTCCAGATGAGTGCAATAAATGCAATGTAGTCATCTGTGATTCTTAACACACATACACACACACACAAAAAAAAAAAAAAAAAAAAAAAAAAATCTAAGAAAACTGATTTCTCAAGTCTAGACAAGTTTCTTTATGCCCATACCTTATCCATACCTTATGGATTGTGACATCTTAGGACATGTATTCAGATTAAAAAAAAAAAAAAAAAAAAAAAAAAAAGTAAGAGCAATACAGACTAATGTAGGCAGTTTTAAATAGGATATTTTTAGTTTGCATGAAATTTTTAGCATTATCATCTTACGTTGCTTATTTTTAACAGGCAGGGCTAAATTACTGTGTTAATTGGACCAGAAGTTCTTTGAAAGCATTTGGATTACACTAGAAGAAAAAAGGAAGATTACCAATAAATTGGGTTTCATCTTTTGTTTTATAAACATATTACATCCACAGATAAATTTTCCTCATTTTTCTCAGACAAATACATTTAAAAATCTTTCTTGTATTTGTATATCCACACCTGAATTGCTAAGCAAACTGAGTAAAGAAGACATCTGTATTTATTCCTTGGATTGGTATCGGATACCTAAGCCTAGGTATCTGAACGTGGTTAGTTTACAACCCACTGTATTCATTCATGGGGTCCTTCCTATTCTACACACATAGCAGCACAGAAATCTTCTCTGTGGATGTTCCCCAAAGCCTTGGAACCACTCTGACAGGTAATAAGGAGAAAATCTAACCTAATGTTTTCAAGACCTTAGAAGACCTGATTACAGAATATGTGAGGTTCAGCCATCAAAACAACTTATATTGCCACATGACTCACTGTATATTTCTGACATCCATGAGAGAGATACTGCCAAGCACAACTGATTAACACATTGTTTTTAGCATTTAGATTCATATGGCTTGATAATGTCGTATTAAATACGTAAGAGAAGTAATGGAAGAGACAGTGGTGAGCCCTTCTGGAGTACCAGATATGCCTACAGACAAAAGCAAGTCTCACTATGTAGTGTCTGCTGACTTCTGTGGGTATAGCATGTGCAAACACTCCTGAGATCTTACACTTGTTGTGAGCAAGTCCTATTAGCAAATACAATACAGTCATGCTTTTGATGTTAATGGACCATATAGCTAGCAATCATAATACAGACAGACTACACTACTGGTCTCTTCTTTTGTAAATATGTCCTTAGGTAGATTGGAGGTTACAAGCTCCCAGTAATAAAACCCACCTTTTCTTTGTTCTTTCCCTAACATTTTATGCATGTCCACGTTTAAGCTTTCACTTCCTGCAGCAGCACTGCAAACTCAAGAACTCTTGCTTTAGATCTACCTAATACATCTAGCACTGTAAAAATGAAAGAAACGCTCATGTAAGTTACATATTTCTATGCACCTATTTTACAGACAGAAATCCCAAAGGAAGTATGTTCTTGCTAAAACCAGCTAAGGAAATGACAGAATACATCCCCAGCATGGAAAGCGTTTGCTTTTCTTGTCTATAATCTGTTTATAATCCTTATCCTAGCTGCCTATTAGAGCATCAAGGAGAGGGAAAGGTATTAATAACTATGGCTTTGTTGTTAAAACTAGCTTAATAAATGAATATATAAACCTCTTAGTAAAAATGTCTTTCTTATGATTGTTTGACGTTTAGTAATTTAGCAAACTACTTAAGCACAGTACTAAAGGTAAAGCACAGCTTCAGTTTCCACTGGATTTGAAGTGTGCTTTTGGGTGATTTAGTGAGCAACAGTCTGTATCATTAATATTTCCTTTCAAACTAAACTTTTTTTTCCAGAGGCAACATAATTCATCCACACTAAACTGGTAATCAGTTTGTAAATAACAGATAATTTATGTAAGCAAAACACATATAACACAATCTTTCCGATTTCCTTTTAACTGATAACTGGTTTCTGATGGGAGCTTACTTCTTTTCAGATTTGCCTCCTAAGATTTAGCACCAAATGTATGTAACTTCCACTGTCCATTTCCAAGTACCTTCTTGTTACACACCATCAAAATAATAATAATAATAATAATAATTAAAAAAATAAAAAAGAACAATGAAGGAAAATACAAGTAGGTGATAAAAATACAGATAATCAAAGAGGAAAAGAAATATAAATATCAGATCCACTCACAGATGCATATAGTTGTGAGCTAGAGACCTTTGTGGAATAATGGCAATTTACACCCAGTAAATGTTGGCCAAAA
Organism: Aythya fuligula; assembly: GCF_009819795.1. Classification (NCBI taxonomy): domain Eukaryota; kingdom Metazoa; phylum Chordata; class Aves; order Anseriformes; family Anatidae; genus Aythya; species Aythya fuligula. Next base: position 44,136,965 of record NC_045561.1, read on the forward strand.
ATGTTTCCATACACAAGGAGTGCATGCCACATGAGCCTACAAAATCATCATGATTTAAATCATCAGTCACTAGCATATGATAAGAGTGGGAGCAGAATGGTTACTCAAACAAATTTTGCTTAAATGGCTTCAGCTCTAAAAAGGCTTAATGTGCCTCTTTACAGGACCTCCGCAAAGTAAGGACACCACAGCTTCTTACCTGAGCTTTTATTGGTTTTGTTTTGTCTGCTCTTTACTTGCTCAGTCCATAATGTAGGATAACGAGAAGCTATATCTAGAAAAAAAATACAGCAGAAAAAAGTTTGTAAATGTTACAGTTTTTTAAAAGTTACTAGCAGCTGAATAATATTGAGTTATCAGTATTAAAGATATGTGGATTTTAAAAAGGGAGAGGGTATACTGATCTGTATTAGAACAGGTAAAATCTTTATTCATACAAAGGCATAAATAGTTCATTTCTTATTCCATTCAAACAAAAGTTTGAAAGATCCAAAATGTGTAGTAACTTTAAATCAGTGAGATATACGCTGGGTGGTAAGATAGTCACAGTATAGAACTACCATTGCATATGGGCTTTGAGCTTTCTATTTGTAGAGCACTGAATTTTCCCAGATCCAAATACGCTTGTAAAAGCACTAACCTTACATTGCTAGACAATATGCTGAGAACAGAATTTATGCTTTTAAATTCCTTGTTTGGTCATACAGTTTTAATCTGAACTGTGGCTCAAGTTTAAAACCTGTCTGTACCCTGAGTATTCGCAATAAATTAGCTACTGTTAAGAGTCCATAGCTGAAGTGTCACCTCAATACTACCCCCATGAAATTCATTGTTTTTAAGTTTTAAGACTTGACTGTCTTCTGTTTTTATCCTGAAAAGGGTACAGAAGTTTTCAATTTCTTGCAATTTCAGGAAGTCTGATCAGCCCCAGCAGGTGCCCTAGTTCTAAAGTAGCATTTGATGCTGTGGTATATTGCCTATATTGCATTAATTTAATATCGCACTGTTAAAATTCCTGTCGATGCTTACCTTCTTCATCACCTTGAGGCTGAGTCTCCAGCGCGGGAGCTGAGACATCATCTGAATTCAGAATGGAAAAGATTTGCAAGGAGACTACAATTATGAGAGTAAGCTAAATAAGTGTACATACGTGATTGATGCTAATGATTTGCACATAGCCCCGGCCGGTAAACAAACAATAATTTAAGCATTATTAATATGTACTGTACAGCATAGACATATTACGTCTGCACACTATAGATTATAAATGTATGGCTTTTAAGATTATGGCTGATGAATTGATTGCAGGGTCTCTGAAGAGCATGAAGTGATCAAGTTGTTCCCCAGACAGTAGTTCTTCATTTTAATGATTCCTATAGATTATAATTGAACAAATAAGCATTCATAAAGAAGAAATTCAGTAAATGCATCAAAGGGGTAAGTCCTGTGAAAGCAAAAGCAGTCTGAGATGGAAGTGGTTGCAGATATGTTGACACCTTAAAATGAAAGGAAAGTTTCTTTTTGTACAGCAGAATGTATTTAGCAATCAAGATGATTTTATTGGTAAGATTCATAAAGAATCAGATTTTTCTTTGCATTATCCTTATCCTTTAGTCAGCCATCTCCATCCATTCACAATCAACCATTACTGCAAAACAAGAGGGATGAAATGATAAAAGAATGTGGATAATTTTAGTAAAATATAGTAGAAGCAGCACTGGAAAAGAAAAATTCAGTATGAAAAAAATTCAAGTTAGCAATCTGTGAGAAAGACAGACCCACCTTCACCTCATTATGGTTTTGTTATTTAAAATGATTTCAGATACTGAGTAAAAATGAGCTAGTACACCTTTTACTTATTTTCTAGCTGCTGTTTCCTTTAGAATGGAGCTAACTCCAAGTTACTCTGTGGTAAACAGCATCTTCTGTGAAAGGGTTTTATGAACATTTCTTGCAGTTTCACAACTGGATCCCAGACCAACATAGTTTCCAGGTTGTTTTTGTGACATTTTCACAGAAGCTAGAAATGAAGGTAACTTTGAAGCTTTCTTTTGCACATAGAGGATTTGGAAGTACTCTGACCTTCCCCTTTGGAGGCTACAGTCTAATTCATAGCAAATACTCTGGAAAATTTTCATGCATGCTTTCCACAAAAGCAGGGCAGCAGCAACAGAAACTTGTTTTCATTGCAAAATATTTTAACCAAACCATAAGGAGACTTCTTTTAAGAATGTTCATTTTTCATGTCCATGCAATGATAGGATACTTCGTTCGAATAGCATGACAGACTGTCACTTCCCATTAGTTCTACTAGCAATTTTGTGTTGTCCTCTGGGTGGTGGAATAAGATCATTAACTAATTTCAGAGAGGACATCAAATATCCCAGCATATTAAAAATGAAAACCTGCATTTAGATTAGCAATTAGTATGTAATTCAAAAAAACTGACTTTTAGATTGTACCTTCAGATGGGTAAATGTTGCCAAGAGCTCTGCCACAAAATCAGTTTGGGACTTAAGTGACATTGTTCTATCATCATCTTTCTGTATACAGTTTGAGTTTGTCATGCATTTGTTCTTACATTAATAAGTGAAATACAGATAGAATGCTGCAATTTTAACAATTATCAGCCCAATCAAAATTATCCTCTTGACAACAAACTCTGTTCGTTTAAACAGCATTTACTGCACAACTTTTAAGACACAGTTTATTAATATGAATATATATTCTAAAAAAAAAAAGAAAGAAAAAAAAAAAAAGGTACCTAACAATTGAATCGTAAAACTGGCCACAGGTCCTCCAGGAAACAAAAAGAAAGAGAGAGGTTTTCTTTTGATCTCCATCAAATCAAACATTTGGTGTGGGAAATCTGTATTAATTTAACTTCATTTCAGAACTGGAGGAGCTACAACAGCTCCTGAACTACGCTTAATCTGAAAGAGGACTATGGCATTAATTTTCTCTGTGAAAGTGTCTTCTCTTTTCATAAAAACCTTTTGTATTAAGTATGAAGAAGCATGTAGAGGTTTTTTTGTTCAAAATCCAATACACTGCCACAACTACATTGCAGTACATCTTCATTTCAGGTATTTCATATGTTAACTTCATAGGACTTCCTGGCCAGCACCTGCATACCACTACATACATACATACATGTAAATAAACCATTCCATTATCAGAGTTCCATTAAAAAGAACACAGTCCTGCAGTCAGCTAAGAAAAAGGGGCACAATCCCATGCCTAACACTTATGCTTTTCAGATAGTCTGAATACTTTCTCTGGCTAGAGGTGGGAACTGTGGCACAGGGAAAAGATATGTTAGGAAGTATCCTTTAAGCTTTGTTGCTGTTTGAGTTCATATGCAAAGTTGCAAACAAACAAACAGTGCTCCTGACATCCAAAATCTGTGACTGGAAATTTTCATTGAGCTTTCATTCATTGAGCTGCACATCTCAAACAGATATGGCCCTCTATGTTATTCTCTCTGAGTATGTGTGGAAGAACTGTCTTCCACACTGGATGTCTGTCTGTCTTTACCTTGGAAGAAGAGACTGCCTCAGGCTACGTTTATACTGTCTCTTGACAGTATAGTCACCAAGACCACTCAAGTTTGGGGCACATCTTCTGTAGCTTTTGTAGCAGCAAGAATGTCATCAACTTTCGTAAGCTTGCTGTGTTACAATATCAGAACACCAACCTGTGGCACCTCCAGTTAGTCCACAGCAACATGAAGAAGGAAGATGGGCAGGAAGGGGTGCATGCTAAATTTATGGTTATTCCAAAAGCTACCTCTATGCCCTAGCCACATGAACTACAAAATATTTTTACTACATTGACAATGAGGCAAGAGAACAGATCCTTAACTCAAATAGCAGATCAAGTTCATTACTCTGTGATAGTCTTAAAGAGGTTGTGATATCACTGACAATATTATTTTATTTAAAGCATAAGGCAGTGACTTTGAAGGGTGAGGAGATGTTAGCAGTATCTGAGAAGAGCCAGGAACCACCTGAGAACCAGGACATCGGCCCTTTGCACTGCAGGCTTGGGCTGGAGAATAAAAACAAGGCATGAGTGAAATACAACTGTGTCATTTTAGACACAAATATATGTGATGCAAATATATGTGATTTCTTGTTCTAGGAGTGTCTATTCAGGCTTCAGCAACTCAGCCCCCACAGTCAAAAAAAAAAAAAAAAAAAAAAAAAGAATTCCAAGACCCAGACAAGTTTTATATATGGGATAGTTCATATAGTTCAAAGTTGAAAATGAAAGTCCTGACCCAAAGCAAATTTTCCCAGAACATAATGAGGTTAGTGGAAACCACAGTTTGTCCAGAAAGACTTGAAGGAACAGTTTTCCACTGCTGATTCATGTACCTTGTCATTATTAGCCTTTAAAGAAGTACTGATTTTCTTAACCTAATGGTGCATTAGTTTATTTAAATGTTCAGTATATTACAAAGCTACAAAAGTTACTGTAAAACTTATATCAATTATATTTACAGCAGAATAAACTGGATAGTCATTAATATTAGCACAAATTTGAGTTAGCTTCTTTAAAATTAATTTATCCCACTGCAACTGGCAGAAATATTTAGTGTGTTATTTTCAGATGAATCTAATATTCTTTTAAGTGTTTGGAGAGCATGAGCTCTAATTTTGTTTAAAGAACAGATATCTCTCTCATTTAAATCTACCAGCTATGTTGGAGTTGCATCAGATTTTGTCCTGCCAACGATATACGCTATGATCTATCTCTAAGAACAACAATCATTTGGCCATGAATGTAACCCATTAGTTGAATTAATCACATTATAGAAAAAAGTGTTGGGTCCAAGATGACTCAAGCACTGGCTGCTATGGACATAAAGTGAGGACTAGAGTTTCCAAGATTTTGGGACTGCAGAATGCTGGCTTTATCAAACAGACAGAATAATCTGTCCTCTAATGCAAGAGAGAGAGCAGTATGGGAAAATAGCTGAGTACTGCTATGGGAAGCAAAGTTTATTCCACCATTCATTGATAATTTAAACCTACAGAAAATCATGGTGGTTTATCCCACAGTACACACAGTATACTAAAATATATTTTATTTTCTATCTAACGGCCATCTAAGATATTTACCTGTTTTTCCTGCACCTTCTCGTTGTGGCAGTTTCTCACTCACTGAACCTGCAATTACAGAAAGAAATTAACCAGAAAACTATTATTTTCATTTTTAAAACCTTTTATAAGAAGCACAGTTTAACTGTAATGATTCATCTTTGTTTATTGTAGAAAAAAAAAAAAAATATCAGGAAATTTCTTCCTTTGCAAACCAAGGATTTTAGCTTTGCCTGACTTCTGCATTTGTGTACCATCAATTTATAGTCAGGTGCTACTTCTTGGCTACCACAGGACCTGAGAAAGAGATAACATTAAACACTACAGAAACAGAAGTGCAAGAACGTGTTTGTGTGCAGCACACTCAAAGCATCCCTTCCCCACCAACCTAGGAAGGCCAGGTCCTCCATGAAGTGCATCTCTCCAGTACTACTCCATTGAGGTTCCTTGTGAGGGACAACAGCCTTCCTACACAGTCTTGCTTATGTACCTCAGCGGTTCTGTGGGGCTTCTTCAGATTGAAAGGTGTCCCCTTCTGCTTTAAAAACCTCATGCAAGGCTCTCCAGAAATATTATGCTGGTATAGAAATGTGTGGTATGGAAATGAGGAAGCCTTACAAGCCTGAACCTGCTTTGGTTCCTCAAACCTGGGGCCCCTGGGAAAGGAGGCAGCAGTGGTGGGAAAGGAGTAATCAAGTCTGCAGGAAATGGGTTTTAACAGCTTACTGTACCAGCATGAATGCCAGTCTTGATTTAAAGTCATCAAGAAATGGAGAGTCCACTTGTTTTCTTTGTAGTTTTTACAAGAGATATTTGGCCTTAGCTTTTACAGTAGAAATAATGCCTTATTTCTCATTTATATCTGATTATCACAACGGTTTGTATGATTGTAATTCCTAGTCACTTCCTGTCATCATATCCATCATATCCATGTCTCATGAATTTTATTGCATCACATTTGAATTACCAGAAATTCAATATATTTTGTAATGCATTGGCATTAATTCAGACAGGAAAAAAATGCCATTATCATCAAAGGAAGTATATCCAAGAGTGTTTGGGATAACTTGCTCTAAGTGTACTGCAATACTCATCCCTATTACTCACCATGAAGAGGAGGCAGATACTTGCCTTAATGCTATCTGAAGCCTGAAGGTCTGAGCCTTTGGGTGCTTGACTTGAATCTCCTGACAGGCAGCTTGAATTTGAGCAAGATGTTTCGGTTTTAGAAAGTACTGTGTATAAAATTACATTTTTTTCTAATTGCACTAAAGACCAGTGATCTATTCTTTTCTCAGATTTCATCCAGTTGCAATTAACTCTGTGGTTTCTCAATTTAATTTTTATGTACAGGAGTATAATTATAAAATCTGTTGTAAATACTGATAGTTTATATCTCATTCTCATACACACTAAAGTGATTTACAACAATTTGTGAGTACAAATGAAGTCTTGGCATGGGTGGGGTACATGTGATGAACCTCTACCAATAGCCCCTTTGCACAACAGTAAAGAGTAAAGCTCCACTTTGAGAACAGTGTTCTGTCTCTATGTAAATTCAACATCAGATTTGATTTTTTTTTTTTTCTGTTTTACTTGTATTTACTCTAAATTTTGAAGGAAAGATGATGGAGGAAGATAGTGGCATTCACAAATGTTAACTTTATCATAGTGAAATTAGTTTCATTATGAAATTAAAACATTAGGAAAATTAGGTTCTGTGGGCAAACAATTTTTGTAGTCTTAGGAAACTAACAGCAATATTCACAGAACTTCCTAAAAAGGGAAATCTTCACCTTTCACATTTTTTTCACTTAGAATTTTCAATTTATATGTCAAAAACTTTGTTTGTTCTAAGTTGGAGGTGGAAAGGTTGTTGAGCTTATATCAATATTTTTCTACCATTTTCTGAATATATTTGAGCTTAAAGTACTGTGAGGTGATAGGAATTGCATTTGAAAATTTCTAGGAAATTATGTCTTCAATACTCACAACAAATGTTCACATTTTCAGCCAGGCAAGAAATAGAACTAGCAACATCTAACTTTTGTAAAAGGGAATACAGTCAGGTTCCAAGTTTTCAGTGCATTGTAAACAAACAAAACACCATAAAAATACATTTCAGGAAGGGGAGAGGGAAAGGAGGCATATTAGACTTAACATTATTTTATCAAGATGAAGTTAGTACCATTCTGGCTTGTGTATGATCACCCCCTCCATTCACTCAACAATTGATCCACTAATGATCGTGATGATCCTTTTCTTAAAGAAATTGCTTCCTCAGCTTATTGCAAAACCCACAATTCAGCCCAATTTCAGTCACACAATTTCTGAGGCACAATAAATCTTCCATGGAATGTAATGAGAGTTTTGTGATTTATGATTTTAGCATATACATTTCATAGAGTTCTGATCATATGTGACTGGGCTTTAAATCACATATAATCAGAAAAAGAGAAAGTGAATGATTACTTATTTAGCTTATATAATGATGTCTCATCTCCTGCTAACAAATACTTGATATATTATCACTTAATGCAAATAGCAGGAAACAGGAAAGTAAATTTATCATGCTGCTCTACATTTTACATATCTGTACATCTAGCTGTGTACGTATAGAAAAAATACTACATATGGGGACAAAGAACTAGATAACTTGAGGATGGATAATTTTCTCAACTAACAAGAACAATGCAATACAAACTAAAAAGTTAATTGCCTTCCCCAATATATTAATTTTCATCATATTATCTGATGATAATATTATACAGATAGGAAGAGTCCTGAATTTTTAAAGGTACTTGATTTGGGCCTTAAAAGAATATAATGGCATTTTAAATATGAGGTAGCAAAACTACCTCACAGAACAATAAAACATGTGGTCATACTTCTGCAATCTTACTGGCAGAAGCGCAAAAGAGTTAATATGGCATAAAAACCCCACAGTAGGAAAACACTGTGTTTTCCAATGACAATTTAACACCTGCTTCTCAATTTCTGCACCATTTCCCAGGACTCTGTGTGTATGGAATTTCTGCAGTTCCCTGCAGTGCTGATAACAGACACAGGGAGTTGTAAAAATGTCTTTTTTTTTTTTTTATGTCTGGTGTTCTTTAGTGAAAGGATTGGAGGACATTCATCATTTTTAAGGAGCTTTCTTTTTAATGCTCTCATGGGAATGTGTTTGATTTACTCTCCTTCTCACCACTGTTCCTGCAGCAGTGGAGATTATTTCCATGGAGTGGAATGGCATTTTGAGATTTATCATGTGTTTTTTAGCAGAACCAAGTGTTGGTGTGGGAATAACTGGACAGGATGGAAGAGGAGCCTCTTTCAGGTAAAGATGTAGTAGCTAAAGTGAAGGTTTTACATGAATCAGTTGGAGAGTCCTGACTTTTTAATGCTGCTTATAGCCTTCATGCTTCCATACATTTTGTCTCTAGCATAAAAGACATCTTTGATAAGAGCAACTGGAACAGTAGAATGAGAACAAAATTTCAAACAGCTATTGTAGATACTTAAAAAAATATGTATGTGATACTTTTCTATCCCAGGACCTAAGATAACTTTTATGCAGCTAACCAATATTAACAGTTAAATAAAATTAGACATTACTTTTTAAAATTGTTATCCAATATCGCAATCATGGGTAGTAAATGGAACTGGAAACTGCCTGTCCTAAATTTTATTCTGTATTTCCTCTATTAAAATCCACGTTTTTCCAGGCTGTCATGCTCTTCTTTCCTATATCTAGATATTCACCAAAGCCAAAGGTGGTTCTACTTGGAGAAATGAAATGCAAGATATTATCCCATAATTTAAGAACTGCACAATTGTTCATATTCATATTCAAACCAAATCTGACATTACTGCATAACTAACCTGGAATTGAAAAAAAGCACTGAACATTTTCATTAAAAAGAGATTTTTTCACACGCTGTACAGAATCACATTTTCTGTGAGAAAATCTTTCCAAATGAATGTTCACAATTGATTCTACCTGTTGTCTTGATTGTCTGTGTACATCCTACTCTAAAGAGAAAAGATCAAAAAGTGATCCTGAGAGAAAAAAGGTTTGATATATTCAAACTGAGAAATATGTATAAATGTCTTTGAAATAGTTATAGCATTATGCCTGCAGAATACACAGAAGTGAAAATACATAAATGTGATGCTGTCAGGATACTACTGCTACGAGATCTGCCTGTGGCATCAAGGAACAAGACAGTGCCTGCAAAGAGGCAAGTAACCACACAATCAGACTGAGTAGGGACTACAGTGTTGGAAGTAATGGCATCCCTGAAACACTAGTTAAGCTAGTTAAGACAGTAGTACATCTACTCAGCTTCAGTATACCCACTAATATTTTGACCATAATTTTTGTGCATGGTGGAACTAAAGAGTAAATATAAAAGGGGATCAAAAGTGATCTGGAAAACATCAACAGTCCTTCTGGGAAAAAAAAAAATGTTATCCTAAACAGATGGCAATTTTGAACTTATTCTGGGAAATGAAAGAGGGATGCAGGTGTGCTTGAGGCTTTCAGTCTACAATGTAAGAGCAAATGTTTGCCTTATTATACCACATAACTTTCTGGAATAATCTGTAGCTGCCTTCTCTGCTGAGTGAGATGGTTTCTCCAGACTCTTCATGACAGAGCTCTTAGCCACCACTACTGAAAAATCCCCTAGCTTCTCAAATCTATTTCTGAACTCTGCTGTAGCTGGACTTCTTTCCTGAGAGACAAAGGAGAAGTGGTCAGCAATGAAACATAAGAGCAGCGATACAAGCAGGGTAGGAAATCTGCAAAGACAGTCCCAAAGGATCTAAGAACACCTGGAAAATTACCCATGATTTTTCATGGAGCAGAATAAGACTACATACTCACCTGGACCCTGGAACAGTCTATTGACCTCAGAGCTACTAGACTGAAGCTGAATGTTACTATGACCTTCTCCTTAACATTTCTGGAAAACTAACTTCCCTTCTCCAAAATAAACTGAATCAATCTGGCAGTTTATTTGCTAGGCACATGAAGACATTTCAGAGAAACTGGGGTTCGATTCCTGTAGATGTAGGATAACTCTCACATCAATCTATTAACAAAACTGGAACTACATTGCAGCTTCTCCTTGATATTAAAAAAAAAAAAAAAAAAAAAAAAAAAAAAAAAAAAAAAAAGTGAATATACAGTAACTAAATCAGCAAAATTTTGAGCCAACAATAATGCCACTTGTTGTGATACAGCATAAGTATAGCCCTTTTTCACTGATGTTAGTGAAAGAAGATGAAAGGAAGCTACAAAGCTTTATGACACACACTGATATTGTAGAAGAAGCCCAGAGAAGCTGTGAATGCCCCATCCCTGGAGGTGTTCAAGGCCAGGTTGGATGGGGCCCTGGGCAACCTGGTCTTGAGGATGGCATCCCTGTCTATGATAGAGGAGGTGGAACTAGATGATCTTTAAGGTGCTTTCCAAAACAAACCATTCTATGATTCTATGAAGCAACGAGAGCACACTTTCAGAGAAGCCCTAGCTAAGGACATTCAAAACCACCACAATCAATAGTACATTGGAACGCATAAATACTATCCTAACCTACGTCTTATGAAGATATATTCAAGCTATGAACAATAATTATATTAAAACAAATGCATGCATTAATGTATTTTAAACCTTTTGAATATTTATGTTAATTTTCATAATTCACTGTCATGCCAGAGAGACTTCTCAGACTGGATCAAACAGATTAGTCAGAAAATTATTCTTTCTGGCTGAAGTTCACCTACAGGCAACATGCATGGAAGATTCTGCAAACCACTTAAACAAGACAGACCTTAAAAATGAATTAACTTTTTAAAATCTTTGTTGAAACTTTCATAGTGGTATTTTCCCTCCATGTACTTTTTAAAAATTTCATTACTCTGTTCAAACAATGGGAGTAGATAAAGCCTGGTGAATTCCCTCAAAGATCTTAATCACTTCTTTCAGCTTTATCTATACTACAGTTAGCTTTTTTTTTTTTTTAAAAAGAAAGTTTTAAGTTATTCTTTCTACTCTCTGACAGAGAATGGTGCTGCAACACAAGCAGAAATGCAATACATACAGCTCGAGTATTTTTTAGAGCTATATCTGTCAAAAGGGTGCAATTATGCCAGCTTCAAGCAAGGTGAACAGCAATTCCAGCAACTGTCCATACACTGGCAATTCATCATCTTTGTTATCAACATAAATGAAATAAGGTCAAAAGTAAATTCCTGAAAAACAGGTAATTGTTCTGATGAAAGACAAGTGAGTTTGATTTGCCAATTAATTTCTACAGACAATTATTCCATTATGTTCTTAGTGCTTTGTTTCATTTTTATTTCATCTCTGGATTTGGCCAATCATGAGATTTGCTGTGGGAGTTCTTTCACTGGACTATGTTACAAGTCAGTGTCATTATTTTCGATTGGGAGTGGTTTTTTGTTTTGTTTTGTTTCTGTATGCCAAATACTTAAAAAATCAAAATGGCAAAGCCCTCTGGAATTTCTGAAACTCTGCAATGAGTTTACAAGCATGAAAGTTGCAATATAAAGAACTGCCTCTGCAAGTCTGTTGCATGGTTTCACAGAGTGAATCATAACTATCATACAAATAACCACTGCAGAAAAACATTTCAATAGCTAGAGAATAATACAAATAAAGTAGACTGATTATAGAATTACAGAAAGATTTAGGTTGGCAGTGGCCTTGGAAGAACTCAAGCAGAGCTAGCTTAAAAGCTAGACCAACTTTTGTGCAGTTGAATTTTGCTAATCCCCAAGGAAGAGAGTCCCTTGCTTCCACAAGCATCTGCTCCTGCGTTGAACATCTCTGGTGAAGATTTTTTTTCCTTAAGTCTACTCAGATGCCTCAACTAAACTCTAATATTCATAAGACAATGTCATAAGCCAGTCAGCTGAACAAATCTTACCTGGGCACCGGGGAGTTTTGTGGGCCACAGCAGTTCCACTGATAGGACGACCATTGGGAGTGACACACCAGCAGTATCCAGTGTAACTGTGGCACTGAACCTGTCAGAAATGACATGAACCACGTGCAGTCTGTCAGACATAAGTCTATCATCCTGCAGCATTCATGACATGAGTACTGTGTCCAGCAAACTATATTGGCAAAACCTAGAATGACAAACCATAATGGACCTTAATCTCCATCATACACATGATTTTTTAGCATTATGAAGAGCTTCTTTCAAGCAAAGTGAGGTAGGTCCTTCAGAATCTAATGGAAGAGAAAACTATTGAAATATCCAGTTGTTTATGTCCTGTTTCAGGAGAGTGAGGTGCAGGTGTTTTGAAAACCTCACAACAAAATTCCTCAAGGGACACACAAACTATTCATGAAGCAAGCAGTCTTGAGCTTTGTCCACACAGAGAACATATTGTTCCACCCACTGAAAGTGCAGGACAGAATGCTTCTGCCAGCATTATTCATATCCCAAGATGTCAAAAAGGAAACTCTTGGAATTCCTCTTAGAAATCAATTGCATTATATGCCCTGAGGGCCAATATCACTTCCCTCTTAAAACAAGAAGGATGGTCTTCTGCACAACTCCACAACTGAATTGCAGTACAGTGGCAGCAGAAGGCAACCTTGACCAGAATATATATCACAGGGTAATCACCTAGCTGTGCCCTTTCCAAATTCTATAATCTAACCTAATTAGCCTCACACCATATACTTGTGCAGAAATTCAGCTGAGGATAGGGAAGAATCCTGTATGATTCATGCTATTAGCATTAATATATGGACTCTGGTTACAAGATTTCTGGTTTAGATCAGTAATAGATCAGAAATTCCAAATATTTTACCATCTGATGAGTATTCAGGGGGCTACAAGAATGACTCAGCTGCCTCAGCCTAGAAGAATAGGGAGTGTATCACATGCACAACAGTAATGTTTGGCTCTTTTGCTGGCCAACTCTGAAAAAAAAGAACAAGGACTCAGCTGGCACAAAATATTATTTTTTTTCTATTTTTTAACATAATTGCTAGTACAAATTGCATTTCATTTTGAAATCAAATTTCATTTCATTATATTTGAAAGACACATATTTTAATTTTCCAGACACGCAAGATACTGAATTAAAAATTTTCAACCTGACTATATGTGCCATCATCATTGCATTCTGGAATAAACACTTGTTGAAATTCCTTTCGAGCTTGTTCTTGGGTGTACTTCCTTTCAGCCACACATCTGGAAACATCTAGAGAAAGGGAGAAGACAAGTCAGTTGGATGATGCAATGTAAAGAAAATATAAACAATAACCTAAGGTGGGAGAGGGAGAAAGGAAGAAGGCTTCCTTTGTAAATGTAAAGAGATCTGGAATTTGGGTATTTTGAAGCATAGTAACGCCCAACAGCTTTGGGCATTAGTAATGCCCAACACCTGTAAAGAGGTCCATGTAAAGAGATCTGGAATTATAATCAGGGAAAATTTAACATTAGTTGCATTATTTCTATGAAACAAAGAAAGAAAACCAGTGGAAGACAATAATTTAAGGGCAATATTGTCTTAATTCGCCTAACATAACAACATTTTTGACATAATTCATATTGTGCTAAAATTTAGTGCAACAGCTTATGATTTAGACTTGGCGCTAGTCAAGCCAGCCTACCACACAGGCCTTTTTTGTCCACTGTGTGGTTCATTGCACCATCTCCTTTATTACCCGGTACTGGTCTCCATCCAAGACAATGCAGTAAATTAGCCAGCTTTAATTCAGTAGTTTCTATTGCCTAAAATGCTATATTGTCTAATACAGATATTATATTTCAATTAGGCAACCAAAGGCTGAGAAAAGACACATAACATAAGCTTTTGTACCTTTCATTGTCTAAAGCCACTACAAATTTTAGCATGTTGCTGATGCAGAATCAGTACTTCAGCATCTGCTTGAGCTAGGCAATTTCAAGACAAATGAGAATACCAGACAAGCTTAAGGAAGTATTAATGATTTCAAGATGTGATTCAGAGATCATCTGAATTAGAATGATCTCAAGCATACAAACTGAGAAATTTGCTACTTCTGATCTCTGCTTTGTTTAAAGATTGTTTGACAGTAACTGGCCAGTTCCCTTCTAGGATGAAAACTGCCCAGCAATTACAAAGACATGGGCATTGTGTTAATTAGTAAATGTCTGTATAATTCTTATAAAGTTACAGGACAGGTTTTCTAGTGCATGCAAGTTGTAAATTGAACAGAATCTGAACGAGGCAAGAACATTTTCCATTCCCGATTAGACACCAGTGTATCTTGACATCATTAATCATCTAACAGTCCCCAAGAGTTACTCTGTCACATACAGGTGAAACAGCTAAGTTTCATTTCCCCTATGCACCTTGCCTCCCTATGCTAGCATCATCTAGCCATGCATGCACAGAGCCAGCACAGAAGCCTGGTGCAACTGCCTGGTCATCTCCACCAAGTTGTGGACAACTCACCTGGCAACTTTAACACACACACACACACACAAAAAAAAGAAAAAAAAGAAAAAAAAAAAAAAAAAAAAAAACTCCTTTCAGGTCCCAGACAATCTGGTTGGAAAGTGTAGAATTATGGACAGAAACTAGTCCTCAGTATCTGTACCCTGAACACAGAACTGAGCCCCCTTAATTCTAATCTTCTTGTTGATTTCCTTTCTGGTCTTGGACTTGTGAGCATTACTTCTGTGGATTAGTTTATTCTTCTGTAAAGTAAGATGTTATTTATCTCTCAGGAGCGTTATGAGAGTTATACTGTTCATGTTGGTGAAGTGCCCAAAGTACATGTTGTTTCACTCTGAAAAATTAAGTTTCAGTCTTAATTGATCTTAATCATATTATGCGGTTTCAGGAGAGAGAATCACAGTGATATGCCGTCACCTAAAACAGACAGAAATGTTCAACCATCTAGAAATGTGAGAAAAAATAATAAGGAAGTCAATTAATTTGTTCTCTGGTATTTCAACAACTTGTTTCATCAAGGGAAAAATTACACTCAATGTACTGTGCAGCTCAGGTAAAATCTGTTAATGCATGCACTGCCAAAGTTTGTGGTAGAAAAGAAAAGAAAAAAAAAGGAAAAAAAAAACATTTTAAGTAAGCTTTGGTGTCGTAAGCCTTATTCTGAGCATGGTTTGGTCATACAGTACCTAATAACATGTGGTTTTAATGTAGCTAGTATTTTAACTGAAAATAAATCACTTTGTTGGACCTCTGTCCTCGTTTTTCTAGAATGACATGTGGTTTAAATGTCTGAAAGGAAAAGTGATATAAATTCCATCACATAAGGTCTCTGCAATAGTACCATCAGGGTTGTAAATTATCTCCAGTATATGAATTATCCTAAAAACATGCCAAGGCAAAAGAGAAGTTCTCCAAAACTGTCCACCACTTGTTTCTAAGCAGCTCGATGTTCTGAAACCCTCCTATTTTTGGATGATCTAATATGCTTTAAAATCAACAATGACCACATTTAGGGGAATATAAAATTCAGGTTTGAAGTATTGTTTTGTGTTATATAACCATGGAAACATTTTAAAGCTGTTGGGCATTACTATGCTTCAAAATACCCAAAAATAAACCCAGGAGGAAGCTCTCTTATCAAGCTAAGCATCTGAAATTGTATCTAGCCAAAATATTATTCCAAATTCTGGTTTTTTATTTCACCAAGGAATTACCATAGGAGAATAACTATGAGACATGGAGATGCAGTCCAAACCTGACAGGAGAAATGTAATAGGGTTGTCAAAATAAAAAGACATATAAAATATTTTTCCTCAGAATATTAATGAACATTAGGTTATTAATTCAGAGGAGCTAAATTCATTTCAAATAAAATATTACTGAAGCCAGAAGAAGTTATGATAGTTTTTTTGATGATACATTTGCAAGATTATAGTATCTGATTATCTGATTTTCTGTCCTTGTTGCAATATTTTCTGATTTCAACCAAAATTTTCCAAAGGAAAGGAAAAATTCAAGACACTTAAGGGTTAGATATTTATATAAAATAACAGGTGAAAAAAGGACAAGAAAATAAATTTTGCTGTGACCAGAAGTAAAAATGAAACATGAGCTCACATTAAAGCATCAGACAAGACAGATGTTGGGAGATCTTGCAGATCCTAAAAGGCAAGAGTCAGTGAGACATTAGACCATAATCCATAGGGAAACTAAACTGCCACTTGGCCATTGCTCACACTCTTTCAGTAAAGCCAAATCCAGGACTCACTGTGCAAAGTCCTATGAGCGCATCCAGCCAATTCTTGCTGAAGATCCCCTCTGTGCCCCTCACACAAGTAATAATGAAAATAATGAAGATGACTCATAAGCATATCAAAGTAGTAGAATAGGCAGAAGTGGCTTGTTGGAAGGAGGCTTATAGGAATACTGACAGCTACGGGGATCCCAGTGCAGTCTCTCACATAGAGATTCAACTTCCCTCTTTATCTACAAGTGGAATAATTCAGAATGGGATGGACTCTGATCTGCTTTGAAATAAAGACCAAGAATGAAAGGTGAGGGGGTTACTTGGTACATCTGTGCTGATTAACCAGCCCACAACTTTGGTTTTGGTCATCACAGAACCTGGCCAAATCAGGCTGAACTCTTTCCAAGTAAATGACATCACACTGGTGACAAACAACCTGAGAGCAGAGGGGTCTCCAAGTCTGCAAGGTGTTGGAAGAACAACAAGCACTGGGCAATGCTGTGCACCACTGGAACAAGAAAGACTCATTTCATTGTTGTTATAATGGATTTCTACCTCTAAAAGAAAATAGAGAAAGAAAAATAAAACATTTTTCTCTTTAAATATGTTTTTGTTTAAACTTTTGGAATCGTCTAGTGGTAGAATCCCCCCTATTCTGTATTTATTTCCCTAGTGTAAGAATTAATATTGAAGCCAGCAGGCTCAAGCAGGAATGCAGTGAATGACATGGTGAAGAGACAGGTTCTAAGACCTGTGAAAAGCCTGTTGAAATGCGACATTATTTGCCTATATTCAGACAAGGGGAAAAACTAATTTTGCAGATATGTATGCCCAACTGTAATTCTGAATTATGTTCATGGCTAAGTTAATGAGACTTTATCCTCTTACCTCCAAGCAAATGGGTCTTTACATCTTAGAAGCTTGCTGGAAAAAAAATTCTCCTGGCATAGCAACTGAGCATGAAGATGCAGGAGGTTACTTTAAATTAGCTCACTTGGACATTATTAGCTGACAAACAGGGCTGACAGAAAGCTTTCATCTCAGAAGTGGCACCAGTATGCAGCTGCAGCATCCAAAACCAGATTCTGGTGTACATCAGTGCTAGGAACATAGGACTTTCTGAAATAACACTAAAGGTGATCCAAAATTGGAAGGGAAATTCTGAAAACAGAATTAGCATTACAGGCAGCACAAGACTGACTTGGAACTTATCTAATTTTATGTTTAATTTCCGACAGTATAGCACCTAAAACACTAAGCTTCAATAAATAAATGAACAAATAAACGCAATCCCTCTACTTCAACTCTACTGGCTAACCCTTGAATAATATACCACATAGAAAGAAGTTTATTACTGCAGAGTAGAAGTTTATCTTTAAAACAATGACACAAAATCATCAAGGGTGTAAACACCATCTCTAAAGTAACATTTAATACAACTGAATTTACAGCAACTTTGGGGCTCCACAGGGAGATCTAACCCAGATTCTCTCATGGAAAAGTAAGCAGCTTGCCAGAAGAATAGATAAATCTCCGGAAAAGATTTTGATTTAGCTCATCCAGTATTTCTTGGTTTGCTATAAAGTACCTTTCCCAATAGCAATACACTGAAGCAGATGTCACATACTTTAAAAGAGATTACTGTGTGTGACACAGGCTTCTTAGGTATTTATGCATAAAATACACTCTACATTTTATTTAGTTATTTTATTGTAGCTGGAATATGCCACTGAACAGTTCAGAAACATTTACCACTTTGTTAAAACTACTTATAAAGTGGTTAAAGTTAATTGTTTGAAGAAAATGTTTCCCTGAGGGCTTTCCATAAATACTTAGCTGTTCCTAAGGTATAGAGAAAGCTTTTCTAAAGTCACAAAGATTTGAACAAACAGACCTAGTTTAGACACAAGTAATTTCAAATATCTCTTGATGTTTCTCCATAGGCTTCCCTTACTGCCCCTCCATTATGCCAGAATACCTATACACATACTTAAATTTAGAAATACACAGTGCCTCAAGGTGTTTAAAGTTAGCTATCCAGCTGAGCACTTTACTGGATTGTCCTAACAATTAGTGAGCTTTTTTCTACCATGTTTCTTTCCCGCTATATCCTTTTGCTAATAAAGATACAATAAAAATCAAATAACCTTCATTTGTAGCTCATTTAGCACCTTTTTTTTTTTTTTTATTCAGAAAACAGTTTGGTTTCTAGGGCACAAACAACTCATAACATGAAAATTTTCTATGATATTTGATTTAAATCAATGCATATTTCAAAGAACTGATCTTGTCTGTACTAACAAAACATATAAATAGCAGTAATCTCTAGTGATTGGAAACACAACAAGCTATATGTGCTCAAAGTTTCAGTTTCAAAGATAGAGATTATTAGCCTCTTGGATTAGAAAGGATGTCAGCACAGACATGTAGCCTGACAGCAATAAAAAAAAAAAAAAAAAAAAAAAAGGCTTGCCTTGTGACAAAGGCTAGCTGACTCTTTCACTATTTATTTTTATTGCTGCATTCTGGATTCAAACAAAACAGCAAAGCAATCTTGGCCTGCACTCTCCTCTGTTGGCATCCAACAGTGGCAGGCAGACAGTGTAGCATTTTTGTTGACTTTTTTATTTATTTTTTTTTTTTTTAATTTTCCAACTACCCAGTGATTCGGATGGCTAAGCTTTAAGATAAAATAAGGAATGTCATGCTGGAAGTCTTCTTAGCACAATAATATTTCTCCTGATCTGCTAACAGTCACATTTGGAGAGATACACTCTGACTAGAACTGAATCAAATATTTGCAAAAAAAACTGAAGCTACAGATTTCTGATATTTTACATAACAAAGACCAGACTAGGCTTTCTGAACAGAACGCTGAGTTGATAAATACTGTCACTAAGCCTAATATGGGCCAATTTATAATTCTTGCACTGAAAATCTGAGCCTTGCAACTATTTCTGGTTTCAAATTTTCAGTGCAGTATTATTGCTTTAGCACTACTTGTTTCTACTTCACTTGTTTTAAGATTTTCATTTTATATTTATTTAATTTTATATTTTAACAGAAAATTAAATTGAAATTACATGATTGGAAAAAGAAAACCTTTGCAAAATGAAAAAAAATATATGACTTTGCATTTTTTTGTTTTAAAAATTCTTTTTGTTCTAAAAAATC
Source organism: Aythya fuligula (assembly GCF_009819795.1). Lineage (NCBI taxonomy): Eukaryota > Metazoa > Chordata > Aves > Anseriformes > Anatidae > Aythya > Aythya fuligula. The sequence continues at coordinate 44,156,483 of NC_045561.1, forward strand.
TTTTTGTGCCCAAGAATGCTCTTTTATGTTTTTTTTTCTGTACAGTCTGGTTTTGGCACATTCCATTTTGAGAAATATAATCAAGAAAAAATTCAGTATTTTTATAAGAGATAAATTCCACCTCCAACAAATTTTGGATAATATTTCAGTGCTTTTTGTCTTATTTTCCATGTGCCAGTAGACACATATAAAAAGCAAAGGATATTCCACAAAAATATTCCACACATACTTAAAACTTTATCCACCCCATTTTAAATACCTCCTAGAAAGCAGTATCAGAAGCCATCTCCTCTTGCTTTCAGTGACCACATAAATCATATCTTCTCTGTATAGATACATTTTGTTCACCAAGATGCTGAGTATTTCTTCTTGAAATAACACTTCACTACAGTAGCTTGATACACAGCATAAATGAAGGCTCAACAAGCTATAGTGAGGTTAGAGTTGAACAGGGTTTGTATTAGCAGGACTGCCAGCAGTGCATCTGGAAACTTGCAGTCATCCTACAGATTAAATGCAGTATTCACAGTGAGAAAATAGGTCTGGAAAAGGAGGAGACAGCTCCTAGTTAAAAGTATTTTAAGATAAAAATCTGCGCCCAGAACTTTTTTTTCCTAAGGAAAGGGTTTATTTTGGGGAAAAAAAAAAAAAAAAAAAAAAAAAAAAAGTACTGATATTACTGATATCACTTACAAATTTTTTCCTCCTTTTTCCTCAAAAACATTAGAAAAAAAAAGAGAGAGAGAGAGAAAATGGAGAGCCGAGGAGAACAAGTGAAAACTGTTTTGCTTTCAGTATGCAGACTGTGCAAGCTTTCACTATATGTTCAGGTTTACTTCATAGATTGACATCTTGGTCCAGTCCCACTTTCACTGGAGGTAGGGAAAAAAATAGACCTAGTCACTGTGACTTTCCCTCTCCAAACGAGACGTCTCAGGAGCACAGTCTGGCTCCCAAATGCAGCCCACAAGGCTTCCTTCCAGGCAGCAGGTGGGCTGGCCGAGCCAATGTCTCTGCCCACACGCTGACCTAACTGATGTGTTTGGACACTGCAGGCACACGTCAAGTTCACACCTGGCTTGCAAGCAAACCTGAGCTGGAAGAAAGACTCCAAGGGAATACGAGATTAGGTGTGCACTCAAAAACCATGTCCAACATTCACAACGCAGTTCCTTAGCTATGAGGCAACAGGAATGTTTCCACAAAGGATGCTTACATTCGTGAGTTATGGGACCGAGATTTATTTACAAGCTTAAAACAACTGTAATCCTTTCTCTTCAAAATGGGAATATCATATCTGCATATTTATCCAAGGACAGAAATGTCCTTGGATATTTAATTCATATCAATTCATAACATTCAAACATATCTTTAATTCATTCACCAAACTAATAATTCAAATGAGTGAAACTTTGCATTATTGCTAAAAGCTCTGTTTTAACAAAACAGAAATGCTGGGTGTTTCTCTCTTCTAAGTAAAGCAAATAGTAAATAGTAAAATACATCTTTATGGGAAATTCCACTCATATTTTGATGTGCTCCAGTTCTTTATGTGAATCATGAGAATGAAGATAGTACCTTTTGTTATGCCTATGGTAGCCCATAAAAGAATGGCATTTTTAAACAGATAGGCTCTTTAAGATACCATAAATAAGTTAAGCTAAACATAAGCTATCTAGGGTTTCCAATGGAGAAAGAGGGTCTCCATAGCTATAGAATACCAATAATGCTGGTGTCTGTGACAGCTATCCTTGGTGCTCAGGAAGCAGCAAAGATTTGTTGGGGCTACCTCTGAATGCATACCCTGTGTGCCAGCCAAAATAAATGCCAAGCTACTCACAAGTGAAATTATCATTCTGTGTAAAGCTACATAAGTTCCTATTTTGAGTATGAGCCACTCAGACATGGGTCCCCAGGCCAGTTCAACAGTTCCCAGAAAACTCAGGTTGCTGCTACATGATGACAGTGAAGTAGGGAAATGTGATGCAAATTGGCAGTTGCAACCTTACAGTGAGGAACAATTTATATCAAACCTCTAGCCATTACAGAATTATTAAGTATTGGTAAAGAATCTAGAAATGTTATGGACAACAAATCCAAGCTCCTTGGCTGGAATGTTTCAATAAGTCTAGGTTAGGGCTGAAATATACTGACAGGACTGTACATATAAACTTGTTTTTCCACTGATTACAACATGAGAATACCAAATATTATTACTGAGCTACTTACTGAATAGATTCAGAATAATGGTCTCTAATACCCCAATTGTGGGCATGGTACATTCACTTAAAAACAAAGGGAACAAGTTTTCATTACTGTTATTTACAGAATAAGAAGAGAAAAGAGAAAAAAAAAAAAAAAAAAAAAAAGGAGAAGGGAGAAGGAGAAGAAGGAAAAAAGATATTGTGCATCCATTATCTTTCAGTGCCCTTCAGGGCAAACTTAAGCAGGAACTCCCCTCAGCTAACTCTAAGAGGGAAATTTCCATGGGAGATGGAGGCTTAGCTGTTCAGGCAAAAAATTCTCAGTAGCCAAAATGAGAATGCCACAGACATCTAAAATTCAGTCACAGGCATTGAATACGCTTTTCAGCTGCCTCCTGACAAACTGCCTAAATCTCAGCACACATCCATGTAAGTAACTTAAATGCTTGAAGTTCAAACTACCCAGATGAACTAAAGTGCTACTTCTTCCAATTCACCCTCACACCATCAGCAAAACTGCCAATTGACCTGCTGCTGGCAGCTAGTCACCATTTTTTGGTGATCCAAGAGAGAGAAAAACTGTGTTCTCTCCACCAGACATTCCTGTTATAGATAGAGCTTGCTTTGAAGATGCAGTCAGCTAATAGAATTTGTACACTGGAGACCTGAAGTTGCTGAGGTGGTAGGTGAAAGGCTGTGCAATGGAAACTGAGTTATTCAAAGTTCCTAAACTCTGAAAAACTCCATTGATCCCAAATCTTCCACTAACCTAGCTAGGACTAAGTTTGTTGCTATTTAAAATAAGTAAATAAATAAAAATAAAAATCTGGGAAAAGAAGCACAGGGTTTTGTTTTGTTTTTGAAAAAAAAAAAAAAAAAAAAAAAAAAAAAAACCTTCAGTCCCACTCAACTCCACCCAGCATCATAATTTCAGGTTTAAAAGTTAATACACATTATTCAATGTCATGGAAAACCACTTGAAAAGCCTAAAATTACTTGAAAACTGCCGCAGGAAAAATATGAATTCACTTTTGGAAGTTCACGGGTAAAAAAACTTGTTCAGTTTTGGGAATACAGAGGCTAAAAAAAAATATATATATATATAGAAAAAAGTCTATTGATTTTAGCATTGAGGAAACTGACAAGAGTCTACGAATTATTGACGCATTCTCTTTTTTTTTTTTTAATCTATAAAGCAAAATTCTCATGACAATAGAAAATTTGAATTTTTTTTGTACAATGGCATTCTACAGTGATGAGACTAAATTTTACAGAGTAATTCTAAACACAGGGGAAAGAAAAAAAAAAAAAAAAGATTTTTTTAATGGAATATACAAAATACTCCATGAAAAACAAAACCTAAACAAACCCCCTGTTTCAGGTAGTCCCATATCATGACTTATGACACACATTCAGCCTTACATTTGTCAGATTAAGAAGGAAGTCCTCACTGAGCAAAGTACACACTAATTATGCGTGTAGTTAAGTTTGAGTACATGCAGTAGTTACCAAGACTACACCTCTGTGCACATTCAGGTTTGTACTATCCATTCTGTGGCTCAAGGGCCTTATTTCATATGTGTCAGTCCCTAAACATTTGATGTGTTAATTTATTTCTTCCTGTATGTTGTTGATGGTCTGAACTGCACAGACTGTTTATGCAAAATTTGTTGAAGCCAGTATGTTCTAAAACTTGAGAATTTTCAGAAGACAATATGAATTTTCTTCTAAGGTTCTCTGAAGTTTCACAAAGCTTTGTTCCAAGATGGTAAGTGGTATGTATAGAAGAGTTGAGTTATAACCTCCTTTGAGGTGAGGTGGGTTCAGGAAGGCCTTACTTCACATCCCCTGTTTTCTTAACTGGGCAGTACTTCTGTCTTCAAGAAGATGGGAATTAACCAAAGCACAGCCTCAAAAGGACACTCAAACTCTAGCTGTAGCACAGTATGTGTTTGAGCACCAGCTAAAATGCACATAGCTTGTAGGGCATTACTGTCTAACCTCAAGCTTTCAGGGATTTGTTAGTCACCAGAAAGCCAGCCTCAAAATAATATTGAATGAAAAGGGTGACAAAGATGAATACCTAAGCAGTATGTAAAGCATACCTAAGCAGTATGAAAACAAATCAAAACTTAAATCAAATCAAAACTTAAACTTCTGATGTCCATCAATGCCATAAGGATGCCTTAAATAGGATGAACGTATTATTCTGCGTTGTCATTATCATAAGGCAAAACACATTTATAGTATCTATTTGTTATGAGTTTTATTTGCCTTATTTTCCAATTTAAAAGATAAACCCAAGGAAAAGCAGTGCTAGGTCAGGCATAATGATACAAACCTCTGTCTGGACATTGATGGAGATGAGGTAATCTGGACTCTTCTCCTTCCTCCATCACATCCCCACTCTGAGGAATTTTTTATGCCATGACAACCTCTCCTACACACCAGACACTGATAGGAGATAGAGGCAATAATAGTGTGTCGCCTGGGCCCCACTGATTTCCTCTTCAAGGATCCGAGATGAATTTTTCTGCAAAGGCTACAAGGGGTCTCCAGAGCATACGTCTCCTACTTCTGACGGGAAAGCTGTTTTTAGTTGATATCTTCTGTGCTTCAGCTTCCACACAAGCAAAGTCTTCTGGGGTAACCTCTGCCATGTCCCAAATCTTGTAAAATCTCCGTTAACTGTAAGACAGTAGCTACTGATCCTACAGGCAAAACTCTGCTCATAATGGGCAGCTGCATCATTCAGGGATATAACTTAAAGGAGTTATTTTCTTTTTACTGTTAGAACCTTTTTTTTCTTTTTTCTTTTTTTTTTTTTTTTCTTCACAGAAATGGTTCTTCTGCATGATTGGTTCTATTTTCAAGAGTAAGAAACTTGTCTTGTAGTTTTCACATGCTCTGACAAAGAGTATTGAAGGCTCAGCTTTCTAACTTACCAAGCCTTCCTGTGTGACATCCAGAGCACTCCAGTCCCGTCCTCACCAGTAGTAGTGGAGGGAAAAAGGCTAAGTGCTAAAGGACTCGTGCCCAAGGTTGTGCTAGCCACAGGAGTAGATCTACCCTGACATGTACCAGGGCAGTCCAGTAAAAACAGCTAGCTTAGTTCTCAGGCTGAATTGCCTTAAATCCTTAAAAGAAAGTGATTCTGTGCATGTTGCCTGCCTGGGACTGTCCCTGGCCCATGATAATTCCCAAGCCTTGTAGATAAAGTCTTGTGGAAAACACTAGCTGGCCCATGCTCAAAGTGCAGCAGGAATCTCTTGTCCAGTTTACCAAAGAAGACAGTCATACTGTGTCCTGGCAATGTTTAATTTAGTAGTGTGGACATAGCCTCTGTGTCTTTCTGAACTGTATAAAAGCAAGCACATTGCTCTCTCACTTCTTGTATGGTTTGTTTCTTGGGGTATGCAGGGACAGATTTACTGTGAAGCATTTGTGTGTGTGGAGTGGTTCGCAGTCACAGGTGATACTTTAACAGTCCCCCAAACACAAATAATATTTCTCAACTGTCAACATACATTTATTTATTAGATTCATAATCTTGTTGCACAGTAAACTTCTCTGTCAAGTTAAGTGGCAAAACTCCAGAACTTCAGAGTTCAGATTTTGTTTGGAAAAGTATCCAAAAATGTGAATGTCCATCTACAGTTTACAAAGATTACTTGAACCCTTCAAACTGCAAAAGCAGACTGGAAATTTAGCAAGATTATAACTTATTTTAACTTTTCCAAGTTTAGCAACAGATTTCATCACTGCCTGGAATCCAAATATATATATTATATATTATATATTACATATATATATATATATATTTGTATTGGAATAAAAAAAGAAATATAAAACTTTGTGAGGACTTCGAAGGAAGGAAGGAACAAATGAAGGAATGAAGGAAGGAACAAAGGAAGGAATGAAGAAATGAAGGAAGAAATACACTATGAAAGCAGTCACTTGTGATGCTTGTTTTGTCAAAGTTGAATTCATTTTCAGAACTGAGGGGAAAGCTTATTCATTTTCAGGTTTGTTAAAGCTATTTCAGTCCCTGCTACAGCTATTGGAAATAGAAAGACAGCAGTAGAAGAAAAGAAAACATATAAAGTTCTGCCACTGTTTTTTATCATTTAGCTACAAGATTCGGGCCCTAAAAAATTGTTTCCTTTGTAATTCCAAAGTATTACATGAGCTGATTACTTTGGCTGTGAACAAAACTTGAATTCAGAAGTATAAAGGAGAAAGGAAACAAGACATCTTTAAACAAAACTATCCCTTTGTAATTTCAGCATTTAAATCAAATAGATCAGACAAATGCTGAGAACTAGTGAGGAGGAATAAAGATAGCCAATCCAAATATGGCTTTCAAAAGAAAAAAGATATATGTAGGGAGAAAGCAGGCATCAATCTAATTGTGGTTCAAGCTTACTTCCTTTATCAATGTAAAATGAAATCCACATTCTCAATATATAAAAAAAGAAATGATGGACTCAAAATTATTCCAAAAAGTTTTGGGCATATATTGTGAAGGTGTTTAGATTTGTAGTGAATAAACTGAACTGCACAAAAACCTGGTCACAAAGTTTACGATTAATTTAAATTGTCCCTGGAAGCATACCCTTTCAGACAAGATTTCTGGGGGCTGAACAGAGATTTTTACCTGAAAAGAAGACAGGAGAAAGCAGATCTAAACTTAAGATGGCCCTTTCTGATCAATGATGGATGAGAAGATTTAAAGTTGTGAATCCTATAACAGGGACCAAAGATGACTTCATCTCTTTTCTCCATTCATAACTTCCACAGGCAAACATTCATGTTTCTTCCACTAACATCGCTAACATTAACAACTTCAAAACTTCATTCAAAACCAATGTTTTAACGTATTATTTTTGTTGTTTTTCAGGCGGACGGATGAACATTTCCAAAAGAATTTGTTTTCATTGCAACACAGAATGAAAACAAATGATGAAACCTTGAAAGTTGCCCTGGAATTGAACCATCATCTTTTGGTTAACCCTACTGAAACAACTCTTTCCTCTTTGGTCAAGCATCACCTGCAATAACAAAAGTCACCACACAAAAGCAACTGTCTCAAAAGGGGTCTTAATCTGAGGCTTTTCTCAGCTCTTGTAGGGAAATGTTTGATGGGACTATCAAAAGTAGTAATGCTAAGACTGAAACTGCTGCTAGGCCAGTGAATCATCTTTTTCTTCTATAAAACTTGTTTGTTACAGCTTGAAATATTTCTGATGATTGCAGGCACAAGTAGGAATAATAATAATAATAATAAAAAAAAAAAAAAAGACACTTTAAAATTTGTTATTAGAAACATTTAAGCTGCCTAAGGTGTCTAATTCCAAGTCTACAATTATATTGACATGCTGCATGTTAATAAAAAAAAAAAAAAATCAAATCAAATGAGCACTTCTCCAAATTGTAGTTGTTGACTGCATAAAAAATGTCAGCATTTCTGGATACATTTTGGGTAAGGTGATTAAATGTATCCCTATGGGGGGGAAAAAAAATCTTGAAGATGACATTAAATAAAATAAATAAATAAATAAATAAAATAAATAAAAGCAGAAAGAAAAACACTTTGGAAAACTCATTTCTGCATAAGTGTATAATGCTCTAAATGTACAAAATGAACAAAGCTTTAAATAATTCTCTCTGTTGTTCATAAAAGTAACAAAAACTTTGACTCAGGTAGCTTCATTATGTTATCCTTGTTCACATAAGTAAATGGATCCATCTGCTAATACAATGGCTTATTATTAAAGGGCTGAAGAATGAGCACAGTGTTTCATCTAGGCAGAAGATGAGACAGAATGTCTCTTTGAAAGAGTCCTGATGCTTCAGAGGCTTTCTGGAGCTAATGGAGAAAGATGATGTGGAAAATTGCCTCCTAGAGGCTGAACCTGTGTGGTCCCTGGGGTTTCCTTCTCTCCTCCCACCTGCTCTTTTTGGACAGAGAGAAAGGGAAAGTAAATCTTTATGAGTGCTGCTATTCTTACATTTTAAAAGTAGTTAATTGTGTTGGGAATCACCCAACACTTCAGTGAGGAATTATGGCATGTTTCTCTTAGCATGTCAACTGAAATCTCTAGCACCAGCCTACTCTAAAGTGAAAAGATTAACCTGTGTATACTTTAAAAGAATTGGAACTGAAGCACTAGGGTCGCATGTTGCACAGCTTCTTCAGAGTTCAGAAGTAAAAGAGTAGATGATGTAGCTAGGTATGGCCTGTGAGGGCTCTAAGCATTACAAATGATTTAACTGAATTTCAGATTTACACCATTTGAGGGTTTACACAACTTTCAGTTTTGTAGAAAAAAATCCCACAATTCTACAACTATGTTGGGGGGGATTACATTCTGAAACAAACCAAAACAACATCAACAAGTTAGATTTTTTTTTTGAGTTAACAATAGCAGTTAGGAAACATACACTGAATTCAACTAACTCTAACTCAAAATACTAAACTGCAGTAGACAAGAAATCTCAGGAGACAACAATCTTGAGAGTTACTCTGAGTCTGCCAATGAGATGGTTCTTCAGGAATAAGGTCCTAACTATACAATTTCCTTAATAGTCACTTAAAGTGTAAATGGGTGAGGGAGTCATATTTTTGCTGATAGATTCATCTTCATGCAGCACATTGTTACAGAATTGACAGGACAAACTTCAACCTACTCGCTTTCAGTCAGCTGTACATCACTGCAAGTATAGCACTACTAGTTCTCAATATTCATTAAATTTCAAAAGCTATTTTAAGTCTATTACTTTGCATTATGATCAAGGAAAACTATTGGAAAGCTTTGATTTGCTCACCTTTACAGTTGCCCCGGTATGCAATTTCCAGCTGAGGGTCTTTGCATTTTGCTCGTTGAAATTCACACCGAGACAAAAATGTTCTTCCATCAGATGCACAAAGGGATTTCTGAGGAGAACCTGCACAATCCAGGCTGCATTCTCTGTCTTTGTCTTGGTCCACTCTTAGAAACTAAAAAATATATATATATATATTAATGCTGTAGGAACGCTATTCTCAGGTGAAAACTGTTTCATGATCCCCTTCCCCAAGGAACACATACAAATATTACCAAAAAATGAAAAGAAAGCTCTGTCTTTTTAGTCTATTCAAATAATAGTTGATTCAACATATGTGGGGTTGTTCAGCTCCTGCTATGAAGTGGTAGTGATTGCAACTTTTCTGTAACATACAATAAATCCACTGTTGCAATTAGGAAATCTCTGAATTTCCTTCAACCATTGTGAAGCTTAAAACAGTATCGTGGAATCTTCAGAGAAAAATGAGACAGCAATGGAAACTTCTCTATTTTATTTGCCACAGATTAACTAGGCTACAATAACAAGCTGAAAAGTCTGTTCTAAAGATCCAAGTAAGATTTTTTTAAATCAATATACCCGTAATATTTCCAATTGCCTCAGTGCAAGAGGTCTAAAGAGAAAATAAGTAAGGTATGAGAATGATATGAAGCACCATACGAAATGCAACAGATCATTTATTCCTGAAACGCATACATTCAAAAATTTCAGATACATTTTATACATACATTTCTATTTCTGTGTATGCTTGCTTATAAAAAAACATGCCAAGACTGAATAGGGAAATGCAGATTGTATAGACACAATCATGTCTTCCCCCACCATGGGCCTGCTACAAAGACAAAACCTGAAACAGGCCATCTGCTGCATGATGCATCTCAACTCGTAATTGTATTGAAGTTGCTGCCCAGCAGCAAAAACTTCTTATTGCTCCTTTAAGCACTGTCCCAGCTCTAGCATGGATCATCCACAGCTTCAGTCATTTAAGGATGTCCCTGTCTGGGCACAAGTTGTCCATGGGCCACAGTCAATCAGGGGTGTCCCTGAGCCAGTGTGGGTAACCTGTGGACTACAGATTTGGGGTGGGTACTTTTTGGACTGGCACAGAGCAGTTCATGGTCTCCTCTCATACAAGAGAGCCCTGCAAGACCCCTGCTACTCAAATCCTGTCAGTTCTGCCCATTACACCACAGGTTCTCCCATTCTCAGAAATTAAATTTCATCTTCTCTAGAAGACAGTGAGTATAGGAATATATATATAGGGATTTATACTAGGAATTTCAGCAGACACACCCCTTTCTAGTTCTGCCACAAAGCTACACTGAACCACAAGCATGACCAATGGAGCCTGGTGTCATCTTTGGTACTCTGAGAAGGAGCTGCTCACCCTGAACCATGCTGCCAAAAACCTAATCAGTTGCTTGCTGCATGCCGGTGATAGTATTTTATCTTCTAAGCTCCCAAAAGGCTGGAATGAGCAAGGTGGTGAAACCACTGAGACCTCAGATTAATTTCTCTATCATTTTTCTGTTTCTGAATAAGCACAAAGTTATGCAAGGCATATAGCTACCAGGAGATAATCATTCTCCCAAGCATCATGAGGTACAAGGTAATGGACCTAAGAAAAGGTCTTCATCCAGCTGAAAAAACATTTTCGTTGCTGCTGTTTCACCATCATAAACCGCAGGTACAGAAAATTTTAAACTTTAGATTACAAAGTTTATTAGGAAGAAGATTTAAAAAAAAAAAAAAAAAAAGTGACAGAGTGGTATTTGAGCAACAAAGAGCAGTACAAGGTAATAAATTCAGAAAATCAGAAGAGTTATTACATGTAGCTTCCCTGAGTTTTATTAAAAACAAAATAAGATTTTTAAAAAAAGGTATAAAGAGAGTCATAAATCTCCATAATTTTCATACTTAAACTTTGGTCTGTTTGCATTTCCTAGCACTTAATGTGAGGAAATACAGATGCCTTTCTGGAGAGTATGCTTGAAAATGGAGACACAATCTCAAAAGTATCACTTTAAAATAATAATCATATGGTTGGGATTTGACCAGATTTTTTTTATATTTTAGTGGCAAAGTAACATAAAGATGAAAGCTTCCTTTTCTTGATACTTTTGAGCAATTCTTCATTTTTAACATTAATTAGCTTCAAAAGAAAATTACTTAGAAATTACACAGAAATCTCTAATCTTTCTTATTGGAATTTAGCTCTAGAGCTTCAGCAGTGGGAAAGAGATGTCCGTCTCCACTCCTACCCCCACCCCAATGCTATTTTGCAGATCCATTTTGCTGACAGGAATTTATAATTAGCTGAGCACAGTGGGAAGACTGTTGTCTCTCTTTATGTGCAAAACAAGCAACAGTGAAGACAGTGTCCTGTGTCTCTGAACAATCTCCACATGATGCTGGTCTCCGGGGCCTGGCCAGGTGCCCTGATGAGCTGCAAAAGGCCCTGGTAAGGCCCTCCAAGCATCTCTCTCTTGCGTGTGTGAGACAAGCTGTCAGAAGGGACAACCTTGGAGCATCTGCAGGACTCTAGGTTTAGACCTAGCCAGGCCTGTGAAAAGGATTTGTCAAGGAAAAAATAGACAACATGGGGCCTCTTGCACAGAAACTCAATCCAGCTCCCTGCTCTGCCTCAAATGTCCCTGGTAGATTTAGTGATGGTAAGTCAAGCAATCTCCCTTTTCCTATTTTGTGAAGTAAGGATTTCTCTGTTTAGAAGACTACTCCTTCCATCTCTGTAATGGCTAGGCACTTTGCCATCTCTAATTTATCCTCAGCAGTGTCCCTGTTGGGCAAAGAATTATTTTTCAAATGCACAGGAAGGTTTCATGACCCACAAAATACCATGTGGTAGATCAGGAAACTGAACACAGGACTTGGAAAAAAAAATGCATACAGAGAAACAGGCTAGATTCTGTCCCATTTTTCTTCCAGACTTTCATCATCCTTCCTGTTCCGAGTTGATGCAGGAGTTAAGATGGGTATGCCTGATCACAGTGGACAAACCACAGTAACACAGTTGACAGAAAATCCCCTTAATTGCCTGAGGAACAAAATTCACTCCCCTGAGAGCATGATAGTTCACAGATAAAACTATATTTTAAAGGGCATTTATCCAAAGGGTTTTATTTAAGTATTTTATTATTTCAAAGCCTTAGAGGAGATTAGGGTAAATTATGGGTTCATGGATATTCAAGCAACCTGGAAAAGCAGAGGATGAAGACATACCCAGGAGACAAAACCACTTGAATAGTTTGCTGGTTAGCCAAACCTCAGTGGAGAATTTGGGTTGTACATTTAAACAATTTCCACCAAGCTAGTGTAACTAAGGGATTTAAGAGCAGGAAGGACAAAAAAGCAAGCAATTGCAAGAAAGATATAGCATATAAAAGAGCCTAGAAACTGTACTTAAAAAAAAAATAAAAATAAAAATAAATAAAAATTATGTGATTGGCATTTGGAAGATACTCCATTGTCATCTTTACTACAGCAGCATATGATGATACAAGTTGAAACCAGCATTGCTTACTCACATGTGGCCAAAAGAATAGATAAATATGTCAAAGCTAATAAAAACACTGAAATAAGCAAGGGTTAGGAGATTTCTCATGGGATTTGCTATATGTTTAAACAGAAACAAGCAGAGTTAGTAACACAGAAACTGGAATCATACTGATGTACATCTTAGGGCTGTACTTTACTGTGAATACATTCCTTTAGCTTAAAGTAGGAGAGTTTAGAGAGAAAGATAATTCAAAATGTGAGTCAACGGACCTGAACATTGCTCACCCTGAACACTGGCTCATCTATTTCTATATTTAAGTTCATTTAACAAACAAATCTGTTGTTTTAAAAACACATGATTCACAGAAAGACAAGCTTAAAGCAGTATTTTTGTTGCTTGCTGGTAGCAACTGAGATAAAGCCAACAATAGCTGATTGACCTGAGGTGGAATTATTCTGAACAAGTGGCAAAAAATGGACAGTTATGACTAAACCCTGTTAAAATGCAAACCACTTTCAATAGAGAGGTGTTCCTGTCCCTAACAGTGAAGAAACCAGCCTAGTCAAGTCTCAGAAATTGTTTTCAACAGCAAATTTGAACTTATGCTACCAACTAATAGGCATGAGTCCTTAAGTGGAGTTGACATTTACTTGTCTTCTGCTTTATATTTAATATTACAGAATATTTTTATAGCCTCCAATTTGTTTCAGTCTTTTCAATGCATTATATTTTATAATATCCAGTTTTTAAATGGCCTACTATTCTACACTAGGCACTGTTTTAAACTCTCACACAGTATTTCTATGTGAAAGAAAGGACAGTAACAGGACCATGTCAAAAGACTTCTTGATTAAACTTACCTCAGTTAATGAAACCAAAATTCAATATAAGCTGCATGTACCCACTTGAAAGATATGAGCATGGATAAAATATTTTTTACAATCGTGTCTTTCAGGCACCATGGAATTCTGGTATTTTCCTTCACTGTCACATACAGCAAAGGCTCTTAATACCGTGTGAAATAAGGTCCTCCTGTAGCACAAGTGGTCCCAGTGTCATTTCATCCTTCCATTACTGGAGTTTGGTAACACTAGCATTGTCAGATTATGAAGTTATTGGTACCAGAAACCTTGCTTATACTGGAGAAAATTATTTATACAGCTGTGTTTTCTGCTCTGCTTTAACTTCCAGCTTTGTTCTTGTCATTTGTCCCACATCTGGGCTGTGGAAAATCAGGATGATTTTAAATTCAGCCACAAGCAACATGCTGCAGTCCAGACCTCAAGAATAGGCATTATGTTGCCTATTCTTACAGAGCTATTAAACCATTTATCAAGATAACATGTCCATAAAATCATTCACTACCATGGCATAAAATGTATCTTCTTTTTACCTTACATTATCCACTTTTATGCAGGGATTTGGTTTCATTCCCTCTGGTCTGTATCCTGCCTCCTTGTCATCTTTATGGCCAAAAAAAAAAAAAAAAAAAAAAAGGTTTTCAGATGAAAATGAGTTACGTGTAAATTTCTGCATTTCCAATGCACAGATCTGGGATGCCACCATCTACAGGGCAGAGCAATTAACCACTCTCCACTAGACAGATCATATAGTATACCACGAGAAAAACAATGCATGACTGGAAAGTCAACATATACCTACATGTCCAAACGATCATCCATCCCCAGTAGGTGCCTAACTGACAGTAGGTACTTAAACCTATTTTAACCTAAAAACTGACAACAGTTTTTTACTGTTACATTCTGTGAATCCTTTGTAACTGATATACAGACTCGCCCCCCCAAAAAAGTGAAAACTACTGCTTCACAACCTAATATGATTCTATGATTCTAAAATGCAGTTTAAATTGGCTTGGGGGAAAAAAAAAGAAAAAAAAAAAAAAACATGGGAGAAGAGTATTTCAAGCTGGGGGTCTGAGGCTGAAAAGTCCTGATAGACAAGTAGAAGAGAAAAGATGGATGCTAGTCATCACTGTTTTGCTTGGAACAGCCTAGTGCAGACTACAGCTTTGAAAGGCAATTTTTTTATCCCGCATCTGGTTACTGTAAGATGTTGAACAGAATGGTCTGACTTGCCTGCTGCTGGCATGGGAGGTCTGCAAACAAACTAAGGAGCAGTATGCTATAAAGTGGCTCTGTGCTTAGGGCTTTGTGCTGTTGAAAAATGTGCTGATTTGCAGTGATTTATGTAGCCACACTGTTTCTTTCTGATAGCTGCCTGAAGGACAGATGTGGAAACCTCCAAGCTAGGAATATTTTGTTCCCTCTGGGATCATCCACAATGGGAAAATGAGTTAGACAATAGTAATACATATGTGTATATATATATATGTATGTGTATACACACACCATTGTATATATCTACCCCCACATGCAGGCTATAATAAGTAAAGTGATATTTGCATGTGTATTTCAGACAAAGGCAATGATGTTTAACTAACAATATGACAGTCTGCCTTTGAGAGCACTTTAACCAGCTAGATTGCCTCAGTTAATCGCTTTATTAAAAAAACACACTTTTTCAACATTCTTTCATCATTTTTTTGCTAAGGAATAAAGCAGAAGGTACATTTATAGAACAAATCCTACTGTCATCCCAATGTTATGAAAAAGCATTCCATCCTAGTTGTGAAATCTATGGAAAACCTACGTTCTCCTTAACCTTGAGTGGTTTGGAAGAGTACTAAATGGTACTTTCAAAATGACAACTCAGTTTAACTGCTGTACTCAAAGTATCTTTAACAGATTAGTTCATCTAGCACTGTCCCAGTGAAGCAATGCAATCCTTCATGACTGTCCCAGGACAAAGCCCAGAGCTGCCTACAGCAAATTGTGACCTTCTTTGTCCGGACATACAGGACATTACCACTGAGGTTAAGCTTGCATGGAAGAATTTATACAGAAAGGCATCACATACATGCCTTATCAGAGAATAACTCTGATGAGCTAGAATGTGCTCATCTCCTCTACCATACTAGGCAAGGAGATTTGCACTTGTAACAACGAACCTCACCAAAACATCTCTGTGTCTACTCTCAACAGTAAAGGTTCTCAACGTAAAACAGAAACTTTCCATTATCTTCTATTACTAGACAAGTGAGCAGACTACTGATTTCAGTGAGGCTATCTAAAACTGAACATTTGTTGCTTGAAATTTATTTATCTCTGTTATATATATATCTATATAGTAATTAGAATATATATATATATTCAGTTACAATAATGCAGCACTCTCCAAGGCAGCTAAATATTACACAGCAAGTCAAGGTCATGATTTTATAATGTGGAACTAGTTGCACGGACTCCCATTTTCAGGAATTAAGATAAATTGGATTGGGGGGGGGGGGGGATAAGATTCATCTGACTTAGGATAAAATGGATCATCATAGACTAGAAATGTTTCTTACACTTTATGAACTGGAGAGTCTGTTCAACTAGCTCCCCTGTAAATGGCTGAAGTCCTTTGAGTCCTGTGAGATTAACTCAGAGTATAGTGCCAAAGGAAAAGCAAAGGGGAAGAAACATACAAAACCTCAGGTTCCAGATGGTTAAAACCAAGGTGGGCTTTAGGTTTCAGAAACTTATCAAAGAAATTTATCAAAGATGTCCAGGAGCTGCTTGTGGATCTGCAGAGAGAACACAGAAGGGACAATTTTCCCTAACGTCTACTGAGATGTCATTTTATTGCAAAGAAGTCTGTTAAACTCTTGAACACAGACCTCCCCACCTTGCCTCATTATATTTCATGTGATTTTTCGTGTGTAACATATCATACCTCTTACCAGCTGTAGCAGTGATGGTTGGGAAAACAAATAAATAAATCAGATTATGTAATTTCACTGAGTGGGAAGGTGGATTTGCTTTTTGTGTGTGTGCGCACACATTTTTGTTGGGTTGTTATTTGTTGTTTTGAAAAGCAATCTTGGGTCTGTGCCAGAAGTCAGGTCCAAATTACCTATCTGTTAGGACAGTGTTTTGCTTTACTCCCTGGTGTCTGGAGCGCAGCGGAGCTCTTGGAGACTCACTGCCATCTGCTGAATATGAAAACATGCTAAACTACAGTATCATTTTTTTTACAGCCAGCACAGAAAAATGGTTGTTAAACAAGGTAGTGCTTTGATTGACATGTTTGGCTTTAGCATGTAATTTTTTAATGTTTATTGCTTTAACAGGTATTTTGTTAAGTGAGCTCTGCTATGCTTTATTGATGGATGGATGGTGGGGCTGAATGTCAGCACATCCATAATTTCTTTCTGCTGTTGCCTCATGAATGACTAAAGAAGGCAAAGCATCTCAGTTCTGCATCCATGTAAACTAGGAATGACTGCTGAAATTAACTCAAGAGTGACACAGGTTCTTTCCTGTTTTGAAGAAGGGATGGACATCCATTTATCCTACCTGCAATCTCAACAAAAAAGTCTCTCCCAATGGCTCACTGACTGAAAGAGAGCTGAGGTGAATTTGGTGGCTCTATAACTAACAATATTTCTAATCTACTTTGAAGGAATTATTCTGGGGTTGTAGGGAAGTAGGGAACCACAACCAATTTAGAGAAGGGTTGGGAAAGGCAGAGAAAGCGAACTCTGCAAGGGGTTCAAAAGTCCCAGATGAGCAGATTTTTCTTCTATTTATTATAGTTTTGATCAAATTTAACTGAATTGCTTTTGTCTGTAGAGGCTTAGAAGAAGGTACTGCAATTTTTTTCTGTGCTGTTTAAGCATTCTAAGTATAGTATACCAGGAAAACCGATGAAACACTACAAGAAAGAAAGGTGCAAATCTTTATTTTTTTCCCCTCTCCATTTGGTTTTGTCTTGAAAAGGAACTTTAAGGTAGTGCAATCATACCCCTCGAAGGGCTGTTCTCTTGAATAGCTTAATTAGAGGATCTGATTCCATCACTAGTAAGATAAACACACAGATTTCAATAGGAGTAGGCTTGGGTTCAAGAGTAGCTCTCAGTCCTGATGAACTATCCTTTCAGAGGGACCTTTCACTGTTTCATTTGAATGCTCCTTTAATACAGCCTTTGGAAACACAAAGCACTCCCTTCAAATGAATCCTGCCAGACACTGCAAAGTCTAAGCATCAAAACCAACACTGGCATTGACCCCATACAGCTAAAAATGAACTAATGGTCTTAATTTTCAAGACATGATAAATATTGTCAGTGACACTAAAACACCCATTATCTGACTACATTCATTTACTTCCAAGACTGGGAGTCTTCCCTAGTCCACTTAAACACTCACTCTTGCTAAGTGAGCCTAGTGTTTTCACCATAGATTAAAACAGCCCACACATTTAATACTGTAGATATTTAAAAGTAATAACTGGGCACCACAGCAAGGACAAATGGACTGCACCTTTTTTTTTTCCCCAAAAATAGTTTACTTGGCTTTTCGTAGATCAAAAAATCTTCCTGTTACTTTTATTATAATTATTTTGAACTCCAGTTTAATGTAAACAGTTGGTTTCTTTCATATTGCACCATCAAAAAAAAAGTTAAAAGGTATCCAAACTTTGGGTAGACCAGCCACACATCAGTTTGCTGTATGTATTGCCCGAAAATTGAAATGTAGATTGGGATAGAAAGCATGACTAAGTTTTAAGTACAGCACTGAAAGTAGCACTGTTTAAGATGTGGTAAAGAAAAAAAGACAACGCTTATCAGGAAAGTGGTGTCCTTCGTATGTCTGAGCAACCACTAAACAGAAAGATCTTTCTTTTAGTTTCTTCAGTAAATACATAGATTTTGTTTCTTGTTTCCAGTGGCATTACTGCCTTTGGTTTTGGAGTATTATCAGTAAAGTGTAGGGGTTCAACAGAGTTACATAACACCTACACATAAACAGACCTTGGATTACCAGAGACAAAACAACCAATTTATACCAAAACTCAAACGGAAATGGTCTCAGATTTGAAGGTATCCTATTCTTCCTGTATTGCAACCCACTATTTTTTTGATGTGTCATGTGTCCAGTGTTCTGCATTTTTCCCAAGTCACTGGTAACTTTATGCCCTTCGTTCTTGTGGTATTGTTATTCATAATCTTTTCTTTGGCAAGTTGCTGTCATTTATAGTGTTTCTTGTCAGTTGCCAGAAGTCACACAGGGAGAAAATAAACAGAGAAACAGTGGGATGCATTGTCTATGTATTGAATTATCCTCTAGTTTACTCAAGCTTTTCACAAGGACTGACCCAGCTTTCAGAATACAAGTGGGCTAGCTCAACCATCCAGTTAGCCAGTTTCTTCACACACAACTAATCTGCCTGGTTGGTGTCTGTAATAACCGCAGCTAGGATTTGGGAAAACAGACACCTTTTACTTTTTCATCTGGTTCAAAGGCTGCTCATATGAAAAATATTTTGGCTTCTAAAATGTTGAAATGCTATTTTAAAATGCAAATAAAATCTGAGCCAGATCAGCATTTCTATATTTGAGGATTTTATTTTAGGATTAAAGAATATGCCCACACACACACTTAAAGTGTCTGAGGTAGCTTAAAACAATAAAACGATACGCAATGTTCCATAAGTCAAAATAAGAATCATTAGGCTGAATCTCTATCCTAACAGCCAGAAACCTCCTTGTTCACTGGTACAGCACATAGGGCATGCAAAACCCTGAAAATCAGTTTCTAGGTTCTCTCACACTGTCTTTTCCTAGGTGAGATATTGCTGTTCTAGTGCTATTTTTCCTTGCAATCATGAAATGGAGTTCCCCTTCCCAGCTTACCTCTGCTGTCTTCCCACCACACACCCAGGAAGCTGCCAGCTCTCCACACCAGTCCGGCAGCAATTATACTGAGGGGTGTTGACAAATTCATAAGAATCTGCTATCTTGATGATCAGTGTTTGGTACAGTTGGCAGAAGGTGCATGAAAATTATGTCTGGTCAAATGCCTTTCCTATTTAGACAAGTTCTCCCCTCTCTCCCCAAAATCACACCTCTTCCCCACTTAATATGATTTATATCTTTCTCCTTGACATCAAGAGAAAAGCCTAATGAAGAACTCCATTAGCTTTTGAAATGATTTACTTTTAAATGATTTTAAATGAGGGACCCCCCCCCTCAACACCTAAGGTGAAACAGTACTGAACGTTGTGCTACAGACTGGTAAGGAACAATCTCTCTTTGTGGGGGGACAGAAAGGCTCTGCTAAATGGGGCATTTCTACATCTGAGTTCCTGTGCAACTCTATTTAATGCCTATCCTGATCAGCAGGCAACTGGCCACTCTCCATATGGCTGGTTGCCTTCTCTTCCTGGGGAACTAAAGAACACAGAGGGCGTCTCAGATGACGAAGACACAGTATGAGACAATATCACAACAGAGCATTTCTTTTTATAATTTAAATCAAGTAAGCAACTGATTCACGCAGCGCAGAAACTTGATAAGACATCAAAGGTCTGATCCCCGACCCATAAAGCTAACTTGCTGACAATAACTGCAGAGCTCTAACTCTCTTACATTTATCACTGCCACCAGTTTCTTCAGAACAAAGCATTTTGGGAGGAAGGCAAGCAGCTGAATCTGAGAGGCAGATTTTATTCTTGTTAAACTGTTGATCTTAAGAGAACACATTGCTAGATTCAAATACTGTCATCTTTGAAAGAAGAAATCATGATAAAAACAAACAGTTAAAGCACACATTTGGAATATACCAGAGTTTAACAAGCCAGCCTAATGAGAAAAAACACTTTCTGTAAGGACAGAAGAACCTGGCTGTGGTTTTCTCAAACCACTGGCATTTTTACTTCCCCCCAACTTTGGGGTTTTATAGAACTCTTGCATGTTTGCTTGTGTATTGGGCAAAAACATTTTTTCCTTTAATTTAAAACATTGTTTTGCATGGAAAAATGTCATTAAGGAGACATTATTTTCTAATTATTATGAAGACTTTTGGAAAAGAAAACACTCATATATAAAAAACAAAATCTTGTGTGTATCTTGGGGGGGGGGGGGGGGGGGGGGGGGGGGCTAGTGGGGCAGGGATGTCAAATCATGATCCAACAAAGGCAATTTACCAGCAGAAGAAAAAAAAGTCCAGGTTCTGAGTCACATTATAAGTAGCCTCCGCTTTCTTTGTAGCGGAATGCATTTCCCTTGCTGTTCTTTGTCTTTACACACCAGTTGGCCACTAGCTTTTAAATCTTTCCTAAAAGAATATGCAACAGTACCAGAGAAAGTTAAAGAATCCAGTGCTACTAGCAGTTCAGCCCATTAAGTCTCTTTCTATTGTGGATACATATATGTGAGACTTCCCAATAGCAAAAGGAAGCATTAGGGATGAGAAATCTGAGGAGCATTTGCACCAGTTCCAGTTAAATTCAGTGAGCAAAGACCCCACTACATTAGGCATTATACCTACAAAATCCCCACAGAAGCTGAAATGACATTCACATATATGGTACTGTGGGTAAAACACCAACAATAGAAGATACTACTGTCCAGAAGTAAAAAATCAGTGCAGTTTCTGAACAAAGTGGAGCTAAGAACAGACAGAACAAGCTCATAGCTGTTGATTGGGTTGCTTCAATCAAAAAAAAAATCACCTTTTTTTGAATATTTTCAAGATTTTGAAATAGGATGTAGTCAAAAACAATTCTTACAGTCTCATTATACACTCAAGGAAGTTTAGAAAGTCTTTGTACTAATGGTAAGAAAAATCTTCTAACTACTTCAAAAACATGACATATGAAAGAAACAGAGCTCTGAAGAACAGCTATGTCAATCAGATTTTCTCTCACCCTCCAAAGTGGATGAAGTGAGGCCCAACAAGTTCCAGCTCTTACCAAGAATTGATCTAAACATTATATTTCTAAATACAAGGATGAAGATTTCTGGAATCCAAAGTCTCTGAAGCAATGTTGTATATTTGTAGCTTCTAGTCATATAAGAAAAATAGCAGGAGCTTATCCTCTCACATTATTTTTGTTGGGAACATACTATTACTTCATGATACAGATATTGCTTCTAAGCAATGGAACTGTCCAACAAAGGAAAATAAAAGGAACAGGGGTGGCACCTATGAAATATTTTACTATTTCACTAGAGAAAATAGCTGGCTGCTACAGTTTTGTACAGATTCTAGCATTTTGAATAGTATTTAACAGAGTTCATCCCCTTCTAACAGGCATACCCATCCTATCAATTCCACATTCTCTTCCTTGCCTGTCTACATGTTGTCTTTCTTGGAGTCTGGGACCTGGCTCTTACAAATCATATTTTGTCTTCTGTTGCTGGTGAGATCAAGCATAGGAACAGCTGTTTCTCCTTTGTGTGGAAATGCAAAAGTGAGATGGCTAATTTCAATCAAATTTCATTGTCATGGGGGGAGGAAAAGAATAGAAGCAAAGAAAGAAAGAAAGCTTAATCTTACTTCCTGCACTCTATTAAGCAGAATTATAAACTGTCCACTCCAGGTTACTGATGGACAGTGCTTGACCACATTAAAAAGCAATCTTGATGAGTATGACAAATGTCAATTTAAACATATTCAGCTCGAATATAGCTTGAACTACTTGAACAAGGATATTCTTCAGGGTCCTTGGCAAATATAAATCATTTTTCAACTGTTCAGAAAACAGAAGAACAAAGTTATGTGAATTCAGTGTGTCCATATTTACGATTGGAGAGGTCTTCTAGTTAAGACTCAGGCCTGGGAAACTACAGAATTTGTCCCCCATCAGATCTAGTAAAGATTGCCTTTAACACATCAATTAAGCTATTCTTCTGTATTTTCAGTCTACCACTTGATCTTTTGGTTATCATCTACTAGGCTGAGATATGCCTAGCCACATCTTACAGCAGCTGAGGGACAGGCCCTTATTGTTTATTAAAGTCCCTTGAGGCCCATCACTAATTCATTCTATACACCACAGCTCCAGCCACAACTTGCTCAAAGTAGCATCATTACTTGACTCTGACACATTTGCCATAGTTCTGCTGTCAACTGCCTGGACTCTGGCTCCCAAGTAAGGAAGTTCATTCAGCTGTGAAGCTGTCTGACAGAAGGAGGTGCCAAAGTACCACAGATTAATGATACAAATGACTCCAGTTAACATGGCATTTTCCCATTATCAACAGAACCCATAGAAAATGAATTATCAAAATTAAATACTTCTTTTGGATTCATACATTTTAGAAAAACTTCAACTTTACAAAGTTAAAAATCTAAGTTCTCTACAGCTTCAGTTAATGTTATTATGTTATTTTCATTATAAGGACATCTTGATTAATTAACCTATCTTCAAAATTTTCCCCTAAGAGAAATTCCACTAGCAGCAGCTTACAGACAGTAAATTAAGTCACAGAGAAAGTCTGTGGCAATGCTGTGAATTAAACCTAAGATTCTCAAAACTCATTTCTGTTTTTCAACCATGTGTCATCTTTCCAAATGTTCTTTCCTACAAAAAGATTTAGTCATGGCTGAAAAAGGCCTGTCTCATTAATGAAGCAAGGATTCAGTAAGAGAAACTCTATGAATCCTTCAAAACTGGCACGTATATTTACTTGTTAAAAAAACACTTGAGGACGTTCTGTAAATGAAATTGTGATCCTCTTTGTTTCCATTTAAAAAAACCTTTGTTGAAGGTCATTTTTAATGGGATTTGGATGATGTTCCAAGAGAAAAGCATGGGCTGAGCTGTTTGGCTTGCACGCCATTAAGTCTCTGTTTTGAAAAACAGTGTGGTACTGACTGGTGTTTGAGCTCTTTCAGGGCACGCCCTGAATTCAAGGCCTCACACAATTCTCCTCCACTTCTGAGCCTAGAAGAATATAGGAAAACAGTAACATTTAGTTTCTAAGAGCTATATACTGGCAAAGTTCCTTCTTAAAAGAACCAGGTCTACCTAAAAAACAGGTAATTGGAGTCAGGACTCCACCATTCCTACCTGCAATGAACTGACTAAATCATAGACAAGCCTTTTTACCTCTTGGCATTTCTTCAGTCTATACCCTCCTCCACCCCTTCACCCACTCCATCCCCCCCCCCCCCAAAAAAAAAAAAAAAAAAAAAGAAAGACTATCGTACTTGCCTGTATTTCTAAAACATTTCATAAACCATGATTGAAGAATGGAATATAAGAGCAAAACATTATGTAAGTGCCAAAGCCACAAGATCAGGCTCTGAATGAGACCACAGACTTGACTTGCACTTCAGTTCTCTGGGGCTTATTAATTGCTGAGCATAGATTACTTGGATTTTCTATGATAGCTTAACATAGTGTTTTATTTAGTTATTGGTATTATAGCTCTAGGAACACCTCAGTTTTCAGATAACTCTTGTGTGTAGCTATCAGACTTAGAAACTACGACATAATTGTTATATCCATCAAAACACAAAATAGATCAAATAGATGCGATACCTTAACACTTCTATAGCACACCATTACAGTTAAGGCAGAGGTATACGTGCATTTTCCACAGGTTTTCTCAATGTTCAGTCCTTGCACCATAACAATTTGACCAAAAGCTGTACCATAGAGCTTCTAAACAGCAATACTGCAACTAAATTACAAGTTCACCTGAGAAAAATAGCAAGTATTCCATTAAAGGAAGTTCCTTAAATGGATTCTACACCCAAATATTTTTTTTTCTTTTCCCAGTTGGAAACGTAGAGAGATTTATCGCAGAAAGGAGCTGTTATCATGATTTATCTACTGCATACCATGCTTTTAATATCAGCACATCTATCAGATTAAGTAATAGTGGAAATTCTTGAACATTTAATATTCAAGATACATCTTTGTTAGTTGCTTCAAGAGGAATGAAGCTGCAAACTGGCTAAATTATTTGCCCTCCTTGCACTACAAATTGTATCAAGGAAACTAGACTCTGCTTGAAGTTGGGAATGTTTTGTTTCTGTAAAATATTGTTGAACCACAGGAGGATCCAAGCTAACTAAATATGGAGCAAGAGATGTTTTTGCAATACAGGCCAAAACATTCTGTTACTGATTCATTGGTAATTTATGACTGGCTTGGATATAATCTTAACCAACCATCATTGGTTTTGGGAGGTGAAATGACATGAGTCAACTGAAATTAATATGATAAAGAACAGCTCACTCTTACTGCTTAAATCCAGTCAAGGCTTTGCTTCTTGCAAGAGTGTTCCAATCCTAGTCTTCAAGAAAAGGCAAATACAAAGAGCTGTAGCAAGCTCCATTTGTTGTACAATTCCTACCTCCCTAGCTCAAAATCATAATAGCCTTATGCAGATGGAAGCAAAAACATATGTTTTCACAGGTACAGAACACCCTAAAAAATAATAGACAAATGCAGTATTCATAAAATGTGGCAATTGAATTGGATATACTGCTTTTTTCCATGTGGTAGCTGTATTGGATATACTGCTTCATAAGCTGTTGCTCCCCATTACCAATCATTCTCCTTTCTTCCTCCCATTTCTAAGCCTAAAAATCTTGTCAAGAGATACTCCAAGCTCTTTTATATAACCTCGTGTGAGAATCACATTAAGGTCCTGCTCTTTGTCCGTAATAAAGTCACATCCTGGAAACATTAAAACTTCAACCTTAGAAGTAAGAGAAGACTATTTAAAACAGAAAAAAGTGCTATAAATAAATATAGTAAGTGAATTGTAAGACTATATCTAACAGTCTCTGCAGAAATAGTATAGACAAATGTGAGTTTTTAAGCCAAATTCTGAACTACAGATAAAGAAGTAGGTAACTTGGTGCCTCCAATAGAAAGGGGATGGATTCCAATAGTTATCTACACCTAAACATTAAAAAAAATCAGTAGAGAGAGTGAGTGATAAGTCTTGGGGAAACACGGTTCTCAGCAATGAACAGTCTTCTACTTTAAACCTTTACTCCCTAACTCAAATTGCCTCAGTTACCATTTTGAGGAAATATACACCATTAACTAATCGCTGTAAGAGTTCCTATCTTTAAATGTTAGGGCCATATAAGTTATCCCCAATCATCCTACAGGTCTTCTTTTACCTTTGAATCTTCCCCAGATTAGCTCTCATTCTGTTTAATATGTTAACTGAACACTTTAAATAAAGTTCTGACCCCATAAACCGATATCCATTTGAATATGATCCATCCCTGATGAACTGCATATGATGGATATAAAAAATAAATAAATAAAACCAAGGCAGATTTGCCTTCTCTATGATGCCTTTTTAAGCTGCTCTTAGACTGAAAGCTCAGCTGATAACTGCTACAGAGCTAGCCTACATTCTCTAAAGACTTTAACCAGACATGTATTTTATGGACACAAGACATTCCTCACAGGAGTCACACTTTGCAAGGCTTTAAAATACTGCCATTCTTAAGGGGAGGCAGTCTATGATTGCTCATCCTTGCCTGCCTCAAACTTAATGACAACTTAAAAGGAAGCATCAAGATGTGTGTGTTCCTTAGCCAAGACCTAATACTTTGCTGAACAAGGGTTTGTAGGTCTTCCTTTTTTTTTTTTTTTTTTTTTTTTTGCACTATTTTATTACTGGCCCAGAGCTATCTGAGGTACCAGTCCCTTCTATCTGATAGAGCACACAACATGAAGCTTCATGGGCCTCACTGTTTTCTCTCTTGCTCCCTTAGTGGACTACATTTTCAATGCTAAGTGTTATTGAACAGTGTCTGGTAACTGCATAGATCTTACCCTTGATTCACCCTGTTTTATATTGTTCTTGGCTGGAATAGGCAAGAATGAACAACCCCTAATGAGAAGTCTGACCATCTTCCTCCAGGGGAATTGCAGCTGTACAGAGACCACATGCTGTCTTTGGAAAATGAAAATCTGTGAGGCAGTTTCTCCTTGCTGGTGTAATACAGTGCAAGTCAGACCACTTTTACTAGGACAGATAAGCCAAGCATCCTCCTTTGATGAGAGAGGAAAGTAGCAATTGCATCCAAATAAAGACACGAGTAAAGGAATAGCAATGTATTTTCATCCAGTGGAAATATGAAAACACACAGATCAGTTGCAACGAGACTGAAAAAATGACACAGAAACATTTGATAAAAGAAGAATTTTTGCAGCAATGTTTCCAGGAGTTCCTGCATCTGGCCAAGACAAGATATAGCACAAGAACAGCTACACTTCAGTCTGGAACAGGATAAAAGGATATGCATACAAGAATATGGGGTAAACAACACGACACAGGAAGGAAAGGAGATGACACAAAAGCACAAGACTTTTGCAGGCTCCATCCAACCTAAAGAAAACATGGGTTACTTCACAGCTTAATTTCTGTTGAAACCTTTACGTAATTCAATAGGGAAAGCTGGAGTGAAAATCAACACTTGATCCAGCTCTCTCTTTACCTAAAATAATTCTATGATGTTGATACTTAATTGCTGATGCAGCCTTAAAGTTGAGATAAAAGGCACACTGACAAATCCTGTGCTATCAATAGGGTGCAGCAGGAATACGAAGTGTGAAGACAAAGCACTGGTGGTATCAGAGCATAGAAGAGTGAAGTGAAGGAGGACAGCAAGGAGGATAAAAGGGCAGCGAGACTCACCTTGAAGAAAAGGTTGCAAATGACCATAGTAGAGAACTGTCATTCCTACTCCATGATGTATTTTATTTGTTAGCATATCTGCAAGATGCTCATGTACGTGCAAAGGCTTGCAGACGTGTTTCTCCCAAAGCTACCGCAAAGAACACATTCCCTTTTATATTATCATACAAAGGCATTCTATGGAAAGCCTAGACATTTCCTCACACATCAACCACTGGCACTGGTTGCACTGACTTTAGCTAAGTTCCTCCTGATTTACATCTGTGTAAAAGTAAGTCCAACATGTTCGTGGAAATACTCCGCACAGCTGGGACAGTTTAGACACATGAAATAGATGTTAGCAACACCATGTGATTAAAGAAAAGTTCAAACCACAGAGTTTAGATCTGAATCCAAATCCTCCTCAAGCTTGGGGTGTTTTAGATCCAAAATTTTGATTCAGACTCTTGTCTATATAAATTGTAGCAATTCATAATTTGCTGTGATTTAGACTAATACATTACACTGAACAGATCAGCACCTACTTTGGATTTTACAGGCTTTGTGGTAACTGGTAAAACAAGTTGTGGAACATGAACAGTAATGACTACTGGTCTAGAATAAAAGAGTGCCAACTCAAGTGCCAACTTGATGCTCCATTGAAATATCTTCCATTGTCCATGACTCAGATGAGAACATTAATTTGCTATATCAGCAAATATGTGGTAATCAAAACCTATCCCAGAGTGGAGCAGTACAAACAGTTACAGCAGTAGGAACACAAGAATTTCCAGCATGAAAAAGAGTTATGGCTCCAAAAATATATTCTACTTAAAGGTTAGAACTCTGTTTCTATGAAGACTATCCATCAAATTGCTCAAATTGTGGGGAACCAACTGCACTTTGTTAATGTCATTAACATTAGCAATCTGTCATAGCTTTGGCTGGGACTAAGTTAATTTTCTCCATAGATGCTTTTATGGTGCTGTGTTTTGGATTTTTGATGAAAACAGCAGTGATAGCATGCTGATGTTTTAGTTGTTTGGAGCAGTGCTTACATGGAGGCAAAGACTTTTCAGCTTCTCACACTGCCCTGCCAGAGAGCAGGCTGGCAGCACACCACCAGCTGGGAGAGGACACAGCCAGGACAGCTGGCCTAACTGACCAAAGAAATGTCCCATACCATGTAGTGCCATGCTCAGCAATAACAACAGCTGGGGGAAAGAAGGAGGAAGGGGAGATGTTGGGAGTGATGGTGTTTGTCTTCTCAAGAAACCAAGCTGAGCCCTGATATTCTGGGAGTGGCTGAGAACCTGCCTGCCAATGGGAAGCAGAGAATTAGTTCCTTGTTTTGCTTTGCTTGTGCACCCAGCTTTTGTTTTTACCTAGTAAACTGTCTTCATTCCCAACCCATCAGTTCTCACACTTTTACCTTTCTGATTCTTTCTCCCACCCTACCAGGGGAGAGTGAGCAAGTGGCTGGGTGGTGCTGAGCTGCCTGCTAGGCTAAAACATAGCAAAGTCTCAATTCCTTCCATAGAACAAGTCACTGATCACTTAAAGATTAGAAAGCCAAACTTATCTATTGTGAAAACACTTTAAATGCAAACAATCTTCACAGATATTTTGCTTAATATTTTCTCATTCAATGTGTCTGCCTTAACATCCAAAGGCAAAGATCCAGTAACTTGAGGATGAAGTTAGAAAAACTCAGAAATTATTCATTATTTTTTTTTTTTTAAATAAGTTAATCAGATGGATTTACACATTAGTAATGAAGAGGTCAGGAGTTACCTATCTATGAATACATACATAGATGTATTTAATGATTCCCTCTCTAATATCCTAATATATTTCTGAATTTGAAAGTACGCATTTTTTAATGTATATACTGAAATTGGTTGTATAAGAATTAAGCAAGTAATAAAACAAACTCATCTTCCTACTCTTGAGAATCAGTGTCCAAACCAAAATATGCCAGCTATGCAGTTAGTTGTGGGAAAGAGGTTTCTTTCCTAGAGTCCAGGCCGGGAATCCCAAGTTTGAGAAAGTACTTTCCAATTAAGCTAACGGTCCACTGACTCCAGACACAGATGTTTTCTCTCAGAGGTGGTATATGCTGCCAACCAAGTTGACAATTCAGAAATATCAGGACTATGCAAAATAAGCCTTCATTTCCCCTTTCACTCCAAGCTGTGATAATCCAGTCTTTTGAAGATTTTTCATAGAACTGTAGTCCTACAACTTTGGATCCTGTTCTTCAGCAAGCAGTACTGAAGAATCACAGAATGGTTGAGGTTGGAAGGGACATTGGTTTTTCTTGAAGTTACCTAATTCAGATAAGCAGCACTGAAAATAACCCTCCAGACCTGAGCATTTTACCCTAGTAAGTTGACAGCCTTCCCTACACTGTGTTATTGTCTCAGTGGAAATACAACTACCTAGCAGATACAGCTAGAGAGATCTGCAGCTTGTGTTTTAAATTCACTTGACTTGCTAAAGTATAAACTGTTAGCTAGATGGATCAGCATCTTCATGTAATGCACTCATAGGGATAAACTAAAGATGAATAAACAACATGTTTTCAGGACTGAGTAAGTCAGAGACATTTACTTCCAAGGTCAGAAGCTGCAGGTTTCCAGGTGAGATCAATGCCCAAGGTTTTTTGACCCAACCAATAGCTGCTGGTTACACTCACCAGGGAAAACCACTAGCAACACACCCTGCACTCACTTCAAACCAGACTTGAACACAATGAATTACATGCATCATTTCAGTTTAGGATTAAAGCCTTCTCTGAACTGTAGATCTAGATAGGCATCCCCATCTACATTTGATTTCTATTAGCTGCCATGAAAATCTTCATTGCCACTACTGCTAAAAGCCAGACATCACCAGGATTTTATTTTATTTTATGAACTGTAAGCCTACCCAAGGAAGTTTTAAATTACTTGAATTACATTATGGCATTTCAGTTAGTATAGTTTAGGGCTGGAAATAGAATTTGCATCAAAAATATTCATCTTTGGGATTTTTTTTCTAGCAGTCTAAGAGACTAAGGAACAATTTACTACTTTATCCCGTGTTTTATCCCTTTTAGATTCTATTAATAGAAAAGCTCCATGGTCATAATCTTAGCATTTTTCTCAACTAGTGAATTCAATCCAGTTTACAGGAGTCACTAAAGTGCTGCTAACAATAGTACCTTTATTCTGAAACAGGTAAGTTCTTCATGCATTCAGGAGCCAGCTGGATGTAGGTATCTTCTATTACTAATGAATGAAAATACTGAAGAGGCTGATGAATGCTTCCAAGTACCCATTTATAATACAGCCTTCAGTAGGGTTTATTCTCCCAATCCTAAAATAAGCAGAGACCAGAACATGTTGTCTTTCTGGAAGGCGTCTATCTTTCAGGAAAGGTGCACATTTCATCTTCAGACACCTTTGATTATTATACATTTTTTCCTATGGCTAAAGTTCCTAATCAACATAGACCTTCCAGGATGTTTAAACTAATATACTTTTATCCTTGAAGCTAAACAGTTTGAATGCTGATGAATAATTTAGGCACAAAGAATCACTGAATAAATGCTGCCCATCATCTCCAATAAAAAGCAGTATCTCACAGAAAGCAAAGTAATTTCCTACTGTTATATAATGTACGCAAACAACAGTTTTTATCACAGAAAACAAAGGGGGGGGGGGGGGGGGGAAAGCACTCAGCAGAATTACCAAGAGTTCCTTTTTGGGAGATGTGCTGAAAATTCATTGATATTGGATGTCCTAGTGTACAAGGACCACATGACTTAAACACACAGCAGCATCTTGAGCTAGGAATATTAGTTCTGTGTGCACAGCAATTTGTGGTGAACTCAAAGAAATATACACAGGAGATATAATGGCCTGAGCAGTAACTCTTCCTTTTTCATTGTTTCTGTTACAGTGCTTTAGGGAGCATCTTTTCAACATTCTTGACATACTCCCCTCCCCACCATCCCCAGAAAGGAGGGTGAGATTTAGTCCTCCAACCACAAAATTGTGGAACAAATCCCACACAGCACTAGTATGGGAAAATTCCCTCTTCTGAGTGCTTACACAAAGCTTTGAGCATCAAAATTAGAATATAGCACGCAAGCTGGCATCAAGTTCATACTGATGTCCTGCTTCATGCCCTTTTTCACCTCACTGTCATATTTTCCTGGTTGTCACTCAACTTAAGTGACACTATTACCTGCCTAACAAATCCTCTTCATCTCATCTTTCCCCCAATGGAGGAGTACTATGGGTGGTAGATCTTTTTTCTCAGATATAAACAAGAACTGTGAGGTTGAAGAATTTCAATTTCCTCTGGAACAAGACATGGAAAAATTTAGTCATTCCTGCCAGCTAGCCACAGGCTTCTGCTGCCTCTAGGCCAAAACAGCTTGAGAGGCGCATTTAGTTTGCAAGACTCCTCCCTAACAGGATGTATATTTCTCAACTATTCCCTCCAATTAATTTATCTCTCTCCTCTACTTCCCTCTAGCACAACAGCTTCCCTTTTCAACAACTCCCTCCATCAGGTTAAATTAGACCACGCAACGCAACTGGCAAGCATCCTGACACCTCACCTACCATGCGGGACTTCACAGGCCACTTCACAACAACACTTCCAGGAATTTGTTTCACAGCCTCACACTTGAGAGCCTTACCTTACACAGGTACAGAGCAAAGGCCTCAGAGTAGTTGTTCAATGCAAACAAGGCAGGGCATGGCATTGGTTGCAATGGGTCTCCAGAGAGGGCTGACCAAGGAGCTCCTCCTCTGTGAGGCATTAAAAGCACAGGTAGGAGGGAGGTCTAGGACCTCATAAAACCTCACTGCGTGGGAGGCCTTCTCTTTACGTAAAAGAGAACAAGGACAGTTCAAGCCATAGGCATGCTCTGGTAGTCATTCAGTGCTTGTAGATTAAAAGCAGCAAAAGGACAGAGGCCACTTAAACTAACATTCTCCTCAGGGAGACCACTACACAATAGAGGGCTAGAAAGACACTGGATAGCATCACCAGAAGGAAGAGTTGATTTAGCCATCCAAGATATCAGCCTACATTTTCAAGGCTCCCAAAGGATAGAAGCATTCTACTTTTTGTGACCCTCTGAACCCCCTCCCTACTGACAGCTTGAGATAAGTTAAAATTGTTCCCTGAATAACAGCTTGCTAGTGCTGTACAACAGAGTAAAGGCAACACCTACAGAAGGCATACAAGGTACAGAAGGAGCAGGAGACTACTGTTGATTGCTGCAGTACACAGACTGCTTCCAGCCCTGGAGAACAGAAGGAAGACATGCTCCTTTCCTGGAGAGAAGAAAGCCAAAGAGTCCTAGGAAAGCAAGCCTCATAGCTTTCCCAAGAGATATGTTTTCTTGGTTTTATAGAAGGACAGAATACAGTACACATCAAGCTCACTCGTGGCAAACAAACAACTAGAGCAAGAACACACCTGTGCAGTACAGGCCAGGAAGCAGATACAGATTTTAGTATTAGCAGCACCAAAGCTTCTGCAGAGCCTAAAACTGAGGTTTAAGGCTACCACCAGCAACACAAGTGACTTTCAACAGATCTTCAGAAAGTAAAGAAGGTAACTGGATGGCAAGAAAGTGTCATACAGTGAGGTGTTTCTCACCTTGTGAGCTAGCAGTCTAAACAGCCTCTATCATTAGCCACACTGTAAAATGCAACTAAGTATTAGGACTCTACAGCATTTTAGGGAAACAAACACAAAAAAAATAGCCTCATCCCTACACCATACCTCTACCAGCATCTCTCCTAGGCCCATCCCAGGCTAATATATCAGACCTCCCCACCCCAGGCACCACCTGCTATACAGAGGGGGGAGGGCTAGATAGTTGCACAGCTGCAACAGTTCTTCATCAGATGAAGCTGGTGTGAATGGGAAGAAGTTTTATTTCTTTCTTCTGCTATTAAATCCATATCATCACTCCATTCAAAATGCTACTCAAGAACATGTGTTGACAAAGAGGTATAGATCTAAATAAGTTATGATAAAAAACAAGGTTGTTGAAATGAGATGTCAAAATCTACGTGACTTAAAGACAATCTCAGTGAAGAACTGGATGGATCACTCAGGATTAATGCATTTATTGTAAAGGCAGATATAACTTACTGATGTGCTTTTGTCTCCATGTATATTCTTACCAAGCAGCTCCTGTGTGAAGCCTTTAAATTGATTCATGAGCTAATGCCTATTCCAGAAAAATACATGAAAGGAAGTCTATTAAATCAAAATCAAATCAAAAAGGTAAGTCAATCAAATCAAAGTATTTTATGCTCCCCAAAAAAAATGCTAGCTAGCAAGGAAAATTTCCAACACATTGTGAGATTTCTTCCCATTATTTTAAGTTGATTTTAAGTTCATTCAAGTTGATTAAAAGATGAGCTATGAATGGAAATTCTGCAAATCTGTCTAATCTGCCTAAATCTTTCTAATTTAGCATCTGCCCTTATGGTGAGATATGACATTAATCCAAATTACTTTGCAAATGCTTTCATTGCTAACCTTTCTCTGAAATTCCAGAAAAAAAAAAAAAAAAGAAAAAAAAAAAAAGAAAAAAAAAAGAATCCTGGTGTGCTGAAAGATGAGTGCAAATGTAAAAATACCATTTTTTCTAAAGTAAGAAGTAAAAAATGGGTAATTATTTCTTTTTGTCTTGCTTTGGTGGTGAAGTGTCTATTAGAGTTTTCTTGTCTCAGAAAAGCTGATGCTGGCAAGCAACATTTTGTTTCATAACTGCAGCTACAAGGCATGAAATTTGATCTTCCACCAACATGAGATAAGGTCCTGTGGTCCCAAAGCTATTTCTGACCAGACCTTTCAAGATAATAGAAACTGATCTCATTAAGGCCCTTCTAGCATGAACATCTGAAGGCAGTTCATATGTCTGTTAGATAACTGCAACTTGCTTATTCTGTTTAGTCATCTTCTGAAATTTGAAAACATTAAGTATATCTGACGATTATAAGCATAGTAACCTATGACATCTCTGCACTGCCCCATGGAGAACTGTACTCCCACATTAGTGATGATGTAGGTGGGTATGTTTACTCAGTATTGCACGACTCTGAAAGCCAGAGTAGTTTGGGCACTGCACCATGGTAACACAGTCATGCTGAGCTATGTGGTCTCTTACAAGCCAGGAGTGTTTGCACAATACTCAGCTCTGCACCACAGAAACACTCACAAAGCACCCATCCTGCTTCCTTCACCTTTATATATGTACACAGGTATGCACACTAATAGACACAGACACAACCCCTCTGCAGCTTCTGACTCTGGCAATCCATCCATGCTTTCCTAAGCTTGCAGTTCACATGCTTGCACTTAGTTTATATGGTGTAGAAAGCACAGAACACAATGTGGAAAGTAATTTATTCATTTCCTGTTGTAACTTGCTCCAGTTCACACCAGAGGAAATTGTGGATGAGAGAACTGTGTCTGTATGCTGGCTATCATGTCACATATAGTAACGTGAGTGCTCAACAGTCTAGTAATTATTGTATGGCAAAAATAGTCAATATGATGTGGGAACCTAAAAAGACTATCTCTCTCCAGACATACTTTTTGATTAGCTGTAAGACCACTGGACACACATTGCTTCCATGGTCTGTCCAAGACAGTCCTCTGTGCAGATGTCTGCATTTTTTACAGCCTCATACACTCGCATTGTAGGGATTCATTTCCCCAGGTTTTTCCATAAGTCTGGTCTTTGTTTTCATGACCCAGGGAATGTTGAGATGCTTAGGTTTGGTATCCTGCTATCTTCTTTGTGATTCTCCTCCAAGTGGAAAGTTTTCACTCATGAATAACAAACCAACTTCAGCATAATGAATATTACCAAATCAGAGGTTTATTTTCTCAATTGTCTATGTATTACATAGTAAATTAAAGCTATCAAATGTGAAACGTACTAGAATAGTGAGGTGGTTCATTGAGGGTCCTTACACTGCCACTGACCAGCAGTTTCTGTCCTGTAAAACTACAAAAACAGCTTGGATTCTGTTTGTCCTAAATTGGTTTCTGGGTTGGTCAAAAATCTGGTTGCTGGGATTTTTCATCAGAAGAACTAGTTCATGGATTACACACCTATTTTTTAGGGTGCCTCCTGGATTTTAACACCTAAATGTCATGTTGGGTCTTTGTGAAAGGGTCCTAAGAACTCATGAAGGTTTAGCAGCTTGGGCTCAGCTGGCTTCCCAGCTTGACATCAGCCCATTCCCAAGGAGGTACCTGGTGCCTGGGGCTGTAGCTCTCCTGCTACCTTCAGCTGCCCTGCTCCTGGCCAGAGTGGTGGGACAGGCCCTAGCTGTCCATGGGGAGCCCCACTGCTCCTGCCCGCTGGTTCTTTTACAAGGCCTGATGCTTTAATGTAGACTGCTTGCCTTTAAAATCACATTTTTTACCATATTAAGAGGTTTTTGGCAGCTGTGCTGGTGCAAGTAGAAAGGAATTGGTCCCCTGAGAGAGATGTGTAATGATTTGCTTTGGACTGAGGAAGGGGAAATCATTTTTAATTGGATAATATGAAGGAAAAAAAGCCTTACATGTGTTAATTTGTTGGACTCAAACATATTTAGACTGGGTTATAGGGATGTTTTGACACTGTGTAATTAGGGTAATTAGAGAAGACAGTTGTAAGATTGGATTATTTTGACACTGACGATTTTGATATTGGTAAGGTTACTGTGACACTAAGATGGTACAAGTGATATAAATTCTAAAGCAACTATTGTTGCTTTACCAATTAAACAAGCAACCTGGAAACTAGTTTACTATATAACACCAACCATAGCTTTAAAAAAATACATAACTGCAATAGCTTGGGATTTTTCAAAGGCATGTATGGAGAATGGACTTTTGGAGACATCTCCAAAATCACGTCTTTAAACACTGACAGATGATCTTATGTGCCACGCAAAGTATGGAACACATAAAACAAACAAAAAA
This sequence comes from Aythya fuligula, assembly GCF_009819795.1. NCBI lineage: Eukaryota > Metazoa > Chordata > Aves > Anseriformes > Anatidae > Aythya > Aythya fuligula. The sequence continues at coordinate 44,192,559 of NC_045561.1, forward strand.
AAAAAACGTGAACATGATTTTAGTCTATAAGATATTGTCTTGATGATCATTATAGGATGACATTTCAAGGCTGAAAAGTATTCTGCAAAATGTGAAAATCCTTGGACCTTTTTGTCACTTTGTATTGGAGGCTACAGACTGATAAAGAGAGGACTTGATATACTGGTTTTAAAATTAACTGTATCTTGACATGCACAAAACCCTTTATCAGAAGTGCTTATTCTCATATTAAAAATGGTAGATGGACTCTCAAAAGAAGAAAGAGTAATTGCAAAAACAGGCAACACTGAATACGACTGTTATAATCTTCAGGGTTGAAATAAGATATTATGGCAACTAACAACGAGCTACATGAGAGAAGCTGATGAGTTTTCAGATTTTGCAGTATACCATTCAGGTTAGAAGACGTTAGAAGATGTTCACAGAACCAGTTTAGCTATGGTTACTGAAACACCTCAAAACCATACACATAACTAGAGTAACCTGTAAACTCTCCATGTCACACTACGCACAAAATACTACAGCTGCCTGAAGTTTTTTCTGATTAAAACCCCCTTCTACTTGTTAGTTTTCCTGCACTTTTATCTTCTGCCAGCTCTTTTAGGAAACAAAACTTCTTTGCATTACTATACATTTCTAGAGTACAATATAATGACTGCTGCGCCGTCTCTTTAAGAATGCTATAAACCCATTATTTCAATAAAATCCACAACGTTTATAGAAAACTTTCAAACAGAGGAGCTGTTTAAGAACTGTTCTCTTTAAAAAGGCAGTGTTTCATAGGCAAATTGCCTTTTAAAAAAAAGTATTAAAAATTGCCCAAATTTCTCTGTTCCTTCCCTTTTTATGTCAATATAGTTTTTAATCACTTGTAGGTTTGCTTACACAATTCTTATCATGAAAGAAAACATTTAGCCATTCAGTTTATCAGATTGGCTAGCAGAGGTTTCATTTGTTTTATTATTGATAACAATTATTTTTAAATCTCAGATAGTAAAAAGCTATCTATCCCTAAAAGAAGGAAACCAGTTAAAAAAAAAAAAAAAAAAAAAAAAAAAAAAAAAAAAGAGAAAGTACATGCATATACATGACTTGGGCAAGAGGGGAGCATTTTCTCCAGACTGCCTGGAGCTAGATGGCTATCTTGTATACGATATTTATTAAAACATTCTTCTCTTGTGCTTTGCTTTTTTGATCCTTTGAATATTTATGCACCTAGTTTTGAATATATGTGACTAATTTCTCCCTGTTTTCTTAGCCCCTCTAATAGCCAATATCTTTTTGGCCTTTGACAAATGCTCTTTCAGTAGGTGAGGGAATCATTCTTTTCATGAGCTCAGTTTCCACTGGCTCCTTAAGAATGATACTTTGCAGACGTTAATGAACAGAAATAACTGATCAACTCTTACTGTAGCTTCCAAACCCTAACTTTCTAGGAGAAAGGGTCCCAGGAGAAATTCCCAAATGACCTGTATATTGTGGAACTGCACTTCTCCACTGGAAAGATCCACAATCCTCCTCAGGGTAAGAGAATGGTCCATAATGAATCTGAGTGCTGCTGATAAATTATCCCTAGGGTAACAAAGTACTGGATATGTATTTTATTGGGTGATGAGCAGGAGAAGGATAACATCTGGATTCACAGCCCATCAGGCTAAATCTGCCAACTGTTCAATTCAAGTTACAGTGTATTTGAACAACACCATAACGGTTAAATGGATTCCCATGGCACAGATCCTAATGCAATTTGGAAAATGAAATAGCAATAGTGCAATGGTGTTCACCTTTGACATGAGAAGTGTGATGAAGAAAAAAGTCTATCTGAGAGACAGTGTACAGTCAACAGCTGTCTGAGAAAGCAAAACAGTGAGCAGCAGAGATCTCTGAGCTTGAGAGAGCTTAAAACCCTGATCAATGTGCTGCAATAACAATGAGAGTGACCCAAATGCTGAAAGACCAGCCCTTCATTTTATAGCACCATTCACAACTTCAAGTTAATGGACATGGGGGAGTACTGGCCACATTAACTGAAATAACAGTATTAACTAGTTTCATGCATCATACAGTTATTAGGACAGAGGCTGGCTGTTGAAAATACAAACTGTCATGCATGCTGTCAGATACAATCTGCAGAAGAAGTTTTAACACAATGCTCAAATGCTTCTAGACAACAATGCAGATTCTCAGCTAAGGCAGCAAGTAAGTACCTTGCTTGAGGGGAGCCTCACCTATGTGCCTTAATCAAGCTCAGGCAGGATTTCAGCCATGGGACAGCAGAACTCGGGGCTGACGGAAAGGTGCCAGCTTTGGAAACACGGTGTATTGTGAAACCAATGCACCCTGAATCTACATGCCTATATTCGTTGTGTAGTCACAACGAATAGTAGGTATCTCAGCACTCCAAGTTCCCTGAACTTTTTTAGTGACCGTGTTGATGAACAACAACACACATACATGCCCTTAGCTCTAGTTTTATGAAGTTTCTCATGCAAACAATCATAGAATGGTTTGGATTGAAAGGGACCTTAAAGATCACCTAATTCCAATCCTCCTGCCATGTGCAGGGACAGCTTCCAGTGGATCAGTCTGGGCAAAGCCCCATCCAGCCTGACCTTGAACACTTCCAGGGATGGGGCATCCACAGCTTCTCTGGGCAACCTGTACCAGTGCCTCACAACCCTCATAGCAAAGAATTTCTTCCTAATATCTAATCTAAATATACCTACCCTCTTTCAATTTAAAACTATTCCTGCTTGTCCTACCGTTACTCCTTGTCCTATTACATAATGCATGTGACTGATGTAACATGAAACCATTAGAGATTGTTTTATAACCTGCTTGTAAGGAAATAACTTTGTAAGTATGACTCCATTTTAATTATATCCCATCTTATTCAAGAACAAGCATAGCCTTTTTTTTTTCCTTATTTATAGAAAAAATAGCAAGATCTGAGTTTTCACACTTCTGGCATGAGTACAGCTTCCCATTCTGTTGCCCCTGCATACTGCCTCTTCCAGATTCTGCTCACCTGTTCTATTTCACTTGAACTGCTGCCAGCACCTCCTTCAGATATTTCCAGTCTTTGTCCCTCAGAACAGTTTCCGGAGCATGGACACAGCATATCATACTAAAAATTTAAGAATGGTTGTTTCCAAAAAAATTCTTCCCTTGCTGCCAACGTCAAACCATAGTTTTCACCCAAAACACTTGACCAACATTCCTGTGATAATGGTTCTGTCAGATGTGGGATTTAGCCCCATCTTATCAAGAGATTGAGCTATATTTGCCTTATGGAGTGAGAGTATTTTAACAACTTTCATTTCACAAATGAGTGTTTTTCTATTGCTTTAGTGGACCTTTAAGTTATATAGTCACATGCATTTGCTAACAATTTGTAAAAAACATGGACATTAAAACAAAACTGACTCAAGAGATTAAATACAAGTAGCTGGATACCAGCAGCAGAGTGCAGGGAGAGGTGATTTTGTTCCACTCCGATGCACAGTAAATGTCCAGTGGTATCCTTCTGCTGATCACCTTCTGCCTATATGTACAAAGGCTGACAGTTCCTGTTTTACTCAAGGGATGTGGGCACGAACAGCCCCACCACCCAGACATGTACTGACAGAGATTTTGTCGCACCTCTGAAGCTTCACAGACAAACATGCCCATTGACAGTATCAGTTTCAGGCATTGTAACCATCTCCAATTTCCTCTGGACATTTCTGCCCTTGTATGGGAGGTCCATAGTCAAGTTTATTCTCCCTCATTCCTTTCAGGGGAGCAAATAAATTTTCCCTTGTTCACAGAGTCAAGAGGATTAGTACAAGTCCAACTTTGCCCAAACTCCCACTGGACTCAGAAGGATCTAGTGGAGAAGTTTGGTCATGTCCACTGTCAAGCTTTTGGAATATTTGAGTTGCCATCATACAAACCCTCTGGCGCTCATGTACAGCTGCACCTGCAGCTCCTCTATCCATGTCACAATCAGAGAGCTCCTAACTTCTGTGGAGTGCCTGTCTCTTTTCAAGTCACGTGAGGGTGTACAAGAGCAAACTGAGATTCCAGAGGGACAGGACAGAAGCTGCAATTGTGACCCCCTCTTAACTGGGAAGGACTGTAGCATGATGAGGCAGAATCATTTCTGATCTCTCAAAACAGCATACCGAGGCAAACTCTCATTTCCCCTCATCCACACACTTCTCCACAGTTTGAACTGTTTTGCAGACACCTGGCACACATCCCAAAGGTTTTTTTAAACAATGCTTGGTAAAAGGGCAGGACTCAGAACGTGTGTGTATGACACATACAGCCCTCAGGCTGTTTTACATTCACAAAGAACTGATATGAAATTAAGTAATCAGTTGCAATTATACTTTGTTAACATCTAAATGGCACTCCCCTAAACTGCAGTGTCCTAGCAAAACTAGAAGCGTTTTTGTTTTGTTTTGTTTTAAAAAAAAAAAAAAAGGCAAAGTTTTAAAAGGTGTTGATGTATTTTCAAACAAGAAATATCAGGCACAGAAAATAGAAAGCAGCTATTTCTGCCTCTCTCAGACACATGCACACCTGCTTTGCTGTTGCTGACAGTGGATAGCTGCAGGGCTCTTCCTGAGAGACATCCTGCATACCACAAAATAGCTGTAGAATATGAACTGTGACCCCTTTCAGCTTTGATAGACTTGTCATTTCTCTTAAGCTTTTCCATCCATCATACACACTCTTTCTAATGCTTAACTGTGTCATTTATACAGAAATCCCTTGAGGGAATTTCATTCCATCTCTGACACTGGCTTAATTGCTGTCAGCTGGAACTAATGAGTTTTTACATGTGATTAGTCTTATTTGTAACCACCTAATTTCAATGAACACTTTTGGTTGCTCCTCACTTGTAGTAAATGTGTGTGATTTCCTGACAAAGTTGTAAAATGCATCTCACTTTGGAGTTTCCTCAGCCCCAGGTGTGAGGAGAAGGTTCAGCACAGGTATTTTAAAGAAATGATTTACTTTGATGTCAAGGAGAAAAACTGTGTAACTTTTTTATTGGTCATGTAATAATTAGCAATTCAAGCAGTAAAAATTCCCTCTGTTCTCTCGTAGTGTAGGGTGATAGTCAAGGAAGCTACTAGCATAAAACCAGTGACCTGATACAAGATTTGAAGGAAGATGTACTTCTTTTCAGTTTTCAAATAACTCCACAAATTTATCAACTACCAAATACAGGTGACCTGCAGCATCTCCAGAAATGTCAAAACCTAACAAGTTTAGAAATCATGTCAAATGAAAGCTAACACTACACTCCTATGCACCCTCCACTTTCTTAGACCAAAACAAACAAAAAAGTTTCAGATCAAGCTGCTCAGATCAAATTGAATAAACTTCAGGGGGGAAAAAATGATACTTTGGTTATTTACACCTATAGAGCTTTAGGCCCTTATTGGAGTTTCCCAATAACCCTTGGAAAACAAAAGGAGGAAAAGCTTTTCATGGGAATATATAAAGACCACCTCTCTATACACATATGTAGCTGACATGGACAGTCTTAAGATATGAGATGGCTATCTAGGGAATTTATTGCTGTGGATGGATAACATTTTGAAGCCCCAAGTACCCTGCAGGAAGATCAGTGCTCCTTGATAACACTTGACACCTCCTTGAGGTTGTCAAGAGAGCCTTTGGGCCAGGTTTCCCAAAGGGTTCTTGATGCTACTAGTGTAGAAGATGAGAACACTGTCACCAGCTGGGGTGGCAGCAAGAACAGCTCTCAGCTCTTTGGTTTGCCTCCACAGGATGGATGTATCTTGCACCAGACCCATCTTCTTCTCTCTCTTAAGAATAGGTAGGAAGGGGTAATGGTTCATGAAACTCCCAGCACTGTGCTGAGCTACATGTATAAGTAGGAAGGGGCACCCAGGCACTCCCTTTATTCTTTGTGAACAGACCAAGCTGTATGGGTTTGGGCCTTTCTTTCCATCAGTTGAGAAAGTTTTGCACCATGAAAGGAAATGCATACCACAGCTTGAGAACCCCAGCTTTAGGGCTGTGATAAGGTTGAAACACTAAGCTCTCACAAGTCAGGAAATACCATGCAGATGACACTTGGCCCGTTGCACTATGCAGATCCCCTTTGGCCAGCGGCATGACTAGACCCTTTGGTCATGTATTCCCTCAGTGGTGAATTATTGCTCCAGTTCTTTCCAAAGTTAGATGCAGTTCAAAATAATATATATTAAAAAAAAAAAAAAAAAGGAAAGTAATCAGTCTGCATACTAGCCAAAGGATGTAAAGAATTGGACTGCCTGCTTAACTCCTCTATTTGTATACCCTCCATTACTTGTGTTCGATCTTGTCTGTAACCAGGTGTCATTCAGGACATTTATTTATTCTAATAATGGTAGAGCAAGTGGGCCAGCCAAGAATGAGGCTTTTCTTCCTGAAACATGTTACAAACCCACAGAGCTTAAGGTCTATAACTAGGCAAGGCATGCTCACACTGGGAAAGAAGATATTCTAAGGAAGAAATGTCAAGGGTATGAAGAAGGAGAAGGTTGGATCAAAATCTCCACAGGACAGAGACAGCCTAGTCAAAACAACAGGTCACAAAGTTGTCAGCTTTGTGCTCTTCTGAGCTTGCTTCTACCTGCAGGATCTCTGCTAGCTCTTTCCTTTGGATTTAACCCGATGCTACATGTATTGTGACTGCAGTTTTCTCACCATTTACTCTAAAAAAACAGCACTGCTCTGTCTGCTGTGTGTTTCTCACCAGCCACCTGGGTGCATAAAGCAATCTCTGCCAATAGCATTCATGCCATTTCATCTTGGTATCAGATAATTGCCATCTAGTAGGAAATACCCTCATCTGGCTCTCTCATCATTACCTTGTATCTCTCTTGATTTTGTGTCTAGTGAATGTAAACCATTAACATTTCAGAACTGAAGCACTGTATACAGATTTTACACTGTAGAAAATGACTGCACTAGATGCACACAAATAGGCATTTGAGTTCTCTGCTTTTTGCCCTCTTCCCTTCATAAAGAAATCAATTATCAGTGCATGAATATTGCCTTGTAATTTCATTGTAAACTAATGAAAGTCCGTCACCAAGCAGTGACAGAACTTTTGCTTTGGGAGTCATTCAGCACCTGGAAAGGGAAAACTTAAACAGAGGAGTAATTTACCAAATGAACACTCCTTTCAAAAATTCTTTCCCTTTCTCTCAGAAATGTAATTTATGAAGGCTTTCAAGGAGGAAACATGATGGAAAGATAAAACCTCCTGTACAAAGTTCAGATTTGCAACTGAATCAACTCAGGCTGAAATCCATCAAAAATTTGACATGCCTGAAAACTGCCTTCCCAGGAGCATGCACTCTGAAACATAATCCTATTAAATACAGTGTGGAAAATAAGTTGTCCACTTTATTTTATCTTGCTCACCAGAATTCCTGTAACTAAATGCTGCAAGAAGAAGTCATATGGATACATGTAATGAAATGAACAGGACATACGCTTTCCACAGGCTGAAATCCTCCTGGAGCCTCACAGCAAAGAGCAGCATATAGGCATGTTTCCCCTCTTGTTCACACCAACCTACTTGGAGCTCCCACCAATGCTAATGAGTAACTAATCAAGGGAAGGCAAGCCACCAAGACCTGAATTCTACCTTTCAATGTTTTTTGTTTATTTATTTATTTATTTATTGTCATTTGATGGTCTGCCCGATGGACAGCAGAACAAGAAGTGTTGCAAAAATTAAGTTCTCCATATTTTAACCCCTCTTCCTAATTTAGGCAGCGGGGTGGAGAAATAAGGGTTCCTACTACCGTCAGCCCTTCCCAGAAGTGACGGAGAAGGCCGTGCTACTCTTTCACTCCCTCCTGTGGTGGATCCCGAAAGTTTCATAGAAGAAGACAGGTGAGCTCCCTGCCCCTGACGATGCTGCAAAAGGGATGCCACTGGGCTGTATCTCCAAGGGAGCAGACATGAGAAAGACATGTATAGAACCACCCTCTGATTTTTATCTTAAGTTTCTTAAGTCTTTGATGGCTGTTTCCAAAAAGTCATTCATCCAACAGACCTGAGACAATTTACTAAACAAACAAATATAATTTCAAGCAGACTCTTCTACAGTTTCTTTGATGGTGGTCTTTTTCATACCTTTTTAATTCCCTCTTGTGGGGAAAGGGCACATTTAAAACTTGTGCTATCTGCTTCTACAAGGTAGCATACTTGGTATCAGGTTTCACTTATTTATTTCATTTATCTGATAGAAATCATGACTTTAAAAAGCAACATATGTCACGGTGCGTTTTCTCTCTAATGAGAACATCAGGCCACAGGATAGCTACTCTCTGGCCTTGAACAGTGCTACACAACACTATTGGTATAAAAAAGTGGCACACAGCGACAGCAGTATTTGACAAACACAACTTTGCAGAGCCTTCACTTATCCATTACCGTGGATGCTAAAGGGAATGAGAACTAATAAAAACACTGCAATTAAATACATTGAGAAATTCTCACCTAAGTAGATGGCCATGAGGACAAATGCACTAACTTGGACAACTGAGGAAAGCCATATTCCTCATGTCCTTACAATGCCTGCCTTCCTCTGATGGTAACTCTCCTTTTAAGAGTGCTTGGTCCACCTCCCAGTTCCAAATATGAATTCAGTGTGTTTGAATGCCTGTACAAAGTCAGAAGCAAGGCAAGTGCACTGCAGCCAGCATTTCATGCACCTATCAGCTCACCAAAAGGTGATTCTCTCATTTTAATAGCACCACCTTTCTGGTGTGCTTCCACCTCCATATTCCCCCTCTGTATTCTCCAAAAGGGGTCCCTGACCCTAACTCTACCACCAACAGAAAGATGCCACTGCCAGTGGCACTACCTGCTGCCGTTAAAAATAGCAGCACCTGGCAAAGAAAAAGGTTTCGGAATCCATTCTCTAGATCACATGATCTAGATCCCAGGCAGATCACAAACTTTCTGCTCTCAGATACTTTAGAAGAGCTGGTCTGGCTTAATAGTGTTTCTATTCACATGGTCATATTATGGTTAAAATATATTAAATAGCTTGTATATCCACCAGAATTTCACCCTCCATTCTCCCACTCCTTCAAAGCACCAATGAGACTCAGTGGCAGACACTTTTACTAAGATTAAACTCCACTACTCCTCCATTTTACTTAGGATAAGAGCAGGAGAAAGATAATGAAACTGAGTCATTGCCTTCCCTCCCTGACTTCCACATATGCCCACGATCTGCAGGTTTTCTCCACCCCACAGCTTGCTGTGTGGATCACAGTGAGTCCATCCTGCTTATCATTAAAATGATTTTATATTTGCCTTTACTTTCATTTTGAAAAATGTACTGACCTCTCCTGATGATTTATGCTGCTTATTCACTCACGGTATCTTATCTGAATACCGAACAAAGGTCAGAGTAGTGACAAATAAATGAGAATTCTTGCCCCAAATGTGAACAATTTATAGTAGCAATTGTATCCCAAAAATCTGGAAAATACAACATGCAGCCATGGCATAAATAAAGAAAGCACATTCCAGATTATTTTTTTCTTTGTTTTCATGTAAGTAATCTTTAGGTGCTCTAGGATAGAGAGTTGAAGATTTATAGCACATGTATGACAGCTAATTTGTATACAGTTTGAAAGTGAACACCTAAAAGTCAGGAAAGTATACTATTTCATCCTCAGAACAAGTTTAAGGTAACACAAAAGTGTTACTAGGTGCCTCAGAAGATGACAGAATAGGCAACCTGAAATAAATGAAGGGAAAAAAAAAAAAAAAAGAAAAAAAAAATCAACTAGGTTTTGGATAGGTATAAGGTAAACATTCTTGAGCGAGATTTCTAGCAACACACTGGAGCCAGGGAGAGAGCTGGACTGGATCTCCTGGAGGAAATGTTTTCTCTCTCCATGCTGACAAAAAGTCTAGGATGTATTCTCTATTAGCCTGGATTTTCAACAGCTGATGAAATGCTTACTGGTCATTTCTGAAAACTAATAAATTAGAATGGGGAAAAAAATCACTGAAGGGCAGTTACTAACTCATCACGGCAATTTCTTTTGCCAAGACCAGCTAAAACTTTAGTTCACAAGACTAACTCCACATACAATTATTTCCCTTGGTCCATGTTAAGGAATGATGCTGTGTTAATGTTGCTTTTTTGAAGAATATTCATAATTTGGTACAGTCATATTAAGAAACCATCTGCTACCGCGTGTTCCCACACCAATTGAAATCCCAGTCAATATACTTTTGGGCAGCTTTCATCATCCTGTAACCAAAGTTTTCATTTTTTCATCCTATGCACACCGCTGCATTACATCAATGGCTTCAATTCAGACCTGTGCAGATAAGGTAATTAGACAAAAATCAAATGCAGGAAAAAAATGCAGTTCTTTATGCTGTACCAGTCTGCTCAGTCAACATTATTTTCCTGAAGACAATTACCAAGTATTGCTTATGGCCAATATTTTGCTGTGTCTTAAGTTATCCTTCTTTTTCCTTTGGTACCAATTATTCTGTGTAACATCAGCATACTGTAAATAGTCTTTGTTTGTTTGTTTGTTTTCCTAATGATTTTCCTCTTTTCAGGCTCCCAGCTGGAATTTCACTGGAAAGTATCTTATCTACCACAGCAGATAAAAATGAAGGCAGTGAATATAGATTAATACCCAGAATTTGATACAGAAATGTCAACAGAAGCATGTCCTGGGAGAGTGCACAGGGCCATTGAGATCAGAATGACTGGCATCATCAGAATTTGTTTGTAGAATATAGTACAGAGGAAGAGGAGGGGAGGGTGGTATGTCAAAAACAATTCCGACATTCTTTCTGAAGAAAGCATTCCAGCTTTGCACCGTCAAATGGCCTTCATTGGGAACCTGGTATCTGAACTTTCTAAAAATCTACCTCCAAACATAACAATGAATCAACCTGAAGCATTTCCTTCACAAAAAAATTTAGAAACATTGGGGTTTGATCCTAACAAAAACAAACACTTGGAAATGTCTGAGTCCTTTGCAAAATGTAACCCCGCAGCTTCCCCAAGATCATAGGAATTTGTTCTGATAAAAACACCACTCCTGAACCAAACTCAAACCTGCATTTGCTGTTCAAAAATAGATTTTTGATCTCAACTCTTTCTTACTCAGTTTTTAATTTTCAGGCGCCTCTGCCCTTCCTGGTCTCAGGCCCAACAGGAAATGGAAGTACCAAAATACCATGAAAATGGCTGTGCCTGTGGTAACTCTGGTCTGGCTGAAGAAGTGGAAACACTAGCAAAGTCCTGAGTGAGCCAGATCTTGAAAAGACTTGCAGCCTGATTTCCAAACCAACACGGTTCAGATAGGTTTTGGATAGCAGCTAAACCTTTGGAGGCTTCTCAGAATGAACCAAACCCTGTGGTTTGCCAGCTCTCAAGGAATACTCATGGCCATTCTTCAAGGTATTCAGAGGGCAATAGGGGAAGAATGAAAATATCAGAACTGGCCTAAGTATGCATGATTTACCTCAGTTTCCTCTGTCCTGCTCTTCCCTCCCTACCCATAATCACTTCTACTCTTCAGTTTTAGCTTTAAAATCTTAAGGGTGTGCAGTCGACCTGCCATCTCCATTATGTATTTCACATGATAAGGTATGGTGTACGTTGGCTGCATGCAGAAATAGGACTTTTAACTCTGATCACAAGTATTGCTGGCTCTTTCAATAATAACCCTCACAGGTTTTGTTTTTGTTTCTTTAATGAGAAGTGTCTTGAGAGAGAGTTTATTGCTAGGAAGCATTGTTGAAAGTGTTTTATTTTCAATGCTGATGTACCCTTGGTTGTACCAATGCCCATTTGCAGTAACAATGCTATTAGGATCTGGAGCCACTTACAGTTTTATTTATGGTCTTGGTTTTTGAATCACAATTAGAGTAACTTTTCCAAATGTTTGGGTTTGCAGGTGCCATCCAAATGGGTCCTTAACTTGGAAAGCTTTGATTGTGTTTAGCTTCCATTTACTGAACTACCTTAGTGGTCCATCTTATACTGGTGAGTGTTGTGGAAGCTATCCAGGGCATTAAATGCTATTGAATACTCACAAAGCATGTGCCAAGGGAGAAAAAGAAAACAATTGTTCCCTGAAATATTCAGCTTCTGATGAAAGGAATTTTTAACAGGCAGAGGTGTTCATTTCAAGAAGCGATTTCAAGCAAACTTTCTTCCTTCATAAGATCTAAGATCAATATTATATTCAGAGGGACACATGGTTCAGCAAGGCTTTGAAAGCATAAAATTAAATAGTTTGTGGTATGTTACAAGTCATCAAGATTTTAAAATAAGAAACACTTGTGTCCTATTGTTTGTACAAGCACATGCACACACACAACACTGCAACTGAGATAAAAGCTAGGCTGATGGTTCCAAAAATAAGGCGTAACAATGCCAAAGTAAGTGTGGCGATAAGTGCCGTGATCTTAAACTTACTTCTTCTAGGAACAGACTGAGCTTTCTTCAAAACACCGTGTTTCAAAACAAAAGTACCTATAACCTCAAGATATAACTATTCCCCTAAGATAATATGCCAATAAGGCTCTGCTCTCACCAGTTTCATATGTCCAGAAAGCATGGTTGTATATCGCAGAGCAGAATAAAAACACAGCATCGTGAAAGCGTTCCAACAATGTGCTACAGGAATTGCAGATTATTACCTGACTTTCCATAAACAAGGTAAAAAGACAAGGTTACTTAAGATATTTTGTGGAAAGTAAGAATGTTTTACATTAGTATTTGACACAAGGGGTGGAAAAACCAGGAGCAGCCAAATTGGCTACAGTCCCTCCAGATCTCACAGTTTCTTATGAGACAGCTCTCAGCCTACCTTCCCGAAATGAAAGCCATTGTTCTGTTGCCAATGTTTGTTTATTTGAAATAACAGTAAATATAACACAAAATAATGTTCTCCTCCCCCATCTATCCCTGTGGCTCAGTTAGTAATACAGAATTGGAATATCATGTTTCCCCTCACTTTCCCTATTATTGCAATATGCTTCTACTCAGGAGACAAACGTCCAGGAGCAACTTTAGTAAAGAGTATTTTTTGACCACAAGAGGCCAAGATTGCTACAAATTCAAAGTAGATTCAGGCTGCGTCTAAGCTAGTGAACCCACAAAAACTTCAAAACTCTTGGTGCACATCCTGGCTTCCCAATAAAGATTCAGGTGTGCAACTGCTGATCCCTCATGTTTCTCCTCTGCTCTGGCATACAGATGGGGACCCATGCATGTTCTGGCTGGGTCCATATTTTGGACAGAGAGGAAAAAGTTACAACACAAGTTACAACTCATTTTGGATGTAGCTGTGAGAACCTGAGGACCAGAAACTAGACCACCTGGTACATTTCAGCTACCTGCTGACTACTTGGATGCCAGATACTGATCTGATGGTTATTACCAAGGTTGTAGGAAGCCATCTGCTCATCAGTCCCTGTGGACCTACAGTCATATTTGCCATTAAGCAAACAGTAATCTGTTGGAATGCTTAAGTTTTGTGAAAACTCTGTAATTTCTTGCTATTGGACTATTGCAAAGCTTTCAACATCTGAAAATCACATATTCAGAGGTGGTTGTGGGGTTTTCTGCCTGAGAGAAATCCAATGCAAAAACGTTATTCCTAATTAGACAAGGATACAGCTCTATAAACTGCTGAACGTCTTGTCCAAAAGTAATACTTGCTCCACTTCTGGAGCTAGCAAGGATGTCAAGTTAAAACAGCCCAGAAGTTTGTTCAGCAACATTAAAAACAGCTGGTGCCCCTCTCACTGCCCATAGTGAATTTTACTATCACAACATTGCTAAGGTTCACCTTATGGCAGATTTATCACTGTGGTTAAGGAGCCTATGCCCAAGCCATTATTGCCACCACCTGGCATATCCCACTGGCAGCGTATTACCATCAGGGATCTGCACACTCTCCCCTGTGATCATCCTGCAGTTTTCATGAAACTCAGGTCCACGGTATGTGTTCTGTCCCCACGGCTTCTGCTTCTTTTTAAAAACATCATTCTGTCTTTGTTATTCTTCCAAGCACAAATAAAAGGAAAACCTTCATCTGATGTGTAGGAAAAAAAAAAAAAAAGGAAAAAAAAAAAAAAAAGGTAGTTTTCTGTCATAACACAAGGTCAGAGCAGGTGGAAAAAAAAAAAAAAAAAAAAAAAAAAGTTATACATTTCCTTGGTGCTTCACAGCATGAGTTTTTTTGGTGGTAGTGGTGGTTGTGGTAGTGGGTTTTCTTGTTGTTATAATTGTGCAGATATTACCCACAAGTATTTGGGAAAGGTACATGTGAGAAGGGATTATGCAGTCTGTGCATTTTGCTATAAGCAAATTGACTGCAGGAGTAAAGAATGATTTAGTGTCATGGTATTTGTTGCTGTTACAGTGATGTTGGTTTTGTTTTATTTAAATAGGGAAGTACACTCGTAGCAGAAATAAACCTGCCTCATGCAACCAGAACTCAGAGTTCTTGTGGGAAGAAGTAAAAAGTATGTGTACATGAGTGTGTATGCGTTGTTCTCTTACCACGGGTCTCTGACAGCTCATTACCCATTTTATGGAAGGATTTCTAATGTACTTGTATGTGCCACCATCTCTGTAAGATGAGCACAGACTGCAGAAAAACTAGCATGGGCTGACCACAGCCCAGCAGTGACACATCCAGCCACCCCTACCAAAACGTTTGGGTTTAAGGAGACTGAAAGCTTAAAGCCTCCAGTGTCATTGCCCTTTCAATAGAGAGGGTGGGGATTCCACCAGGATTGACTTTATAATCACAGCTCATAAAGATGCATGTTGTTGTAAGGTGCAGAAATGAACAATACACATTCTGGGTGGGTGAGAGAACAGAGAGGCTTCAGACATCTCTCAGAATTAGCTGAAGTCCAATACATTCACATGAGTTTATGCCATTTTATTTTTAAAGGGATTTCATAAGTGCTCTTGGCCAGATTTTTATTCCCTCAGCTTTAGAAAGGCAACCATTCATAAACACCAGTTACGTTGACAGTGATTGATATGCATCTGTTAAAGGCTTTAGCACCATTTGATCCTTGTATCATTTTAAGATGATATAGCAGTCACAATCACTCCTATTTCACACTTGGATTATTTCTGTTAGCATCTCTAGTTAACTTCCGTGCTGACATTCAGATTTTTTTTACATACTGGAGAAATAATATAACATGTCATCTCTTGCAAATTCCTTTTACATATTTGTGCAAGTGAACTTGGAATTAAATTACAATGCTAACCTGTTAACTGGAATAGTACATCACCTGGCAGTCTGTGGGTGCTTCAAACAAGTTCTTAAAAAGATCAAAAATCACTTGACTTTATCTGTCCCGCACTTGCAAATGTCACAAGCTATAAAATTCATGGGGCAAACTCACTCCTTTAAGGTTTTCAATTAGCAGCTTCTAATCTACAAATCATTTAAAAAAAAAAAAAAATGAGAAGGCAAAACTTCTCCTGAAGAATTTCAGGTATGAACAGCTCAGCCGTCCCCCACCACTGCTTCTCCTTGAGCTGTCCCTAACCCCCACCACCACCAAAGGAAAGACAAGAAAAGAGAAAGAAAGAAAGAAAAGAGCGCTCAGTATTTTACATAATTTTTCTGAAAGAGCGAGGTGACATAGGGTCTATGTCACTTTGCAACTGTCTGTAACTTCAGCATAATAAACTCCGAGGGGCACAGCCCTCACCCAAACACTTAAAAACAGCTTGAAAGGGGTGCTGGTTGCCCGTTATGTTTACTCAAGCACTTGTTTAAAAACACATTTAAGGAAAATGTTTTTATTTCTCCAGATTGCATTAATTATAGCTTTGCAAACACTGCGAGCTCTGCGAGAAGGCTGAACCGAGCTATTAGCTGCAAACCTCAGGTCTTGGCTGGAGAAGTGGTTATGGCTTATTTAGCAAGCCTAATGAATTGGCTCGCCCAGCTCCGCGCAGAGCTCCATGTTTAGCACCGCGGAGCCCGGAATAGCCCGAGCCTCACGCCGCTTTGGAAGCAGAAATAAAAAGAGAAATCGCTCGACCTAAGGCGGTCCTCGCTGCAGCGTTATTCCCCGGGGGGGGGGATTTTAAAAAGCATCAAGGCGGGCATCACCCACCAGCTTCGCCCGGGGGCTCTGCGGAGACCCTCGGCGAGGCTTGGGGGTCCCGCTGCGGGCCGGGCCGGGGGCAGCAGCCCCCCGCCGCCCTCAGGTGCGCCCCGGGGCCGGCATCCCGCGGCGGGGCGGCCTTACCGTGAGGGCGGACAGCTTCTGGGCCGGCACGGCGGGGAGCAGCTCCGGCAGCAGCAGCAGCAGCGGCACCCACATCCTGAGCGGCGGCGGCAGGGGCTGGGGCACCCTCCCGGGGACGTCGCTGCCCCGCTCTGCTCCCTTCTCAGTCGCTTTTTTTTTTTTTTTCTCCTTTTTCTTTTTTTAGCCCCCACCCCTTGAAGTGTGGCTTGGGGCGCACGGCAGAGCGCCGGCAGTTTCGCCCTTTCTCCGTGTCCGGCGGCGCTCGGAGATGCTCCCCAGCCTCGCCCCCCTTCGCCGCCTAGCCCCGAGGGTCGCCTCCTTTCCTCTCCAGCCCCTTCTCCCCCCTCGGCGGGGGAAGAGGGAGGAAAAGCCGGGGAGGGAAGGGAAGGGAGGACCCTCCCACCCCACCCCACCGCTGTCCGCCGCCGGCGGGGGGCCGCGGGAAGGCAGAGCCGCAGCCGCGGAGCCGGGCGCTGGGCGACCTCTCCTCGCCGCTCCTTCCCTTCCCCTCTTATCCTCCCCCCTGCCCGGCCCGGCCTCCGCTTTCTCCTCCCAGACCCGCAGCTCCCCGCCGATTAACCCTCCCCGAGGCTCCCGGGGGACTCCGGATCGCCCCCCTTCCCTCCCCTTCCCTCCCCTCCCCGTGGGGCTCATCCCATTCCCCCTCCGCCTCCCCCTGCACCACCGGGTACAAACGCAGGCGGCCGCGGCCCACCGAGCCCGGTGCACCCCACTTTGCTAGATGGGGACAGCAAGAGCCGGGAGCAGCGGGATGTGGGATGGGGTCTGGGGGCTGCCCGGGGAGCGGGCAGGGGCCAGGGACAGCCGGGAGCGGCTACAGGTTGCCTCGGGGCTGCCGCTCCGCATGCGGTACAGCGCCAGGTGAACCCTCCCTCCCGCCGGCTTTGCGCTTTTCTCGCTGATGTTTCGGGAGGCAAACGGAGGAGTTTTGTTATTTCCCCGCTGCGAACCGCCGGAGGATGTCCTCTGCTCGGAGCGCCGGAAAGAAGCCCTTCTAAGTGCATGTTTGCCACTGGAGCAGCCCCCCGCTCCTCCCCTGAGCCCCACGGCTCCCGGCCAGCCCGCAGAGATCCCCGCGGTTCAGGGGGTCCGAAGCGACCAGGGCTTTTTTATTAGGGTTGTGCTCGTCAGAAGGAGAGGACCCAAGCCTGAAAGGGCTTTGGGGAGGCTGCGAGGCAGCACGCACCCAAGTGACAATTCCCCAGACCCGACCTCAGCGGCTGGGCACACCCTGGCTGCCAGGGCTGGGCATGGAGCACGCTCCCCGGAGCGGTAGCTTCAAGCCCAGAGAGGCAGGGAGAAGTAGAAATTAATCTAAGACAGATTTGGGTGCCCTGCTTGAGACAGCCACTGCTGACTTATCTGGATCTTGCGATGTTCAGAGCATGCAGCCAACAACCCAGCCACAGATCTCAACTGGGCACCTAGAGCAGTAAAAATTTGAAGACTCCCCTTTTCTAAAGTTTGGTTTTAAACATCTTCATTGTGAACATAAAGTATGTGTGCACATGCCTGTGTGTGCTCATAATATCTCCTCGACTTTTCCATTGGAAAAAAAAAAAAAAAAAAAAAAAAAAAAAAAGGATAAGGAAGCTATCACAGGTGTTGTCTGGGTCAGAGCATGTTTAGGACCTTTCACTCCACCACACAGACCCCCATCAGTCTCCAGCTAGCAGCATCCCCCATGGACACAGCAGATTGACATTTGCTGCAGTGGGCAAAACAGGACATTTTTTCCAGCAAGGACTCTGCAGCCATTTCCTCACAGCTGGGAGGTGGTGAACCTTCGCAATGTCAATGCCCATCAGAACCAGAAGATTTTATCCTCATGACCATGCCTCCAGCCATCCATGCTTGTGTCCCCTCCAGCTATACCCTGATTAAGTGTTACTTCTTCTATCCCTCAGAGTTATTCTCTGTGTGGACCTAGTCCCACTCCCCTGTCATCAAGCCTCTCGTTGCCTTGTCATTGCAGTCATCATCTTCCCAGTCCTCTTCCTTCCTTCTCCACCAGTCCATCCCAGTCCGTCTCCCTGTCCCGGCCCAGGCCTCCTTCATCACCAAGCAGCCCTACAGCCCCGTGGCTGCCTTTCCACCTGCCATGCTCTTTGGAGCTTGCTAACTCCACAGCCCCTTTGTCTTCAGTTCAGGGTCCTTCTGTGCACTGCTGCTGTTCAGCCAGGCAAAGGCAATATGCAGCAGTCAGTCCCTCAACTAAACAGCACGGCAGTTTGGATTTGGCATTGCAGGAAAAATCCAAGCTCAGAATAGATGAGAAATTTATCTAATAAAAACAAGCTGCAGGTTTTTTAGGGTTTATGACTTCATCAGATTTGAGTGGATTTCCAGAGGTGACAGTAGCCAGGAGACCAAAATGAGAAGTCTGAAGTCCAGAAACTGGTGGCATTATGGTTTCAAAATAAAGACCCCTTGCCAAAATATGCATTATTATTTTGTCTACTGTCATTTCCCCCGTTTCTTTTGAGAAAGATATTTGTCTATTCGGCCTAAAATTTCTTCTTCCCTTTCTTTGCCCCCCATCCCAGAAGATAATTCAGCCCAACGAAAATATTTTTAAAGGAAAATGTGAGACCAAGTGATAAAAATACTGTCAAGGATCAAGCAACTGAAAATAGTGTTTTATAATGTAAAAGGCAGAGTGATTTTAACAGGCAGAGCTACCAGCCACCACCATGGTGGTAAGAAAACTACCTGCCTCCAAAAACTTGCAGTCAGATTAGATGAGAGTACAAAAAGGGAAATAAATGTTATTCCTTGTTAAAGGTGGGGGAAAGACTATAAGACAGGCACATCAGTATTCTTCACAGGTGTTGTTCTCCCATTTAAAAAGGGGTCATATCGCCAGAAGAATGCATGGGTCCCCTTTCCATGGATATCACTGAAAGGAAATTTATGTTTTCCACTTCTTGCTCTAGTTTGTCAGTGGTGGTTTTATCCTGAACACAGCCTTCTCCCACAATGTTTGAGTCATGTCATGGTGAATTTTGACTCAGCCACCTCTTCATCCATGCCAGCACCATGTCCAGACTTATTTGTACTACATCAGGAATTGTACCCAAGTACAGTTGAAGTACAATCTGAAGTCCTATGTGGGTTCTTTCATAATAAGACCCAAATTTTCTCCTCTTTCCTCAGTCTCTCCAGAACTGTGTGCTCAGGAAGTTGTAGAAAGCAACTCAAGTTGCTTAAATGAGTGAACTTCACAGAGCAATCCTGTACAGTTTTACAGCAATGGTTAGAATTATACAGGAAACACTTGATACAACTTACTGGAGCATGAGAGCTTTCCTCTAATACCTTTAATTAGGTCAGAAAATGCAAAAGGAAATTATACCTCATCTATAGAATTGTTCAGGCTGCTTTGCAATCCTGTATATAGTTGACCATTCCGTATTAAATTCAACAGAAATGTTCCAATAAGGATATTGGAAATTCTGACTTTGATAAAGGAAGAACTGTCTGGCTCCTAAGTATCAAGACTACAGAAAATAAATCCTCTTAAGTAAGTTTCAGTGCAGCGCTTGTGCCTGCAGGGATGGGCCACTAGATCCAAGCAGAGATGTGTTCCTTGGCTGGGGTACGTAAGGGCTCAGGAGTCTGCTTCCCATTGCAGGATCAGTTGGTGTTTGGCAGAAGATAGCGCAATTCTTAGAAAGAGATTTTTATTTTTTTCTCTTATGGGTCCCTGGCACTAGCTTTGAAAGAATTAGCAGGCAAACTCTGCACTCTCACCTGCTTTTCAAGTGTGCTGCTTTTCAAGCAGTGAATATATTTTGCAGCCAGTTTGAGGTATACCAAATGTTTGATTCTTTCTTTAAGTTTGGAAAAATAATGGGAGATAATACTAAAATTAAAGCAAATAGTTCTTGTAATACTTAGAGAATATACGTGCACCTATAAATGTGCAAACAAGAGTAGAACAGTTATTTCTATTCTGTATAGCTATGGCATACCTCTTTCTCCTAGGTTTCTACATTGCAGAATCACAGAATCATCTAGGTTGGAAGACACCTCCAAGATCACCTAGTCCAACCTCTGACCTAACACTAACAAGTCCTCCACTAAATCATATAAACATCATAAAGTCCAAGTCAGTGACAGAGACTGATAGGGACTGCAGAAGCACAAATAATAACAAAAAATGGGTAATTAACTTTTTTTGTCTGTTTGTTTGTTTTTTAATTTGTAAAGTATTATCATTAGCTTCTTATAAACAAAGGTACTTAATCAAATCCAGCTGACATCAATGGAAAGTCTCCCATGCTTTTAATATGGATATAAATGAAAAGCCCACAAACAGTGACCCCAGATTCTAGCCCTACGATATTTAGGGTATCATTATACTGTATCCACAGGGATAATTATATTCTTGACATATAATTGTTCAAAAAAAAAATAGATATGTATGTCTAGTTTAAAGGAATAATAAAACTCTCTGATGCTTTATTTCTTTGTGTTTGCTGTGAGTAGTGGAAGATAGAGTCCCAGAGTTAAGTAGGATGTTTTGAATCTTCTTTATCTAAAAAAATAAAATAAAATAAAATAATAAAATAAAATAAAATAAAATAAAATAAAATAAAATAAAATAAAATAAAATAAAATAAAATAAAATAAAAGATTTATTCATTTCATTATTTTGAAAGTAGAAAATTATCTTTGTAAACTTTAACATGCAGTTTGTTTTAACACAGCTATGAGCAAACAGCTGATGACTGAGCTGTGCTCTGTGCCACATGAAATGTAGAGTGGAATTTTTAAAAGTGTTTATGGGAACCAGGAGCTGAGATCCTGTTTTTGAGAGCTACATAGGTGAGCCAAACCCTAATCCCAAAACACCAAGGCCCACACATTATTTGATCATTAAAAATAAAGCCATGAAACCAGCCTTTTAAAAATGGGGACAGAATGTAGGAGTAAAGTCAAAATTGTGAGTGGGTAGGAGGAATGGGCCCACATGTGACTAGTTTTGCTTGCGAAACAGATAGCTTTGAAAAGTGTCATCCTTAGGTGAGATCTTCCAGTATTAGCATGTTGCATTTTTCATGATTAGAGCTTACAGTGTGGGATTTATCACACTTTAATGAGCAGTCAGTATGAGGAAAATGACTTAAGCCTTCAAGGAAATAAAAACACACACACAAAATCATGCTTTGCATCTTGTAGGGTGAGAGCAGAGCAGAGCTAGTACATTCCCCATCTCTCAGAGCCACAGTTCTGCCATGCTTCTCCCAGCTGAGCATGCTCTTCAGGCTTTTCTGAAAGATGTTGGCTGTTGTAACGCAGAGAGAGGCATTGCTGCTGACTCACTCACCTTACATTAAATCATCCCTCACAGCTCTTTGGCCAGGAGTGCTCCCCTTTCACCCAAATGTAGACCTTAGGATGGTGAGGTCAGGATCAAGAGCAAACCCTGAAAAAACAGCTCGCTCCTGTGTTAGATGAACACCTGGGATGGCAAAAAGAATGTGAGTGCTGATAGAGGGAAGAACAAAAAAAAAAATAGCCTTTTGGCAATGGTGCTGACAAACAGTCTGCTGTCCGATCATCTGGAAACAACCACGGATTCTGCACAATTCTCAGAGTCTTGGAAAAAAAACATAGTTTGGAGACTATCGGAGAGAGGAGCTCTGTCTGAGGAGGGATATATGTATCCACAATGCTTATAACTAGATTTACACCAAGAATGAAAATCATACAGAAAAAAAAAAAATGGGTATTACATGAAGTGATATACTGACGGTAAAATGCCTTCCTGAGTGCTAGTGAATAGCTGAAGCAACACAGGATGCAGTAGAAAAATGCATAAGTCACAAAATAACTTTGAAATCTTTTGGCACACAAATAAATGCACTTATATTATTCCCCTTCCTTGACCAGACTTATTTTTCTGGCTGTACCTGTTGGCTGTATGGCTCAGCATTTTGCAGAGGAAGTTCTTTCCACTCACAGATAGAAATGAAGGAATGAACAGTTTGAATTAGAAGATATAAGTCTTCCTATCAGGAATATCCTGGACAGCTGTCAGAGATATGCTACTTCACCATCCCCTATGCACTGCTTCTCAGGACAGGAAGAGTTCTACTGTGGGGATAGATGGAAATGCTTTCACAGGAAAAGTGTGGTATTTTAGCAGTGGAAATTTCGTACAGTCCTAAAAGTGGAATAAAAAGCTAGGTAAAGTGTATGAGTATTTCTTATTTCCAGTCCCCAGCATTGACATTTGTATTGTGTACCAGCTTGCTATTTCAGATTTGGAAACCCATAGTAACCCAAAACCCATTATGTTCGCCAGCCTCTCCCTCAGCCCAGTGTAAAGCAAGCTTTGTGGTCCCAAGCCAGTCTCCTGTGGGAACAAGGTGTTTGTGAAGCCTTCACCACAGCGAGCAGCCTCAGTCCAGGCACCAAAGCCTAAGTGGGCCCAGAGCCAGAGCCACACTGTCACCACTGACAGAGATCAGCCCAGGACAAGATGGAGGCGAAACCGCCTGAGAGCGCTGGGAAGCCTCCCTCACCCATTCCTGCACCTTCCCATCTGTACATAAACATGGGATTAAGGCTCCAGGCCTGCTATAGTGGCACCTTGCTCAAGGATTAATGCCTTTTAAGAAAGCAGGAAATAGGAAGCAAACAGGCAGATTGTGGCTCCCCCTCATCCCACCTCCCCTTCCTTCCTGCCCCCTCCCTATAACAGGCACACAGGGCCAAAAAGCTGTGCTGAATGGGAAAACATAGCTCATGGCTACAAACAACACTCTCATTTGCAGGGGTGAAATGATGGAAACATGATCAAGAGGGTGGGGAGGACCCTACAATCAGTGGGGAGCAGGAATGTCTCCATCACAGGCCTGTGGTCTTACAGGGACATCCCCGTAAGGCCTGTGGGGCAGCAGATCTGCAGTACATGGCCACAGACAGGTCTTGGTTGCCTTCAGGAGATAGTAGCACACTGCGATCTGTATAAGAGTGGCCATGCTTGACCTATTCAAGCTCTTTGCAGTGGGTGACAGTGGCTTTTAGTCCATTAAGAGTCATATTTTCTTACCTGTCTGAAAGAGGACAAAACTGACAAGCAAAGAGAGAAGCTCAGTTAAGCCTTCAAGGAAAACACCACAGTTTGTTAAGAATGTTTGTTTCATTTCTTTTTTATGATTTTCCTTGGCTGTTTTTTCCCAGTGGGTAAGAACAGGTACATTTTCATAGAGTGGTGGCAGTGAAACAACAGGTTATCATGGTAGTGGATATGGCTCCATTTCTGCTTTTAATCAGTTCTTTCCGTTTGGATTTACTTGGTATTTCAGAGGCTGTGATTTTCATGGGCTTCACAAAGAGCTACTTGGCTGCACCTTCTATAACCAGTTTGTTACCTTTGCTGACTACTAAACCAATTAACAATCATGTGTTTTGGAGAACATGTTGATAAGTGCCAAGGTTTCTTCAAAACCCTTAAAAAATCCTGTAACATAATGTCAAGAACTCATTTGGGCATGTGTTTCTTTACCACTTTAGAGAAAGCACAATATTATTATATTTTTTTTTTTTTAAAGCAAGGCAAAAAGCAGAAGGTTTTATGGGTTTTGGCAGACTGGTCTTTGTTGCTAGCATTTCCCCTTAGGCTGAGTTAGTGGTAAGCTGCTGGCTGCCCCTGTCTCTGAGGCATGCAGAGGTAAAGAGGGTGGCAAAGAGACAAATTTACAGCAAGCACTAAGTACAAAGACATTGTGAACAATTGAATAAGGACCTGTCTGCTTAGACAAACAACTTGCCCAGGGTTTTTCAGCATGACGCTGACATGAGGCAAAAAGTTCGTTTCTCAGAGCTGAAGAAAACCTTTCTTTCTGGTTGTGGTTTTAAATCTCTGACAGGCTCCATAAACATTAATCTGTAAGGTGTTTAAAATTTTGTGCCTTAGCGAAGATTTGTGCGGGTTCTGTGGTTTGTATTTATTTCTATGGAGTGACTGTGGAATAAGAAGAAAGATTCCTGCTTTTGAAGTGTAAACACTGCCCCACTTGAGAGACAGAGATATGAATTACACTAAATATTTAGCAAATGATTGGTTTCCACTGGGAGAATAAAGTATTTTGCATTGGAAGACATACAGAAAAAAAGCAGGAGAAAAATTCAGTAGTTTCATAACTATTTTTCTAAGAAAAAATGTGAAACACTATCTGTAACTGGCACTTTGTAACCCTTAGGTCATTTGGCCTTTCCTGAGCTCCCAACAAGAGCTGATCAGAAATTCTTCAGGCAAATGTGACTGTGCATGTGCTTCTGTTAGAATACAGCCAATTTTTAAAAGCTGTTCTCTTCGCAGAGGCGTATCAGCTGCAAAAACATCTTCCTTGGTAAAGACTTCTTGGGCCCAAACACATGCTTCTGCTGAAAATCAGATAGAGCTCTGCCTTTGAGGCTAGCTGAAAAGCTGGTGTTTGAGCTGTCCTGAGGCACAGGAGAACCTGCTTCCAGCTCCTGTTTTGCCTGACTGACTCCCAGTTCTTCCACCTTCTATTGTAATCACCAGTTTATCAAACTGTCCTGCAGCAGCTGTGATGGATGAGTGTAGAGGGACAGAGTAAGCTTTTGGCAGGCAGTAGTGCCAGGGCTGAGGAAATGTTTATGCCAGGTGAATGTCCAAAGCAGCTGGCCAATGTGGAGTCTCCGCTTGGTTTCTCAGGAGAAGATTTTTCTGGTATTCTCTCAGGAAAAAAAAAAAAAAAAATCCTTGCAGCTATGTTGGCAAAAAATGCTCGGGTTGCCAGGATGTGTTATTTCATCCTTGGAACCTTGGAAGCAGTGCACTGCTGGGAGTTGCACCACCCCTTAGGGGTTTATTGATATAAAAATTCCAGCATAGATATACTTGCAAACTCTTCCTAGCATATGCTATGCCTCTGGAGTGGAAAAAAAAAAAAAAAAAAAAACGGGGGGCGGTATTTGAGAACATTTGGCATTAACATTTTTTTTTTTGCACATTTTTACAGAAACATGGGATAAACAGTAAAAATAAGCTAGGCTAACAAGTTCTGTGCCTAAGCAAATATTATAGGGTGCTTTGTTAAACTGGGGCTGGCACTGCAGTTAGAGAAGAAAAACAAACAACAGTGTTACTTTTCTTTGAGATTTGTCGCTGGTCAACCCTATTAACTGCAACTAAAATCTAAATGTCATCTTAATAATAATAATAAAGTGATGTCCCTTAATTCTTGTAAATCATATTGAATTCAGTTGCATTCCTCTGGTGCAACTGAGAGCAGAATTTGACCAAAAAATATTAGCACTGCTCTTTTTCTCACAGGTTATGCATATTTCATGTAGAGATGTCTAACTACATATCAAATAGCTGATCATCTGCCACCTTGGCAGCCAGCATAGATCCCAAGAACAGACTTGATATGATTTATCTCAATACTGCAAATTAGAGGGAAAATATGCAAAGATAGTCTGAAAAGAGCAACGGAGGGCAGGTCTACCTTTCCAGGTGTGATTACAACATGTCTGGACTCTGCAAATGTCCCCTGGGCGGCTTGCCTCTGGTGGAGTGCCTGAGAAACCACATCTGTCCCATGGTTTGCTACATCAGTGCCTAATTCACACCATTAGGACAGCTCCAGAGAGCAGGCTTCTGCATGCAGCCAGGGCAGTGAATAGAAATATCAGCTGTCCTTGAGCCTTCAGTGGGGCACATCATTTGTGCCCCAGACATTATGAAACTGTTCCTTTCCCCCCCCCTACACAGCTCTAAGATACTGCTTTTTCTCTACTGTGCCTTCCTCTGATGGGGAGTCAGGACTTGGCTTTTCTCTCCAAGATGTCTCACAACTGCAGGTGCCATTACAAATATTTTATTAGTTCATTTTCAGAAAATGAGAGTGAAAGAATTTGAGGTAGAACTGAACACTTCTGTACAAATGCTCTGGAAGGTATGTCCAGCTTGGCACTGAGCTTAGTCATCCCAGCTGGCAGGAGAGTAGAAAGTCCTTTTCTCTCTCAAAGATGAAATCTGTATGTCTGCCAACTCCCTGTAATTACAAGCCCCAAAGAGTGTCTACTCCACTGCAACTAGATATCTACAGGCTTTGGCATTTCATGTATCAATTACCACTTAGCGCTACATCACCAGACCAAGATGGGAATTTCCTTTGTGGGGAGACCTCTTTTATTAATAAAAGACAAATCACATTCATTCTCCAACATCAAGCTCAGCTGGCTCATTTCTTTTCTGTCCCCCAATACACAACTCCAGTTGAATGCTCCTGGGGAGTATCCATTCTCTTGCCTGTCTCCTTGCTCTCATTTAATTCTGCCTTCAGCACACACAGACAGCTTTTTTTTTTTTTTTTTTTTTTTTTTTCCTCTGTGCAGCAAATTCCCATTCCAAAAAAATAAAGGTCCTTTCTGAACAGCCTGCTAAGGTCATTACAGGTTGAACCAAGGTTGAGGCTCCTGGGCTCTGCCATGCCTTTCCATTACTACCAACACCACAAAGTCACACCCAACCATATAGTCACAACCACCGCATGTGGCAGTGAGATTTCAGGGGGCTCCTGAATCAGAATAAAATTTGCAAAACCCGCTGAGAAGCTGTTAAGCACTCAGGTGGCTAGCCAGTGCTGAATGCTGTCCTGTCTGTGCCATGCAGCAGGTGTCAACTAAAATGGCTTCAAACTGGAGTTTCATTGACATAGATGTACAAATTGCATCAGAAAAGTGATTCACCAGGTATTATGGAAGAAGTTGGTCTTTCATGGGGCCTTATGGAAAAGTCCTTTGCTCAGAGGCTCATGAAATACGGATCATTACTGCCCTTCGTTCATTCATCTTTCTCCATTCCCTCCACTATCAGGTGTGGATCCACTGCTGGGAAGACAAATCTTTTCCTACCTGTGATTGAAATGTTATCACAGAAGACTGAGAGAGAGGAAGACTATGAAGAACATTTTTCCAGGAGCCTTGTCCCCAGGAGGAGCCACTGAACCATATAGAAGAGACTCACTAGGGGCTCTTGTAATACTGTTGGAGCAGTGACTGCTGCAGTCCATGGAAAGACTTTTTGTTGTTGTTGTTGTTGTTTACCTGGTGGGTAGAAACACTGTGGAGTAAAAAATTTCTGGAGGGCGAAGGAGAAAGAGATACACCAGGTGTTAGAAAACAGGCTGTCTGCCTCAGTCCCTACATACTCAGGGGCCTTTGTTCAGCACCTGTTCTTTAAGTTTTCTCTCAATATGAAGATAAAGGAGAGAAAAGTTATGAAACAAATATAAGAGGAGAACTGAGTCTGAGCAGAGGCTCTTTCCCTAAATATTGCTGTTCAGTGAGCAGCTGAACTTGTTTGCCTCTGGCTTCAGTTCTGCAGCTGAAAAAGCCCATGGCTCTGAGCTTCAACCACAGCTGTCCCTGCTGTTGGTATGTTCACTATGGGTCTCACCTCTTTACTGTTTCTGGTGTCTGCTGGTGACACTTACAGGGCTTTTAGAACCAAGCCTCTAGCTCTCTGTCAGCTTGGGCTGGAGTTAGACAGTGGAGCTCAGAAGAGATTTAAAGGGCTCTGAAATACAGTGATATTAGATAAATCTTGTTTCCTTATGCACAACCTAGAAATTATATTCAAATAAGCCATATGTATGGAGAAACAGCCTTCATGTGTTTGCCACTTGCCAGTTAGAAAGCTCTCTGTGCAGTGATTTATAGTTTATTGCTAACCACACTCTCATTGAGACTCAATATTATTTCACACCAGAAGGTTTTTGCAGACTTTGAAAACATTTGGTTTCGGTCTGATGGGACTTCTGAATCTTTCAGGGGGTTGCTGGATTTGTTTTTTGTTCCTTCGGTTTAGAATTACAATCTGCATCCTTTCCCTTAACCTCCCTCGCCACTTGTTCTCATTATTTATGAAAATATGGATATTATTTTCCATGCTTATAAATGTTTCTTCTTCTTAAGAACCATAATCAGAAAGGATTTATCTGGCATTTGAGGAGTCAGTCTAGGTGGGGTTTGGGGCTCTGTTTGTACTGGAGCCTGAGGTCCACAGCTAATTTCAAACAGTTGAAAAATTAGAAGGAAAGTGGGGCTAAAGTTTCAGTTGGTTTATTGAAGCAATCACAGATAGGCTCAAAAAACAAGTATGGCAAATCTTTCACTTCCTTTGACTACTCAAAGACTTATTCTTGTTCATGCATACTGTCAGTATCTATCCATAAGGTTACCTATGTGGAATTGCCCAAGAAAAGAAAAGGTACAGAAAGTATTATGTTAGCAGCCTAGAATATGGCAGGACATAGAGCTGTAAGCATCTATATAATTCTATTTGGATTTTATAAATTCTATTTGGATTTGTATATAATTCTATTTGGATTGATCAAATCAATGTAATTTGCACACTGATGGGTTTCCTTAACTGTGTGAAAATGGTTACATCTGGCTAAATGCAATTATCCCCTGATCCCAAAACCCTAAGTCAAAATAACGTCACAAGATAATTGCTATTATTATGAAAACGGGATGTTTTTTAAAGGTTAAAGGTAAACACTGAGTAGAATAAGAGGAAGTTTTCTTTCAGGGAAACTTTCATCACTAGTTTCATCACTGGAATAAGTATTGTAATGTTATTTCTTTAACACATAAAAGTATTTCACTTTTTACGATATTTGTAGCCCAGTCAGTCAATCATGATAATCCACCACAAAGCTTCTCCTGGCAAGAGCTGGCAAAAATAACAATTATTCTCAGAAGCATATATTTTATATAAAGTATATTTCATATTTGGTGATAAAACTATAAAACATGACTGTTTTGAAATTACTTTTTATTGTTGTTGTTATTTTAACCCAAGAATCCCCCAGGAAATTTCAGTGGAATTGGAAAATTCCCAGCAAAATGTTTGATTTGGTCAAAAAGCTTCTTCAAGATTAGATGAAAGTATTTCAGGCAGTTCTACTGTAGACTCCAAATTGTGTCTTTAATCCAATAAAAACCTCCATTTAATGAAAGCCATCTGCAAGTCATATCGTTGTTACTCCTCACCCCATTCTTATTGTTGCTTGAAGCATCTTTCTCTTGGCAGTGTCAGCCAGTGGCCACCAGTTTCCAGTAGAAGCCTGGTAGTTCAAGCATCAGTCTGGCAATTAGGACATCATGGTTTTTGCTACCTCTCACATTCACTCGTGCTGCAATGCTGAGCCAGTGGTGATCACTGTGCTGCTCGTTTTGCCCATCTGATAAGAGGATACTTTATCTGCCTGCCAGGTGTGTTGTAGGAACACAGCACTTAATGTTTGCAAAGAGCTGCTGCGGTACTTGAATGCAAGTCCTGCAGAAGGGCAAAGTTTCATAATGGAGTTATAGCAGATACTCAGAAACCATACCTGATATTTTTCTAGCCTAAAATATTTTATTCAGGCTTCAGTGAAATGAAATGCTGGATAAACTAGCTTGAGAAATCTCTAAGTCTTTGCTCCCACCCCTGTTCTATGTCTCACAGTCCACTTGTGCTAGGACCTTTTGATGGGATCACACTGTACTTATCAGTACATTGACCTGAATGAGAAATGATGTTGGTCAGGCAAGACTTATTTTTAGCTAGGTAAGTTTCCTGCTCTGGTTTCAGCATCTCCCAGAAAAAAATCATAGCGGCTCAACTGACAGGACAGTGAATTGCAGTACACAGACAGTCCTTAAACTATTATCAGTAAACCACATCACTGAACAGCATCACAAACAAGTCCCCTCTCTGATTTAAGTGGTTCACAGTAGTACCTCCCTGCACGCTAAGAAAATGCATGAAAGATGGGAGAAAGGAATCGTAGTGTTTCCCTCTGCAGAGCTGGGGACTCAGAAACACGGAGAGCAAATGACTCACCAAAAGCGAATCAGACACTAGTTGGAGAGCAAATAATGAATGCAAGTGTCTTGTATCTCAATTAGAAAGCCCATTTTCTTCCTGTCTTGCATTTTAGATAGCTTTCCAATTGTTTTCACTCTTTCCACATCTAAAGCATAGCTTTGACTCAGTTCTGATTGAAATTTCCTGTAACTGAGATACTGCAGGTAGCATCTGGGGAGCAAAGACTAGGGAGCAAGCTGCAGTTTTACAAAACGGGGGAGATGTGTATGGCACAGGAGTTCAGGAACTAAACCAGGGCAGTTTGCTTGGAAAGTAATTCATTTTTGTATGCACTTAAACTCCCACAAAGAGAAGAGGGGGGTCTTTGAAATAATTATCATCATATATATTGCTGTTATTACAACATGCTCATATAAAAACAAACTATGAGAAGAGTATAGAGTAGACTCCTAGTGAGAATGTCATTATTGTGGCAGTTTGTGAAGGCAGCTTCAGATGTGTCCCTGAGGGTCACTCTGGATGAGTGAGGATGTGGGCTGCATGCCTGGCTGTCACAGTACTTTTTAAAGATCCTTCTCCAAAAAGTTCAAAAGAAAAAGTTCTTCAGTTGCTGGAGATCTGAAGGGATGGACCTTATCTTTCAGTCTCCTGTGTTTCTTTCTTTTTTCTTTTTCTTTTTTCTTTTTTTCTCAATTGTTGTTTTTGAATATATATTTTAATTTTTCTTTTAATTCTGTAGATATCCATATTTTTGAAGAGGTGACACTAGGGTAACTTTTGTGTGTTTTAGTCTTCATGCATAGTTGTCTCCCTCTCAGCAGCATTTTCCAAGAGTTTGAAACAGAGGAGGACTGGTGTGGCAGAACCATAAAGCAGCTCCCTGAAAACAGTTACAGAGAGACAAATGCCAAATCCTTCATCATCACTGCAACATGCTGTTGAGCAGGAGGTGTACCTCTTCTTGGGAAGGGGAGTGTTTTGCCTTGACATCAAAAT
The DNA here is from genome assembly GCF_009819795.1 of Aythya fuligula. Lineage (NCBI taxonomy): Eukaryota > Metazoa > Chordata > Aves > Anseriformes > Anatidae > Aythya > Aythya fuligula. The sequence continues at coordinate 44,223,757 of NC_045561.1, forward strand.
GACAGCTCTAATTACCCCATACATTTGTGATTTGCTTTGGAAACTTATTTTGACGCACGCAGAGCTAGAAATTGGAATAGCTTAAGGGAGAAAGGAAACCTGTCACAGATGTGAGTGGCAGAGCAAGAACAAAAGGTTGTGCATTTCCTCTCTGCCACCACAGCTCTCTGGGTTGCCATCTTTTTACACAGCAAACCAGGAAAGGAAAATTCCTGAAAGCAAAGCTTTGTCGTATCAACAGTGATAACATCTGACAAACTGTACAGATCTTCCCCCCTCCTTTCTCCTCTCTTTTGCAAAGGCTGGGGCTAGGCCAGCAATAGAGTAGCAGGTCACTGACCTATTAGCCTCTGCGATCGTTTTACCCCAGGCCCTGAATGATGTCTGCAGACAGGCCCATTGGGAAAGAGAGGCACTAAGGTCACCACCTCCCCACTTCCTTTTCACTGCTATCTCTGCAGCAGCTTCTCCAGGCTTGACTTCTGCATGAGTAATTGATGTGTTGAAAGTTAAGCATGTGCTTAAGTGCTTTGCTGGAGTGGGGCCAGCATGTGCAGCACCTGGCAAGGTCTAGTCCCGGGCACAGGAGGGGCCAGATCAGAGCAGCTGTCTATATCTCCTTGTGGAGCTGCTGAGAAGGACATTCCCTGGACTTGAAAACCTTCTTCACCGTGGGTTTCTCCCTGCCAGTCCAGCCCAGGGAACTGTATGCTGCCCATAAATGTCTGCAGAAATCCAAACCCTTTTAAAATGTAAAATGATAGCTGTTTTCCCCTCTGATTTCCTAAAGAAATGAGCCATGTATCATGGTCGACATATGCTTGGGTTGTGTCTCACAGTCCTCCCGCCTCTCTGTTTTGAATCTATTAGTCAGTTTGAAGGAGGAATAACAATCTCCAGGAATATTAAGTTCCTCCAAATTTCTTTAAAGTAGATGACTAGAAAGACATGCTAAAACAAAGATCCAAAGGATTCTCCAAGTGCTGCAATCTCAGAAGCATCTTCAATGATCAGACATGTTAATTGAGCAGCCAGGCAGTATTAGCAATAGTGTGTACAGAATGACTTCTAGGTCCTGCTTATCTTTAATCTGAGTGTGTCATATATTGACCTGATTCTATGTGCTGGGATTTCTGGGAAAGAAAACTAAAAAACTGTTACCTCCTCACTACCCCAAGTTTGCAAGAATTGGAAACACTGACCTAGGGTAGAGAGCATGTATGGTGGACCTCTTGCTCCTTTAATGTCGCGGAGTAAAAAGACAAATAATGGCATGGTCCTATTCTGGACAGCAGGGGAAAACAACACCTGGGAGGGATGTGCTTGGGTTATAAGTAAGGTTATAACTGTCCAGTGTCCTGTAAGTGTTATAGGATATACAGTACTACACAGCAATCAATAAGATAGGGGGAAAAATAAATAAATAAAAAAGCAAAAGAAAAAAAAAAAAAAAGAGAACATTCCCAAACACACTCCATACAGCTGTTCACTAAAGGCATAAAACTGCCTAAAATCATGGCTGTGAAATGGTTAAACCAGCAGTCACAGTTACTAACCTATAGTCAGAGATTTTTGAAAGGTACTACTGGTATCAATAAGCAAAGCAAAACAAAAGGAAAATAAAAGGTAAGTTCTTTCCATTTGACCAGCCCTCAGACATACTGCACAAACTGGGGTAGCTTTTTGCTTTAATCTAATCTTTTCTGAGTTTGAGTGAGAGTTATATACCTATTTTGTTTTAAGGAAACAAGCCAACTAGAAGAGTTCTTTGAGTTCTTATTTCAAAAAATTTAACATACCTTAAGTGATATGTTCAAGCACTCTCCTAGCAAAGTGAGAAACACCAAAAGGAATTCCAGAAAGACTGAAGTTACTTCTCCTGTAAACAAGAATTGAAAACACCATCACTGATCTTTAAATTAAGGAAACTGGTACACAATACAAAAACATTGCTGTTTCTGAAAAGAAAGAGAGAGAGAATATTTTCAACCTTTGTGAACAACTCAAATGCAAATTTAGTCGAAAGAAGTTTGAAGAATACTTCCAAAAAAAGTCGGAAGAAGTTTTTAGAAGTTATTCAAAACTGACAGTCAAGTACTTACCATTGTTCTTGGGTCATTCAGTGTTAGGGAGAATGATGGTTTTGCCCACCTTACAACTTACATGTAGGCTTTCTGTGGAAGTACAGTAACCACAAATATTGCAAATGGTAAATGAAGAGTCTCAAAGGAGAAGCTTCGGCAATTTCAACATACAGTGAGTGTAGTGAGATTCAGTGCCTCTGCTGCCTCAGGTGGAACAGTACGTTACAGGCGCCCTTCCTCCTACAGCCAACAACAGCATCACAATGTTTAGATATATTTATGTGGAAGGCCAAGTGCGAGGTTTGAAGGCCCTGAAAGACTCCAGGTGCTCCTGAAGACACCGAGTGCTGTCCAAGAGCCAGTACTGTGCTTCAGCATGTGTGTAATATTCTCTACCAAACAACATAGATTCAACCACTTGGTCTGAGATAAGACAAGAGCAAAGCTTCCATTTTCTGTGGTTTGCTGAACACAAAGCACGCTTGAATTAAACTAACCTGTAGCTGCTGATTTTAACTTTAATTGTGGATGTACTGAAACAAGCAGCTATTTCTCTTTCTCTTCAAAGGGAGGCAAAAGTGGAAGCAAACACAATAGTGTTCGCTTTTAATTGTACTTTTAAATTCCTTGACTATGTACATAAGCCTGGTTCAGCCTCTGGATTCATGGCTAGGAGTCAAGGGAGGCAGAAGTCTAAGGTAGATACGGACTTGATCCAAAGTCCACTGAAGTCAATAGCAGCACTTTCACTGACCGTGGTGAATTTTAAATCATGATGCATAACTATAAATACGAAGGTTCACTTGAAGTTGACATGGGAAAATACATGTGAAGTTAGTAAATGCAAAAGGAGAAGTTGAAACAAAATCATGTTATTACAGCATGAAATATTAACAGGAACTTGTATTTTTTGAAGCAATACTTTTTTTTTTTTTTTTTGCTTTTTTTTTTTTTTCCCTCTGCATTGTGCTGCTCTGCAGAGCACACATGGCACACTGCTGTGATTATGTGTCCTAAGCCTCTGGTACCACTCACTGACTGATAAAGAGGTCAGAGGGGGAGTCGGGGTGATGATAGTGGAGAGAAATGTTCCAGAAGAAGTCTTACTAAGGGCTGTGAACTGTGGAAATCCACTCTCTCACTGTCACCAACTATTAGCAGGACCATTAATAACATGATGTCCAGTGTATAGGTGCATTAGCTGAAGTCTTGCTCTAGCAGTGGACCTTCTACATGAAGGATGGATGGGTGTCTTTATACTAAAGGATCACAGTAACCCTGTGCTAAATTCCCCCTTACCTTTATTCTGACTTGGAGGGAAAAGAAATACATCACACACAGTTTTCTGAAGCAATCATTCCTGAGAGGTTTTTTTAAAGTCTTCAGTGCTTACAGCAACTGCTGTACCCAGTGATTTTAACACTTCTGCTTCCAAAGCTAACATACTGAATGTACTCTATTTAAGGGCTTGTAAATACTTGTTATTAGGTTCCTTTGGTTTGAAACTGAGTCATCTAATAACATTTCCACTCTCGACTGGGTGATTTGGGTCCCTGCAGAAATTCTATAAATTGCACTTGTGCATGCAGTGGTCACTTCCGAACATGGCGGTGATATTTCACCCCAAGATTTACAAACAGGCCAATTTCCAGCTTTACAGAAGAGCACCCACTTCAGAGATATTAAAGCTTAAATCTTGTGAACTGACAACACTACAAGAGTATATTGAAGATATATAAGTATATATGGAAGGAAGATATATGAAGTATATTCAGGAGGAAAGTATTAATGTGATTTTTTTTGGGGGGAGGGGAGGGGGGTGGCAGGGGGCAGAGGGGAATTATCTGAGAATTGAAAATGATATTCACAGCAATACATACTTTATATCTTGAATTGTTAGCAAGGATGTAAAAACACTGAGTGTTAGAGGAAACACTGAAACACTTATGAATATTTTTGGAGCCCTTCCATCATGCATACATATGCATGCCTGGGGCATGTGTGAAATCTTACTGTCACTGTAGTTTCAATCTATTATAAGATCTAGGAGTATCATGTTCAGCCACGTCAGAGCACAGGGTTGGCCTCCCTTAACCTCTCTCTGCAGCTCTCCTCACAGAGCACCATGGCAAGACAAGTCAGCAGGTAGACCGAATGACCAAAAGCAGAGCCTAAAGTACAGCATGTACAACAAGTAAAGCCCTGTTGTCTCTCAGGAAGGACGAGTATTTGATGAAGATGGGAGACCTAAGACTTATTGTTAGTTTTTCTTCAGATGAGTCTTATTTGGACTACACCCCGTGACCAAGCTCCTCAGAAGAAACCTGCCACGTGTTGCTGAGAATGGATCAAAATAAGCAAGACAAAGATAGAGAGGTCTGGTTACCTGATGGGTAGAGGACAAATAGACAGGGATATGTCTCTCAATTATGGAAAGCCACAAAGACGAATGTGTTGAATTTGCAATTTTAATCCCCCTGAATTTTAGCTTGAGTGGATAATACTGATGACAGTCTCTTTTCTTGTCAAAGTTAGCATGACAGTCTCTTCTCATTTCTTCTTTTAGAGAAGCCAGAAGAGAACTATGTCTCTTTCTATGTCTCTGCCATGCCACTTTTGCAAGATCTTCTCTTAGCAGCTGTGCTAGATGTTGAAAAGGCATAAGGTTAAATACCCTACCATGTGCAGTGTATGGCAGTGCTAAAGTGATGGCTGGCTGTGGGCTAGAAGGGGAATATACTTCTAGGAATGACATCTGGATTACTAATTTATGGCCAAAAAGAAGCTCCATATTTTGATTTGCCACATGATTTGCCTACCTAATTATAAATAAATAAATAAAATAAAAAATATATATTTAAAAAAAAAAAAAAAAAAGGAGAAAGTTCTGTTGAACTCCAAGCTCAAGGAAAGAAGACAAATATTTTCCCTCTTATCCTGGAAAAGAAGTAGGCATTGTCTTTCAGTATGCTCTCCTTAGCCTTTGCTATTCACCCTTTGGTTCCTAAGCTTATTATAAAAGCTCAGTTCCTCTTGTGAAATTACTGTTTTATGCCCTCTCTTTGTCTGGGCCTGTGACATAGCAGAGGTCCTTTGTCGTTGACTTGCAAGCTGGCCAGATTGAAACCAAAGCACAGCTTCTGCCTTTCTAAAGCTGCTAGCTCAGGCTCTCTGGCTTGCAGAGCTGCTATTAAATAACTGTTCTTTGGGAAGTTGCTAGTCTAGTATCAATCTGGGAAAACAAACAAACAAACAAACAAACAAAAAAAAAAAAAAAAAAAAAACAGAATAACAGCAAGTCCTGTGGTTGTGGAATGACATCACATGTGTTAGTGTCATGCTGGGCATGTTGAGTGGCAGCTGTGTTTCTCTTTGAGATCTTTCTTTGGCAGTCATGGGCTGATGTGCTATTGGAAATAGGATTGTTCAAGAGAAGTCTGTGGGAGTGATGCTAATGAATGATTCAGCAAGACTCAGATGTTTATAGAGTTGGCCCTGATGAAGGAGAATTTTGTTTTAGGAGAGAAGAAAAAACAAAAATGTCCATGAAGGTTATGGAAAATATATTAATGTGCCCAGATGAAGAAGAAAAGAGAGCTGAGAAGAGAGGAAATGTAGGACTGAAGCCAGAAGAAAGGAAGATGATAGGATGATATGTAATGTAACAACAGCACGAGGATTGACATAGGAACAGTGAACTTTGCTGCGAGTGAGTCAGTCAGAAGAAAGCAGTGTATCTATACTCTATAGTAATGATGTCAGAAGGAGAATTCAGCAAAATTCTCTGTGTCAAGTTTTCAAGTTGGTTGCGAGATGTGGTGTTTACTTAGGGAACTGGACCCTGAATGTAGGCATTGGCAAACTACAGCACAACTGCTTCTCCAAAATATTGTTTTAAGTTAAATTCATTTAACCATACACTCTTCTCACTTAGTAATTATGTACACATCTGTTAAATCCTAAAAAAAAAAAAAAAAAAAAAAAAAAAAAAAAATACACCTTTACTGTTCACCTCAGCTCACCTTTAAATGGATTTTTTTTTCCACAGCATCAACAAGGAAAAGACATCATCTAATACCAGCTGCTTGTCAAACATCTTGTTATTTGTGGCTTGTGAATAATTGCCTGTCATCTGCCAGCTTACCTCAGTTATGGTCTGGACACCTACAGAGTTGATAGATTGTCCTGTTGGCAGCCCATGTGGCATGTAACTGCCTCTCATCAGGCTTGATCGAGGAGATCTGCATTTATCAGTCTGCAGCTCTTTAACCTGCTAACACCCATTTTTAACAGGATAACTTTGTGCTTGAAGTGCCTGGGTGAAAATAGATGATGTTTCTAAACTGAACTACAGCAAATTCAGAAGGCCACCATGAGGTCACATTCTTTTCTTAGAGTGCTTTGATCCTAATACAACATCTTTGAACTCACTGTTTTTTCTCCTCTGCAAAAGTGTAGACCAGAATCACAACTTCTCTGCCTTTTCTCTCTAACATAACCTATGAACTTAGGAATTAGAAATGGAAAAGACTTTCAGGATCATAGCATAGCTGTGGTAGGAAGAGACCTGTGGATGTCTCTAGTCAAGCCCCCCTGCTCAAAGCAGGGTCAAGAGCAGCACTCTCACGGCCTTGAATCTGTATCCTTTCCTTGTAAGTGCATAATCAACAACCCAGACCTTTGAGCTTCACCTGTGCAAGTAACCTTTGTTGATGTATATAATCCACCCCTTTCAGTGAAAATTACTCCTGGCAGTGGGTGATTGAAGAGTACAGCTTTGAGCTCACTGCTGGCAGAAGGCATGGCAGACACCAGACTACCTCCAGAGCCACCTCTCTTTTTTTTTGCAAAAGGTCAGCAGGGATATTCTTTTTTATCTGTCATTCTTAGCAGAGACATTTCAGCATGTGTCACAAACTCATTGACAGGAGCTTTGTATACCAGTGAATTTCATTTCCTTGATTGGCTTGCCAGTATCCCAACCTGTTGATTTTCTGGGCAGGATGTGTGGCTCATCTGTTTTCTCAGGCCCTTGCCTAAGAACATGGTGGTGAACATGTCTAGTTTATCCTGGAGGGGACTCTGCACTGAGTTGACACAGTTCAACAAGACGTCTGTTTTATTAGCAAATTTCTAATGGTAGCCAAAGGCTGTCTGGACACATTTAATAAATAAAAAAGCAAATAAAAAGCCACTACATTTCATTTGAACTTAATTGGCATAGGAAGATCTCACAAGGGAGCTATGTAAGGTTTTATGGGGGGTTATTTTGACAGAAGCCATCATTTGTTAAAAGACAGAAAAAAGAGAAATAATTAAAAAAAAAAAAAAAAGCCAGAACTTTGTTTCTCATTCACACTGCTCTTCTAAATTACAAATCAGCAAATGATGAAATCCAGACATGAAGGGATACAAGTATTCATTGGCTCTGAATGTAAATTTGTATTTTTACTTGTCATTTTCATTTTTTCAACTCTCAATGTCTGCAATTATTTCAGAACACATTTAGATTGAAAGAGTGGAGGAGATAAAGATATTTAGGTTACAGAGGGAAAAGAATAAGGAAAAAGACGTTTAAAAAAATAAGAAATATGAGTGAACAAGGATATTTGAGGTGTTAGAGAAGTATGGATGATTTCTCCATAGGCTTGTTTGTGCTTTAGTATGCTCTGTACTTACAAATCAGTGCTCTCAAATCCACCATATCCCACTTATCTTGAATCATGTGAAAGCTGGTATCTAAAATTGATGCTGAGTAGGGAAATAGCATTTAACAGCTTCAGTCCAGCAAACCTTTTCAATATGGGGTTCTTCAGCTGAAAGAAGATGGGGACTCTGTCACTGTGTACTGAAAAGTTCATCCTGAAATAGACTGCAATTTGCAGTACACATCATCCGCTCCCCTTCTAATAAAATATGCTGTCCACATACAGTTTTTACATTTATATATACTTACATCTATATTTATAATATGGTTGCCTTTTTTTTTAATTTCTCTGCCATCATCAAAAACTTCTTTTACTCAAAAATAAAAATAAATAAATATTAAATTAAATTAAATTAAATTAAATTAAATAATAAAATACAAAAAACACTTTTTCCCTGGCAATTCCTGGGGTCCCCATGATGAAGCCTTTCCCTTGGACTGCACTGACACCTAGTGTTCGTATCCTTAAAGCAAGACTAGCCTGTGGCTTTGATTTGTGAGTTTTTGAATATTTTCTCATTAGTACGCAATGCCAAATAATGGTGCCAAGATTGTTAATGCAGTCACACCACAGTGTTTGTAGTGTTTTGGAGTTCCTTTAATGCGAACATTTGTGTGAAAGTCTGTTTTGGCAGTGTTGGGCTAAGAGGGGCCAGGGGCAACAGGAGTTTTGTCACATACCCATGATGTGAGTAAAAAAAAAAAAAAAAAAAAAGCATCATCTGGGTTCCTGGCTTAAGGAGGCTTTCCAACCAGTGCTGCCCAGGTCTAGACTTGCAATTAGTTGTATAAAGACCTGAATGAAGGTCATGAAGGTCTCATAATGGCCACCATGTTTCAAAGACTGCAGCATCTAAAGAAGTATCCAAGCTAATAGCATGAAATGAAGTATTTGGACTATCTCTAATGCAGTTTATAATGTAGGTTACAAGGCAGTAGCTCCAGTGGATCACCAGTGCTCAGACCATTTGCTCGCCTTCCTAATGCTGTGAGAAGGGCTGGCACATACACACTAGTTCACAACCAAAACAGGGCGCATGCTGGAGCCAGGCTTTTCAGGAGGGATTTTTTTGCCCCATGCCTTGACCACTAGCTCCATGAAGCTGTTTTATGTCTGTAAATGCCTTCGTCTCTCAACCAGCTGTTGATGGTACCATTTTCTGGTGGTAGCACTTAGTAGGACACGGATAGCTGTTGGCTCAAAGGAAGCAAAAGTGATACTAAGCCAGATGGCCATCTCTGACCATGATTACCTTCATAGAAATTGCCTTTTTCAGGGGAAAAAAAAAATCTGAAAGGGATTTCAGCTTTCATTCTCAACAATAGTGATGCTTCTAATTGCAGTGGTTGTTGACATAAGCTAAAAATATATTTTGTGTGTATCATACAGAATCAAAAACTGGAAACCAAAGAGATGGATACACTTTTACAAAAAAAAAAAAAAAAAAAAAAAAAAAAAAAAAAAGCTTTTAAGACAATCTTATCCTTTTTGAAGACAGACATGACTTACACAAATTTATGATTTCTGTGCTTAGAATTGTCAATTGCTATTTAACATCCATGAGAAGAAAATCTGATAAGGGACATGTTCCTCTACTCATTTTATTGTTCTAAAGCACAACAGTACTTCATAAGCATGCACTGTTGTTTGTAGTCTCATCCAAATTAGAAACAGTAGTTCCACAAGATGGTACTAAGGAAAATAAGAGATGGACAGGTTTACTGTTCTAGTGGCTTGGGTTCTGCTTCCCTCAGGGGTATAGAATGTTTTTGTTTCCCAAGGGCTAATTGCTTATCTTTTCTGTGCCAATCTTCCTACCCATAAACTGAGGATAATAGTGCACCCATGCTGTGAAGTTAATTACATGTAACAATATTTACAGAGCTCCATGAAATCTTCTTTGAGCACCACAGATGTTCGAATTTCTGTAGAATGCATTGCACATTTTCATATATTTGGCTGTGCTCCTTTAGATTGTCATGCTTTGGCCTCAAAGGACTTTGTTTGAGCTGTGGCAAGGAGCTGTCACACAGAATGTCTGGAGATGAAAAACAACATCCATGATGTTCTTTCTCAGCTCTTGGCTGAACAGGCAGTACAAATGGCAGGCTCCAGCTATGAGCTGCCAGCTGCCAGCCTCTGAGGGTACAAGTCTGACTTGTAGGAAACTGGTCTCACCCCCTGTATTGGGTTTACATCGCAAGAGCTTGGTAGCAGGGGGGCTGCAGGGGTGGCATCTGTGAGAAGAATCTAGAAACTGCCCCATGTCAGATCAGAGCCAGCTCCAAAAGGGACCCACTGCTGGCCAGAGCCGAGCCAGGGAGCAATGCGGTGTGGGCCTCTGGGAGAGCAGATTTAATGAAGGGAAAACAAAAACTTCTGCTCTACAGCAGCTAGGAGAGGTAAGTGAGAAATGTGAGATAAAGAGCCCTGCAGCCCTCCAGGTCAGTGCAGCAGGAGGGCAGGAGGTGCTCCAGGCAGGCAGCAGCAGTTCCCCTGCGGGCTGTGGAGAGGCCCCTCGTGGAGCAGGCTGTCCCCCTGCAGTCCATGGGTCCCCCATGGAGCAGATCTGCACGCTGCAGCCCCCCCGTGGGTGGAGGAGCCCCCGGTGGAGCAGGTGGATGTGGCCTGGAGGAGGCTGCGGCCCATGGAGAGCCCCCGCAGGAGCAGGCCCCGGGCCGGAGCTGCAGCCCGTGGAGAGGAGCCTACGCAGGAGCAGGGGGCCTGGGGGGAGCTGCTGCCCACCCGTGGGGGACCCGTGCTGGAGCAGTTTGCTCCTGGGGGATGGACCCGGTGGTACGGAGCCGTGTGGGAGCAGCTCTTGGAGAGCTGCTGTCTGTGGGCAGCCCCCACAGGCTCACTTCAGGAAGGACAGCATCCCGTGGGAGGGACCCCAAGTGGAGCAGGGGCAGAGAGTGACCGTGAGGGAGCAGCAGAGATGAAGTGCTAGGGACTGACCACAGCCCCCATTTCCCGCTCCTCTGGAAGGTGTTTATAGTTTGCTTTTAGTTTCTCACTGTTCTGGTCTGTTAGTAATAGGCAATAAATTAATTAATCACACTGCACTGAGTCTTGTTTGTCCGTGGTGATAATTGGTGAGTGATCTCCCTGTCCTTATCTCAACTCTTGAACCCTTTCCATCATATTTTCTCCCCCTTTTCCTTTGAGGAGGACTAAGAGTGGTTGTAGTGGAGTTCAGCTGCCCAGCAGGGTAAAACCACCAGCCTGCCAAGCAAACACGTGTTTTAGGTGCTTCAGAGTTACAAAGCACTGCATTTTCTGTCACTTAATGCTTTATAAGACAATCAGATGTGGCCACAATTTTTCATCACATATACCCTGAAGTATGAAACTGAAAAAATGAGACCCATCATGGCTGATATTTTATGTTTTTCATTGCTACAACAGAATCGAGAAGTATTTCTTAGTGATAATAATAGCACAGAAGAGAGTCCTCGCATTTCTTTTGGCACAGGAAATCCTACCCACATGTTGCACTGCAGTGCAGAAGACAATGGGAGAACATATCCAAAAACCTCTCCAACATTTCTTTCTGCAGAGTACCCAAAAGAGTGACTAGCTATGCTGTCTGTTCACAGCTGTTTTGGAGGAAAAAAAATGCGAATAAAGGTTATACTAAATACTTAGCGAGATTAGTAAAAATAATGCAATCTGCTACACTTGACAAACTTCAAAGGGAAAATGTTCTCTCTCTCTCTTTTTTTTTTTTTTTTTTTTTTTTTTTTGGGGGGGGGGGGAGAGGGGGAAGGATCTTTAAAGCTTCTTGGTTGTTTATCAAGATATATTTAACAAGTCATTTCATAGTCAGGTGATTCTTCGACATGGAACTATATTTATCATGCCAGTTTTTATATTCTGCATTTTTAACATTTGTACGGATTACCATTGCACTACATAAAGAACAAAACTTTTGTTCACTTCAGGAGGTACCATCTGGTTTGCATTTGGTCAGGAGGATGAGGCCCAGTCTCAGTGCAGCAGTACCGAGGGAGCTGCAGAACCAGGTCTGGCAATGCCTTTCCATATGCACAACCCCACTGGCCCCAGCAGCCTCACCCAAAATGCACCTCACACCTGGGCAGGCAGGGCTCTGTGTCCCCACTCCTTTTAGCCTAGATTTGAACAGCAGTTAATAATTTTTGCCCTCTGGTGTCCCTTTTGAAATACTGCAGCAAATGATTTAAGAACGTGAGAATGTTTCTTAAAAGCATTGACAGCTGTATATGGTTATTTTGCTACTGCTGGAGCATACTGAAGGCAAAGCCTTACTGAAATCAAGGTGCAACAGCTTATTAAAGGATCTGGAGGGAAGGTAAAGAGGCCTTTACCTTTAAAGGTAAAGGCCTCTGCCTCTGCCTTTATGAAAGCAATGTAGATCCCTGAGACACAAATGAGTAGTCTGTTTCTGAGTAGAAATGGGAGTTGTATCTGCTTGATTCACTATTGCCTGGCTGAGCCATAGGCTAACCATTTTAATGGGCTGATTTCCCCAGCATGCTTTTGCCCCCATCACTGTCAGTGGTGGTGGGAGCTGTATATGCTCAGCATAGCTAAAAAATCTTTTGCTTCTCTGTGTTTTGTCTACCATAAGAAAGTCTTACAAGTAAACATTTAAAAACTATTTAGTAGGAAATTCTGTTTTTGTTACAGGATTTCTTGTGGCAGACATTTTAAAAAACAAAGACTCTGGAGAGGATATATTTCCCTGTGTGTTTACAATAACTTGTATAACTCTCCTGTTTAGTTTAGGGAACTTTTAGTTTCATCTCTATCAGATTCTATGAGCATTTTCTATGTTCAGTCAGTACCATCAGCTTTTAAAACTGGGATAAAACAAAAATGCCATAGTCTAAATATTCCATCCTCTTCTGCTAATAAATGGATTTATTAGTACCATAAGTGCTCTCAGCTAACAAGCTGACATAGTTATAGCACCAACAAAATGAAACCTACCTGGAAAAAATGAAGAGATAACATGAGGTATTTTAAACACTGGTATTAAAATAATATCTCAGTCATTTTGAGTAGAGACTATGTAGTGTGGTTTCTTCCTATCTTTGGGATTGCACTGTAGGATGGCACAACAGGTTAAAACTGTCATGTGGTGTTAGGAGAGACTTCCCAGGCCCTTGACTCCAGCTAGGAGTCACACTACCATAGTACCACACAAATATTCATCCGGGTGACACCTTCAGCTGCTTAGAACTAAGCTAGCTCCAGCACAAGTGATCCCTTGCCGAACACCATTCAGTGATGTCCAGGGAGATGTATGTCCTGGGGCAAGTTATCCTACCCACTGCAAAGCAATGCTGTAGCGACAGAGATTTGCTGTATCTGATGCATCTGATCAAGTCTTTCCTCTCAGAATACACTGCCTGTAAGTTCTTATGCTGCCTCTTAGCTCCAAGTGCAGGCACACATGACAAGCAGGCTTTCAGTGGCTGCATAAAGTGTCCCTAGAGCAGACTGAAGCACAGAACTGCAGTGTCTGACAAAATTCATGCAGTCTGAAATACACTAGAAGTTTTCAAAGACAATTCACCAGAGGTGGTTTTGCAGTGGTGCAAAACTGACTGTTTCAAAACAAAGTTTCTTGAGGTAATATGTTCCAGCTGATTCTTCAGCCAAGTTTACTTGTCTCTGATTGACTGTTTGCTCCATGTGTGTGTGCATATACATTACACAGGCTGAACATTGACTTCCCCTGATCTGCTATGCAGCTGGGAGCCATCATTGACCATCTGCTGAAACCTGCAGGATATTTCACCTGTTCCCTTCTTCCTCCTAAGATGGCAGAAAACTTGGCACATTTCTAGTGGTAAACTGAAAATATCTTAGTGGCTGCTGGTGAAACAGTGACTCTGTGTTGCTGTAGGACAGGACCATACTGCCCAACAAGTTGAGAATAAGTACATGAATGGTAAGATTTGCTCAGAGTGATTTGTTTTCAGAGATGAATTGCAGAAAAAGCCACACAGGAACATGGAAGACAAGGATGTATAGGGGGCATAGTCCTAACATGGATGTGTAGGGGTTGTAGCCTTTATTGCTAGATGAAGCTTGGACCTCTGGTTTCATGACAGCAAACTTCCTGGAGTTCTGCCCTCTTACACATGTGAGTCCTGACTGTTTTCTCTTTCAGCTCAGCAGTTTTAACCCACTCACTTCAGAATTGATCATTCCTAATGGGATGAAGACAGAGACTGCTCTGTACCAGTGCTGGTACAGAGCAGTTTGGCACACTCCATCCCCATCTTCCTCACCTCTCCAGAATCTCAAGTAGGAGCACAGTTGCTGGAGCCCCAGTGGAGACTAAAAGGTGATTCAACCCATCTAAAATCAGACTCAACCTTTGTCACCCAGAGGGATTTATTGCTTTTAAAGAAGTGTAGAGAAGGCTTAGGATGCTGCCTCCAGTGCAGGTTACTCAGACAATCTTTAACTGGGACGAAACTGGGACTCCCATGTGGAAGTGCCCAGCACCTCTCAGCATGCCAGATGAGGAGCAGCTGAAGAAATGTTCTCGCAAACATCTATATATAAAATGTAGGCAGGCATTCATAATGTCATAGAGTTAAGTGGTTTTTAAATTATGTTTCTACGGGAAGTCACTAAACTGAGTTTCAGCACAGATAAGCTGTTAGAAATCAGCATTTCTTTCTGTTTCCCTGAATCATTTTGCACAGAGCACAGAGAATTATGCTGCATTATATTAACCATTTTGTACACCATTAGCATTCAAACACCTTCCCAACAGTGTCTTAGCCTCCTGCCAACATTTCCCCTTAAGCAACCAGAAGACCCTGCTTCCCAGGTTGGCACATTTCTCCTCTGAGAAATGCCAGAAATTCCAAGCTGGGTTGCAATTACCAGAAGGGATGTTTTGAGCCATTTAGCTGCAAGAAATTCTGAGGTGAAGAAAGCATTTTAAAAGTGACAGGATAAAAATAAAATTTTAGTAAAACCAAGATTGTTCTTTTGGCCTTGTGTAGGCAGACCAGTATTAGCAAGTATTTTATGGTACTGAATGATATTCTGGAGAATCAACACTATATATTCTAGCTTTGCAAAAGGTTTGTAAAAATGATTAGTATTTTAAGCTGTTTCCATCTGGAGAGGCCCAGATGGAGACTCGTAAAGAGCCTGCATATTCCAAAAGTGCTGAGTATGAGGGAAAGATGAGATCTGACTGTGAAGTTCAAACAAGCTGTACATAGTTTCAAGAAGCCCCAGGGCTCAGAGTCTAAGACAGAAGAGTTCTTGGACATGTCTGGAAGCAGAGTTTGGGTGTCTAGAGACCTTTAAGACATAATGGAGTCATTTCACCTCTGGTGTAAGGCAGCACCTGAGCAGTGGTTTACAGGATGAAAAATGTTACATTTGTGTATTTTAAATCTTGCTTAAACTCAATTTAAGATATTAAATACTTTGTGTCCTGTAAGTCATATACAGCCTCTTCTGAAAACAAACATAAACTTCATGGAGTTAATGGAATTTCTCACCAGGAGATAAAAAATCCAAGTGATTTTTTTTTTTTTTAATATTAACTTTGTGTCATATTTATCAGCAAGCAAAATCATAAGATTTCAAGATTTCTCCTGCACTTAGAGAAGATAAACCATCTGCTTAGCCTTGGTGAGAAAACCTAGGATTAACACCATGAGGAGTGTGCAATCAGTACTGATCAGCTGACATGCTATGATTCACAACATCTTTTAAAATACGGCCCATTTTCCACAAAAATAAGTGGTGAATAACTTATTTTCAAATGAGACGTCCTCAGAGTCTCAGGAAAGCATGGGTACCCCCAGAAGGTAATATACCAAGACAGAGTTCTAACAAAAGACTAATGAACTTTCTACTGGAAGAAATCTCTTTGTGGACTAGGAAGACACCTAGACAACTAGCTTAACCTAAACACATAACTTTAGGTAGCTGAACTGAGGTAACCTGAATACCACCTTATATCATTCTGTAAATACAAACACAAGTTTTTTGCTATATACCATGAGATCTCTAAACATAATTCTGATTGATAGATATTATCAGTACCAAGAGCTAGAATAGTTTTTTTCTACAGCTACCTACAAAGAAATATCATCTTACCTTTCCAGGAAAAAAAAAAAAAAAAGTTTTTTGGGGGGTTTCCTTGGATGTCTCTTTCATAGCTTTCAAACTGTTTATCTTTGTAGCTGAAGAGATTGAAACTCTCCATCACTCAAGAAGACCCAGGTAATTAATCTATCTTCCTCATTCCCAGCATCTGATATAGAAATTTCATAGAATTATATTTCTCTGTACTATTGGTAGAGGTGCCTTCTATAGGCTTTAAAGTTTTCCCCAAGTAGGCTTCCTGTGAAGTGTTTTTGTGTCCTAGCTCCACTGAGGAGATCTAAGAGGTAGAATAGGTAGGAAAGCAGTGCGTAGAGATTCCTCCTCATGCAAGGCTATTTTTGCCATACAAAACAATACACATAGGCCCCACTGCACTCACACTAGCTTCCAGACAACTCTAACAGGTTTGCTGACACAGCTTCTGAATCCATATTTGTAAGAGTGAGCGTGCTGGGAAGATATGGTGTTATGAGCAGAAAGAGCATGTCCTGGGTAACCAGCCCCAGTGGACAAAAAGATATTGAGCTAAGAAAGCAGACTGTCTAATAGCAGGGTAGCAGTTCCTACATGCCTATCTATTTCAGACACTTTGAAGAAGATGCTTTGAAGACATTTTTAATCTGAAGACCAATTTGAGACTGGTCTCATAGACGTCTCAACAAAGCTGAAATTACATTCTTGTGTTTCAACACAGCAGGGGTTTGGTGTTTCTAATCATCATTTTCCCAGATGAGTAGTGGCTGAGCTTCTGAACTTCCAGTTCCAATCTGACTTGTGTCTTTGCCTCCCATCTGAATGAGGAGTGATAGATAAAATCAGACCAGAGGCCTCGCAACCCGGACAAGGATGTGCTTTCAGAGTTGGGTACCAACTACCCAACCATTTTAGTGACAGAAAGCCTTAGAAACTTGTCATCTTGAACACTTAGAGATCTGAAACCTTGGGTAGCTCAAGGCATGGGAAACTCTATTCTTGGGATGCCAAAAAGCCTCAGAAGCCCAAGTGAATGTGTACCTTTCATGACAAGAAAAGGAAAGGAAAGGAAAGGAAAGGAAAGGAAAGGAAAGGAAAGGAAAGGAAAGGAAAGGAAAGGAAAGGAAAGGAAAGGAAAGGAAAGGAAAGGAAAGGAAAGGAAAGGAAAGGAAAGGAAAGGAAAGGAAAGGAAAGGAAAGGAAAGGAAAGGAAACAAGAACCTTGGCTTCATTATAGTACACTATATAAGTAATGAGGAGTGAGAGGCACATGGAGTTTAGGGAACCTTGTTTTCCCTGCAGTCCCAGGTTGGCTGATGGTGAGCAGCATGTCTGCAAGGCTGGAGATATCTGAAGTTCTCTGCTGGAACTACCACACTTCTAATCCCTAAAGTTCTTCATGAGTCTGGGGCAAAGTACCACAGTGAAGGTCAGGCAAAAGTGAGATTAACCTGTTTGATATAATTTAGTAATTTGAATGACACAGAAATCACCAAATGTAGTTTGCACTAAAGACCCAATAGAGATTTCTCTTCTCCTTCTCCCTTCTACCCAATGTATGAAAAAAGAAGACAAAAAAAAAAAAAAAAAAAAAAGAAAAAAAAAAGTTATTTAAAATCAATGTATTTCATTTCAGGAAAATTAAGATTGCCATTGAAAAGAGCTCTACCCCACCTAAACTATTATGTATGTGGTTGGTATCACATTTACACTAGCTAAGCTTCTCAGCTAAACTCTGTGTACTTTGTGATATGTGGAAATAATCTGACAGTGTGTGAAGAACTTACTTTTCAAATGTAAGCTTAGTTAAACATTTTGGCCTAATATATAATATATAACATTTCATGTTACTGCAATGCAGTTTTCAATTCCATTTATAGAATTTATATGTTACAGTTAACTCCTCAGTTCAGTCCTGGGCAGTTTAAAGTCCATGACAACATATTGGGCCTTTTTTTTTTTTAATTTTGAATTTATTCATTCATGGCCAACATTGTCCAGACAACTTAAGAACAAAAGCAAACCTCTAAGAGCAGTCCTGATTTTGCTGAAGACTGGAGATTTACACCTCTGTGCAGACATGTGGACTTTGGCTGCTGGGGATCATTATGGACAGCACTGGACCTATGCCTTGTTCATACAAGCTGCTTGTGTTTGTGAAGCCTAGCTTCTTTAGCACATTTTTCTTCACAGCTGGCAGAAGTCCTCCTGTGCAAAAGGATTGCACTAGAACCATTTAATATTCAAACTCATTTTTTAGTCCTTCAAAATATATTTCAATGTATATGGTAAGAGATTCTGACACAATATTTTCCAAGAAGAAAAGGGCTTTTTGACTGAATAGAAAATTTTATGCGAAATGTTCCAGTTCTTTTCCAAAACTGGGTTTTGGTATTTCAGGTTTCAATAGAAGCCAGCAACCATACTGCATAAACATACAGCTAAAATAACAGTCTTTTAATTCCACTTGCAGGATCAGCAATTTCCTTACCATTTCTATCTTGAAGTCATTGAATTGATCTTAAGGGGTCATTATGACCTGTTATACCTAATTTCACTGATACACTGACTGAAAGGTGAAATATGTTTTACTTTAAATAGCATTAACTTCAGCTCCTTTGATTCCTCATGCCTTATTGACTTTAGACATTCATCACTGAAATACTTGTTTCATTCAGCTGCAGAGAGAATTCCCATGCCACTGCCAAGGAGAAAAAAAGTATTCAGCAATAGTGAAAGTAAAGGTGCATTATGTTAAGCAGAAAGCATTTCTTTTTCACCACTACCTTCCTTTCATGACTTCAGGTTTATATTTAATAGGGACCTGGACTGTGACTCAATGACAAAGAGACAGAAGACCACTGAAGCGTAATGTCCAAGCATTCATCTGGGGTGAATAACAAAATTCTGAATTGTTTCCAGCTCCTTAGCTGCATTTAGTTTTCTTTACTGACTATGGCAGAATAAGATGGAAGAAAGATTTTCTATATAGCACGGAGATACTCAGAGAGTTTTATTAGATTTAAATTTTGGAAGATTTTGATTCTGCAAGTGTTTTGTCATGCATGCATGTGGTAATTAAAGCCATTTATATCCATAAATACATGTTCTGTCAGAACCTTTGCTATCTCTATTTTTGAAAATAATATGAGCTTTTTCATAACAGTCTGTCTCACTGACACATTATCCCTTTTTTCTCCTCCAAAAAACATGAGTCAACAATTTTGCCACTCCATTTTACAAACGATTAGTACTCGACATGCCTCGCATTTGAATTGTTTTACAAATAGCAACAACCTTTCTTCAAATCTGAATAGGTATTCAAATCCGGATAGGTATGTTCTCCATATTACAAGGAAAGAAAATAAATGCAACTGTCCAACTCATAAACCAGTTTTAAATGGCCATTTTTTCCCTTTTAATACCACAACTTTAATGTCCTTTTACTGAATCATACACAGCTAGCATTTTTTCTCCCAATATAAGCAAGTCTTCAGGCAATTGCACCAGTGTGATTGCTATGTTGTGCTTTGTCCAGATTATAAAAAAATATATCAGCAATAAATAAAAGCTAGAAAACACTGCCCAACAAAATGTCTAAGGACTATGTCCAGCCTATCCTGATGTTTCAGTCCAGCCTTCCCTGCTTCTTGATAGCAAAGGTATACATTCATTATTTGTCAAATTATAAATGAGTTTCTAGTTAAAAAAAAAAAAAATGCAATAAACCTTAAATTATTATTGCCATACTTAGGGCTAAAGCTCCCTTTACAGAAACACACCCAGTTCCCCTCCCCACCCTCAGGCTAAGAGGCTATAACTTCTAGCAGATCTACAACTGGCCAGCACAGTTGCCACTCTCCAGGTATCAGGCAGAAGGATGCTGTCAGTGCACACACAGTGTGTTGTGTCAGCCCTTTTCCCTTTCAATGGTGGGGCAATGTTGCCGCTTTGCCTTTCTGTGCCTGCTCTGTTCCATTTGAAGGATAGCCCTGAGCTGGGAAAGCTGTCTGGAGCGTGCATGACCCAGCAGGCAGGGAGCCTGCGGTGGGTAAAAATTCAAGGAGATGCCTGAAAGCACCAGCAAATGACCAAGCCAAGCTACTGAATCAACAGAAAAATTGTTTCTTACAGACCCAGAGGCACTGGGGTTGAGGTTGCACAAGACAGCTGGGACAATCCAACAGCTTGCTGCCACCAAAAGTGAGTATTTTATGTGCTGCTTCAAAAAGCTGTGAGTGTCAGTCAAGCTCTAGTTGAGCTAGGGCAAAAGGATCAGGCAAGTACAGTCAGAACAAAGAAGTAAGCCTAGCCTTTGGGGCAACCACTAGCTCAAATTTCTCAGGAATATTCAGCCTGTGATGAGCCTGCTGCAACCTAAAATCCACTAGATGTTGCTGGACTGAGACAAAGAAAAAATGTGAGAAGAAAGGTTGTTTGCTTTAAAGGTCTGTCATATTACTCTGTTCTCAATCAGAACATCAGTTTCTGTATTTTAAAAGTTGATTGTCCTCGTTTAGGTATACTTAAGCATAGCCTTTAGAAGTTCACAGCCTTTTGTGTGATTCCAATGTGTTCACTGTACTGGAAAGATCAAGTCTGGTTCACCTCTAAGCTTTGGACAACACAAGGTCCTTAGACAGATCATAAAATCATAGAATCACAGAATTGTTAAGATTGAAAGGAATCTTAAAGATCATCCAGTTCTAACCCCCCTACCATGGGCAGGGATGCCACGCACAAATTCAGGTGGCCCAAGGCCACATCCAACCTGGCCTTGAACACCTCCAGGGACGGGGAATCCAACAAACAAACAAACAAAACAAAACAAGATCCTAAGGTGCATTTCTTTGATATTTTCAGCATTTTTTTCCCCATTTCTGGTCAGGCTTTCCCCTTGTGGACAGTCTCCTTGCAGACACTGAAATGCACACTGCTTTATCTTATCTAGCTGGCTTTTCATGTTACCACTTCAGGAAATAGTAAAGGACATGTATTAAAGAGTAGAAAAAAAGCATTGCTGATCTAAAATAATTTTGCTAGGAGACTTGTCTCTTTTCATCCATGGAAGCCCAGACTTAGATGAAGTTCTGTTCTTTTGGGAATGAAAACCTACAAACACAGAGTCATCAGGTTCAACAAACAAGTCTCTTTGTACAGGGCGATTTCACGTTTTGCAGAGAAGTTCAGAAACTCTGACTGAGAAGTGGCCTGTGAATAGCCACTGGAGCACTCTTGTCAGCAAGGGTTTGAAAGTTGTGCTTACTTTAGATGTCTTTTCCTTGGCTGAATTACATCCTGGGTGGATTTCGGCTCTGACTGCCATTAATACATCTGTCTAAGTTTCCCATAATGTAGAGATCTTAGAGCCCTCTGATTAAGGGAGATTGTTTTTCTACTGCATACAGGGACGTGATCTTTCTGCGGAGCTGGAAGTGCAACATGAACTGTTGCTGCAGCTTGAAGATGATAAACAGAAGCTGCAAGAGCAGGTGGCTTCCCTTGAGCTTCAGTTAGAGACTGCTAGGGTGGTTGAGAGAATACGCCATCAAAGATGGAGTAAAGAGAGAACCCAAGAAATGAGACAGAAGCAAGAACTCAGTCATCTTTTTCCGGTAAATTCATGTACTGTTTGGATCTGTATCAACATTGCATTCATTTGTTGTTGGGGTCATTGTTGTTAGGTATTTTATTTTAGGCGGCTAGTTCTCATTGGTAATGCAGTAACTTTGGCTTCCCTATAGGGAAGCTAGAGAGCTGAAAATAGGTGCATGAAAGTGCCTCCGGGTGCGTCGCGTGATCTGTGTGCATGAGAAATATGCTGCCTTCTCCTCACCCCCTTCAATACAGAGATGGGAAAGTCTGTTCATACTAGCTTTCACCTAAAAATAAGAGGAAGAACAGTGTTTTTTCTGAAGTAAAATAAAGGAAAAACATTTAGTTGTTTCTGATGCTTCCTTCACTGAGTGGGGCTGTCTTTTTTCCATTGGGTATGGGAACTGGCTGTGTGGCGTGGACATGTTGGGGCGGCAATGCCGTTCTCTTCCTGGTTCTTGAAGTTGCATTATATCTTTCAGATGCCGGCAGTCTCTCAAGCCAAATCAGAGCAAATCAACATCCAAGAAATGGCTGTTAGAAAGTATCAGGAACAGCAAATCGCAGCTCTGAAATCAGAAGTGCAGAGAACACAAAGCTTGCAGCAGGAGACTCTGCTGCAACTAGCACGTGTAGAAGCAAAACTAGACAGGTCAGACCAACAGTATTTGATGCAGAAGGACATTAGAAGATGCCTCACAAATAAGTTCAATAGGTGAGTACGAACATTTTGTTTGTTTGTTCATTTTTGTTTCAATCTTAAACTATACGATATTGCTCTCTTCACTGCTATTCCATCCAACATCCCTGTTTTGGATCCAGTCCGCACGCTGGATGCACAGCAGTTCAAGCATGCTTCTGTTGTTTTCCCAGAGCTAATAATTTGCTGGCAGATGTCAGTGCTGAAAGGCCTCAAGAGCACCTGCCAAGCAACTCCTCACTTGCAAGGCCAGCTCTGAGAAACACCTTGAAAACAGGAGAAGACTTATTGGGCACAGGTAAGCAGCTTTACCTTCCATTCTTCAACAGCCAAGTCTTTCAGAGATGGGATTATCGGTTGGCTGCAGGCTCCAGAATTTCCATCACAGGCTTTAAAAAGGCCTGATGGTCAAACATGAAAAATCTCGCTTTGTGTGTGTCCCTATCATCCTTTGTTTCCCTTTAGTTGGCTTCACATCTCTCCAGATCTTTGCACTCTCCTGTCACACTACAGACTTTTCCACTGATTTCTTACACTTGCTCTGCTCTCGAACTAACATCAGACCCCTTTTTTTCTCTTCCAGTCACCAGCGAGCGTCAACTCAGATCTGCTGGGACTTCTCAGATAACTCCTGGCAGATCTTTAAGAGTAAACCAAGTCCAGGTTGCCCCCTTCAACACAACACAGTTATACCCCAATTATTTGAATAAAGAATTTTTAAACTGAAAAAAAAGCCCTCGTGACTGTTTGTTTTTTTTTTTTTTTTTTTTTTTTTTTAACCCAGCCTGCCTGGTTTTCCCATTGCTGTGCCTTCCTGAGCAACAGCAGCATATGTCTCTTCAAGGTTTAGTGGCTGGAGAAAGTTAAGGCCTTGGAAAGCTCCTGTCCTCTTCCTCCACACTGAGGGCTAGATACAGACAGGAGAGCTCTGAGGTTCCACGTGGTTGTCAAAAGGACAAGACACCCTATGGGATGCAGGGTTCCCGCCTGCCTTGGAGGGCTCAGGGCACTTCCCATCTCTCTGGATCCAGGTCACTCTGAATCCCCTCTGGTTGGTGAGACATCCCTTCAAGGCGTGTGGGGCACACTCCTGGAGGACCAGGAGACCATGACCGATGCTAGTGTCATTTGCCTCCAGCACCAGTGCAGAGAGACAGATGGAGACGCAATATCCCCCAAAATGCTGAGACAGTTCCAGGCCGTGCTGGGCCTGCGAGGGGCCTGGTGTGGGCAGAAGGAGACTTGCTGGAAGCTGTGCAACACCTTCTGCCTGAGAAAGCCCCAGGACAAATTGCTGAGGACGCGGGGACATTTTTCACTGCTCTGAACGTTCCCCTGACACATTGTGCTCAGTGGGACACCAGCCCCCTGGCAGCTGGGGCTGGTCCATGCTGCAGGGAGACGGTAGGCCCATCTGGTGGCTGGGGGTAGCACGCTGTGTTGGGAGGCTGGACATTGCCTGCCAGGGCCCTGGGGGGCTGTGAAGGCTCCTGGGACTCTCCTTGCCTCCAACTGGGCTGCAGAGGTGCCATCAAGGCAGCTGGCTCCAGCGCCCTTGCTTACGGGTGAGAGTACAAAATGAGGAGGTTTTGTGGCTGCATGGTCACCGGCTGCTCCCCACAGCCCTGCTCAGCCCCATGCACTGCTGGGGACGTTCCTGTCCCTGCAGGCAGGCCTGTGCAGTTCCCTAGTGTGCAGCGGCTGTCAGGCTTGGCCCCAATGCCACGGGCCTCCGCAAGGCTGTTCTCCCAGGGCTTCCTTCTCAGGGCTTCTCAGACCTACAGGTGCTGTGGGCTCTTGCAGCCATCACAGCTCTGTGGATGCTGACATGTCCACAGGGACACTCCTCAGCCACACAGTGCCATGGGCCAGGCCCTCACCCCGCCACCTGCTGCCGGGCTGGGGCAGATCTGTAGAAAGCCCAGGCCTGGCCCTTGGGGAGGGTCCCTGGGGGCTCTCCCCGGCACTAAGGCAGCGTGACCCTGCCCAGGCTGCTGCACCCGGCAGAGGGGTCTTGGCCCCAGCCTCGGCTGGAAGGGTTGGAACGGTTTCAACGGATACAGGCCTGGCTGGGGGGCTGCCCTCCTCAGAGGGCTTGGGCAACTCCACGTCATCCCTCCTGAGCTTCCTCTTCTCCAGGCTGAACAGCCCCAGCTCTCACAGCCTCTCCGGGCAGGAGAGGTGCTCCTGCAGCATCTCGGTGGCTCTGCCTTGGACTCCTTCAGTCTCTCCATGTCTCTCTCATGCTGGGGGGGCCAGAACTGGGCACTGTGCTCTAGGTGCGGTTTGCCCAGTGCTGCCTAGAAGAGAAAGTTCACCTCTTTTGGCCTGCTGGCAGCAGAAAGGTTCATGAACATCCCAAATCACACTCTGAGTGTCCAGTAGCCTCAGAGAGACACGGTCTGGGTGTCCAGACGCCCTCCTTTATGTCTCCAGGAACAATATGGAGTCCTCCAATCATGCGTCCTGTCTGCCTGCCGGCTGTCTCAGGGCAGGCAGGGAGTGGCTCCATGAGTCTTCCTGCCTCCCTCCTTCTGTCAAACTGCCATACTGCACCCAGTCGCTGTTCCTGGCTGCTCACGCTCCTCGGGGGCTTCCTTGGACACGTGGGGGAGGCGGCTGCTGCCCCTTTCAACACAACACAGTTGTACCACAATGCTTTGAATAAAAATCTTTAAACCCAAACAAGCACGCGTGACAGTTTGTGAAAATTGTTTACCACGGTGTTTGTCCCGTCCTCACAGCCCTAAGGATCTTTAAATCCACCATTTTTTGGTCACCACAGGCAAGCCAGCATTTGACCTTCACATTCCCAATAAGCCCGTCCTCGTTCCTGAGAAGGAGGCTCAGCAGAGCACTTCTCCTTGTCTCCTGTATCACTTGGATATCACTCTGCACAGCTGCAGCAAGGACATTTGCACCAGCCAGGAGGGTGTGGAAACCAAGCCTAAGCAGCACAAATGCAGTTGTTGTAGAAAAGCACAGCTTTAATTAGTTTAGCTATGGGGTCATCACGGGCCTCTTTGCCCCACGCCTTCCAGTCAAGTGTCATGGTTCTTCCCACTTGCCTGTGTCCCCAGTGTGGGCAAAACACCGGACAACATGTGTTTGTTCATTACTTAAGAGGACAGGTCCGTAAGACCTCCAGAATTGTCACCCTGCAGCAAAGTGAGGACTTTGGCAAAGTGTCAAAGGCCTTTCTGGCCTCGCAGAACAAATGTCAGTACCAGGAAAGTCGTGGTGTGTCTAAACCCAAGCGGTCGTGCATTCCTCCTTGGACTTGCACCCAAATACAGGAGCTCTCTGACAGTACAGTTTTTTCTCTGGATGGTCTCTCCAAACAGCATGTGGAAGGGCTACATGAGGGCTGGTAGACAGGGCAGGAGGGAGAAACAGAATTTTATGCTGCGTGGCCACTTAGATCCACCTCTGTCCAAGACCACATTGAGAAGGCTTCTGAAGCCCTCCAAGAAGGGAGACTCCGCAGCCTGTCTGGGCAACCTGTGCCAGTGCTCATTCACCCACACAGTAAAGAAGTGCTTCCTGATGTTTAGATGGAATACCCTGTATTTCAGTTTGCAGCCATTGCCTCTTGTCCTGACATGCAGGAATGCACGGGGAGACACATCAAAAGGTTGTGAATGTCCCAGACCGTACACCGAGTCTTCAGTCATTTCAGAGAAACACGGCGTGGCTGTTGAGGTGCCTTCTTTTATGCCTCTAAGTAGCCTTGCAAGCACACGCCTGCTCTACTAAGACCATCCATCTACACCCTGCAGATGAGCACTGCACAGATGCTGGGAGAGGAGGGGATGATGATGATGGGTCTGCAGGGCATGCAGAGTGCCGGGAGTTTTGGAGCAGCGGCCTTGGGCAGCCCCGTGCTTCTGGAGGCACATGAGAGGTTCCTCCTTTGGCCATGAGGCCCGTGTGAATGCAGAGAGGTTACAAACACATAGCCCCCTCTGCGAGGAGAAGATGGCCACTACCGGCCCAGCCTGCTGGCACTTTAAGGTGTCAGCAAGATGTCACCAAGCCCCTGATGATGCCATAAAGAGCTCAGCGGACTTGAGGCACTTGCACAGCCCCCACGGGCACAGTGCCTTCTGGTGCTGGCAGTGCTGGCAGTGCTACTCGTTGTAGTGGTGCTGCTCTTGGCACTGGTGGTGGTTGCATTGGTGCTGCAGGTACTGGTGCTACTGCTGGTGGTGGTATTGCTGCTGCTGCTGCTGGAGGTTCAGCCAGTGGCAGTGACCTGGGCCCTGCTGCTCCCCAGGGCTCAGTTCCTCTGTTGGCCGCCTGCGCCCACAAGCATCTGCCGAGCCCAGCGGCGAGGCGAGGTGCTACAGCGCCCTCTTCTTCTGAAACATGAAGAAGATCCAGCGGCTGCTACGCAGGCTGAGGAGCGATACTAGGAATGAGGTCCGGGCACCGCACATGGACTTGCAGCACCCCATGGCTGCCTGTGGCAACTCGGCCCTAGCGCAGCTACAGGCAAAGAAGCATGGCATCACCCAGCAGGACAAGGACAACAGGTAACGGGGCAGTGCTGGGCAGGCAGGCACTCGCTGGGACATGCCTCAGCTGTGTCCCACCTCTTGTACCTATTTTTGTGCCTGTTGGTATCTGATCTCAAGGGCAGCATATTAAGCATGTGCTTAATACATACAAATCAGGGAAAATCAGCACATGCCCTGAGGACGGCGGCTGGGCTCATGATGCCTCCTTGCACACCCTGTGCTGCCCACAGACATCTCCCAGAACAACTGGGCGCCAGATCTGGACGTCATTTCTTTCCCCTGCAGCCCCTGTCTCTCTTTGCCAGTGTCCAGTGGAACCAGCAAAAAGGGTGCCTAGGTCCACTGTGGGCCGTCAGCACCTCTGGGAGTAAAGCGTCCTTAGAGGGTTCTGTACAATAAATAAAATGCAAGCCAGACTTCCAGCCAAAGATGAAATGGGTTGTCAATGCCTCATCTTGCATAGCAGCCTTGCTTTGAGAAACTGCTTGCTGGTAAACCGTAGTGTACAGGAGAAAGATAATTAATTCTAGGAAGTGTGTGCTGCTCTTTCACAGTTTGCCGTCAGTCTGGAAAGAGTGGCCAATGAAGGGCCATTATTAATGCCAATGGGCATCGTGTGCAACTGAACAAACATGCCTTCTTTCTTTCTGGGCACAGGTCTTGCGTGCAACCCGTGGGCTGCAGAGAGCAGGAAAATGAGAGAGAAGCTGCTCCATGCAGTGAGAAAGGGCCGCAAGCATCCGGTGCTGGCCATGGGGCAGGAGCTGCTGAAGCCGGACAACGTGCATCCTCTCTGGAGAGAGCAGGTAGGACTCTCCAGCATGGAGGAGGCTATGGGCAAAAGGCCTGTCACCTGCCCTTGTGGTGGGTTGCTGTGTTCACGCTTGTCTTCAGTGGAGGAGCTGAGTGGGCCAGCACAAGACACCTGTTTGCTGCTACCCAGACACGTAGCTTGGGAGGCTGCGTGGGCACTCCTCTGTGTGCTCAGTGTCCACTCAGAGAGCCATGGCCTGCCTCTCAGATTCCCCTTGGGAGAAAAAGCAAACTACCAGCACCACCAACAGCAACAACAAAAGGGGGACATTTATTTGTCTACTTCGATGCTAATAGCTACACCCGTAGAACTGTACACTTTCTGTGGGCAGTCTAAAGCACAGTGGAGACATGATATTTGGAAATTATTAGGTCTTGTGCTGTAGAGTTCAGAAAAAAATGAACTGCTAGGCACTGTCCCTGGAAAGCAGCAGAGCTCTTTAGACAGTATTTCCCTCTTTAGACAGTCGTTCCCTTTTGTCTTGTTTCTCATCACTTGGAGTGATTTCTCTGGTGCATGAAAAAGAAGTATGCACCAGACGAAAAGAGCTTCCCAGCAGGAAGACAGATGCATTTTGAGCCTGTATTGAAATAGTCCTGTCTTCAAGATTCCATGAGTTTGGAGACACGTGTCTGTGATAAGATTTTTGCTCAAAGCATGACGATTCAGAAAGCACTGTAGGCATCAAGAAGTTGTTTTAACTCACACTGGTTCCAAAAATATGTGGTTTTAACCTAGATGAGCCTGATGTACACTCAGAGCCTGATCTACGCTCAGAGGCTGCTGTCTCTGAGTTGCCATTAGATGAAGAAGAAGCTGTCCAGCATAGTAGCGAAAGCTCTGGGAGCAAGGTATGTGAAAGCAAGGGCTTTAAATCAGCATCTTCATTTTTGGTGTATATTATGCGCTGGTGTAAAATAAGACTTTTCTGTGAATAATGCCAAATTCAGAGTTGTGTAGATGAAAACTGCTTTAGAGTCTGAAGTCAAGCTGGTGTCAGTCTTCTGGTTTTATAAAATGCTTCCATTATATCCTCTTTTGAGTGGACTTGCTTAAGTTTTGTCAATGTTTATTCCTTGACTTTGAACAGGACACAGAAAGAACAGTGGAGCCAAAGTCTGACTTGCTCGCTTTCTCCCCGAGCCTCGGAATTCATCAGACCTCCAAAAGTGCTGCTGAGCAAATGTTTCAGAGAGAGCGTGAGCAATGGCTGTGTTTGCAAGAAAAGCTCTATCGCGACATCTCTGAGATGCAAGAAAGCAACAAGAGCTTGTCTCAGCAGCTGAGCAAAGCTGAAAGAAAAGCTAGTAGGCTTGAGAAGGAAGTGGAGCAATTGAAAGAACTGCTCCAGGAGAAGACATTGTTTTTACAATCAGCAGAACGAACGATAGAGGAGGTCAGGAAGCAGGCAAAGAAATGTCGTGCTCTATGCCCTCAGAAAGCTCAATTGAAAAAAGAGGCTGCAGAGAAGGAGCAACTGCAGGAGCAACTGTCCCAGCTCCAAAAGACAAACCTTTCACTCTGTCAGCAGCTGGAAGACATGCGGAACAAGGCCATCCAAGAAACAGTGAGTAATGTCTTAAAATGCAAGACTGACAAAGTGGGGAAAAAAAAAAAAAAAGTGAACACAGACAAAGAATAACATAAAGGGGAGCAGCTCAAATGTCAAAAAAGTCATTTGACATTTGAGAATTTAGCAGGTATAAGCTACTTGCATGGGAGGCCATCACTTGGGTTGGCTCTGTTTTCTTCCATTTCTGCTGGTACTCCAGAATGGTTGGGCAAGCAGCATATCCTTGCTCCAAACTCACAGGATCACAGAATCGTTTAGGTTGGAAGAGATCACCTAGTCCAAGATCATCTAACACTAACAAGTCCTAACCTAACCTCTCACCTAACACTAACAATCCTCCACTAAACCGTATCTCTAAGCTCTACATCTAAACATCTTTTAAATACCTCCAGGGATGGTGACTCAACCAGTTCCCCGGGCAGCCCAGGGCACCCAATGCCTAACAACCCTTTCCGTAAAGAAGTTCTTCCTAATATGCAACTGTGCCAGGAAGCTATCTTCCATGCTCTCCAGGAACCTCCTAGACTGCTTCCTGTGAGCTGTACTGTATTTCCAGGATATGCCTGGGAAGTTAAAGTCCCCCATGAGAACAAGTGCTGGCAATTGCACGACCTCTGCCAGCTGCTTGTAGAACGCCTCATCTGTCTCCTCATCCTGGTTCGGCGGTCTATAACAGACCCCGACCAGGACGCTAGCCTTGTTGTCCCTGCCAATCCTAACCCACAGGGACTCGACCTTGTTATTCCCAGCCTCGAGTTCTACAACCTCGAAAGACTCTCTAATATAGAGAGCCACACCACCACCCCTTCTGTGCTGCCTGCCCCTTCTGAAGAGCCTATCGCCAGTCATTGCAGCACTCCAGTCATGGAAGTGGTTGCACCACATTTCAGTGATGGCAACCAAGTCATAGCTTGCCTGCTGCACGATGGCTTCCAGCTCCTCCTGTTTGTTGCCCATGCTGCGTGCACTAATGCAGATGCACTTCAGTTGGGCCATTGCCTGCTCCCCCAGCCCTGACAGTGTTCCCCCAGGCTCATCTCTAATGAGCCTCATTTCATCCCCATGCCCCTTCTTACCTAGTTTAAAGTCCTCTCAGTGAGCCCCGCCAGTTCCTTGGCTACGATCCATTTTCCCCTTAGAGATAGGTGGAACCCGTCTGCAGCTATCAGGCCGGGTACCAAGGAAAGCACCCCGTGGTCAAAAAAAAAAAAAAAAAAAGTGCTGGCACCAGCCTCTGAGCCACGTGTTTATCAGGTGGGCTTTCCGTGTCCTGTCTGTACCCCTCCCTGCCACCATAGGGATAGACGAAAACACCAGCTGTACTCCTGCTCCCTCTACTAATCATCCCAGTCCCCTAAAGTCCCGTTTGATAGCCTTCAGGCTTCTCTCAGCAATTTCATCGCTGCCAGCCTGGACTCTCAAAAGAGGATCATAGTCAGAGGGGCGAACCAGGCTGGGAAGCTTTCTGTCAGCATCCCTGACACAGGCCCCAGGGAGGCAGCAGACTTCCCTATGGGTAGGGTCAGGATGACATATAGGGCCCTCTGTTCCCCTGAGAAGGGAGTCGCCTACAATGATTACTCTGCTTTCTTAAGAAAGAGGCAGTCTTGAGGTGTGGAGTCAACTTCTTTGCCCTAGGCAACCTCTTGGGTGGACTTTCATCCAGCCACGTCCTCACCCACCAGTCTCTCAAGCTCCCAGACCTCCAACCTGTTGTGTAAGGGCACCTGGGAAGGCAGGGCCAGTAGGGAGGGGGGTTGCCTGTGACGCCAAGCAGAGACCTGTTTCCACTCCTCTTTACCTCCAAGGAACCCTCCCTCTGCCCGACAGCGACAGGGCAGGGGGTCCACCACTATTTGGGGTTTCTCATCCCCGTGCCTTCCCTTCAGGCCTGGCAGGGAGTTGCTCCACCTGTCTATCTCCTGCTCACACTCCCTGATAGCCCTCAACCTCTCCACCTCCTCCTTGAGCTCTGCCACCAGTCTGACCAGGCCATCCACCTGCTCACACCTCACACACACGGTGTCTCTGCTGCCCTCAGATGGCAGCAACAGGCTCAGGCACTCCCTGCATCCAGAGACCTGAACTGCTGCATTCTTGAGCAGGCACTCAGTCTGGGTGGCCACAGACTTTCTAGAAGGAGCTTTCTGCCTAGCGCAGACCGTGCCTGGTTTAGCTATAGGTAGACAGCTGGTAGACAAGCGATTCTCCCGAGTGCGGAGGGCTGCTCTGCTCAGCCCTGTCCTGACTGATGTGCCACACCCTGTTTGCCCGTCCTGGTCAGCAGTCACCTCGGCGAGGATGAGGATCAGCACGTGATTCTCCTCTACAGTTTTATTTCCCTTTGCAATTCACTTAGAAAACTGAACTAGGCATAGGAACTAGGAAGTAAAAGTAAAATACAGCCTTTAGCTTCTTACATTTTTCTTCACGCCCTCCTACCATTGTTTCTCTAGGGAGCAGTCACACAGCTGCAAGAAAAACTTGCTGATGCTTCCAGAAAGCTGTGGAAGGCAGAAACATCACTGCTTGTTTCTACGAACACATGCCGTCACCTGGAGGAAGAAAACTCGAAATTGCAAGAGGACTTGGACAAGGCTAATGCTAAGGTATACACCATCTGTGAACAGGTTATTAGAGGTGAAGCTGTTCTTTTCTTCTAAATACTGCAAGAGAAGAAATAATCTGAGAACAAATGCCAGACAGATTTGTTTGAAGATGTTAAAAGTTACATTGTCATTAACACTCATTTTCCACTACAGCAAGCTTTTATCTGAAACATCAACAAAGCCAACAGGTTTCAGTCACGCGTAGGAGGCGATACCGTGCTTCCACGGCAGAGTGGAAGCCCTACTACTACTACTAGTACTACTACTCAGTACTACTACCCTACTACTCAGGCCCTAGAGCAGTGTTCCAGTGATCTCCTTTCTCTTCTTGCGTTCTCCCCTTTTGCCTTGCAAAACAAATGGCTCTTCAGGAAGCTCATTCTGAGACTTAGGGAGAAGGCTGTGGGGTCGGGAGTAGCATCTGGAGGAGTAAGAACGAAGCAGCTTGTGCTCCTTCAAGACTCGCTGTTGTTCCAATGATCTCACCCGCTGGCTGTTCTGTGATATTGCAAGGCACGCTCTCCACAACGTCTCCGGGCTTGCTTTAGTTGCAAGTTCTTTCTCCTCTCAGTCTCGGCACAAAGATGAAGCCCTCATTCTCTGTTAGTGGAGTTCTTGAGAAACAGAAGTAACCTTTTGTTTCCTGCAGCCTGGTAAGGCATGGCTTGCTATCCCTTTAGGTAAGGATGACACAAGGCCTCGAGCCTCTTGTGTCTTCTCCCCACGCTGGGAGGACATTCTCGCACAGGTGTGTGTGAGTGAGAATCATTGTGTTTCACAGGCACGGAAGCTGTATAATGATGTAGAAGGAGTTGAGTGCCTTTGCCTTGAGGCCTTTCTAGAAAGAAAGTAAGGATGGAAACCGGAGCAGTCTTGTCAGCAAGGGTTTGAAAGTTGTGCTTACTTTAGATGTCTTTTCCTTGGCTGAATTACATCCTGGGTGGATTTCGGCTCTGACTGCCATTAATACATCTGTCTAAGTTTCCCATAATGTAGAGATCTTAGAGCCCTCTGATTAAGGGAGATTGTTTTTCTACTGCATACAGGGACGTGATCTTTCTGCGGAGCTGGAAGTGCAACATGAACTGTTGCTGCAGCTTGAAGATGATAAACAGAAGCTGCAAGAGCAGGTGGCTTCCCTTGAGCTTCAGTTAGAGACTGCTAGGGTGGTTGAGAGAATACGCCATCAAAGATGGAGTAAAGAGAGAACCCAAGAAATGAGACAGAAGCAAGAACTCAGTCATCTTTTTCCGGTAAATTCATGTACTGTTTGGATCTGTATCAACATTGCATTCATTTGTTGTTGGGGTCATTGTTGTTAGGTATTTTATTTTAGGCGGCTAGTTCTCATTGGTAATGCAGTAACTTTGGCTTCCCTATAGAGAAGCTAGAGAGCTGAAAATAGGTGCATGAAAGTGCCTCCGGGTGCGTCGCGTGATCTGTGTGCATGAGAAATATGCTGCCTTCTCCTCACCCCCTTCAATACAGAGATGGGAAAGTCTGTTCATACTAGCTTTCACCTAAAAATAAGAGGAAGAACAGTGTTTTTTCTGAAGTAAAATAAAGGAAAAACATTTAGTTGTTTCTGATGCTTCCTTCACTGAGTGGGGCTGTCTTTTTTCCATTGGGTATGGGAACTGGCTGTGTGGCGTGGACATGTTGGGGCGGCAATGCCGTTCTCTTCCTGGTTCTTGAAGTTGCATTATATCTTTCAGATGCCGGCAGTCTCTCAAGCCAAATCAGAGCAAATCAACATCCAAGAAATGGCTGTTAGAAAGTATCAGGAACAGCAAATCGCAGCTCTGAAATCAGAAGTGCAGAGAACACAAAGCTTGCAGCAGGAGACTCTGCTGCAACTAGCACGTGTAGAAGCAAAACTAGACAGGTCAGACCAACAGTATTTGATGCAGAAGGACATTAGAAGATGCCTCACAAATAAGTTCAATAGGTGAGTCCAAACATTTTGTTTGTTTGTTCATTTTTGTTTCAATCTTAAACTATACGATATTGCTCTCTTCACTGCTATTCCATCCAACATCCCTGTTTTGGATCCAGTCCGCACGCTGGATGCACAGCAGTTCATGCATGCTTCTGTTGTTTTCCCAGAGCTAATAATTTGCTGGCAGATGTCAGTGCTGAAAGGCCTCAAGAGCACCTGCCAAGCAACTCCTCACTTGCAAGACCAGCTCTGAGAAACACCTTGAAAACAGGAGAAGACTTATTGGGCACAGGTAAGCAGCTTTACCTTCCATTCTTCAACAGCCAAGTCTTTCAGAGATGGGATTATTGGTTGGCTGCAGGCTCCAGAATTTCCATCACGGGCTTTAAAAAGGCCTGATGGTCAAACATGAAAAATCTCGCTTTGTGTGTGTCCCTATCATCCTTTGTTTCCCTTTAGTTGGCTTCACATCTCTCCAGATCTTTGCACTCTCCTGTCACACTACAGACTTTTCCACTGATTTCTTACACTTGCTCTGCTCTCGAACTAACATCAGACCCCTTTTTTTCTCTTCCAGTCACCAGCGAGTGTCAACTCAGATCTGCTGGGACTTCTCAGATAACTCCTGGCAGATCTTTAAGAGTAAACCAAGTCCAGGTTGCCCCCTTCAACACAACACAGTTATACCCCAATTATTTGAATAAAGAATTTTTAAACTGAAAAAAAAAGCCCTCGTGACTGTTTGTGATTTTTTTTTTTTTTTTTTTTTTTTTTAACCCAGCCTGCCTGGTTTTCCCATTGCTGTGCCTTCCTGAGCAACAGCAGCATATGTCTCTTCAAGGTTTAGTGGCTGGAGAAAGTTAAGGCCTTGGAAAGCTCCTGTCCTCTTCCTCCACACTGAGGGCTAGATACAGACAGGAGAGCTCTGAGGTTCCACGTGGTTGTCAAAAGGACAAGACACCCTATGGGATGCAGGGTTCCCGCCTGCCTTGGAGGGCTCAGGGCACTTCCCATCTCTCTGGATCCAGGTCACTCTGAATCCCCTCTGGTTGGTGAGACATCCCTTCAAGGCGTGTGGGGCACACTCCTGGAGGACCAGGAGACCATGACCGATGCTAGTGTCATTTGCCTCCAGCACCAGTGCAGAGAGACAGATGGAGACGCAATATCCCCCAAAATGCTGAGACAGTTCCAGGCCATGCTGGGCCTGCGAGGGGCCTGGTGTGGGCAGAAGGAGACTTGCTGGAAGCTGTGCAACACCTTCTGCCTGAGAAAGCCCCAGGACAAATTGCTGAGGACGCGGGGACATTTTTCACTGCTCTGAACGTTCCCCTGACACATTGTGCTCAGTGGGACACCAGCCCCCTGGCAGCTGGGGCTGGTCCATGCTGCAGGGAGACGGTAGGCCCATCTGGTGGCTGGGGGTAGCACGCTGTGTTGGGAGGCTGGACATTGCCTGCCAGGGCCCTGGGGGGCTGTGAAGGCTCCTGGGACTCTCCTTGCCTCCAACTGGGCTGCAGAGGTGCCATCAAGGCAGCTGGCTCCAGCGCCCTTGCTTACGGGTGAGAGTACAAAATGAGGAGGTTTTGTGGCTGCATGGTCACCGGCTGCTCCCCACAGCCCTGCTCAGCCCCATGCACTGCTGGGGACGTTCCTGTCCCTGCAGGCAGGCCTGTGCAGTTCCCTAGTGTGCAGCGGCTGTCAGGCTTGGCCCCAATGCCACGGGCCTCCGCAAGGCTGTTCGCCCAGGGCTTCCTTCTCAGGGCTTCTCAGACCTCCATGTAGGTGCTGTGGGCTCTTGCAGCCATCACAGCTCTGTGGATGCTGACATGTCCACAGGGACACTCCTCAGCCACACAGTGCCATGGGCCAGGCCCTCACCCCGCCACCTGCTGCCGGGCTGGGGGCAGATCTGTAGAAAGCCCAGACCTGGCCCTTGGGGAGGGTCCCTGGGGGCTCTCCCCGGCACTAAGGCAGCGTGACCCTGCCCAGGCTGCTGCACCCGGCAGAGGGGTCTTGGCCCCAGCCTCGGCTGGAAGGGTTGGAACGGTTTCAACGGATACAGGCCTGGCTGGGGGGCTGCCCTCCTCAGAGGGCTTGGGCAACTCCACGTCATCCCTCCTGAGCTTCCTCTTCTCCAGGCTGAACAGCCCCAGCTCTCACAGCCTCTCCGGGCAGGAGAGGTGCTCCTGCAGCATCTCGGTGGCTCTGCCTTGGACTCCTTCAGTCTCTCCATGTCTCTCTCATGCTGGGGGGGCCAGAACTGGGCACTGTGCTCTAGGTGCGGTTTGCCCAGTGCTGCCTAGAAGAGAAAGTTCACCTCTTTTGGCCTGCTGGCAGCAGAAAGGTTCATGAACATCCCAAATCACACTCTGAGTGTCCAGTAGCCTCAGAGAGACACGGTCTGGGTGTCCAGACGCCCTCCTTTATGTCTCCAGGAACAATATGGAGTCCTCCAATCATGCGTCCTGTCTGCCTGCCGGCTGTCTCAGGGCAGGCAGGGAGTGGCTCCATGAGTCTTCCTGCCTCCCTCCTTCTGTCAAACTGCCATACTGCACCCAGTCGCTGTTCCTGGCTGCTCACGCTCCTCGGGGGCTTCCTTGGACACGTGGGGGAGGCGGCTGCTGCCCCTTTCAACACAACACAGTTGTACCACAATGCTTTGAATAAAAATCTTTAAACCCAAACAAGCACGCGTGACAGTTTGTGAAAATTGTTTACCACGGTGTTTGTCCCGTCCTCACAGCCCTAAGGATCTTTAAATCCACCATTTTTTGGTCACCACAGGCAAGCCAGCATTTGACCTTCACATTCCCAATAAGCCCGTCCTCGTTCCTGAGAAGGAGGCTCAGCAGAGCACTTCTCCTTGTCTCCTGTATCACTTGGATGAAGAAGTTATCAGTGCATTCCAGGAGCCTCATGGATTGCTTATGCCCTGTTCTGCTGTCCCTCCTACAGCAGTTGCAAATGTTTCTTGCAAGTAATCACTTTGCTGTATCAGGAACGCAAATATAGAGTTACCATTCAGGGTTGCAGCCCTC
This sequence comes from Aythya fuligula, assembly GCF_009819795.1. NCBI lineage: Eukaryota > Metazoa > Chordata > Aves > Anseriformes > Anatidae > Aythya > Aythya fuligula. The sequence goes on from NC_045561.1 coordinate 44,260,448, forward strand.
TCATCTTTTCAAAACTTCCCTTCGACATCTGCTTCCCTCCTAACTCCACATCAAACAACTTCAGTCTGTTGACTATTCATAACCTAACACAGAGTCAGCCTCAGTGAACTAAAGGGGATGCCATAGTTCTGTGGAACCTCCATGTCGAAGGATTTACATTGCCCAGAGCAGTCTATCAGGCAGGGTTATGTGATGAAGGGATGGTAAGGGATAAGAAATAAATTGATTTCCAGAATCAGCCCCTGTCTGTAAGGGAAGTCTGAGTGAGAAAAAGCAGGTAACGCCTACCATGCTGAGCAGCAAGTACAGGAAGTGCAAAGGATGCAAAGGATTTCGGTCCTCCCAGGAACTTCAGTATGAAGCCAGCCAAGGTGTATGAGACAGCTTGTGGCATTCAAGACCCAAGAAGATGTAGAGCCTGTACCACACAGGATCACCTCTGGGGCCTCTGCTTATGGCCACAACCTGATGGCATTGGACTGTCTTCCTCCATACAACTCTCAACATAGACACCCTTCCAGTTAGCACCATGTGCTCTCTCTCTACAAAGTCATTTGTGGGTTCAGACCCACACCACAAATGCAAGTCAAGCCCACTGCGTCCTGGGAGGAAGGTCTATGTGGAGACTCCTCTCCCTTACCAATGAGCACTGCAGAAGCCTCCCTCACAGTCTCAGGCCATGAGGCAGCCACAACGAAACCACCAGATGGGTGCTATGATGCCCATGCACCATCTCTCTCCTGGAAGGATGTCAGGCACTCACTGAAGAAATGCGCTCATTTTATTTGCTTGTATTAAGCAACAGCCAGGCTCCAGGCACAGCACAAGCCCAAGAATTACAGCCCAAATGTTTAGAGGTGCCAGGTCAATCTCTGAGGGTTTCCTCTTTTCTCATGGTGACCGGCCACTATTGGAGAATCATTTTTGGGGAAGAACTTGCTGCTCTTCTGCTCATTTTCAGGCCTTGCAGTACACATTGTATTTAATCTTTGCTGCCAGCTTTGTTCTCCCTATGGAGTCTTCAAATTTTCGGTCCATTTCTTCATTCTGAGCTTTAGAGAAGAGGTCTCTCCAGCTTCCAACAATGCCTGTGTACAACAAGAAGCAACAAGGACTGAAGGTGGCTATTCCTGAGAGAGGATAACACAACAGTGATGCAGACTCACTGCACACAGAGGCAAGAAGCGTCTGTTTTATGCCCCTAAGAGGGCTAATTGCCTAGGAGAGGCAAGGTCACAAAAATAAGAAAATAAAGTCTGGAGCAAGACCACAGAGAGAATTGGCGCTGCCTGCACGCCTTCCCTCCCCAGAGGCATTTCCAAGGTGGTTTCATGCAGAGTTTACACTGAAAAGAGATGAACCTGTTTTTGTCACAAGGGAATATGCATTTGTGAATGCCTCCTTCTGAAAAGTCAAGTTATATGGGGAAATGGGGTGAGTGGTGGAGAGGAGATCAGTTAAATCCTTCTTCCTCCAAGGGGTTGGAATGGGAAGGGGCTAAAGCAAGCCCGTGTCCACAGCAGTCAGAAATCAGAGACTCCTGAGCACTGGGGAGCAACTGAGCTACAAGAGCCCGGCCCTGGCCCCAGGTCTGTAAGTGATCACCACTATTGGCACACCTGTTGAGAGAAACCATGTTGAGACTATTTCTTATCTCCTGGTGAGGAAATAATAATGTGATGCCCAGGAGGCCAACACAGCATTGAGTATGATGTTCCTGAGACCCATTAGCACACCTCCTCCAAAAGAGAATTTGTATGAAGTGACACGTGCAGTCAGAAATGTCAAAAAGCCTACTTGAAATTCAACTCCAAAGACAGAAACAGCCTTTCTCCACGTCACACCAACCCACTGTTCTTCCCCTCCAGATCAACCATCAGCCTCATCGCACAACTCCTGGGCAAAGGCCACACCAGCAGCCACCCATAAAGACAAACCACCCAGCCCAAGCAGATTTAGTGCATAATTGCTGGTATACATGTAACCTACGTAATGGTAGCCTCCACCTGTACACCTCACTTGCCTAATTGACCAGCGTTGCCACAGGGAAAGAGAGCAACACGGAAGCAATGGCTGAGGACCATGGATAGCTGAGGCACTCCGGTATGCTACTCACAAACAGCCCCAAAATCTCACCAATGGCAGAAGCTTTCTGTACAGGATGCTACAGAAGACACCCCAACCATACCTGCCATTCACAACAAGGCTAGCAAGCTCATGGCTCAGTGACTCTCAGAAGACAACTTTAGAAGGCAGATTTTTCATTTGCAAAGACTTACCCTTACGGAAGAGGATGTCCCCAAATTTACCATGGGTTTCCTTGGATTTCTCCTTCATGGCTTGGAAACTGGTCTTCTTGGCAATTCTGTGAAAATCTTCCTCATCCAAGGAGAACTCAAAGAAGGCAGCAATCTTTTTCATTCCCAGTATTGGGTTCTGGCCAAAGGAACACAGCACAAAGGTGAAGTCAAAAGACTGGGCACCATGGCTAGGTTACAAAGCCAGCATCCAGTGATGTCACCAAGGAATTCTAAGGTCTCTCACAGAGGGGGAACCTATACGTGGTGGCCTCCGGTTCAAGGCCTTTTCTTCTCCCTAAAAGCAACTGAGTAAGATGAGACTCCCTCCACAAATAGACAAGCCTGCTCTCCTCCTAAGCCCCCATGGGCCAACCCAGGAGCAAAAGAGACTAGCTCAGGAAAGCGTGCTCTTCTAAAGGGACAGACAGGCTTGACCCAATAGTTTCTACTTCCCCATAGCCCCCACATATATAAGGACAGTTGCACAGTGCATCCATCAAGGAAGAACTGGCTGAGGTACCACACCTCTTTCAGTTCCTCATAGCTTATCATCATGATCTTCTCATGGTCAATGTATTGGTTCCATTCCACTAACTGGTCAAAGTAGGATCCCCAGGCCACTGCAAAGAAAAGAGGAATAGTTGTGCAGGATATCTGTGAAAACAGCCTTTACCAAACTAGAGGAGTCAGCCCATACAGCTATCTAAACATGGCACCAGAATGGTGAAGTGGGGACTAGGTAATGTCTATTGTTTTGGCTGAGGTCAATGAAGGATCCCGCAGTTCTTGTCACTAGGTTGCACTGAACCACCAGCTCTATTACGGGAATAGAAAGATTCAGGCTTTGCCACAATCTCTCCATTCTAAGTTAGAGACAAAAGTAACACTAGTTCTCTGTTACTCCGCTATTCATCCATAACATGGGCCCGTCTGCCCATGACTGCCTTGGGAAGATATGCTGGGGTAAGATTCCCAAGCCCAGAATCCTGTATATGCACTCTAGGTGGAAAGAAATCCCAGAAAACACAGGGAAAAGTACATTTCCCATTCATGAAAGCTGCAAAGTACTCATCCCAGGAGGCGAAGGATGGCAGCACTGGCATGTTGTTGTAGAAGTGGTAATAGGAGACGGCCGTGTCTTTGGGGTTCCGAAGTAGCACAAGGACCTGGAGGAGGAATATTCATGATTTGGTTGTGATATGGTGACTGAGCAAGACACCATCTTCTCAACACATCACAAGTCCACAAACACCCACCAGACAATGACATGCCAGTCTAATTCCTTTGGTTTAGTAAGAAGTCAGAGCCTTGGCAGACCACTTGCTGGCAGCTTCAAGGTGAAAAGAGATACCTTTTCAGTGATGCCCTTGGGACACAGCTGTGAACTAGCACCAATCCAAAGAAATGAGCTCAAGGGCTACAGACCAGAAGATTTACAAACAGGCTGTGGGTGCACCCATGCTTCTGTTTGAAGCAGTTCTCATCAATGATCATCTTATCTCCTGAGGCCCTGCTGGGCTTTCGACAAGTACTGGTCTTAGAGGCAAGTCCAAGCCTCTAAGCTTATCCAAACAGGGTAACTGCTTGCCATGCTCAGTTTTCTGACACAAAAATCTGGAAGCATTTTTCTGAGATCTTAGGGGCTACTAGCCCACCGAGAGAAATTAGAGTCAGCAGAGCTACTGCTGCCAGGAGAGGATGCTTATTCACAACTTCAGCACGCAGCACTCTGCCTCTTCACCCTTGGAAATGTGCCTATGCATTGAACAGCACAGGTGAAAGTGCAAAAAGACATCTCACACAGGCAGAGGAAAGCTAGCTTGAGGTGGAAATGCTTTTGCAGTGTGACTCAAAGAGAAGACTCACCTTAGCCTTTCCTTGGAGGATGGAGAAGGGCAGGAGATGAGGATGCAGATGGGTTGAAATGATTCTTCGGGAAGGCAGTTTCTTCATCCTCTTTAAGGCAGGTGGGAGAAATAGGACAGAAGTAGCTTATTCAGTGAAGTGAGCCTTTTCAGGAGTCATGGGTAACAGGAAAATGTAAGACCAGATGAGAGTTATCTTATCCCTTGGGAAATCCCAGGCACTGGCGGCATACATGTAGGCTTCTGCTAGCCTCTGCCACAGAGCATCACTTCACATGAGACAGGTCTGAGGACAGGACACCCACAAGAACAGTCTTACAGATCCAACCAACTGGCTCCAGGCCTGGAGCCCCCAGGCCTCCAACACTGGCTGGTGTTCTGAGACCCTTGCACTGGGACACCAGGGGCAATAGGACATGCTGTTTGCACTGACCCTAACACTTGTTACTACTCTGAAGTCGTCTATTGCTCCTGAGATTAAACATTGTCTTTCAACTGTTACTACCTGTAGCAAGAGTATTGCCAATATTTCGAAACCCTGCCCACCTCATATATTCCAGGATCTCCAAACTCTAGACGTGGAAACATCTGTTGCTCCTTTTCAGCATTTATTCTCTCTTTCATTTCTTCTTCTGTATATTTAGCATCTGCTGATTCCAGCTCCCTCACCATTTCTTCAAGCCAGTTGGTTCCTGAAATGATAAAGACACCAGGAGAACGTCCGTCCTGGGCTGCACATCTCCACCTTTTCCTTTCAGCCTGGCTGAGAGGAGCTTCAGTTTTCGGCCTTTTACTCGTAAGCAGTTTGGTCTCATACCCAGCCCCCAGCTAGGCTCCCATAACTGACTGAAGAAGGGTTCTTCAACCAAACCAAAAGACTGTCAAACTCTGACAGCATCTTTGCACCAGGCTCAGCTGTCTTGGCTTCTGTGACCTGCCACAGCTGGTATGTGAGGCACTGGGCTCAAAGAACCAACTCTCACTTTTCATCTAACCTCTTCTGGGACGTGTAGGTGGACCCTCACACGTCTAAACTATTTCTGCCCATGCACAGCTCTACAGGCTGCACTCAAAGTCAATGTAATAAGAATCACCAACTCCTCTTTCTGTATATGACCTGTTAATGTATCTCTCCAAAGTGATTAGAGACAAATGTGAAGGAATCCAAAATGTCCACATGAAAGGAAACAACTTAAGAGTCCTGGTAGCATTCTTTTTTCCTCCAGTTAGATGCATGGGAATTACTTGCATTCTGCAATGCAGTAGATCTGTGGAAACACTGCTATTCTGCCCTCGTTAGTAGGAAATAGTCCCTGTATTACCCTTGCAGCAAGTAGGGTAACATCATATTTTCCTGTACTAACAAGACTGTATTCGGAAAGTCAAGGGATGTGATTATTGTGCTTTATCCAACACTGGTGATTTCGCCACTTGCACACAGCATGCACTTCATGCACTGAAGCACAAGAAGTTTTGAGAATCAGAGGAGGGTCCTGCTGAAAGCCCCTGAAACCACTGCGAGCTGCAGCAAGTGAAACACATGGAAAGGCTTGGGTTGCTCAGGCTGGGGAAGAAAAAAAAAAAAAGGCACGGAGGAGAAGGAGGTTGGATTAGAAGACCTCCAGAGATGCCTTACAACTTAATTTAAAGATCCTATGGAGAATGGTGTCACCATAAGCTTTTCTCAGGTATTACTGCTGCATTAAATGAAGGCACATGCTTCTGGATTGTAGCATTGCACGTTTGACTATTTATCCAGTGAACACTCACCTGTTTTAGGATAGCCTGCTAGAATCACATCGTCGCTCCTGATTTCAAGGGATTTCAGAGCTTCCAAAGTTTCTGGGCTGCTAAATGCAGTAGGGTACAAAATACCTTTGTAAGAAAACAGCATATCTTCTGGGGAAGTCTTTTCATTCTCTGAAAAGCAACTTTCCACTGCTTCAATGACTCTTTCTCTATTTCTGCTCATGCTTGTATCCCTGTGGAATTCTTTTCAAGCAGAGATACAGACTGTCTTTCCACAATGCAGAAGAACTTTATACAGTGTGTTAGGAAATCAGAAAGGGCATTCACTCAGAGATTAAGATACATGTCACTGATTAACTCCATTTGTACTCTGTTACCTCCTTTCGAAACTGCAGGACAGGAGACTCACAGTAGTGACATGGAGTCTCTCTGCCATGCCTGATACCAGCAACAATAGTCTGTTCTCTGCAAAGCATTGCTGTTGGGACAGCAATTCCAGTTAATATTGCTAGCATTCAAAATATTGCATGAAATCAGGGAGAGACCTATAAGTGTTGTAAGATCCTACTTTAAATATTTTTAACTGCTGAGCTACATAGTACAATTTGCAAACTAGATAACCAGCATAACTATGAGGGCAGTGGATCTCAGCCTACTTTGGTATTGACTTCACTAATGGATGCATACCCAAGGGTCCAACTTTGTTCCAGGTGCCAGTGCTATCTTCAGCCCATTATTGTAACATTATCACTCCAGGTAATATATTCAGCACTAAGGACTTGTACCATCTAAGCCATACTTCTCATGACTGAATACTCACATTCAAGACCTTCTACTTCACCATATCCTCCAGAAGCATTGATTTCATGTGAAACTCTAATACTTAGGTTCTGCATTAACATGAATCAAGTTCACCTGTATCACATTAGTTCTTTTTGTGTCTATACTTGGCCATAATTTAATCTTTGGGTGAAAACGTTCTTAGTGGGGGAGTTATTGGTATTCTGGCTGCTGCCTTTTCAGAAGATAAGTAGTACTAAGATGGAGAAATATGTATCTCGACAAGTTATATCATTGCAAAAAGTCGCATTGTCCACATTCATTGCCCAACATGGCTGCTTGCCTTCTCTGTCTTCCCCTCACACACATCCCTACCCTGTTGAATGCACAGGCCCACAGAGCATCTTTAATGAAGCAAAAGCACCTGAAGTGTTACTGCTATAAAACAGATAGGGTGAGATTTTAAGGGCAGACAGTAATTGAACCCCTAACCTTGGGATAACACAGGAGAGGATAAACTACATAAACAGGTCATTGGCTGGTTTTCCATCAGATAAGCAAGGGCATGTCTACAATTTATTTCAGACCAGGTGCTTTCAAATTAGTTTTAATCTAATTAGTTTAACAGAGTAGCAGCTATACAGCTTCCCTTGTGCACACTGTAGCACCCAGTCTTTGCAGAGATTGTTTCCAGAGCCTGTGAGGTTCAATAACAACCACATACGTAATCTCTCATCCAATAGTGCTGCAATGGTAATACTATTTGAAGCTCAACCGCTTCCCCTTACTAAATAAATGTGATACTTACATTTACTTCTCAAATCCCTGTGTGCTTGGAAAGTCTCAGTGCAACTCAAGGCTCTTGTGCAGTATCTGTCTGAAAACCCCAAAGCTGCCATTAAACTACTGTAAGATTCAGCCAGTGAGAATGAGGAAGGTAACTCTAAAATCTGGTGTGGGTTCAACTGAGGAAAAAATGTCACAAAAGGAAGGCAGTTCATGGCCTCCCTAAGCAGCAGCACTCTCAAGTTTAGAATGACCTGCAACCAGTGGCTTTAACAATTACTGCCTCTGTGTTATGTATGAACCTCCTATTACTGTAAACCAGAATAAGATTTGACTTCCCCCCCCCCCACTTTCACCAAATTAATCCTTGCTGAGTGTGATTCTTCGTCTTTTCTTACAATTCACTCACTGGCTTTCCCCCATTAAGTACTTCAGCCTTTGGTTTGTTTGTATTTTCACACTTACCTTTACTGAACTTTATGTTTTCCAACCTTCTTCTTAATTTGTCATGATCTTTTGAATTGTTTCCCCGTTTTCCCCAATACTGTCTCATTTCTGTTCTGGTCCCCAGACTTAAATATCAAATAACTTAAATTCATATACTATACATATACTAGTTTGTCCACAAGAGTGTTAAAATAATGTTGAATACATCCAGGCCTCTCCACTAAAGGATATTGCTTTAACTGTCCTCCCAGTTTTGTACTGATCCAGTTTACGAAGTTGTACCTTGAACAAACTATTGCAATTAGTTTCATAACAGCCATGTAAACAAGTGGAAATTCCTGCAAGTGTTGCTGCCTCTAGATGCATTTTATGACTGTTGTTTGGATTTCTAGGAACTCAAATCTACTCTCAGTACTTTAATCACCTTACATAACCCATTTAAGTTGCTATCTCTACATATGAAGCTATAAATCTGTTGATCTAAGTTGCTTCTCTTTTGGTGTAATTTCAGAACCTGTCTGATGCCAGAATTACACAAATATTAACATCACAATTTTGCTTTTTACTAACCTTTATACAGATAGAAACATTGGTTTCAGTGAACCAAGTGCAAATTTATATATGAGAAAAAAAAAATAGGGATTTTTTTTGTGTTCTACAGAGATAATTATTTGTGATCATATGTAAAACCAGTGCCTATGATTGGATCATGGCTGTTAATACCAGTCTGTAATTTGAATTCCAGATTGAAATTCTGCATTCAAAGACATTAAAATACTTAAAAATTCTGATCTCCATGCTTCTTCATTCTATTTCTTCTAGCTTTCATCGCATTTGTCCTGAAGTCACAGGAAAGATATCCTTTGTCATTATTTAAGGTTGCATCAGATCCATATTTTGCTAGTGATCTTAGTTGTGAAGATGTTGCCTAACTTGAGGAATTTTTGGAAAAAAAAAAAATCTCCATATACTAAATAATTTCTAAATAGTCTAGAATGACTGTTTGGCTGGAAGCACAAAAGGACCATTTCCTTCCAGTGATAGCTACTGAAACAAGGCTGTCAGGTTTATTTGAATATAGTTAGTTATCATCATATTCAGCAAATAAATGTAGCCAAAGCAAGCCAAAGAACATTAAAAGAAAAATAAACAAACATATAAAAGAAAAAAATGAACAACAACAAAACAACTATTCATCACTCTCGCTGTAAAGGCTGATGCAGTGTGATTAATGTGATTATTACGATAATTCCAAGATTCTTGGATCATTCCAGCTTTCTAGTATATGTTATTCAGATGATCTGAAAATGCAGTGGAAAGCTCTTCCTATAACCACATTTAATTGCTCTTCAGGCTTTGCAGTACACGTCATACTTCAACTTCCTCCCCAGTTTAGTTCCTGCTATATGTTCTTCAAATGCTTTGTCCATTTTCTCATTCTGATCTTCATTGAAAAGACTCTTCCAGTCACTTACACCACCTTCAAAGAAGCAAAGAAATTATTGGAGAAAAAAAGAAAAAACAGCATAAGGTCCTATTTTTCTGCAGTTCTTTACTCCAGAGTCAATTATGACTGACAAAATGGAAGATCAGGAAGGACTGATTAAAAATCATCTGTCTGGAGGCAGAACTGGGCTTGTGCTCCCTTGTCAGCTTCTGATTTTATCCAGTGACACCTTTAATGTCAAATGTAGAAATAGATTCTGACAACCAGGTTAGCCCTCTCATATCTGCATCACCTACACTGCACTGCAAAAGTAGTCTTCTACTATCTTGCTTCTCTCTATTACCGATTCTTGGATCCTTGTCTTTTCTCTAACTTGTTAGCATGAACAAGGGGTTGACAGTGGCCCTTTCAGGGCACTTACACTCTCCCAAAAATTTAGGCTGAGTTTTGGCCCCTTTCTTTTAAAACGCCTGCCCTCCCCAGGTAAGCATCTGGTGGCTGAAGAAGACTCAGTGAGGAAGACTCTTGGCCCATATAGGGAAAGTAATTCAGACACATGACTACTCCTTCCTGCCAGTCATCTGTGGGCCTCTAAAATTTGCTGTATGCTGTTGCTTCTCCCATGATGGCTGCAGTCCCTTCCTCACGAATGCTCCTTGACTAGTTCTTGACAGCATGATGTTTCTGCCTCTGGGCCTCTTGGAGCTCCCTACCTTTGCGAAAGAGAATGCTGCCCAGTGCCCCGTGGGTCTTCAGCGAGTTCTCCTTCATGGACTGGAAGCTGCTCCTCTCCACCACACCCTGAAGCTCTTCCTCAGTCAGAGAAATCCCAAAGAAAGCAGCGATATTTTTCACTCCCAGGGCCCGATTCTGAAAAGAGGAAGGCAACATACCACATGACATTCAAACAGATTACATTGCTTTTTTTTTTTCAAGATGTTTTCATGGCCCTGCATGCCTCTGTTAGCTGCATATACATGTATAGAGTATTCAGAGTTCATCAAGACTGGAATGGTGTCTAGTGTTTTTATTCTCCATTACTGTTTCAGATAAGATATGAGCTGTATTCTTATAGATTACAGAAGGCTGTGTATAATTTACAGTTGAGACAAATCTACACCATTTGGAGCTATAACAGCTCCAAAAAAATAATTACTGAGGATTTTGATTTACAATGATTTGGGCTGATGCTGCAGCTAAAGAGAAAATAAGAATCATGTTCACACGCACACAAATATATATTAAAAAGTTTTTAAACTGGAATTTCATTTTACCCTATTCCTAAAACAATAATCTTTCTCATACTGTATGTATCATGCAGTTTGAATACACTATATGAATATAATGGTTTATTGGTTAGGAACAATTGTTCTTTGAAGTATAAAATACTTGTTACCTCAAGAGGTAACCTCACCTCTTTTAGTTCTTCGTAAGTTATTGTCATAACATTTTCATCAGCAGCATACTTGTTCCATTCAGAAAGATAATTAAAGTAGGATCCCCAGGGCACTAAATAAAACAAAATAATCCTAAGATGAAGAATAAAATAATATTAGACAAGCTTCTTATGATATTAAACAATTTTTTGTCCTTGGGTTGATCCTTCCACCATAGCCATTATGTTTATGCCTGAGTTTACCCCCTTCTGGGATAAACCCCATAAATCCCTCTTTATGGGATCTATGGGGTTTTGCTCCAGACTGTTCCGATTTCTGTCATAGTCTCTGGACCAAAGCTAGTCCAGTGTGGCTCTGAAGGATCTGCCTTCACACCAGGGCCAGCAAGGGAGCAGGGGGTCTGGCTCAGAACCTCTGCAAACACCTCCACAGAAACGCTCCTCTCTAGTGTGGCTAGTTTTAAGCAAAACCTACCTTGTCTGCTTCTTTCCATTTCTGTGCAACAAAATTTCTGTGCATTTCTGTGCAACACAAAAACTGGAGAATTTATGCAGTTTTAAACTAGTGGGATTATTTTTTATTTTTTTTTTTTGGCCAGTTTGGCAAGCTGGTGTTCAGATGTCTGTGTGAGCACAGGATAATGGACAGTGGAGAGGAGGAGGGGTAAAGGGGATCCAAGAGCAAGATAAGGAGGAACTGCTTCTTCCAGCAAAAGTAACAGTTTGTGCAAATTAAAGCAGTTTGTGTAAGTGCAGTTCTGATGAATATCTGTCTTCAGTCAGTAAGACAAATACTGTTAAATTCACTGCAAATTTCTCACTTTCTTTCCTTAATCACTGCTTTGTTTGCTGTAAACTAAAAAAATGCAAGTGAATCTGATTTACAAAATGCAAGGTTTTTAGATAAAGTCAAAACATTGAATAATTAACATAAAAGAATATACTGTACTTTTCTCTGTCATGAAAGCTATGAAGAAATCATCCCAGGTCTCATAGGAAGGAAGAAGAGACATGCCATTGGAAAAATGATAAAAAGATGTAGCCACGTCTTTTGGATTGCGAATCAACAGCAATATCTACAAAATAAAAATATTTTATTTCTACAGTGAAAAATAACAAACCATAGTATGAAAAAAAAAAAAACCAATACTCTTCTTTAGAACTGCAGTCTGGGGAATTTCTAGTATGTCATATGCTATTTGCAGTAGTAACAATTCTTTTCTAAATCCAGTAAGTGAAATATTTTGCTTCACTTCAGCACCTTGTGAATATGATTGCCTATAGTTATCAAAATATCTTTTCCAGATTAATCAAATTAATTATGCAGAATCTAAGTATGATTTGCCCAATACGAGTATTATTCATCATTTAGATAGAGAGGAAAAAAATCACACAAATACATATTCTCTCCAGAACTTAACACATTTGTAACAACATTGTGGAAAGCCTTCCATAGGAAGTTGTGTACAAATACATTTTTTTACTGCTGGAGGTTTTGTTTTCCCCCACACCTGCCTTGTGGATACTGAAACAAATGTGTCAGTAAGGATGAACTGAGACTTACTGAGATAAATGGTAGCTATCAGTCAAGTAAAAATGGCCAGGCTAAACACTATGTAAGTATAAGAATGATTTTGAAATTTGGCCTAAAAGCACTAAATTGGCTTTCAAAAGCATTTGTAGGAGTGTTTGCTTACAAAACATTCAAATCATCACCCACCTTGGCTTTACTTTTGAAGATAGACCTGGGAAGATTGTCAGGAAGAAGATGAGTAAATATAACTCTTCGAGAAGGTAACTTGTTCATTCGCTTTATTAAGAATTGGAAGGAGGAAAGTAGACAGTTCAATTACTACAAGTATTCTGTTCCATTGGCCTGTGATAAAACATTAATTTGCTAAATTTATCAACAGTTTTTGGCTGATCAGAAACACTTATGCTTTATGAGTGTTATCCTGGGATCTTAGCAGTCTACCCTGAGTAGCAATAATCTTCAAAAGCCCCTGAGAATGAACGTTTGGAAGGAAGATTAACCATTACTAATTCTCTTTAGTGATAATGAATTTAATATGTTCTGCTAGACAAGGTATGAAACTGAAAGGTAATATCCAGAATCTAACCGGGAGCATGGGAAAGATGAATGATCCCAAGAGAGAAGGGGGGATAAAGAAGAGGTAGTAGAAAAGACAAAAGTCATTCTTTCAATATTTAACTTTTCATGAAACTCTTCATAAATACAGAAAATGCTATGCCGAATTTCTGTAGTGCTTGTATTTCTAATGAGTATGTGCTCCTCTCAGGCCCTGTAGAGTGTCCCTTTATCCCTCAGCATTTTGCAACATAAATGAGTTTCAGCCTGGCCAGATGAAGCCTACAGAGACATGGAAGAGTTCTTATCAAAGGGTGGAGTATTTCACACGCCATATATTCAGTGTTTGAAGCACCAAATTTTTAAAATTTTAATAAGTATTCTGTGCCCACCTCAAATTTCCCAGCATCTCCAACTTCAAGGTAGGGGAATTCTTCTAGGTCTTCATCATTAACACTTTCTTCATCCTGCGTTTTCTTTTCAAATGTGGCTACCAGATCACTTAAGATCTGACCCACCCAGTTTGTACCTGGGAGGGGAAAAATACAGAATTGCTTGTAAAGCCTTGAGAAAAAAGCTGAAATGTATCTGCCAGCAGCCAGGAAGTAGGTAGTACTAGCAGGTGAGTTGCCTGATCTTCTTTCTTGTGATACAATATCACAGCTGACTGTCTGGACAATCACCTCTCAGGGCCCTACCTTTGCACCTTTGAAGGTTACACTTCTCCAACTTAGATGGCTAAATACATCATAAATTAACTTGTAAATTGTAAAATAACTAATTAAGGAGAAAAAGCACTGCATGCACTAAACATGCATTAAAGTAATAATTTTTAATTGTTACAAGTGGGAATAGGGGTGGTGAACCTGTACCTCAAAACCTAGTAAATTACAAATGTTTCCTGATGTGCTGCACAGGATTATCTTGGGTGGAAGGACAGGTCACAGAACTTTAGCATAGTTGCAGTACTAGATCCAAAAATTGTGCTTTGTATGCTCATTTTCTTTACCAATATGTAGTATATAAAAAAAAGTCTAAAATGTTTCATATATATATATGATATATTTTTTTCACAATGTAAAAGAGAACCCGTAGAGATCTCTCATGTTTAGTTTACCATTTCCTGACCTGTGGACACTGGGTTCCTATGTCTTTGTCATTAGAGTTCAAGAACTGCATTTTAGTGTACAACATTTCTTCAAACAGAAAACATGCTAAAAAAATAGCAAAAACTTTATAAACCTGTCAGCTCTGGCTATCTGCTGTAAGGCACTGTGAATCCTATTGCTGAAGGAGAAAAATAGCTATATTAAAATGGATATGTAACACATCCAAGAGCCAGCGTAGAGTGCTTTCAGGGAGATGCAGCAAAGATGTAGGGTAAACTAGCAACCCCAGAAAAGAACTGCTCTCCATCTCCCAATAAAAATCCACGTGGCCACTGCCAAGTGTTGCAAAATAATTTTTGGTAGTCATGGATTTTAGATATTCTATACATTTATGAGGAAAAAAAAAAATATATATATATATATATATGCAGCACTGCATGTGAAGGCACCAATGGGTTCACTCTGTGTAGAAATACAAAGCTACTGTCTTTACAAACGTAACTGCAAGAGAAGGAAATCTAGTTGCCTCCAGTTTGAGAATTACATTTTTCTTCTTTTCAATTTGTGCATATAAATTCATAACTACAAAAATTAAAGATAACAAAAGCTTTACACGCTATAGCTAAGAAAATCAGGTGTCTGTCAGTCATTTGCAAAATTCCTATATAATGTCCTCATAACTAGCTTTGTTGTGTTTTGTTTTGTTTTTTTTTTAGAAAAAAAATGTTCTACCTTTTCTTTTTTCTCTAAAAATTGTAAATAGAATCTACTTATTTGATATCACACAAATTCATTTACAAAGAAAGCAAGTTATATTCACCAGATTTAGGGTATCCTGCTAAAATGACATCATCACTTCTGGCTTCAAGGGACTCCATAGCTTTAAACACTTCAGGACTGCAAACAGTAACAGGGTAGAGAATCCCCTTGTAAGAAAAAAGCAGTTCATCACGATCCATTGTGTTAGCAGCAACCATTGCCTTATCTACCACATCAATAAATTTCTTCCTGGGCTTTTCCATTCTTCTCTGCCTCACACACAGGCTCCGTCACAGTGAGAAATGCTACATGGAAAGAGAGCCACAGTGTGCCTTTTAATAGGGCTCTTACTTTTTTGGGTTTTGGGGAGGAGGAGGTGGGGGGGGGGGGGGTGGACCTTGTAAGCAATAATTAACTACTCTTTTTGAAACTGGAAAAAAAAAAAAAAAAAAAAAAAAAAAAAAACTTAACTGCAGACAAAGACCTTAAGTCACTTGAACCCTTTGATATCAACAGAATATGGACATAATTGAACAAGAAAAACAAGCAAATGGAATTGCATCCTGGGTTAAAGGGTTTATCTAACTCAAAAACATCATATGCCAAAAATATGCAAATAATCACAGCACAGAATTTATAAACAAAGTACATCAAGATAGAAGAAGGACATGATTACAGGCTAGGGTTTAACTGGCATAAGCACATTCCTTGTGGCTGTTCTGCTCTTTTCAGCATTCATTCTGCTGGGATATTTTCTTATATAACTCCTTTTTTTTTTCCCAAAAAAAAGTGTGATAAAATGCACTGGGACTGGGAGAGTGTTTAGTGCATTAGTGGCTGTCCTGTAATGGTGGCCAACTTCTCCCTCCAGCTGGTGCCCAGGAGGGCAGAAGGACCAACATGCTCTTTGATCATTGTTCTTCTCTGTTTGGATTGCAACAGAAAGGTCTGGCTCTCTGATGGTTACATGAAAATGACTACTTTTACATGTTCTTCCCTTAATGAGCTCAATCATTGCTTAACAGCTGATCAATGATCACTGACTTAGTAAAAATATAGCCTCAGTTATAATGATTATTATTTATAACGGACTTTAATTTATGAACTTCAGACTGCACTGATCTCAGTACAAAAATTAAAGTAATGCCCAGGTTTAACATTAACATCTTTGACAAGAGGATGGATCACAAGGCAGAGAGGAAGTAGAAAATAGTTCCCCATTCTCCCCCCCAAAAAATAAAAATAAAATAAAAAATAAATTGTGCCAAGTGTCTAAATGCCATTCTTTCCCATCTCCATCTTTGAAAGCTGCCTATTGGGCAGCTCGATCAGGAGGTCCACCGATGGCACACCTGTATGCTTCTGCCAGTTGCTTGCCCTGGTGAATTCACACCCAGGCACTGAGGCACCCTGCAGCACTCACAGGATCACCTGGCCCTACAGCTCTTGCATTTTGATGCAAATATTGTTCAGTCTATGGAAATCTTTTGCTTTTACCTTCATCTCTTCCTTTATGTAAAAATTTGTCAGTATACATGTATACAAGACTACCTGTGAGCAGGCATCAGCTGAACCAAGTGGACACCACATGACTCCTGCTCAGTCCATTTCCTGAATCAGAGCTTGCACCAAAGCACATCCAGTTGGCACCGTCTGCATCGCTTCACTTACATTAGCTAGAAATTACTGTACCATGAAATAGAGTCTTTGCTGATTCTTAACATGTAACCAGCTATTCTAGCAAAGCACAAAAGCTGCTTGCCTTATTTTTTTTCCTTTAGTTGGGGTTTTCATAATAGAAGCACATAATTCATTCCCATACTTCAATCTTTGCAGAACAGTCCGGAGAAAATTTGAGAGTGAAAAACCATTGGATTTCTGGTGTATATTTGCCAGAGGAGGCAGTCAGGGCACTTATTCATTGGAGGCATGTATTATACTTAGAAACTGAGCACCCCCCAAAAAAAAAAAAAAAAAAAAAAAAAAATTAATTAAAAAACAGTATTACTGAAGAAAAACCAATTAGAAGACGTAAGTCATAAGGAGGGATTTGGACGGGAATTAAATTTCTTGAGTGAGAAAAAAAAAAAAAAAAAAGGATCAAGATTTCGTAACATGAGCCTTTGATACAGCCATCTGCCAGGACACTGTAGCTGGGAGAGGGGGGATAAACCTCACACGGTACGTCTTGCATAAGAAAGACTCTGATCCTGCCAAATGCTGAAACAGGAGACTGACGGAAAACATTAGTTGGTTTAAAGTTTCTAAAAAGCAGCTTTAAAAACATGGAGATTAAAAACAGATTAAAGGATTTGGTAATCTCCAGATTAATGGTGTTTGTTGTTTAAACCACCACTGTGCTTCTAAAGGTTTCTGACTTCCCATAGATATCAGACTTGGTCTTTCCTGATTGTGGAGTTTTGCAGAAAGAGTCTGGTGACCTTTGCTGTGATAGCTACAGGACTCTACCAGCTGACAGTTACCCAATGAGCTGATCTGCTTGTGCAGAGCCACTGCCTGTTAAATGAAACAACAACACAATCCCCAAACATACCCTCAAAACTTAAGGGAATGTGCTCTCAGTTGGTAGGTAAGAAGAGGTGGGTTTCCATAACTGTTCCTGTGATCTGCATTTATCTCATTCAGACTCTAGAAAAGGCTTCAGTAAATCAGCCTTCCAAAATGACCTAAAAGGGATCTTGGTCCACTTATGAAGGTACCCCCCTAAACTCCTTCTGACCATCAATATGACAAAAAAAAAAAAAAAAAAAAAAAAAAAAAAATCAAGAGCTCAAGAGGGGAACGTTTCCTGGGATCCTATAAATCAGTCCATGAAAATTTGGGCCCCAAGTAGAATTTTCTCTACGATGGAAACACCATTTGTGTCATTTTTTTTCATTTGAATAATCCAGTGTGTGCCAGATCTGAGGGGAGTCAAAGTCTCCAAACAGCGACTGGGGTGGTAGGATGTGTTAGGTTATGTGGTAAAAGCTTGTCTGCCTGTCCACAAAGAAGCACAGAGACAATGGCAGGCAGGGGTGGGCAGCCCAAATAATGTCCTGCTGAGCTACTCCCAGGGCCATGACAGCAGCCATCAGCTCATCACCACCACAAGCACAGAGGAGCACACAAAGGCAGTCCAAATCCAGGGCTCAAATGGTGCTGGGTGGGCTGCTGCCTGGGGACATAGGCACGTTAAGGGTTGTGAGGGAAGAAGGTTTCATCATTGGACAGGATTCATCAGGGGACCAAAGGTAGGGAAAGGGAGGGATTTAGGCAGTTTGGGGAGGAACAGTGAGGGAAAATAGAGGGATGAGTGATAAAAAAGGGACAGCTACATGTAAATTGTTGGCTGGTCAGAATGCTTGTCTGCTTTGCCCTGCACCTGACCATCACAGTATGTCCTGTCTTCTAATTAATTTCCTTTCCATCTTTTTGTCTGGGCAAGGGACTCTATTAAATGTGTACGTGTGTGTAGGGCAGTCTGAGCGCCAGCAGCAGGGGTCAGATCCTGTGTGGGAAGGCATCTGTGTCTGAGCGCCAGCATCTGGATTGAGTGCATCCGAATTAAGTGGGCTGGGACCATGAGCCAGAGCACCCATGTGCATGGGTGCCAGCAACTGGGGAGACCCAAGTGGCACCAAGTGCCAGCCCCTGAGCTGGGACCAGGGCTCAGAGCCTTTATGCATCTGGAGCAAGTGCGGGTGCATGAGCGTGGGTCTGAATGCTAGCAAAGGCCAAGACGGATGTGCCAGTTAAATCACCTCGAGGCATGTGTGCCTCTAACAGTAAGATTGCAGAGTGCTGCGTGCCTTCTGATAAGCTGATTGTTGAGACTACCACAAGAATAAACCACTTTTTACTCATTCAGTAAAACAGATAACATTTCCTGTTAAAATCAGCCATCCTTACTCAACTGCACTTCTAGATGCAAAATCTCCAGACATCCAGTCCTGTCTGAAAGTGCATATTAGTCAGTGTGCCTTGAAGGTCTGGTGAACTACCATGAAGAAAAATGCACAGCTCTACATGTCCACTCAAACGCAGTAGCAAAAGAGCAGGGTCCCCAAAGGCATTTTTACCTGGGTGTACTGGGTGTAGTATCTTATTCTAGCAACTGCATGATATTTTTGCTGCTATGTACATGTGCTATTCTGTTAATCCCCTAATAATCTTCTATGTATTAGGTGTAGAATTAGATAAAAATTAGCTTATGAAATTTGTATAAATCTCCTTATCTCAATATTTATCAGTTCTGGTGATTCGAAAGATTATAATGCCTTACAGTTTTATGGGATTCCAGAAACATTCTTCATCTCCAGATGCATGTTCGCCATACCCTCTCTTTTAAAATCCAGGAATTATGGGTCAGTGGTATGTCCATGTGAACCCTTTTGCTGAATTCTTGATCTTGTCAATAGTTTACACCTATATTCTCCCAAAACATGAACCGGCTGGATATTTTGGGTAACTGTATCACTCCTCAGGAATACAAGACACATGTGAACAGACACAAAACAGGCTATTTACCAGACTGCATGACACTATCGCTATTTACTTAAAAATACAGGAAAATACTGAAACAGAGATGAAAAAGAATTAATCCTCAGTACAGGATCCAGGTTTGTTTTCTTCAGTACTCTACAAAGCTGTTTGAGCTGGGGTGTTTTCTGTAAAATTATCTAGGATCCACCTTCATCTTTTGTTTTCTTCCTGAATTGTAGTCTTCTTTGTGACAGTTACCTTTCCTCAACAGAGCAAAGCTGGTCTCACCACCAGGTTAGACAATAGTTCCTAGTCTACAAAAGTATACCCAGACCTATCTTTCCCCTACCCAAACTTTCCCATGTGTCTCTTTTAAGCTTTCGTCTCACAGCTTTTTTTCAGCCTCAGCTTTGCTGTCTCTGGAGAGTTTCCACTCTCTAATCCCTTCTCTGGAACAAGGTAGGAAATAAGCAATTTTCCACAGCTTTCATCATCTTTATTAATGCATGGGCTAGTTGCCAAAGTACAGATGCAAAGGTTAACTATTCCCTCCATCCTGTTAATACTCCACTAGGTAAGAAGAAAGAACATCTCAGGACACACAATTCTGGAGAAATCATCTTTTTACACTAATCTAAATATAAAAGGTGTATGTTAACAGAGTCCACAAACCATCACCAGAAGAGGTTTACTCTGTTTTGTCTGATCTTTCCCATTGATATTGGTGAAATTAACTTAAAATGCATAAGTAAACAATGAAAAGCAGGAGAACTCTGACTACAGCTCTGTTACCAAGTAAATGTGTAGAAGGGAGAGTCAAGTCAATGACCTGATTCACACACAAACACACACACACACACACACAAAAGTAACTCATTACATCCTTGTCTACCCATACAACTTGACATTAAAAGTAAGAGAACAAGGGGAAGAAGTGGGCAGAAGGGGGTAAAGAAGAATATCAAAGACTTACAGAACATTACCTGATGTTTTGGAGGACTTTCTTATTTTGGGTAATAAGCTAAATATCCTACTTCCTGCAAACCTTTTATAAATCCCACTATGGTCTACGCCTATGAAGTAGTCAAATTTCTGGAAACTTTAGTACAGAACGAATTATGTCATACAAACAAAGTGTAATGTGGCAATACAAATGAAGCCAAATATATAATGCAGAAGTAATAGAAGTGAAATAAAGCTGATTAAAGATGTATATTGAAACAGGTTATTCAGACGCACACAAAAACAATCCTTAAAAAAAAAAAAAAATCACAGTTTTAATTTTCATTTTATGAATTCTAATATACAAATCAGGATATTAAAGCAAACATAAATTGCTCAGTAGAACATATGAGATTAAGTGGATATATCCCTGTGGGAGCAATTTAGGTCTTAAACATGTAGTCAAAATTGTGTATTTTGACAGAGATAAAAATTCTTTGCCTGAAGATCATATTTTAATTGTTTGTTTTGTTTTGTTTTGTTTTTTTCATGTAACATCAAAGACATTTAGTTTTATTCAAATATTGTAGTATTAGAATTGGAAAGGCATGCAAAATGAACTGTGGAGTGTTTTTCTCTGATTTGTTCAGAACATATTTCTGCATGGAATTTGGTCCCAGTCATGACACTTTAAATTAATCCTTCAGACATCTTTGGAACTGAAAATTAATCCTTCAGAAAGTTTAAACATGAACTGCCAATCTGTATGCTAATTCAGATGCTGAATAGCTTGCTACCAAGCCAACTTGGGCACCAGCAGTAGCTCATCCTATTTACTCCTAGTCCATGCTATACCACTTTCTTTTTCCTCTTGTTTCCCTCCAAAGGACTGAGCTGAACACACTCCATATTGTGTGTTTTGGAGAGGATGAGGGCTGTGGTGTACTGCTGGAAGAAAGGTTGAGACATGGAGGAAGATACGTCTCTGTGTCCATGCCCCCCTATCATCATAGGGTATGGAGATATAGGAGAGGGAGTTGATGAAAGGAAATAGGGAGGGAAACAATCATCTGGGTACCTCGTCCCTAGAAATACTCAGTTCACAATTATCTATGTTCATTTTAGCCAGATTAAGATTAATGGTCATTAGTGCAAGAGTAAGAGTTAAAAGCTCACACACACCATTGTGTGATAAATACTGTTCTGCTGCTTCCAGGGTAAGCTTAGCAGCATAAATATTTTTGGCAGCGTCATACCTAACAAGCCCTGAAAAAAACGTGAGATGTCTACATGCAAAGCTTCTCCAGATGTTTGTGTTGCGTTTCCTAGTGCTCTGGGTGCAGCAGTAGACCCAGGCTGGCTCCATGGTTCCTGCTGTACCAACCCTTAGCAAACAGTCTGTGTTCAGGCAGGTTGTGTTTCTGGAAGAGTAACTGAAGTTTAGCTGGGAAGTTACTTCTGAGCTTTTGTGAAAGACACCAGATGCTAATACCCTGACCACAACTCAGCAGACTTCCACAGCCAGAGCAAAGGTACATCCCTCCAACAAAAGTTATCTGTCTACCACAGACATGGCATAACAAGGTGCCTTAAATTACCAGGAGCTCTCAAGTGAAAGTCTCCAAATTTGAGAATAGAGCTTGACTTTTGTCTTCAGAATAGACGTGTGAGACAAAAAGTAACTAAAACCCAAAACGAGGCAGGAACTTCCAACCATCAGTTTTTCACACTCAGGTCAGTCAGGTAAACATCTTTTCCAACTCTGTTCCTTACAGTAGTGGGTTAATGTGTAAAGCAGCCCTCATTGATTGCAAATATTACCAACATTATCAAGAAAGCCCTTACCTGTAAGTAACTGAAGGACACCACTCAGTGATGAAACCAGCAAAACCATGGCTAAAGGTTCACCTCCTCCTTCTCCAACTGTTTTCCTCACAACCCCTTGTGCCTTCTCTCAAATCAGAACAGGATTTCACAGCAAGGCAGGTCAGGGAGGTGTGAGTAACCTGTGAAACAAAAAAAAAGGCAGCTGTAAACTGTAGTTTTACTGTATAGTGACTAAACCAATAACAACAGTGCATATAAACATGAGCTGTTTGGTTTATTACAACCATTTTTATCAGGCTAAAAAAAAAAAAAAAAAAGAAAACAGGAGGCTCAAGCTAGCATCTTATGTGTTAACAAGGTTCAGATTTCTGCTGATAAGAAAAATAAATAAAAAAAGCACAAAGTCTGGCACAGAGTTTACCAAGCAAACATTGGCACTAGCTATGCATCAAAATTACCCAAAGCTGTGGAGAGCGAGTCTGATATACTGTCTATAAAAAGATAAGAACATTTTAAACAAATCTGCGTCTGATATGTTGAGGTTGTTTTTTGTTCTTGTTGTTGATGATTGATTGTTGCTTTTTTTTTCCTGATCAGTGCTTAATACAGATTTAATTTAATTTCCAAGGAATTCAATGAAAAAAAAAATCCATTAATTTGAATCATAGTTGGATGAGAGATTAAATATGCAGAAATCATTCTCCTAAGAAGTGGCCTGAATTGATACAGTTTCTGTGTGTCAAATACCCCTTTAGCCTTCTAGAGAGACCCAAGAGAATTTGACAATAAAAGGGGAAATATAATATTTCTTTAAGACAGCATCTTGTGAAGCAGAGCCCTTAGATTACTCTGTATGAGATTAATTAAAATGCCACCCAGTAAATGAACACTCTTAGTATGCCAAAAGTCTTATGTTTAACATTAAAATCTGACATACACTGCAATCACTGTAAAGACAGTTGTAGTATGAATATTATAACACTTATCTGCAACATTGATTTTTCTCCTGTATATCACACAACTGCTGTCCTGATCAGAGTTCAGAAACTGATTGCTTTAACAGCTCTATTTATCTCTCAGGCTTTGCAACACACATATTTTAACCTTATTCTGAAAGTGGTTGCTGCAAACTGTCTCTTGTACATTTTGTCGATTTACCAACCATGCTTTTCTTTAAAAAAAAAAATTCGTCCAGTCACTAGCACCAAAGAAGCAGTATTGACACTACAAGATGTAATGCACATGCTTTGATACACTATTCAGTGTATTTATTTTCTCAGGAAGCATCATATAAATCCTTCTATATGACAAGGAAGTGTTTTTCCTTGCTCTTTTAAATTATAATAAATTGGATTTCTTTTTAAACCTGAGGAGTTCTGCCAGTCTGCAGGGATCACTTGGTGACGTGGTTGTCAACAGCTCTCCGCTTCACATATGCAATAGATGTCCCAGTCTTGGGGTACAGATGAGCAAATAGCCACAGACTAACTCCTGGGTTGTGACACAGGTGAAATAAAGTTAACTGGTCTGATTTTTGAACACCTTAATACACCAGGGGGACAGCAGTTGCACTTCACAAACTCTTCACTAGCTGCTTATTTATTCCTGCCATGACAGCTGTAACTGTAGGGTTACTCCAGTAACCCTAGATGGCACCCTTAGATGGCACTGACAGTCTGGAGAATAAGGCTTACAGATACTCATGGCCAGAAAAGAAAATCTTTCCAGAAAACCAATGGGCCCTCAAAAAGCTCCCAAATCTTTTTCAAAACAAAAGCAAATGCCACCTTTGAAGAAGGACTCAGTGGTCTTAATAGCTGGACAGTTCCTGTCACGCTGTCATCTAATATCTGCTGTTGCTGCAGGGGGATAAGATCTCATTCTTTTAGCCTCAGAGGGGGAAAGAAGTCATTACCATATCACCAGCTCCCTTGCTCTTCCCATCTCAGGTCAGCAGAATTAGGCAAGTCAGATGCATACTGTTTCAAAAGAATAAAGGTGTCCAAAAAAATGTGTGCTAAACCAGTTGTAAGACAGTCATTATATAACCCTTCAAGTTAGGAAATCTATTGGATTCTTCAACATTGTACATTGTGAATAGTCAGTTAATATTTATGAAAAGAAAATTAAATTTCTCTGTTGTTTTATTTGACAGGAATGCTAAGAATAGTGTTTTCAGAATGGCTAGAAAATTCACCTGTATGCAAGAAAACATCACTAAATACCACTTTGAGATCTTCATAGATTGGAAGCTACTCCCCAGTACAACAGCATGAATGTCTTTTTAATTCAAAGGGAATCAAATATATGTATCACTCTTAAATATGTATTTCAGTTGGGAAAAAAAAAAGTAGCATAGTAGATATTATCCAATGAAACACAGAATTTCCTCCTCATAGCTTTCCCAGGGTGTCTCTTCTTGCACCACATTGATGACAAAGTGATGAACACAGCTGTTCCCAGGACTAATTCAACAAATTACTCAAATCAGGCTGTGTATATTTAAAGTCCTATAATAATGAGCAGAGCTCATTTACAGAAACATCGACAAAAGCATGCGTTTCATTCAAAGACAGTGAAAATTGCACCCCCACAGCACTGGATGAAAATAAAGCAGATAATTGCACAATGAAATATTAGTGAAGACTGAGTACATGGTTTCCAATCTAGAACCCACATGAAAACTACAGAAGGAACTCCTGTCCAAGTTCCACATGCCCTTGTTCCACAAGAAAAGGCTTTAGAAGTTGTCTCCTCACTACCCAGAAAATGCACCTGGAATGATTAGCCTTGGCCATTTTACTACAAAATACCCATGTACATTTCATCCACTGGATAATTTCTTTTCAAATAAATATTGCATATTAACCATAACATAGTTATACATACAGATATTTACAGTTTATCTGAGTTTTTATTATCACTACTCTCTTATCCTTAAACATTCTATTATTAAATGACAGTATTACTCTCAAAATTGGAAATAATGATTGGATAACTTTTAATAACCAAGAGCAATGGTGACTAGTGAAGACTCCCTTACTGACTATGGAGTTTTCCCAAAGGTATGCCTTCAGTACTCAGATGAGCCAGATGAACTGCAGGAGGTCCTCAGAACTGGTCAATCTGAGAGCATCCTCATTTGATGTCAGATGGTCTGAACATACGTTGCACTGCCACAATTTTATCATTCCGGCTGTTAAACAAATGAAGAATTTCCATGCTAGAAGTTTAGTAGCCACAGGTCTTGATTCATCTTCAAAGTATCTAAGCAGCTAAAGCAAAGCCCTGCTGTAGGATGCTGTGATGCTGAAAGATGAGAAGCTTTCCATCAAGTTCATGGAAGAGAAGTTCTCCGGCACTGTTCTTCCAGATTCAAGATGTCCTTAGGTCACAGACCATTGGAGACTGGGAAACTATTTTGAGTAATTATCATTATATGCTGAATATTCCCTCATTATTCTTGTTATATTCTCTCAGCCACTTCTGTACATAGGATGAAGTTAAATGCACCTTTGGCCTGTTCTAGGATGGGACGCTAGGGTCTCATATTCTTTAAAGACTTCTTTTTAACTTGGACTCCCCTCACTGGAGGCTGGCCAGAACCAATATTTATCATGTAATGGACAAATAAAATATCTAATCTAAAATATGTCTTCGGCTTCAATATATGTTATGTTATGCAATGTTTGTTTAAAGTGCACTGTTAAGCTCTTTCTCAGGTTGCAGTTGATGAAAGGATCAATTTTCAGTTTTTATTTCATGGTTCTGTTTGCTTAGCTGACAATTATACTTAAAAACAGAGGATTTTAGCCATACATACTGATGTATGTACTTGTAGGGTTTGTGAATATGGTTTCATATTATTTTACGTAGAATGAATCGTGTCAATACTGTCAATCATCCCAAAGACTTACAGGTTAAGAATTTGACTTGTTGCCAAAGGCTATATTTTTATGAGACTTTAAGTGAAAATGATCTTGCCACTTTTGAGTATGAGAAAAATGGTTAGGAAAATAGTTTCTTTCTTCCTTAATATGGCCATTATGACTAGATATTCAGTACTGTAGTCATGACTAAAGCCTTGCCCTAGTTAGGACTTTAACAGGCATAGTATAAATCACTGTTGCCTTACCTGCCTAGGTAGCTGAGCTGAAGTACATTACTGGAGTAAGGAGTAGAAACTTGACCCCATTATTTGCCATCAGACATAGAGCATTGCATGAAAGCACTGAGCACTGCAGAGCACGGGAGCAGCCAAGAGCAGAACTGCTGAGCACTGCCTCCTGGCAATGTTGGGCACAGTTACAATCCAATCAGACATTAAATTTCTCATCTCACACTTAGTTCTTAAGGAAAATGAGTCCTTATTTCAATGTTCAGCTGCAAGAAAAAACAGCTAGAAGCAATAAGGGAGCACTGACACAGTGTTTTTGTTAAGGTAGATATTTAAACCCATTCAAGAAAAAAGATTTTGCCTTCTTCGCCCCAGTCTTGCCTTCTTCGCCTCAGTCTTTAGTGGCAATACCGGTTGTTCTCTGGATACCCAGTACCCTGAGCTGGTGGAAGGGGATGGGGAGCAGGATGTGGCCCTCACTATCCACGAAGAAATGGTTGGTGACCTGCTATGGCACTTGGATGTGCACAAGGCAATGGGGACGGATGGGATCCACCCAAGGGTACTGAGAGAACTGGCAGAGGAGCTGGCCAAGCCACTGTCCATCATTTATCAGCAGTCCTGGCTATCAGGGGAGGTCCCAGTTGACTGTCGGCTAGCAAACGTGACACCCATCTACAAGAAGGGCCGGAGGGCAGACCCAGGAAACTACAGGCCTGTCAGTTTGACCTCAGTACCAGGGAAGCTCATGGAGCAGATTATCTTGAGAGTCATCACACAGCACTTGCAGGGCAAGCAGGCGATCAGGCCCAGTCAGCATGGGTTTATGAAAGGCAGGTCCTGCTTGACAAACCTGATCTCCTTCTATAACAAAGTGACATGCTGGGTGGATGAGGGAAAGGCTGTGGATGTGGTCTACCTTGACTTCAGCAAGGCTTTTGACATCATTTCCCATAGCATTCTCCTCAAGAAACTGGCTGCTCTTGGCTTGGACTGGCTCACGCTTCATTGGGTTAGAAACTGGCTGGATAGCCGGGCCCAAAGAGTCGTGGTGAACGAAGTCAAATCCAGTTGGAGGCCAGTCACTAGTGGCGTTCCCCAGGGCTCGGTGCTGGGGCCGGACGAGGGCATTGAGTACACCCTCAGTAAGTTCGCAGATGACACCAAGTTATGTGCGTGTGTCGATCTGCTTGAGGGTAGGAAAGCTCTGCAGGAGGATCTGGATAGGCTGCACCGATGGGCTGAGGCCAACTGCATGAAGTTCAACAAGGCCAAGTGCCGGGTCCTGCACCTGGGGTGCAATAACCCCAAGCAGAGCTACAGGCTGGGAGAGGAATGGTTGGAGAGCTGCCAGGCAGAGAAGGACCTGGGAGTGATGGTTGATAGCTGAATATGAGCCAGCAGTGTGCTCAGGTGGCCAAGAAGGCCAACAGCATCCTGGCTTGTATAAGAAGCAGTGTGGCCAGCGGGTCTAGGGAAGTGATTGTCCCACTGTACTCGGCTCTGGTGAGGCCACACCTTGAGTACTGTGTTCAGTTTTGGGCCCCTCGCTACAAGAAGGACATGGAGGTGCTCGAGCAAGTCCAAAGAAGGGTGAAGAAGCTGGTGAGGGGCCTGGAGAACAAGTCCTATGAGGAGTGGCTGAGGGAGCTGGGCTTGTTCAGCCTGGTGAAGAGGAGGCTCAGGGGCGACCTTATCGCTCTCTATAGGTACCTCAAAGGAGGCTGTAGCAAGGTGGGGGTTGGTCTGTTCTCCCACGTGCCTGGTGACAGGACGAGGGGGAATGGGCTTAAGTTGAGCCAGGGGAGTTTTAGGTTGGATGTTAGGAAGAACTTCTTTACCGAAAGGGTTGTTAGACATTGGAACGGGCCGCCCAGGGAAGTGGTGGAGTCACCATCCCTGGAAGTCTTTAAAAGACATTTAGATGTAGAGCTTAGGGATATGGTTTAGTGGGGACTGTTAGTGTTAGGTCAGAGGTTGGACTCGATGGTCTTGAGGTCTCTTCCAACCTAGAAATTCTGTGATTCTGTGATTTTCTTTAGCTAGCCTTGTCCACTCTCTATCACAGTAACAGCATAGCTGAGGTTTGGGGAGGCCTCTGAAGAACATCTGGTCCAACTCCATTGCTTAAAACAGTCACCTAGAGGAGGTTGCTGAAGACCATGTCCAGTTGGGTTTTGAATATCTCCAAGGAGGGAGACTCCATGACCTCTCTGAGCAGCCTATTCCAGTGTTGGACCACCTAACACACACAAAAAAAAAAAAAAAAAAAAAAAAAAAAAAAGTATGTATATTTTTGAAAACCCAGCTTACTTGAAAACTTTTCATCAGCTGAATTACTAAGAACAGAATGGAACAGAATTGAAAGGAAAGCAAAGGGAAAAACAGATTGTGGATCACATATGAATCTTTTATTCTGAAAGAGCAGATCTGTTTGCTCCATACCTGCTCCTGTCCTTCATAGTGAAGACTATGAGGCTGAAGAAAGTTTCAGGCACTTTGAATTTAAAAAGTAAACTGGTATAAGATTGAGAATACTGCCTGGACCCAGACAAAATTCTGATGAAAGCATCTTGACAGAAAGTGAATAATTTTTAGACCTTGCTGATGTAAGTAGGCTAAAAAACCTTTCACTGACTGCACTGCATTCTGGAAACTAATTCAGTTGAATGATTTTGTTTGACCTCATTATTGCCCTGAAGCCAATATTGAGGAACAATGAAGACAAAATATTTATGACACATAAAACTCCATCATTAACTAAAAAAAAAAAAAGTATTTTAGTTTCTTTTCTTTCTTAGTTTTCATCATTTTTTCCCTCTGGCCAAAAGTTTATCCATAATAAGGATATCCAGTAAAATATTACCTTTCTTCTTACAAATATTCTTCATCTTCATTTATATAGAACACCATAATAACAAGACTGCTACTAGTGTTTTTAAAATTCCACATCTTTGAAATAAATCCTGTCCCAAAAACTTTAATTTTATTAACATCTTCATGGTTAATATCACATGTTCAAGAAGACAGTTACATACTGGTATGATTCACCAGATACATACTGGTATGTATCGCCAGTTGTATCTTTGGGAATTTGTGTCTGCAGAAGAGAGAGTACATTCATACTCTCTCTGGCTTTTCTCAACATTTTTTCCTAGTCCAGAAGTTATTATTTTCAGCAATAGTCTGAATATATCTCCTTTTTATTAAGAACACCCTGAAAAATCAACTATTTTTTGACCCCCAGAATCTGTTTCTAAAAAGTAACAGGTGATACACTGAAAGTTGTTGGCATTGAACATATTTTTTTTTCCCTTGGTATTTGGACCAGTCTGATGCCAGAAATATCTTTAACAGAGTTATGGGAAATTCAAGTATACTTTCCAAAACATTTTAAAGTAGTTTGAATGTTCTCATTTCATATCCCTGTTTTCACTGTGAAAACAGAAGCTCCAAGATATTAACCAGACTGGAGCTCAGAAATGCTGAGCACACAGAGTGTTTGTTTGCATTACTGAAAATCACAGAGAGCCAGTACACTTCTCACAAATGTCTCATGAATGACAGGATTTTGGCAAGATCAACACTATCTTTACATCATATAAAGTCCCTTCTAACTAGTTGCTTGTCCACTATTTTTTTTCTTTTTTTTTCTTTTTTTTTTTTTTTTTTGACTAAAGGAGCCATTGAGCCATTCAGGAATTTTCAAAGCCAATCACATCTTACTCCATCCTTTTCAGAAACAAACCAAGGTTTTCCATCAGCAGAGGAAGACCAGAAAAAAAAAACACACACTTGATGTCCAGAGAAACTTTGGTTTCTTCTTTCTTCAAGTAAATAAATTAAGACTTCCCCCTTTTTCGTCTTTCTTGGTATCATCTGTGTTAGATGTATGAAAATGGAGCCTCTTTGCAAGGCCTGGGTTGGTCTCAGAGTTAAGAGACTGAGGAGAATAACTGTATCTGTGAAACTGAACTCAATGCCCAAGGGAAGGAAGAGAATAGCTGATGCTAGAGAGACAGAGATGATGAGTTTTCATGAGGAGTCTGAGAAAACAGATATTGGTGTGCAGTCGCCTAGGGTGGTGACTGCAGGAAGGAAGAAATGGAACTGGGTCAGTGAAGCAACCTCTTAATAAATATTTTGTTATCATCAGAATTCTATATATTCATCTATAGGATACATCCATCTCCTGTCTCAACAAAGACTAGTAGCTTAGAGTTCAGACAGAATGTTGGGTGACTGGAACTAAGTGACTCCTTTATTTCATGCATATCTTCTCCTCCAGCTGGGGCTACTCACAACAAGAAAGTCGCTTACAGCTTTGTCATCTGGATGACATGAGGCAGATAAACCATTGTGTGTCTTTGGCCAGTTTGGACAGCCATAAACAATTTACATTAATGAGTTAGACTTTGGGTAGAGCAGGCCAGGCAAGGAAAAGCAAGCAAAAGACATCCTAACTGATAAGTGTTCTCTTTGCCCAGAGAAGCTATGGATGCCCCATCCCTGGAAGTGCTCAAGGCCAGGCTGGATGGGGCTTTGAACAACCTGGTCTGGTGGGAGGTGTCCCTGCCCACAGCAGGGGGATTGGAATTAGTTGTTTTTTAAGGTTTCTTCTAACCTAAACCATTCTGTGACTCTATCATTCTGCCTTTCTAATCATCAAATAGTCAGTGGTAGAAAGGACTAAAGGTTGAGATCACCACGTCTGATACCCTGCTTAAGATCAGCCACAGAATTCCACCTGGTAGTTCTTGTGCCCTGATATCTATCTTATGTTTCAGTGTATCTGTTAAAAATCCCATATGCCACACATGTCCTTCAGCAGGAACAAGCAGCTCCTCACCACAGGAATTGTGTGGCGAACTGCTTTCAAATAGAGCGGAGGGAGAGGATGGACTTTTTTTCTTCCAAAAGCATAAATGGTTCTTTAGCACATAACTCTCCATGACAAAGACATCCATCTTTTTAGAAATTGTCCTGTATTTATTCAAAGCTCTTCTGGTCACTAGTATTTTTCTTTATCACTTTGACATTAATCAAAAGATGATAATTAGGAAAAATTTAGAAAACAAATCATTTGCAATAAAAGACAAAGCATCTCTTACGGAGCGCTAGCCTAACATTTTTCAGTGCTTCCTTATTGATGGCATAATATATGTGGCTATATGTAATATATGTTTTCTATATGTGTTTCTGTATCTGTTACATTCAGTTGCATGACTATAGTAAAAATATGACTGAAGGAAAGGAAAAGAAGTGTATCTGATTAGTTACTACTGCTGTATCTGACGATCTATGAGCAAATGACTGTATTTTCTTCAAGCTATGAAACCTTTGATAGGCCAGAACTGACACATGCATATGTTTTCCCTCCACAGTGAGTTAAACTTAGGGCTTTCTTTGTATAATAAAGTTTCTATTTATACCATCTTTAAGATGCAGGCACAAAGATTAATTTCAGTAGATATCATTATGAAGAGTTATAGCATAGCTACAATTCTATATGTTAATTTTCTAAGGACTCCATTACAGTCTGATGTGACCGATGTGATGTTACCAGTGCCACCTAGTCTAGCTGATGGCCAGCACACATTACAAGCACAACTCTGAAACTCAGCCAAGGTCACCTGATAGGCCATTCATTGATGTAAGAAATAAATTGTGTTCCTATGTAAATGCATCTTTACTTCAGTACAACCTCTTTGTCTAGCAGCAATCAATATTGTCCTACTTCTTAGTCTATGAATATGAAATGAAGTCAGAGAAGTTCCTGAAGACTCCTCTATCTCAAGATGAACAGCTTTTCCAAAGTTCAGCTTGTAGATGTTTGAGGGAGGGAAGCGCTGTGAGGAAAATCTGCTATAAAAATAGTTAACAAAATTTAAAGCAAAATAGGCAAGAAATTTTAATGTTACAGTTTTCTTGCAAGTAAATTCAGTTTTGAAACCAAATTTGTTTTAAACATTATTATTTATTTTAGGATTATTTATAAACTATATTTAAATAACATTGAATATTGTATTATAACTTTAAAAATATTCTCAGCTTTTCTTTGTTCAAAACTTCTTACAGGTCATATAATGTACAGATTGGCTTACAGATTGGCTATATAATCTATGGTAATACTTGTGTCTGCAGAAAGAAAGTTTCTTCCTGCTGTGGAGGACAGATACATGTTAGTACCTGGTAGAACACTTCCTCTTTTCCTGTATTAATCAATCCTAGTTCCTATCAGTGAAGTTTTCATACTGTACCGAACACACAGGGAGACCGAATATTGTATTGTTAACATTGATGTTTCTATATGATAGAGAAGAACATGATTATGCAGATATTTTCAATGATAAGCCATCTGTTTTCTCAAATACAGAATGTCTTAGAAGATAATGATGTACATTAAAGTTACTTTTTTTTTTTTCATTATTATATCTACTTTAGTATTTCCTATCTTATTCCTCTGAGTTTTTCGCTATACACAGTGCCCTGGCTAACATCACATTTCTGTATCTGCTGCTGCCCCCAATGGAGAGCTGTTTCTGGTCTTTCCCCTTCTTGACATATGAATTCTTCATATATAAGAAGAATTATTTAAAAAATAAATAAACCAAAAAATAGACACAATAAATAAGATTTCCGAAGTGACATGTTCATATGTTCCATGTTCTCAACATGGGTATTATGGTACAAGCTGACAATCACAAAATGTCACTCAGAGCTCTAAGACTGACTGTTACAATTGCATCAACCCCCAACTCACATTTTTTATGTCTCGAAGCTCTCATTATCTTTAAGCCTGGAATACAAAGCTATATATATATTTTTTCAACTTCACATACGGACACCAGCCAAATATCTAGGGGCTGTTATTTTGATGTTCAGATGTGCATTGTGCTTTAAGTATACTGATATTCTGTATAATCAGCACACACCCAACATTTCCTCTTCAGATGGTAATGGGAAAAACCCTAAAACAACTGCAGTTAGTTACCTCATACATTGCTTGTTTTGGAAGACACTTAATTATCATGCCAAGAGGCATGCCATGAGACCCAAAAATGACGTCCTGTTCCTTTTGTGGACAACTGAAGCTATAAAAGGAAGAATCTCAGAAGAAATAACAACAATAATAATTATATATATTAAAAAAAAAAAAAAAGAAAGAAAACCCCAAGGAAATACAGTAGAAAACTTCTGAAAAAACGTGTGAAACATGTATCTCCCATTCTGTGAACTACACACACTTCTGCATTTATGTGTATGTTTTATAAAGAGGGTTATTTTTACTATTGGACTCACCTATTCCTTTCTTAACTCCTTTAGGTGTAAAAATTCATAATTGCAGCATTATACTACTAAAGTTGTTTTTTGTTTTTTTCTTTGACAGGGGTGGGGTGGAGAAAGAAATAGAGAAAGACATATCTGATTGGCTACATGGCTTTCTCTGTATTTTGTTTGAAAACCCTTTGTCCTTCTAGTTTTATACTACACTGAATAATATATATTTTATCCTTTGTGAATACCTGGCATCTTGGTGTTTGTTTTTTCCCAACAAGGAAGACCATTTACGTTTGTGCTGTAACAATCTGTGTAAATTATTTTTTATATTCATTTTAAAGAAGTATTATCATTAAATTATAGGCTTTAAAACCTTAAAGATCATCTACATCTAACCTCTCTGCCATGGGCAGGGGCACCTCCCACTAGACCAGGTTGCTCAAAGCCCCATCCAACCTGGCCTCAAACACTCCCAGGGATGGGGCATCCACAGCCCTTGATTTCCTCCCAGACCTTCCACTGCTGGAGGTACTCATTATTTCTCCTAGTCTCTACTGAGTCTATTTATTTCTACAGAGACTTCCTGTTCATATAATCCTGAAATATTCTGAGCAGGAAGGGACTCACAAGTCCAACTTGTGACCCATTGAGTCCAACTCTTGGCTCCACAAAGGACAACCCAAAAATCAACCCACATGTCTGAGAGCATTGTCTAGACACATCGTGAACTCCAGCAGGCTCGGTGCCATGACCACTGCCCTGGGGAGCCTGTCCCAGTGCCCGAGCACCCTCTGGGTGCAGACCCTTTCCCTAACCCCCAGCCTGACCCTCCCCTGTCCCAGCTCCATGCCGTGCCCTCGGGTCCTGTCGCTGTCCCCAGAGAGCAGAGCTCAGCGCCTGCCCCTCCGCTCCCCTCGTGAGGGAGCTGCAGGCCGCCATGAGGCCTCCCCTCAGCCTGCTCTGCTCGAGGCTGAGCAAACCAAGGGACCTCAGCTGCTCCTCAGGCATCATCCCCTCCAGGCCCTTCACCATCTTTGTAACCCTCCTTTGGGCACTCTCTAATAGCTTTATGTCCTTTTTATAGTGTTGTGTGCACAAAACTGCACAAAGTACCTGAGGTGAGGCTGCAGCAGCACAGAGAAGAGCAGGACAATCCCTTCCCTCAACTGGCTTAGCAATGCCGTGCCTGATGCACCCCAGAATATGGTTGGCCCTCCTGGCTGCCAGGTACACTGTTGATTTATATTCAACTTGCTGTCAACCAAGACCCCCAGATCCTTTTCTACACAACGAATCTAGTCTCAGTAGTATATAAAACTCATGCATTTCTCTTAAGTCCAAAAGGAACAGTTCAGTATCTGGTCTGATCACCTATACAGACTGGGGAATTTTACCTAGTTTCTTTTGTTAAGACCAACAACTTGCTGTGGACTGGACTTCTGACAGTGATCACCTAGTTCTCTAATTTTATTTCACCAAGATGTAGTTGGCAAGATTTGTTGCTGGACTAAACCATGAGGATCTCTGACACAAACCATGGGGAAGCAACTGTCTCAAGGTGATATCTCAGTACGCTACACTCACAGCCCACAGCAATGTTCTCCTCAGTGGCCATACCCTTCACACCTCTTTCAATCCATAACTCTTTTTTCTGTATGGCTGTGTGAGCCTGTGCTAGCATAAAGGGGCACTTTGGCTAGCTGTTTCTCAACGAGTAAGTTAAAATAAAAAAAAAAATAAAATAAAAAAAAATAAATAAAGTCTTACATGTTTATAAATCAACCATGGATAATTCTAAGGACTTGCAACAAGTTCAAATGATTTTGACCCCTGTAGCCAGAGTACAGGCAATGACACAACCCTTATCCTGATACTGGTTGGATGGTTGTACTGCAGCCATGCAAACAGCTGTCAGCAAACACTGAGAAGGAGATCCACCTCACACTATGAAGGAGGCCGCAGTGATTCCTTGGTCAGCTGTGTAAGCATGAAAGCCAAAGCATGGATTTATTACCTCAGATATGATCCTGCACCAATGATTTTGGCAACCTGTTGTCTCTGCACATC
This sequence comes from Aythya fuligula, assembly GCF_009819795.1. NCBI lineage: Eukaryota > Metazoa > Chordata > Aves > Anseriformes > Anatidae > Aythya > Aythya fuligula. The sequence goes on from NC_045561.1 coordinate 44,295,894, forward strand.
ATCACAGTGTATCAGGTAGATGCACTAGGTTGGGTTAATGATAGCTCTAGTGTCTGTCCATGGAGCTACATTACCCACAGCTCTACAGTGATAGTGCCAAGAGCTGGAGGCAGGCTGGAATGCCACCTTTGGCATCCCACAAAAACAGAGGAATGCCACACTGCTCTGAAAAATGCCAGGAGTGTTTTTTGTTGGGAAATTCTGGATCACCATAAATTTTCACAAAGATTCACTTGCTGCAACAAAACATTCACACATCATTTTTGTTAGGGAAAGTTTCTCAGCTCCAGAATTAAACATTTAAAAACGAAAGACACAAAGAGACCTGCCCTTCTTGAACAGGCTAATGATTAGGACATCCAAGGTATAGAACCTGAAAAAAAGGACATAGGAAATCAGACACAAAGGAGTTAAACATAGTCTCTCTTATAGCTTGGGTGTCAGGTAATACTGGCATGGTAATTTATTGCTTTCTGGAAGGCTCCAAAGGCTTTGTTTTATCTCAGGGTAGAGTGAGAAAAGTCCGAACTTGAAGGACAAGACAGCTACAAAAATCACACTGAAAAAAGTTACAAAGGTCTAGGTGGGAGCAGAATGTTTGTAAAACACTGGAATCTACTTTAGTAGATAGCATATGCAAACTTCACTTCAGAGTTGCAAATGCAGTGGTATAAATAGCATTTCCTTCATTTCTTCCCACACACAATCCCTGCTGGATTTTGAGCAATAAAGCTGAGACTTTTTTGCTCTTATCCTACTCGCCCTAAAACTCTTTGGAGTCTTATCCCTAATCTGAAAGAAAACCAAGACGTTTTCTTACATCTTTGCGCCATCTACTGTCTTCCACAGATCTTAGCATCCAACTCAATTTTTTTTTTTTGCTTGCTGCTGCTTAGATGTTTTTATGGAAATGTCGATTATAATTGCATGACCTCGTTCCTGAGAGGTAACAATCAGCTCAGAACCCCACTTTTTCCTACAGCTGATGGAAGGTGCCATTATCACAGTCAGACTGACCTCCAGTAGGTTACAGCCTATTCAGAATTTCCCTGAACTATTTTCAGCCCTTCAATAAGTCAACTCTCTTTGGTTTTAAAATGTTCTAATGCTTAATTATCCCAGCTTCCAAAAAGTATGCCTTGTTGCTAATGACTTCTGTCCCCAAATAGCATACTGTTTTTCTCTGAGATGGAAAAGTCTTTAAGGAAGCAAACACAATGAAAAAATAACATTCTTTGTTTTTCCACAGAGACCCTACAAAGTAGTCAATGCATTCCCAGGCTACTTCCTGGATGTGAAATGATATATAATTAAACACCTTCCTTAGAGCTGAAGAAAGGACCAGTGTCTAAAACTGTAGGCCTCCAGCTGCTGGATACCAAATGCTTTGTTAAAGAAAGGCTCCTTGCCTGAAGGGTAGAGATGTTCAGCTGAAAGCCCCTTCTGAGCACAATCAATACACAGTGACAGGAAGCTTGAGATGAACAAAAGCATTACATTTCCAGATTTGCTTGCTTAATAATCATACAGGACACTGGATATTAGCTTAAAGTGATGCGGCCATAATGGTAACTCATTTACCTTTAAAACTGCAGCCCACTTGTATGTTGATAACGATAAACAAGTGCTTTTCCAATCTGAATTAAAATACTTAATATTCAATACTTTAAAAAAAAAAAAAAACGCTTTATGGGGAGGAAAAAAAAAAAAAAAAAAAAAAAACTATCACAACAGCCATAGGGGAGAGAGCAAAAGTGCAACTAGCTGAAATAGATTTCTGTCTGTAACTAATACTGGATGCTAAGTGAAAAAACATATGAAATGGTGCAATCAGAGAGTAATGCTTTCCCCAGTTTATACTCTCATTCCTCAGCCATCAGCAGCTCTGGCTTCCTGAGATGATGGATGCACTCCAGGTACATTTAACAGCCACCAGTGGACAAATCTTTCATGACTTTTCTAATTCTCTTTTGTCTAAGTATTTGAACTTTTGTCTCCACAGCAATGAGATCCTAAATTCAATTTTGTATTGTACAAAAAGGATTTTTTTATACTGCTTCTTCACTACCACAAGCACAATAGTATTTCCATCACCTTATAAAGACTTCTAGGCAGAAGGGTCGCTAGAAACTCAACTTTCTAATGTAAAAACCCATAAAGAAAATAATTGAAAATAATATATATTATTTATATATATTTATATTATATATATATATTATTATAATTATTATAATATATATATTTATATATTATGCCTTTTACAAATCTATTTTTAAAAGGCAAAATTTAATTCCTTTATCATGAATTCAGAAAGCTAAAGAATGACAGGAAAAACATGCTACCAGCACGTCATGATTAAAGGGATGCAAAACACACCAAAGCCACCTTGTCCCTGGCTTCACCATATGCTGCTCATCCTTCTTAAGGATGGAACCAAAGTGAATTACTATGCACATGCATAGTAATGTGCATAAAGTGTTTTTAGGTGAGGTTTTGTTTTATGGATTCAGGGCAGACTTGAAAACTTACCTTAAAACTTACCTTACTGTGTGTGCTCTAATGCCTCTTAGGCATTGACACTCTTTAAGTGTACTATGTACAGCCTACTAACTGCTTTATGTATCAATATACACACATATATCAGATAGCCATATATGCACATACATATAATATTAAATTTTTCCTTTTAATTTTGTAGTTCTGAAACTATTCTCAATGCAATATCATTCAATGCCCATTACTGCAAATCAAAATCATTCATTTCAAGGTAAACAGATAAACTGCTATTTCCCTAAATAAGTCAGCTCTAGCAATTCCACAGATTTTCTTGCTATTGTTATCCCGTATTTAGAACTATGCATTTTAAATGCCAGCCTCCTACACTTGAACACAGCACATAAAGTATATTTCTTGCAACATTAATCATGCAAAGGTGCCTTTACTGGTGCCTGTAACTGAATTTATACAGTATATGCAAATGTATTTTTATGTTAGTAAGACTTGCCAGATTTACAGTTTTCATAGTACAAAACAATGATGCCACAACACAGCACTGAATGATTGAAAATGGAATATCTTTTATTAGAATATGCTGTTTTCTTCAAAACAAACTGTATTGAAGGACCCTGGCAATTTTGATAAAAGCAATTATATATACTTAATGTTTACTCAAAACAGAATATTTGGATTGACTCATTTCTGGAATATTGCCCTGACTTAGTCCTTTCATATTGTTTAAACTCACTGGTAGTTCATTAAGATAGCATATGTGTAAACTCACTGATAGTTCATTAAGATAACATATATGAAATACATTTTTACAGGCAACTTAATTTTGTTACTTCCTAACTTTAGATTACTTAATTTACCAGCTTTATTCAGGTAATAAATATTGAAGTATGGCTACAAACGGAGCATTATAGTTTAGTTTAATATAATCTATTTTTTTTCCACCCCTGACTAAATTTACCTTGCCCTTGTCGCTACATAAATGATAGGCAACTATGGCTTTTTGCCCACTTACCTCTGGTTAGATGTGGTGCTGTCTGCTACTGTGCCATTAGATGTCACTCTGGACCATGCAAAAGACCAAGTACATGAACTAGCATCAGCAGCAGAAATAAACAGTTTCAAAATAGGAAATACATCTTTCAAGGCTGCACCTTATCCACGGACCGTCTCCAGTACATACACCTTCACCTCCACCTTCACGTTCCTCAGTGACTACTGGCTGAGTTGACACAACAGCACGTACTGGAAAGCCAGTTAGGCCTCAACTAGCACAAACTTGGTACTGTGCTCCTTTCATTCCACAAAGTGCCAATTTCTAAGGGCCAGAGTTTTCAATCACACAGGGGTAGAGAACCATAAGAAAACACAGCCGTGGGATGCCTCTTGGAGGGATGAAGGGCAATGCCAAGCATGGTGTCTGAGCCTAGGGCAAATAATCCAGCAAATGGGATGTTTGGTAGATTGGATCTGAAGCCAACTGATTAACTGCTCTATTCTTGCATCGCTTCTTATGAGTTCATCTTCCTTTCGTCTTTTTGGTTTGTTTGTTTGCTGTTTTATCTTGACTGAGTTGTTACCAGCAAAGCAGTTCATCAGTTTGTTGCTACTCCCCCAGGGGAAGTGGGGAGTTATGGTAACTTTGATCTTGGAGGAGAGATAACAGTGGTGAGGTAAAGCACTCCCACATCAGTGGGGTGGATTCTGCTGATGCTGAAATCCAGAGAAACACTCCCCACACACACTGACTTCTTGTGGCAGCATGATCACAGTCTTAGTGCCTTTACAGCTTTTATTATGTTCTCAGCTCTCTGGTCTAGGGCACCACGACATTTTATGCAGAGCTGCCACGTGAAAACAGGACAAATTCAAACTATCCCCAGGTTTTCTGCTGACACAGACAGCTGTGTCATTTGTGGTCCATCCTGGAATTTCAGCCAAAGGGAGAAGTCCTGCTTGGGATAACACTTTGCCCATTGCCATGTACTTCCGCTCATTCTAAGCAGTTCACAAACAGCTCAAGGTGGGGCATCTTTTAAGTCCCTTGTAATCTAACCATATTTATATGTTTTTAGGCAGACTACTTGTTACATCTCAGCAAGACAGGATGGATTAATTTAAAATTAAATGAAACAGAGAATTATAAATATATATATATATATATATATATATATATTACACCCTGCTTTCTGACAGCAGCAGCATTTAATCTTCTAAGAAACCAGACTACACACACAGGTGAAAAGCCAAAAGGAAGGGGGTTCTGGGCATGAGCCCTGTGTGTAAGTAAGGGAGAAGCACAGCACTGCCAGGTTGAGAGTTCACAGACCAGAAATGAAAGCCTTCATTGGAGAACTTAGCCCAGAAACCATGAAAGCAACTCTTTATCTCTCCTCCAGAGATAGGTATGCAGAGATCAAACTCCTAGGGTTCACACCACATGGTTGTTTTGGGGGGCTCCCAATACATCTGAGAAAGATGAAGTGACAAACCTGAACACAAACACCAAGGGTGGAGCAGAGCTGAGCTGAGAAAATTACTGATGTGTTCCAAGCCTAGTCTGGTGTGTAAACACTGACTTGAGACCAGCATCACGTGAGAAGTGGTCTTTGGGGTACAAGTAAAGCTGTTGCATTTCATTGGTGGGATACCAATACTCTTCAGCTTCTGACCGCCCACCACCACCACCTTCACCATTACAAGGGGCAAGCTGCTGCTCTACATGATGCAAAAAGGATGGCTGAAGTTGCACCACTGCTGTTCTCCAGAAAACCTGCTGTATGATTCAGCTAGTGTCCTTACAGGGTTTGTCTGGAGCAGCTGTCTTCTCAGCTTGCAAGAGAGCAAATGGGTTTTTGTCCCATTTTCCCTCTCTTCAGCAATGTTAGAAAGGGAAGTGAGCATCTCCTCCTCCATAACATCCTCATCAGTCTCATATTTCCTCAGTTTCCCACATTAATCCAAGGAACAACCAGAACTTGATCCCAGTCTCTGTTATGGCACCACAAAATAACACCTGCCATCTCTGCATGTCACCTTACATGGTGGGGAGAGCAGACAATGCCATTCACTTCAACATTGCTTCCAGAGGACAATAAAGACAAAAACTGCCTGTTGCTACCTTAATTCGATTTCCTGGGAGGGGTGGATTACTGTCTGCTAGCCAGGATGGATTTGCAATGGAATACGCTCATTAGCAAACAGAAAATGTACACAAAGCAAATCTAGTCTTCCAAATTTTCTCTAGGAACAGCTTTACAGGATTTACACAAGAATTTGCTTGCAGGAAAGGAGATTTGAGCATCTAATTTAAAACATCCTGTTCTGTGAAGTATTTCTTTGGGTGCCCACACATGTGGAGATACTTGTTTTTTTGCAAATGTTTCTGTGTTTGTCCTTAATCTGTACTGCAGCTGGTAGATCAGTGTTGTTTTACAGGTATTAAAAACATCCAGCAGGGTAGCTGCCAGCTAAGGTTTCAGGCTCCTGATAAGAGATGGCAGATGTTCTTCATCGTAACAATGAGTATAGCAGCTGCCCCTGTTTTTCAAGAGAGAGTAGAGAAAACTTGATCCACACTGATGCTTGGACAGAGGGCTGATTTTAGGTCTTCTGGCATACTTAATGAGGTTTAGAAAATAAATAAATAAGCACTAGTGTCTCACTTAAGGTCAGAGAAATAGGGAAAAAAGAAATCTACCATGCTGTGGGGCTGGGCACTAACTTCTCCAGCTTTGCAAGGTAAATTCTGGATAAGGATTTCTGCATTGAGACCATGCATCTGCTTTGCTGAGAAAGAGCTTTTAAAAATGGCTCTATACAGAAAAGAGAGGAAATTTGTCAGTGTTGCAGGGAAGGAGAATCTGAGAAACAGGAATGGAAACAACCAGATGGATAATTTCAGCTCAGCAAAAGTGATGAAAAGAGTCTGTGCCTCTTGATTGCGCTTTAATCTACAGCTGCTGCAGAATGTATAGAGGTAAGAAAGCTAGAGTGTCCTTCAGGCAGGCTTGCACAATGAACTCATGGGATGCCCAAGCTACAATGCAGGGCCATGAGCTAGCACCACAGTACCAAACAATGTGGGCTAGAATGGTGCTGCAGCACAAAAGGGCTCAGGGACACCATTTCAGTGACACTCACACAGTCCTGCCAGAACCTGAAGGAGCATCTCTGCACATATAATGGCATCGATGTAGCAGCTCATTCCACATCTCCAGAACGGCACAGTAATCCCATGGTCAGTAAGACCAGAAACGTGCCCATTGCACTAACACACAATTCCCTTTGTCAGTGGAAGAAGAGCAGGAGAAACTCTTGCAATTGTGCTGCTCCCGCTCCTAATGGAAGCATGTCTGACATCCAGAAAACCTGTTACCAGTCATAGGAGACTGTTTTACAGGCAATAGGTCAAGCTCAGACCAAACTTAGTTGCCTGGACATTTTTCAAGCTGGATTCAGGTGTACTCGAAGTGACCCTGGCTTGAAGCTTTAATAGACAAGATAACTAATATGTAGGAAATACTGAGTCATTACAACACAACATTTTCCAGCCATGACTGGAAATGCACTCTAGTATTATTTGTGCTTCTCCAGGATTTAGAGAGGGGCATCCCGTGGGAGAACTTCTCTGCTTTATCAGTTTTTATGCAGATTTATATTGGCATTCACTTCACATAGTCCCTCCTCAGTTTTGTAAGCTTCTCAATACCTGTCCACTCAAGCAAGTCCTGCACAACACCTCTGAAGCTGAGTATAAGAACATTCAGCAGGAGGTAAGACTCAAGGTGCTTATTTCCTAGCCTGGCACAGGTGGGAAGAAGGAATACCTTGTATCACTGCGGCCAAAAGGACAGTAAGGCAAGTAAGAGATGCCTTGTAAGCTCATGTTCTTACATCAGAAAGGCACGTGGAAAGGTCATATGAGTCTGCCATGGTAAGGGAGAACACATCATGTACTGTAGTATGTATTTTACATCAGATCATCTCATGCACAATTAACTGGTACTGTTTTGTCTCTTTGTTTACTGATATTGACATCTGCTACTTTGAGTGATTTTAAGAACCTAGTATTTTATAAAATGCTCTGGTTACAAATTGCTCTCTTCTTTCTTCCCCAGGTGTGCATATGGCAATGTACTTTGCAATCAAATCAGTCTAAAAAAATGCAATTAAGAACATAAACAAGGAATCCTCTTGGGCACCTGACAATAAATACAAATTTGCTGAAGAGCAGTAAGTTGAAGTGAGGATGACATGGTGAAGTCAGAGGGCATAGGTAACATATGTGCATGTGTGTGCTCTTTCACATCCTGTTCACAGAAAAATTTGTGAGCAGCAATGTTAAACAAAGCACAAACGCCACAGCCTCAGTAGCAGAGGAATTAGAGATCAGCTATGTGTCTCCCATTCTTCTTTTCTGTCCTGGAATGTGCAATATGTGCTTTAGCCCATCCCATTGCTGAGCACACAGCCGCTATCTCAGCATGCTTGTAAGTTTTCCATTTGTTTTTCACAGTTCGCTAATGACTTATAACTGCCCCTGATCACCACCCTGCTGCAAATGATGAATTTAGCAGACTCCACATGTGAATGGCAAAGCATGAGAGACGATGTCAGTACTGGTATGCAACCAAGAGTTTTGCAAACCTGCTGGTGTTGCATGGTATGCTGAAAAAATAGATACACACAATAAGCACCACCTTCCTGCCAGCACAGCTCTTCTTCAAATGACAGGAGCTGCAATATCCTATGAACAAAGAACCATTGTCTGTAAAATAATTCAATTTTATTAAGTAGCTAGGTTTAGTTAATCTTTATAGTAAGTAAAAAAGTGAAAGAACCATAATTTTTTAGTTTGCTACTGCCCTATTTAGTCATGAAAAGTGAAGCAAAGGCTTTGTTGATGAAAAAGGTTTCCATAATATTGCTCCACAGATGCATTCAGCAATACTGCAGTGATGTGATGTACACCAGTAACTTTTGCCCATTTACAATGCTGAAGTAATTTCTGCTGTGGCTTTATTACTGACCTACCTACCTATCAGAAAATGGAGATGCAATTGAAGCTCTGTGAATTATTCTTTCAGGGTAGACTCAGCAGGAAAGCATGCTCCCCAAGGCATGTTTTGCACAGTGGGTCTCCTTCTTATAAATAGAGGCTAAGTAATGGCTGAAACAGAGGATTCAGTATGTGGGTTTCCATACAGTTCCATCCTAGTGGAATTAGGATTTAACATCATTGGAATGAAGCAAGGAATTTGATAAGGCTTTTTCTCCCATCTCATTGACTTGCTTCTATGGGGATACACAGAGCTGCATTTTTAATAGAAGTCATTTAAGTGAAAACATTTCCCAGTTGCCACAATGCTCAGTATGACTCTTACACACCATCATATAAATCTTGTTAGCTTACAAAACTCACAAACATATTCCCACTAACTATACATGTCAGAGAAGCAAACTGGGTCCGTCCAATTTGCTCTTTCCTAGAAAAAAGAAGGCATTTCAAAGGATGCCCAATGAAATTCGCAGCCCTCACAAGTCAGCAGGCTGTTGGCTTTTGTTGTTGCTGTTGTTTTTTTATTGTTGAAAGAATCCAAACGGAGCAGACCTTTTAGCATCCAGCAAGCTAAGAGTGCATTATCTGAATGCGTTCAATTCCTGTTAGTCAATAAAAGTACATTAGCATGTCATCCTCTGCATTGCAGTCTAACCTCCATTACCTGCACAGATCTCCAATGCAAATAAATAGAAACATCAGCTATATCAGAATGCTGTAAAACTCTAAGATGAATTCCTTTTTCTTTCTTTCTTTGTTCCTCCTGGATATCTTTAAGATAGCAGATCTATTTTTAACAAAAGACATTTCATTCTGCATGCTGTGATCCAGAATGTGCAGAAGCATTTGGCAAGATTAAAAGTAGTGAGTCAAGATATTACAGCGTTTGCCTGACTTTAAGCACAGAAGTAGCACTATTGACTTCAGTGGGACCGCTCACCTATTTTGAGGTAGATGAGTGTGTAAGCATCCTGCTGAATTGGTGCCTTTCTAACCATACGTCTTGAAAATCTTTGCCATCCTTAAGTATGCTTGTCAATACATTACTATGAAAGGACCCAGCTTTTCTGTTTTTGTTTTTTCTTCTTCTTCTTCCCTGGCATTGAGCTTTATTCATGCTGGAAAAAAAAAAAAAAAAAAAAAAAAAAGATTATTTTGCAACAAACAAACTTTAAATTTTCATCTTCCCTGAAAAAATAGGTAGTGCCCTTCATTTATAGGACTTCAGAGTAGAATTCTGCAGTAGGGCAGAAGGAATATTTATACTGCAGAACTGCACATTGATGTTCAGTTTTTCCTGTTGGAGATACATTCCTTTTTCAAAGAAGTAGAGTAAGAAGTAGGCTAAGGAAGTAGGCTAAGGCCTTGCACACAGCTGTTTTTGCTTTGTTTTTCAGAAAAGTATGGAACTTTGAAAACAGCAAGATCATAGATCACACATACAAACAAAATGGTGAAAAGATAAATCCATATGCAAATGCTAGTTAAAAATCTGATGTGATGTGTCCAGTATGAAATATGAAGCAATGGTACACAATTCTCGTATTGGTATAACTTTAAAGGCTTTGATGGTTCCATTTATTCTGAATGCTGGACAAGTGAAAGGAGAAAATTGGGGTCCCTTGGACTAGAAGAAAATGAGAATGACAAATGATTAAAACAACATAATAGCATAGATTCAAAATATTTTTAGAAGGCAGCTTTGCAGTCCAGAAGTACTTAATATTATATTATTATATAACTATATTATATGAAAACATATATTATTATATAATATGTTATATTATATTATGTAATATTAATGTACTAAATATTAGCAGAAAGACACATACTTAAGAATAAATGAAGCTTATAAGGATGGGAGCAGACCCTCCAATGATGAATCACGTGTAACTTGGAATAACTAGGCATACAAACAGAAAAGATGGCAGCTTGGATACACAAACATGGTCACCTATGCTGAAAAGCTGTTGAAGGGAAAGGAAGTAAAGGGAAAGTAAAAATGAAGAGCAAATGAATGGAATTCTCATTTATTATTAATGATCAGGAAAAGAGATTTTAACAATATTTTAATGAAATCTCCAGGTGATATGAAATTGCTAAGCATTATGAATGCTAATGAGGGCAGAAAAAAAATGCTGCAGGGCCTACAGAAATCAGGAGGACAGGAAGAAAATAAAGTTCTGCTGGAAAAAAAAAGTAAAAGCTATAAATTTCTCCACACCAAAAGATGTGGAGAAATAATCATTATTCTCCTCAGCCAGCCTGACCCCTTCCACCAGACCACAGATGAGGTTTTGAAGTGATGGGGAAGGGTCACTGCCCCTCTCAGCAGCAAGTTACTGATAGCCCTTCTTCAAGAACTGCCCTACCCCAGCTCTGTGGGACAGTCTTCTGACCCAGCTCTCCACTCCATGGCAGAAGCACTCAGCAGCTACTTTTGGTGTCTTATTCTTAAAGAAGCCAGATGAAAATCTTCACTTACTTCCAAAGAGCATTAATACCCATTTTGTGCCCAGTCCCATAAGCAGGTGGAGGTGCAGTGACTGACCGCTGGCCCCAGCCCAACTGTACTTACCACATGCCCCCCCGGCATGGTTGCAATCTGTTATAAACTTAGACCTTGGTAGTTGAAACAATTTCCTTGTGCTTCAGCTTCTTCTCGGTTAAATGATGGTAATGCTTTCAAGATCCCTGCAAAGAAGCCGTTATAGTGACACAAAATCGTATAAATTTCTTCCTGGTTTCCATTCTCTATTATGCTCCCACACCTCCCATTCTTTCTGAATCTGTTTTCTGGCTTCACTCTCAAGCTTCTGGCCCCAGACTCATCCTAGCTATTCTGTGCCACTCCTCCTGCCTCCCTGGATTTCTGGTCCCCACCATCTTCTCCATTCTCCTGCACGCTCGTGGTTCCTGGGTCTGCATCTATGCAATAATTGCTCACGTTCTCCCATTTGCTGCCTATCCACAGATTTATGAACAAACAAACATTTTCACATGGTCCAAAATAAGGCCTTTTAGACATGAATATTTAAACTGGAAGGCATAAACTGGAAAAAGGCAAGACTGAATGCTTTCATGCTTTCATGGTTTCCTGAGGGAAACCTCCTCCCATCCCTACAACCCCCACCATTGTGCTGGGAGCATCACAAGAGAGACTCAATCTGCAGCCTCGCGAAAAATAAACAGAAATAATCACAAAAACAGATGGACATCTCCTAATCCCCAGTAGCTGAAGGCAGGATTTTACTCATGTTTTCAGAAGATTCCTCTCTCTAAAGACCACCATCAACTCAAATCTGTTTTTTGTAGCAGAAGCTGTATGTCAGCTGCACTCTTGCTTCCTCTTTCCCATCCATTACCCTGTAAGCTATAGTTCAAAAAGTCATTTTTTCAATTCAAATCAAATTCTCTGAACTCTCTAGAAAGAGACCATCTCACCAGCGATTTGTTTCTTTCTAATTAAAGTAATCCTTGAGATATCAGCCTTTAAGAAGAATGTTTTCAAAAGCAGCTGCTCTGCTAATTAGGCAAAATGCCCGGATGAATGCAATTTACTTACAGTCACCTCATAGAGGCACACACAATACTATGCATTCTCTGGCAAGCAGTGACAGCACAGAACTAACACTGCCCAGCGTAGGCAACATGAGGGTTTAATCAACTTTCAGAATGCTCTTAATGCTGAAGTTAATGTTTCCAAAAAACGGCAAAAGGCTCCATCCCACTTCACGGCTGAACCCCATACTTCTGTGTGGTGCCTCAGTCCTTCTCCATTGAAGGATATGCTCAGCACAAGCCTTCTTGGGTATGCAATGAGCAATGGTCACAGATACAAGAACTACACTTCCACATATCATGACTAGGATAGTGGCTTCTGTTAGTTTTGGCTCAATCCACGTCTGACTGCTCTGCATCCTCCAAATAACCTCTTCAGCATCTGCCAGATGTTAACAGCTTGGGAGATTCCTTTAGGCAGTACCTCTCCATCAGACCTTTAGTGGGATCAATGGCAAGAGGTTTGCAGAGCATCTAGGAACAACAGGACAGAAAAGAGACAGAAAACGGGATAGAAAGGCTGGTAGCATGAGTGTGCTGGTGCACCCACTGAGTTTCCATCATGCCAAAAGATAGTCCTAAACAGCATTGGATGAATTTCTTCCTCAACTAATGCCACACGTGCTAGTGCCAACTCAGGCCAAAGTTACAGTTAAAATATACACAAGCCAAACCTTATACAGAGAGACTCTGTCTCTTCACATGGTAATACTGCCAGAAAGATTCTGAATGATTTTTCCAAACAAAACATAAGCAAATGTGGGAAACAAACTGTAGTTTCACTCTTGAAGCTGCCTGTTATTACCGCTGTATTTTGTGTACTCTGGACTTCATCCAAAGTAAATATTCAACTATTTTCCTTTTAAACACATCTGGAGGTCAATACAAATTGTCTTACCATTAACATTAGTCCCACACAAACTGGCTAATATGCACCCACAAAACAGGGAGTGAAGTCATTTTTTTGTGGTCAAATTAACGATGCAGCTTCACTTTCAAGTCCTACCACAGATTTCCTGTTCGATCCTTGGTTAAAGGGTTAACCTCTTTGTATATCTACATCTGCAAAACAGGGTAAATAACACCTGCCTCCTTTCTGGTATTTTATGAGGCTCTGAGGGCATTTCTATACCACAGGTGCAAGGCACACCCAAGCTAGCTCCATATGAGGAGCACTAACTCTGTTCCTCATTTTTCTAGGGATTCAAATTCAAATTAAAATATGCAGTATTCAATTTACTAAAGTGCTGAGTGCTCAGAACTGCAACTGAAGTCAAAGGGAACTCTGCAATTTATATATATTGACAATACGATACTAAGTACTCTGGAAAAATTGAACCAAAGGCATCTCCAATGGGCACCTAAAATGAGTGAGTATCTCTCAAATGAAACTCAGTGTCTCAAGTCCCCTCCTAGAAAACAAAAACAACTTCACAGCTTTTGGGACATCATAAAGACATTATGAGTTCCAACTGTAAGGTACTTACAAGCTAAAATGCTAATTACCATTACAAAAAAAAAGAGAGAGAGAGAAAGAAATTCTGTCATTAGTACACAGCTTCAGTAATCTGCAGTAAATAAGGCATGAGGTTGGAGCATGAGAGAGGAGGGTGTAGAGTAGTCACCCACTGAGTACGCATCTTACATTGTACACATCTTTCACACTGAATGAGAAATAACAACATTTATTAACAGGGGGAACAACATTGTGTAATCATATCTTAAAAAACAGGGCCCAAAGTAATATTATGTAGAATAATTGTTATTTTTTACTGGTTTGGTGTCTGATTTTGCAGGTACATAATTCCCTTACTACAGGTTTCTCTTCCAATGTAATTTATGCATGACCTCGGAATCCATTGATGGAAAACAGAAGTGTCAATTTGACTCTTGTATAAATTGAGAATAATGTCTTTGAAATTAATGGAATCAAAGCAACACAAGTGAAAAGTCAAAACTTCTGGCTCCTGAAAAGTGCAAGTTACATTTCAGCATTTATATTCAGTGTACTAAAGCTAGGCAGCAAAATGGGGTGTTACCTGTACTCTTCTCCCCTTCTTTCAAGTCTTTCCTAAAGTCTAGTGAAACTTCACAGAGCGTCAGCATTGAACATTCTTCTCTGTCAGTCATCAAGAATTGTGGAAGTTTGACCATTTCCTACTATGAATCTTTCACCTTTATCACTACCATTGCCCCATATAATACCATAGCTTTAAAACTGGTGGCAATTCATACCTTTTACTCTTTCCACAACAAATCAGATAGCACAAGCTATTTGTGGAGTTATCTGAAAAGATTAAGTGACATCATCACATGGGTTCCGGGGAAGACTAATCAGTACAACACAGGGGATAATCAGGAAGCTGATTAAAATAAAGATACTGCTGTGATATAGCCCATTTGGGATTTAATGCACAAAAAGATAAAAAGATGAAAGAAAAGGAAGAACAAAGTGCAAGGGATAACCGTTCCTTGCAAGGGAAGGAGGAAAAGAAAGATATATGACCTTAGATTAACTAATTCTCCTAGCAAGTAGATACTAACTGGTATTTGTTTCGGTGACTTGTATTTGGTCATGTTAGAACACGGTTTGAATAAAATAAGGAGCAGTGTTGTATTGTCTGTTTTAACAAGTGCCAAGACAAGTGATTTACAAAAACGCTTCAGCTCCTCATACCTGCCATGGCATTTTGCAAGATTCTTGCCACATGCTGCACACTACTGGTTGTCTGCCACACTCCACCCAAGAGGTGACAGTATTTCATGCTGTCTTTTGTCAGCACCTTCAGAAGCATCTTAGTTTTTGAAGGCAGTTTTTCTTTCCACTTCGTAGATTGAGCCCAGTCATCTTGGCTCTGAGGCATTGCTCTGCACAGGGAATTTTAGTGGGATGGATAGGGAAAGCAACAGCAGAAGTATATTCATAATAAAAAAAAAAAAAAAAAAAAGCCTTAGATAATATTGTTCATATTGTACCCCTTACACACCTTAACCAAGCACCATGATCATCGGTCATACTGTTCTGCAGTTCCATCTTATATGTGAATATTAGAACTGTGAATATTTACAACTTGCCAGAACAGGATCTCTCTAGACCCCTTCTGATGTAGTTCATTTTTTTTCAGGGTAAATACAGTTCTGAAACCATTAAACTACATGAAGTCTGTGATATGGTGAAAGTAAGGCTTGGTCCTGCTGTTAAATAATGTGTTGTACCAGAGGTGGTGTACATGAATAACTTGGTGGACATGGTGGACATGAATAACTTGGCCTCCCAGCAGGTGCTGTTTTTGACATTACACTAGCGCATCTGGTACTCCTACAGGGGCCGCAGCCAGGAAAGCTAGGCTGGCTGCAGGTTTGGAGGCAGAAACAGCCACCCACACATGGTGTTGAAAGAAGGCACTTGGTGAACAGATGACAGAGCAACTTGTTCCCACTCACCCAACTTGTGTATTCCAGCACAAAGTCAAGTGGCATTCAATTTGAGGTATGCTAGCTTTTAAGGATATGCCAAATGGGCAGAAGGAGGTGACCACAGACAGATGGGCTGTATGCTTTGTGTACATTGCCTCGCAGAGAATCATACACACTCCTGAAACTATTAGAATCTCCTTGAATGTGACAAAGTGATCTGAGGACCTGTGGGATCCAAATGCTTCCTATTTTGGTGTAGGCAGAAGAATATTAGTTTTGTGTTGTACGGTCTCCACTGTGTTCACCAGAGTCTTGGTATCAGGGTTTCTTCTCACCCTTTGCATCACTATAGACTACATATTAGTATTATACACTTTATTAGTATATTCATTATATTAGGATATTCACTTTCACATATTGGTAGTATTCACTTTGCTTTTCTGCCTGATAACTGAGCAGCTCCTAAGAAGCTGTCTTGGAAGCTTTAAATGGCATTTTCTGGGTAGCAACAGCAACACGACCTTGGATTTCTGTGACCAACCATTTCCAGACCCCATTTAAAACAAATCCTGAGCCCTTCAAGTGACTTTGGGAGGCTGAGACACACCTCGATCTCACAAAATGACTCTCTGCCATGCTTTTAAGCCAACAACAAACAATTTAGCACTAGAAAGTGAATGGCCATGATTAGATAACACACTTGAGTTGGTTTCCAGGGGGCAAGGTGAAGAGTGCCAGCCCTGTGTGTGTCTGACATGAAACACTAGCAAACAGGGGAAGGAACAGCGTTAAGAGAACTGCATTTTTTGTGAGGGAAATGTTCTACCTGTGCGCACTCACTGCACCAATATCCTCGCATTATCTTCATATGCAGGAGGCTTCAGCACGACGACGGGCACGGGCGCACTTTGGGCATCGCAGAGGGGTAAATCAGATCCGTCCTCAGCCCGCAGGGATCTGAGCAGCCTGAAGAGCGTCAGAAATCAGCAGCATTTGCAGAGATGCCCCGGACAGAAAGCACCCCCATGGGGCAGGGGCAGGGGCAGGGGCAGGGGCAGGGGCAGGCAGGAGCCTCCCCCTCGCGGGGAGGAGGCAGCGCACCGCCCCGAGAGGTGGCCCCGGCGTTGCCCGGAGCCGCAGCCCTCCTCCCTCCTCCCCTCCTCCTCCTCCTCCTCCTGCTGCTCCCTCCCCGCTCCCCACCTCTCCTCCAAAACCTGCGGAGCCGCCGCGGCCCGGCTGCAGTCTCCGCGCCGCCCCGGGGCCGGCCGCAGCCCCGCCGCCTCCCCGCCGCCTCCCTGCCATGGCCGAGCCCGCGGCCCAGCGCTGAGGATGCTGCTGGGCGCCCCGCGGCCGGGAGGGGGCGGCGGCTGGGACCGCGGCCGGGTGGGCGAGAGGCTGCAGGCGGCCCTGGCCGGGCTGCGGGAGCTCCAGGTGCTGCGGGAGCAGCAGCGGGACCTGGTGCGGGCCGCCCTGGCTATGCCGCAGAGGGGCCCGGCCGCCGCCGGCGAGCAGCCCCTGTGCGCCCGCAGCAAGGAGCGCCGGCTGGAGGCAACCCTCAGCGCCCTCAAGGAGCAGCTGGTAAGGGACGGGACGGGGTCCCGGTGGTCCCCCGGGGTGCGGAGGGGAGCCGTACAGCCCAGGTGGGGGACAGCGGGGCTCCTCGGAGCCTGCGGGGCTTGGCAGAAAGTGCCCACCAGGTGGGAAAGCGCCGCGGCGGGCATGGCGAGATTAAAGGACATGGTTAAACGCATAGAAAACGCCGGCGAGCGGACTGCCGGCCGCTTGGTTGGCTGTCAGTAATGATTCCAGCTAATGGCTCCGCTTGGTGTATATATAAGAAAAGAAAAAAAAAAAGAACTGAAAGCGTTTATTGCCGGTCTGGGGCCACTGGGTTAACAGCAGCACCCGGTGACCTCTGGCCGTAGCGGCTATCATTTCTTCCTTATGTCAGCTGGTGTGCTTTTGTTACTGGTTTGTTTATATACATCTCAAATAAGGTCTGAAAATAGAAGATTATCTCGTTAGGACTTCGCTGGCACCTCGGAAGGCTTTCAAGGACACGGGAGAAACTAGCGGATAAAATGGAAGGGGCTGGGATTAGATTTATTTCCCGGGACGTGCGGGAGCTGGGAGGGCGGCAGTAACTCGGCTCCACGGCGGAGAGGGACGGGTCTCACCAGTAGGTGCCAGTGCAGGTTTGGGAAGCATCCTCTGGGGGTGCCTGCAGCTTGCGAGGGACGGCTCCGAAACGTGTAAAACCGAGGGTCGGGTTCCTCAGCCACGCTGCGGTTGTGCGAGCGCCTGGAGCTGCGGTACAGCGCGCTTCCGACGGACCTGCGGCTGCTGGAAGCCTTCCAGCAGGGCATACCTGCTGTTGGTCTCTTCCCTGCAAATTTCAGACGTATATTTAAGCATAGGTGCAGACCTCGGCTTTGCATAAGACTAAAATAAACCTGAGAGAAAAGAGACTTTTCAAAGTAGGATTTCACACATCCTAGGAACTCAGAGACCACAGGCTGAAAAAAGTTTCTTGGTGCCTTGTGAACAGGACATTGCAGTCAAACCCCTTGAAAATGGTGTTCACGATCACAGGAAGTTAAGTTAAAGCTAAAAGCAATAGAGAATGCAAAGCACGGCATTGCTCAGGGAGTGTTGTGTCTTCACCAGTGTTGTTCTTGGCCCAGGGATGGTAGAGTCTGTGATCACAGCTCTATAGGCTTTCAGATGGAGAAACTCATTAACAATGTAAACGTGGCTTTGCCTTGGAGTGCATCTTGATCCAAGTTTCACGTAGGGCTGTAGCCCTAGGCTTTTGTGTGGTCATAGCTGCATTCATAAAAAGTTTGGTCCTTGTCACATAAAACGTGGAAATTGTATCAGATGGAGCTGGCTCGAGGCTTCTCAGCAGTGGAAGCAGGACAGATAAGAGTCACACCAGGCTTCTTCTGTGCTGGGAGGGTGAGTAACAAGCACAGAAGCTTCCTGAGGTGTCAAATGCCACCAGCAGGAGTGGGTGGAGTGGAGCCGTCAAATCTTTTAGGGACCACTTGCAGATGCCACTCCAGCATCCCAATCTCTTTCCCAGCAGCGGGTGCTTGCAGCAGCCAGCAGCTAACCTTTCCAGCAGTCTGCTGTAGGCAGCAAGGCCACAGGCTTTCTGCTGCCCCTAGCAGGCACATCCTTTTTTGTCCCTAGTCAGTGGCTCTTTTTGGTGTCCAGGGGCTCTTCTGGCAGAGCTTCAAGTTACCGCAGTGCAGGCAGCGAGTCTGTAGCAGAGACTGGGAAGAGAAGCAGAGCTGTGATGCTATCTACCCTCAGTGATCCCAGAGGTGCTAAACAGGTCTCTCGGCCAAATTCTTTTGTGGTGACCTAGAGGACAAAGAAGAGATGCATATTCAGGCTAAGGCAAAGGAAGAATTCTATGACATTTCCACTAAGTGGGTAGATGTCTAAGGCAGCAACATACAGTATTGTTCATGTTTTCTCAGGGAACATATTTATAAAACCTCATTGATTTGAGTCCAATGATCTTACTTTGCAAGCTTTCGTGTGGCTTACAATGTTGTAAAAATGTGGAGAAGGGACAGAAATTATACTGAAGAGGAAAAAAAAATGATTGGTACCATGCTTTTTGTGCAGATTTTTTTCCCCTTTAAATATTTTTAAATGGAAGAAAGCTTCTTTTACATCCTGGAGATTATTTTTTTTAATATATATTAAAATAAAGTTTTTCTCAGCTGTTTTTTTGTTTGTTTGTTTGTTTGTTTGTTTTTTCTCAACTGAGAAAAGCGTGTGCTTCCAGAAGGGATTAATGTCACACCAGAATAAGTGTCTGAGATAGGTGAAATTGACCTTCCTCTGAAACTGGCTACTTTGCAGACTCAGTTACAAAAAGACCCAAGGGTGAATGGATTTTAGATGCACAGACCTAGGTAAGATTAGTGCTATCTTTTGTCCATTCCAAAATGCAGTTGGATTAATAAAATTATCAGGTGCCATTCTACAACCACAGCAAGAAACGTCAAAACCCTCTTTAGCTGAAGTGAGCTGATTAATAGCAGAGCGGAGTAGTTAAACATGACCAGTGCTTTTTGGTACCTTGTTTTGGGGTGCCAGTTTCTGTAGATTCAAAGGAACCTGCTTTTCAGAGGGTGTTCTTCTGAAAAATGGATGGTATGACAATATTTTTGGCTCCCAGAAACCATAGTCCATCGATAGCATGAGTTGATTTGGAAGTCTGGTCCTACTTTGTGCGGTGTGCAGAAGTCTTCACAGCTGCATTGCCCAAAGCAAACAGATGGCTTCACCTGCAAGGTTTTGTCTCATGTAAAATTCATGTTGTGAATTGAGAAAGAGCGTGTTCGGGGTTTGTTGTTCTGGGTGCCGCTCAGTGTGGTTATTGGAACAATAACAACCTCAAGCAGCACGCTGGAAAACCTGTCCTTACCCAGCCAGAGTGAGACGTGCTTGTTGTCTTGGAGAGCAGAAGGAGTTAACTGAAAGATCAAAGCTATGAAGTCTGCCAGAAACATGAAAACCCAATGGTGTGAGGCACCATAAAAGGGTTAAAACGATGATGTAAATCATGTGTGTTGGTTAAAATGCTGTGAAAGCGCAGACAGAACCTGGAGGTATAATAAATAATCTTTGAATACCTGAGAGCCTTGTGGCCTCTCCGTCATTAATCAGAAACCACAGACTGAGGGATTGGCTGGCGAAACATTAATCATTAAGCAATTAATTCCAGCCGTGAAAACAAAACTTTGTGATTTCCTGAGTAGGTGAGATTGAAGGAAGCATGGCATGTCTTTGCTTTTTCACCATAAAGGAAATAAAGAAGTACTGAGGAGGTCATGCATTCATCATTCAGACAGGATAGAAAATATCCTTTATTATCCAGGTCTTCCTTTTGTTTGTAGGAAACAGGAAGAGTGAAAATCACCACCTGTATTCCTAGGGAGCAGTAATGAGCTTGCTGAGCTTAAACATTTCTAGACATGCAACGCTGATAAAATGGGGTTTTACTTCTTGTGTGTTATATGTCCCTCCGGTTCCCTAAAACAGTGTGCTAGAAATACCTTTTAGTTTTCCCAACAGCACCAACAACCGTAACAGTTGTCTTGTGAGACTTGAAACATCTGTCTTTTCTCTCTTCTTTGATTTTCAGTTTCTAATCACTTACTGATTAGCTCAGGATCTTAGCTTTCCTTGCATTTTGTATTTGTAGCTGTGGAGAACCCTAAAAATGCAGATCTTAAAAGCTGAATAATGATAACACAGGGAAAGTAGAGCTGAAAATGCATACATGTACATACTGATTTTAATTTTGTGTATGTTGTTTAATGTTGTATATACTTTAATTAGTTAGGGGACCTAAATATTATTTATTTGAGGTTGGAAATGCTGTTAGAGCTGCACTTTTATATGTGAAATGTAGGCACAAAGAATCTTTTTCAAGAAGAGTGCCTTTCTCGCTGTTACTGAACAGAAACCTGGCCTCACAAGGGCTGCGAGCACAACTTTACAGCCACCCTGAAGAGAATACCTTTCTGTGAAGTATTGTAGGATGCATGGTTAGGCATGATATAATTAAAAGCTGCCTAAATAGTGGCTGGGCTTACATAATTTGCCAAGTGCCATGTGAGAAGTTGGTGACAGAAAGCAACTGTGGTTCTTTGGCTGGTACCCTAATTCCTGGCCATCTGTCCCCCTACGCTGTCCGTGTAAGTGTTGGGGGGAGCAACTGCAGGAGCTGTTACCACAGATCAGTCTGGTCAGTGACCACAGTAGGCAAAGGCCCTCGTTGCTGGCTTCTGAGGGGTTATTTGCAAGCTTGAAGGCACCATTTTTTTTAAATACAGACGTTTCCACAAGAAAATTCAAGAGACGCATTCTTCCTACTTATAATGTGCGGAAACAGCTAGCCATGAGACATGCAAGGGAAATTTTCAGCAGCAGAGACGGTGTATTTCATGTAGTGTACCCTTCCTACTGTAAAGAGATGCTACCAGAGCTAAGGGCTTTGCAGAGTGCAGTAAGCTACCTGTGCTCCATGTGGTGATAAGATACCTCTATACACAGTCATTTCCTTTCATCAGAACATATCTTTGAGTTCACTCAAGCAATCCATAATGTTTCTCTCATCCTCCGCCCAGAGGCGGTGTATGGCAAAATGCAGTGCATATATTAGTGTGATAATTAGTCAGGAGATTACCGTCCTCTTTAGTTAGACAGTCCCTGCTATAGGTGTAACAAAACAAGGGAAGTTGAAGTAGCATATTCAGTATGAGAAGTTCTAAGAAAACATTCAGCTGGGCAGAAGGCAATATATGCTGAGAAACAAAATGTTTTGTACTTGCCTGTTATGTCAGGCTCATTACAGAGATCCATTTGCAACAGTCCCTAGCTAAGCAAAAGATTTCACGAGTGCAGAATCTGTCCAGCACAGATGGCCTGAATTCACGTGTTGCTGCTGAGATTCTAACTGCGAGTATTCTTCATTTTCCCTTTCTTTCCTTGACTTGCAAATCAGTCTCGTTTAAGAAGACAGGATGTCGGCTTGAAAAGCCACCTGGACCAGCTTGACCAGCGAATAAGCGAGCTGAAGCTGGATGTCAGCAAGACCTCCAGTGAATACCTGGACAGTGACAGCCGCCCCAGCTCAGGTAACGTGCACCCTGTCCTTTATTTCCAGGAGTGTGGTCCCAGTAGAACTGAAGGATGTCAACCACTGAGCAAAACTCTGTGTGATGTTTGGTAAGAAAGAGTGCCCCAGGGCTGAGGTGGAGAGTAGTGATGTGGCATTGAGCGCACACACAGAGCTGGTGAGAATTTGCCTGCAAAGTGGATTTAATTGGAAAATGCTGTTTCACTCAACAGGATTTTTTCTGGAAATTTTCGATTAAAAAATAGACATTTTAGCAACTAAGAGAAGGAGAAGACAAATTTATTAATTAATTACCATGTTCAGTGCAAAATGGCCATTGGCAAAAGGTCTAAAGTACTTACTAGAAGCGAAGGAGACCAATACCTTAAACCTGCAGTCTTGAACATCAGTAAAGCCTTAAAGATCACAACCACTGCAGTGCTCTCACCTAACGAATGTTTGATCATTTGTATAAAAATGAGTTAATGAATAAAGCTCTATTAAAAGACACTGAGTAACAACACTCCAGCAGTCTGCTGAGTAACATTCTCATGGACAAGAGAGAGACGGAGTTTCAGGTTTCTGTTGTGATTCACAGGGAGAGCTGAACTGAAGTCTTTTATAGCTGGGATGTCTGTTAAAACCGGTTTCTGTTATCTAGTCTGGGACAAAGGGAACACCTCTTTTTAAACAAAATTTTGAAAAACCTTAAGTCTACCTTGATACAAGGAAAGAATTTTTATTTTTTTTTTTCTTTTTGAATCTTGAAAGCTTGTACGATATGAGAAAATCTTTTTATGTCTTATCTGTATCTATACATTGAATAGTAGTAATTTCCTGAAGCATTACAAATAGCTGAGCAGGAATAAAGCTTCTTACCACTAACTACTTCTTCCAACAGTTTTGTTCCACATGCAGTTTATGTGGATATGCATACAAATTTGCAGGATGATACTTACAGTGTGTATAAAAGTTCAAGTTTCCATGAGTGTTTAAGTTCAGGAGTTATTCACTTAGGCATATACACAGTTTAAAAGGAAACAGCATCCTTTTCAATTTGCTTTATATAGAGAAGAATTATAAAAATTCCCACATTGAACTGACACAGAGCCTTATTTTGTAGTTCCATAATTAATTAGCAATGATGGTAGGACCTGGAGAGACAAGATAACCTCCACTCTGTGCCCTCAGATATTCCAGCTATCATAGACTTGGCAGCTCTGATCACAGGCTAGTTTTGCTCTACTGTCCCAAAATGAGCTGTGCTTGTATGCACCTAGCACAAGTTGCAACAGCATATGATGGCTGTTTTACACCAGTTGCATAATAGTCCCCAAAGGTGTTCTTCAATAAAGAACAGAGCATGATGGTGCTGCACTTCACCCCACCTCACGCTAAGAACTAAGTGCACATGTCTGTCCTGAGCTGGCTTAGGGCCTAAGGAAATATGCAGAAGCCCAATAAAAGGTAGTTGAATTAGTTGAATTGGAGTATGCCTTTGCAAAAGTTACCCCCCAAAAATGGTGACAAATTTAGACCTGGGGCAAATAGCAAATGGAGATTTATCTTATTCTCTGCACGTTTCTTCTACAGAGCATATTTAGTAACTGTAAGTTGGAAATATCTTCCTATTTATTTCACCTCTGCAGGCTTCTACGACCTGAGTGATGGTGGTTCTTGCTCACTCTCCAATTCTTGTACCTCTGTGTACAGTGAGTCCATCTCCTCCTCCCACACCAGTCTCTTGCCCAGCTCTCAACACCCTAAGGCAAGGCTCAGTGTGTTTGATTACCGACCCAAGTCTGCAGATGAAACTACTGTGCATACCACCAGCTTCCAACAGCAGGACACCTATGCCAGCGATGGATGTCGGATTACAGCGAGCACAGACGTTTCTGGGACTCCTGCCAGGTCCAGACCGAGGCCAGTTTCCACAGGTAATTGATTGCAGAGCTGGGTACTCATTCAAGAGAAGGGCAGAGTCCTGGCTATTACTCTTAGAACCTTGTACACCAATAGTGTAATCAATACATAGCATTCATTTTAAATGTACCAAGTGAGAATTAATTGAAACCACAGAGCCTTGCCATTTACTGTACAACTTCCACTTGTCTCAGACTCAGATACTTTTAAATAATAGCAAATATGAGGAGGTATGCAATTAGAGATGGGAAAGTACTTAAGTGCATGAGGTAAAATTGTAATGAATGTCTAGTTATTTTTTTTTAATTTATCTGTTTGAGAAATCAGTAAAATTGCATACTTGAAATGTCTTATGTAAAAGTACAGTGATGCATGAAAAATATAGGGTGAAATCAGTATTAGAACTATTGCATTTTACTGAGAAAGATTTTCCAAGAATTTGAAGGAGAAAAAGCTATTTCCAGACTTAGTGTCAGTGTTCCCAATCTGCCCCAAAATAGCATGATAAGACTTAGTTTGCTAGCCATATTTACTGAAAG
This sequence comes from Aythya fuligula, assembly GCF_009819795.1. Taxonomy (NCBI): domain Eukaryota; kingdom Metazoa; phylum Chordata; class Aves; order Anseriformes; family Anatidae; genus Aythya; species Aythya fuligula. The sequence goes on from NC_045561.1 coordinate 44,320,549, forward strand.
TAATGTGCACACACGATATTCTTCATACTTTAAAATGTACAGTTAGGGATAACAGACACCAAAGGTTAATCACCTATCTATGAACTGCTCTTGAGCCTAATACTGGACCAAACGTAAATTTGCCTCACACCTTTATGCATAATAGACAAACCTACTAGTTCTCTGAGTCCCTTGTTCATGTAGCTGTGAAGTGCCATCATATTATTTTCCATTTTGGTCCTTCCATATCCTCAGAGCAGCCTCGTGCTAGTACAGTTCTTAGGGTGACCCAGTCAGACGTGTTGCTGTTCCATTATAGAAACAGTGGAGTCACAGAGAACGTCTTTTCAAGTACAACATCTCTCTGGAGTCATTCCCACACCTTCCTTACCTGAACTAGCTCACCTCTGGCTTGCTGAGAGCTGAAACAAAGACCCCCTGTTATGTACAAGTCTGTGCAGACACACCTGAAGCAATGGTGGTAAATTGCAGTATAAAAACAAATTGTTCTCAAGGCTTCTCAGATGCTGGGGAGGAAGAAGTGTTGATCTTAATGATCCGTGGCTTCCAAGTTCAGATTACAGACTTGGTATTGTATCAGAAACGTGCAACGTTTTGCTCTTAGCAAATGTGGCTTTATGCGTGTAGGGTATGGAGATAGATTAGCAGAAAAAGGGATAAGTAATGTTAAGAAGAGGTGTGGGAGTGAGGGCACAGACCTCCTTTAGTCCTCCTTCCCCTTTTATACGTCCCACTCCTTTCTTCCTGGCTACAACCTCTTACTTCATTCAGCGTGAGAACCATAAGTGGTGGGATTGTTGCCTCTGTGGAGAAAGAAACAATTTCTGTGAAGCTGGCCATGTTGCAGAGAAGTGAGTCAAGATTTTACTTCAAAAAAGCATTGTTTGGAAAGGAGAAAAAAATTCTCATTTCCTCCCCCTAGCTTGTCCCTGCTGAAAACTGCAGGTACAAACAGATTTCCTGTTGCCACAGAAAGAAAAGGCAAGCTTGCTAAAACACCACACACGCACAGTATTCTTTTGACCCCTTCCTGGTTTGTTTGTGGTGGCTGAGTCACTGCTCCTTTGACTGATTTTTTGCATAGCTGTTCATTTTGTAGTAGAATAAGTGATTTTTGTTAAAAGCTTGTGATACTGATCCTTTTTCACCTCACTATAATGAGTCTGGACTACCGTTACACGAAAGCATCCTTCGTTTGAGCTAGAACATGTGCTAGAGTGTCTTCCCTTTTAACGTAATGTTGGGGAAAAATCAGTTTGTGGTAAAACCATGTCCTTTTTTGTGGAATTTCTATGCTGTGCACAGAAGGTAAAAAGCAAAGGGAAAAGAGAACACTGCTACACACTGCCAATTTCCTAAAGAATTTTCACGTTGTAGTTATGTTGTTTGAGACATCATCATCCTGAACTGCTGAAGCAGTTCTTTAAGTGCCTTAGGTAGGAAACTGCTGACAGCTCCAAATTTTGAAGTCTCCCAGAAGCTTCCTTGGACAGGAGAGAGGCAGTCACTCCTGGATTTAATGTTTGGGTTTCCTGGCGGCATGAAGTAGCCAGGAAAGTAGCTAGCAGAGGATTTGTTGATACTGCAGCCTGCACTGTCATACCAAGAAATCCAAGCAGACTGCAGATGGTTCCAGCACTCTTGGTATCTATCGGAGGTAACACAGCACCATGGTGCTCTACCGGCTGACTTGTCCAGATGGAGCAGTCCTGCTCATGAAACACAACCTGGTTCTCACAGAGCAGATGTTCCTGAGAGGAAAGTCCAGCAATCTGGTGTAACTTGCCCTTAGGTTTTTTTTTTCTTTGTCAAAATTAAAAGGTTCTCTAGCCCATTTTTCTACACACTTAAGGTTGACTTTTTTAAAATCTGCACACATAATTACAGCAGACATGATTTTGTGCCTTTTAATAAAAGCTCAGAATATTTTGTTCTGAAATTAAATGCTCCAAGAAGTTTGGAGACTTAAAGGCATTGACTGGTGATGTTGTCAAATAAAATTAGAGATTCAGTTAGGAGGTTTTATTGGATTTCAGGTTGAGGAAAAGTAGAATCACTTCATTGTGGCCTGTCAAGACATCTGAGTCTTAATGTCTCTGCACTGTAGGTTGAGTGCCTCTGTTCAGTAATGCCTTACTGAAGCAAGATGCAAAAAAAAACACAGCTACAGCTTGCAACTGTGAAGAGTTTAAGAAATACCTGGTGTCTGTTCAAGTCTTCTTAAACAAGCTGGTTGAGTACTGTAGATTTTTCTAAAATGCATGATATAAAAGGGTTGGAGGAGAAGCTGGAATTCAGATTTCACCACTTTTAAAAAAAATAAAGATACTGTTGACTATTTGGTAGACTCTTGCATGCTGGAAATTCCAGGAATTTCTTTCTAAGTTATAGATTTGGTTTTGGTTTTGTTTGCTTTTTCAAGCTAACAAACAAAAAGTTATTTAGTCAGAGGAAGTCTTTATCCCATCCTGGGGGAAAAGTATGAAAAAAAATATATCTGTTGTATTGGATAATTCTGGTTAGACGCTTCAGGCTTAAAATCTATTGGATTCACTTTTTTTCTCTACTAAGAAATAAAAACAACTTCTTATTTTTGGTTGATTGGATTCCTGTTGGTCTGTGTTGCTTGAGAACATTTTTATATATACACAGATTTACTGTCATCCAAGTAGCACAGTTCAAATTTCCTGCGAAGGCATCAGTTTTATCATTGGTGTTAAAAGGCATTCTAATCTCCATTATGCTGAGGTGAATAAGAGCCCTGAGCTAATTCAGTGTTCTTGGAGGACTGAAAGGCTTTCTGCATTCCTGCTACTGATTTTAGTATAAGTTAGCACATCCCTCTGAAATAACACTTTTAATATAAGCCAGCTTGAGTGTAATTGTCTGTGATTTAATTAGGTTATTTATTTTCATCCACTGTGTAGGTGACTTGGAAAGACTCATTCCAGCAGACAGTAGATTTCAGACAGAGACAGATCACAAATCCTCATTGCCTCCGTGCCATGCAGACTTGCAGCTGCACAGCGTGGACCCCAAGTTCCAGAATGATCTGGTCTCCAAGAATGGCATCGATGTGTACCCTTACCCAAGCCCCCTTCATGCGGTGGCTTTACAAAGTCCCCTTTTCTCCCTGATGGGGACATCCCCAGAAGCAGACCTCCAGGCTTCCCCCAGCAAACCCATGCCTAATGCGACAGGTCCCAGCTTGATTAGGACTAGGCCAACCGCTGAGGCCAAGCCGGGGGGTTACATCAATAAGTTACTGCAACTGACGAGATGCAAAGGGAACAATCGAGCTGATGCCAGTGAGCGGGTTTCGACAAAGAGCCAGCCAGCCACAATGCACCAGAGACTCATTATAACCCCCAGCGCTGGTGGAGTGAAAATTAACAGCAGCGGTAGCCAGCTGGAAAAACAAGCAAGTTCTCTGGAAAGTAACAAAGCTGAAGGAAAGCTGCAGAGAGAGATGCCTGAGGGGGAATGTGCCAAGCAGCAGGAGACCATGCGCTGTGTGAATGAGGAACAGCCGTCCACTCTCCCTGACACAGAGCCATCAGCTGTGAATAGTTGTTATCCTGCCAAGTCAGCGGCTAGGGGCTCTCCGCTGGCAGAGGCAATGGAGAGCAGTGCAGAGTGCAGTTCATCCTGCTCGCAGCTGTGCCAGGAGGACTCCAGCCTGGGCAACTGGAATGCTAAAGCTGTCCCTCCCAGAAAGCTGCCCCTCAAAAGAAGTGGCAATGCCAAACTGGGTAGCACTGGAGGGCATGAGCGAGCTGCACGAGGTGAGTTTGTTCACGCCCAGTTTGTCCCTGCAGAATCCCACCAAGTCCGAGTCAAGTTTGCCAGCTCCAAAACAAAAGCAGTGAAGATAAAGAGGAGGAACAGCGAAAAGGTGCTACGTCCTGGGAAGCAAGCCTTTTGTGTGGAGAAGGCAAGAGGGGCTCATGGGGCTGCCAGGCCGCCTGCTGAGTGGAATCAGCCCCAAAGACCACACGCAGCGAAGAGCCTCATCCGGAGACCTTCGTACTCTGGTGATGTGAGTGGCAGGTCGTGCTCAGAGTCTAGCCTGTTCCCTGCACAGGTCAAGCTGCCCACCACACCATCCAGGTCTGAGCTCTACAGAGCTTCTGCCAACGTGCTGTATTCCCTCGAAGGAGCTTCTGCAGACACAGCCAACAAGAAGAAGCAGCAGCGCAAGTGGCAGTCCACGGTGGAGATCTCTGCCAAGGCCCATGGGGCCAGCTCCTCTGGCCTAGGGGCAGCGAAGCAGCCAGCAAGGAGAGCCAGTGTCCTGCGCACCCTCAGCATGAGGGCTCGCTCCAAGAGTCATCACCACGGAGCTTACGCCAGAAGCGAGTCAGACCACTCTGAGTACTCTGCAGAGTGTGCTTCCCTCTTCCACTCCACCATCGCGGAGACCAGCGAAGGGGAGGTCAGCGATTTCACAGCTAACCGTTTTGGGGACAGTGAATCCAGTGAAAGTGACTCGGATGGCAGCAGTAACAGCAGCAGCCTCGCACTTGACTATGATGAGGGGGATGAAAGTGAGCTGATTTGGCCCGAAGGTTCAGTCAGACAATCAGGGACTGTCCAGGTCTCATCCAGGCCTCTTCCCCCAGTGCCCAAAATCTGTCGCATCAAAGCTTCAAAGGCACTAAAGAAGAAGATTAGGAGATTCCAACCCGCTTCTCTGAAGGTTATGACCATGGTTTAAGGGAGAGTGAGCATTTGTTTCTTTCCTTGAGACATCCTGCTGGCTCTCATTTGCAAAACAAGAAGACCGATGTGCAGAGAAAAGGACCTGTTTAAACGAACTTTTAACAATCCCTGAGTCAACACAAGGGATCTTTTTGTTTGTTAATGCCTGGACATAAATGTCACATTATCTAATTTCCTCTTTTGCCATTTATTCTGTAAATATGGATCTGTGTATATTATGTGATGCCTTTTTTTTACTATGCAGAAGGGTCACCATGGTAAAAATAAAATGCCAGGAAGAGATGACATGTTCAAACAACCTCTGCCATAAGATTTTGCAGGCAGTCTCTTGTACATATGCACCCACAGTATCAGTCTCAGACATAAAAGCCTCCTAAGAAGAGGGGCTCTTTCCAATTGGAGATTTGGGAACATCCCTCCCTCTTGTAAGTAATTCTGTGCAGTCTGAAGGAGCGTTAACCACCCACCTATGGAAAAGCTCTCAGTGCTGTCTGTAGTCCTTTCTTTCATGTCAACCATTCATGTACCATCTCCCAACCACAGGAGGACAAGTCTGTTCTTCAATAGAAACATACCATGCTTATTCAAAAGGCAAAGACATGTTTGTAAATGAGAACAAGACTTAAGTCTGTTTTCAAAACTGAGAGAATAGGGTTTTTCCTTCAACCCCTTCTCTATATGATTTTCTATGTTATTGTTCATTTATTGAATGAGTGAAAGAACATGAGGGCTCAGTACCATGGTGTGTGGATAGCTGGGACTGAGATTATAGCTTTGCCCCTGAAATTGCAGACTCAATAAATACTATTTAATGTACTTCTAAAGGCTATATTTGTCTGACTTTCATGTCTAAAGAAAATGATTCTGAGGAAATGTAAATATTCTAACATTGCATGAGGCAAGCAGGAGGAGCGGTCTCTGGTAGAGCAGATATGCATTTTCATAATCACTGTGCCAGAGGGGTTCTGTTTTATTTTTCAGAGGGTCTCTATAGCTCTGTAGGAACCAGGGCCCTTTCAGCCTCTACCTCAAGAAACCCACCTCAGCATCTGCTTCTGACTGAGTGAATCTGAAAGCAATATTTATACTGAGGACAGAGTGGTGTTTTAACTGTCTCACTTATATTGATGCAATTTTGCTACAAGACACTCCTCATTTAAAAGGTTTATGTATGTATACACAACATATTTTGAACACATCTGAAGGCACCTATCTGAGGCTTTGAATCAGTTGCTAAACTGATGAAGTGATTTTTTTTTGTGTGTTCAGACAAGCAGTCCTAATTCTTTCCTCCGAGCACAGGAATCTGGAAGCTGAGCTGAAATTCACCCCGTGTTTACCAAAGATCAGGTATTATCCTCCTACCCTGAATACATTCCTGGCCTAGGAGATGTAGGCATTACCTCATTCAGCCCATGTACTGGGTCTGAAACAAAAGGCAAGTGCCTTAGCAGAAACTGGGGGTAAAAGAGTGTTTGTTTACTCCAAGGATTCATTAGCAAACAGAAGTATTGAAAGACTAAACTTTTAACCAATGCCTTGCTATGTTATGTTTTTAAACCACTCTATTTTCAAACCATGTTTTGAAAATGAGATAGGGAAAAGTAAAAGCTGCATGAAGTAATTCAAATATTTGGAGCTAGTGCCTAACACCATCCTTTATTTTAGCTAGTGAAGTGTTATATTTCAGCCAGTGGAGTACATTTAAGTGTTTTTTCATGGTCCCAAGAATACTTGGATGTAACTGCTCCAGTAGGATTAATGGGAGAATTTCACAGGTCTGGTGGTGGTTTCTTGTTCAGCATGTCAAGCAACAGAACAAACAAAATAGTGATTTATGCCATGTTGACTTTCTGCACTACAAAAGGATTCTTTTTCCCGTTTACACAAAAGGTTTGGTTTGGGGGAGTGTGTCAAAAGTTACATATGAACCTTTAATCCATGGGTTTTCTGTGCTCGGGTGGGGTTTTCTGGTTAGATGGGAACTTGGAGGGTGTTTTTTTTTATGGGGGAGGAAATTGTTCCTAACTAGAAAACTGCTCTGGGTAGGAGCATTCTGAAACCTAATAAACATCACCACCCAGTAGCTCCCTGCCTTTTTATCAGAGTAAGCTCAAACAATAAGTTTGTGATCACACAACTCAGTAAATCCTGCTTTAGGGTTGTTAATACTCCGTCAGAAATGCTGCCAGACATATGATGAAAGTGCTGATCCAGAGTGAACTCACACTGCCAATTCAAATAAAGAAAAATGATGACTTAATTTCATACTGACAGGTTTTATGCCAGATGAGGTATCGCTGCCTCTACTGCTCACACCTTCTGCCAGGTCAGATAACGTCTCTCCTCCCAGAGCCAGCAAAAAGCCAGCATAAAAGCATAAAGCTGGCACAAACTTCATCATCCTATGCCCTAGCTAATTTGACAGAAATATGATTATGTGCCTACACTTGATCCAAAGCAAGCCTGGAGAACCCCAGCTGTGCAGAGGATCTGCTGTTGCGTGTTGAGGTATCATCATATATGATGCCTCATCATGCACTGTGATGCCACTGAGCTGTGGCTTTCTGGGAAGGACGGCACTGGTGGTGTTCAGGGCAGGGTGGACAGTAGCTTTCCCACCAACCACTGCTTGTTCTTGCTTCCCAAAGCTCTTGGTACAATGGGGGGCTGAGTGCTGTCTCTGGGGAGCTTCATCCCACAGTGGTGGAGATGGTAACAAAGTCCCTTGGAAGGAAATTGGATCTATTTCAGCCGCCTTACTCCAGGATAGTGGACCTTCTCCCTGGCACTTCCTTTGGAAATTCATTGGTTTCCTCTGCTGGAGCAGAAACTGCTGGGATCTGAGCCCTGGAGGCAAGAAGTAGGACAGCACAAGGCAAAGTGGGAGACTCAGATGGCCAATACTGCAGCAACACTGGCCAAAAAAAAAAAAATACAGTTGTGGCTCCATACATTGATAAAAAGTGGTATATTTTGGTGGCACATACATTAAGAATTTAAATAACTGGGTAAGAGTGTGATGCCTATTGGTGCTCAGCCCATCTGAGACTATGGGCTAACTGCTGACAGCACTGAGGAATACCTACCTCCAAAGCAAACAGATCTGAAACATATTTAAAAACAATAAATATCTGTAAATAATTTGATGCAATACTATTTTATATATGCATGCTGAACATCACAGAAACAGCTTTCAGCTCCATATGCAGCCTAATAGTGAGAATCAGGGATGCCCAACCTTACTGATGGCCATGGCAGTACACAACAAAAATGTTCCCCACCTATTTTCCCTTTCAGAAACAATCCGCAAAATCCTTTTATCTTGCTGTGACAAGGACTATAAAGGCCTGAAAGAATGCAAAAAATGTCAGTTGGTGATTCAATTAAAAGTCTAGCACCAAACCTGACACACTTCAGGAGTGAGAAGTTTAGCACTTTTGCTGCGACTTGGTTAGCAAGTGTGCAGTTCTGACAGCTATCTGAGAAACAGCTTTATGCAGCGTCCCCATTGCAGGAGCTAACATCTGTCATCATTGCTCCTCCAAGCTCTAGTGAATCAAAATCATCCACTGCTGAAATGTGTGCATCCTACCAGCAGTTTTCTTCTGTCAAAAACCAATGATAAAACTTTGGTTTAGAAGCAAATTGCTCCTTAACCACAAAAGTGAGAAAAGAAACTGGGAGAGAGAGAATAGAAAGGGCATTAAGGAAACTTTAAGAGCAATTTGCAGAATAGATCAGCCTTATGATTTTCAAAACTTCATTAATCCTTTTATTACTCTAATAATTTTGGAATTTGGATGATTACCAGCCTCCTTGGCTTTGACACAATCTCAACTTTTCTAGTCCACATGCATTACCCAAGGCTCAAGGGAGGCATGCAGCAAAAAGAGGCATCTGTGACCTTTGTCTCAGCCAGGGGACAGGAGAGCAGCTTGCCAGGGAAGGTCTGAAGAATTCTTACTCTGATGCAATGGTGGCAGTTTTCATTTTCAAGCCCCTTTAACCCCCCTCAACCATTCAGGGGCTGAAGGAATCACCTGGCGTATGTTGAACATATGTTGACTGGGAAGACAAGCACTCCAGTTTCTGCAGCTTGCCTGTGAGGAAAGCAAACCTACAATGACCAAATATTTCAGAAGCAGCATTTAGCCTCATATCTCATACAGATGTGAGGGACATCTGGGATGCCACCAATAGCTCTTTTTCTGTACAGAGAGCTGCTGTGGTACTTCACTACAGGTGAATAGGAATCAACAGGAAATTGCTCAGCTATGGGCAGTTTCTTCATGTTTGTACATTTCAGGTTCAAAACCACTGTGGCAGTGCAGAACATCAGCAAGGTAACAGCCGCAATGAGCAGAAGTCCAGCCATCATCAATTCTGTTAATTCCATGTGCTATCTTTACAATGAAGCCTGGAGACTATTGTTAGCTAGTATTGATTTTTTTTCAAGCATTCCAGCCTTTTTCCTTTCTGTCCCTGGCTCTGCATTTGTAACTAGGGATGTAGTGCATTGAATTCACCCATTACACAATTTCAGGGAAGTCGCTGAAGCTACCCCACAGATTCCATTATACCCCCATGCCACTCTCAAGATGTCAACAAGGGGGATGATTGGGAGTGACAGATGAAATATATAAGGAGGATTTCAGACCTTGCTTTCATTCTTGGCTGGGCTGCAGGCTGTGGAAGTAACTGTGTTTGTGGCTCGTCTGCCTGGGGAGAATCCTACTACAGTGGTACATCTGTGTTAGTGGGGGAACAGGAGCAGTGAGTAGGGCTGAGTTCAGCAATGGCTTTTCATGCTTACTCTGGATTCAAAAAAAAAAAAAAAAAAAAAATTGAAAAGAGTATCAGCAATCTAGTGATCCCTGTCCCGGTAAAGCTATATTTTGAGAGAGAAGACAGTGCATAGATCAGATTGAGCAGGCAATATTGAAATCAACTGCAGATTTGCAAGCCCCAAATTAAGAATGGCAATTTCAGCAAAAAACTTGAGTGACTGGATGTGCTCAAAAGCTCTGTCAAGTCACTCTTGGTGCCTGCTTTTCAGCATCCAAGACAGAAATGTGAGGCTAACAAGTTGCTCTGAGAAATGTGTATTACTGTAAATCTTTACTCCTACATGCAATACTTTCTCTCCATTCCTAGTACCCCGAAAAGAGTCCAAAAAGCCAAAGTTTCATGTAAAGTGAAAGGTTGACTCAGTGAGTTATTACATTCAAGATTCTGTACAAAACTCTTTTACAACCTCCAAGACTGAGCTATATGGATACATTTAGTCTCCAGACCACTGCATGTGCCCTTCATCAGAAAACCAGAATTGAAACTTTCACCCACACAACAAGATGTAGCACCAAGAGCTTTATTATTCAATGTATAAATGTTTAAGACTTTGCATTGCAATGGTCCAGAATAAAACACAATGAAACCTTCATTATTGTAAGATTAGTAGCTCACTCACTAATGAAAGCCAGAAAGTTCAATTATGAAAACAGTCTTTGATTTTGACAACTCTCCAGGAATACAGAATTTGACAGCAGGATAGGTTTTTATACATATTTTTTCACTTTTCTACTTAATTTTCCTTAAAGAATAAAATGAAGAGGAGAAGGAAAAAATACATGAAGTTGAAAAAACAAAAAATAACTAAAATATTCCAAAAGGCTTTGCTTAGGCTTGACTTTAAGGTAAAAGTAGAGGCTAAAAAACAACTTATTTTGTTAGAATATAGCTGCCCATCCTTCTATGCAGTTATTTGGAAACTTTTTCTCACAGTTTGTTTTCAGAAAAGAGAAGAAGACCTTTAGGAAAAAGGCAGAAGATGAAGAAAAATACAATTATTCTGTTTTCTTAATAAGCAAAAGCATTACCTCTTCAGCCAATACAGGCTGGTTTAGGAACTACCATACTTCAGCCTACAGTGCTGGGTCAATTTTAGAAAGAAACCAATACATTGCAAAATCTGTTCAATCCTGAGGTTCTCAGCATGTGTTTCTTAATTTGTGCCCTCAGCAATTAATAAGTTTCCAGTCCTTCCTATTAACATGAAGAATGATGAAAGTTCATTTTCACATTCTTCATTAGGAAGGTCACCTGACTCAACCCTGCCTTGATGCACTGGGACATGCAAAAGGGCAAGAGCAGAGACAATTGCAGTCAGGATGGAAATTGGCTGTCTTAAACCTGTAGTGCAGAAACCATTTTTTAAACTTATTTAACAACAAGGAAATGGAAGAAGTTAATAGCTAGGGCATACCCAAAATCTCCCATGCTGAGCTCATTGGAATTAAACAGTTGCCTTATCTGCGATGCATTTTATGGGAAAGGGATAGTGAAGAGAAATTATTTGAAAAGAGAAGATTTTCCTCATTGTACAGTGCGCTCACTCACTCTGTGGCTTACCATGCTTCAGAATGTAACCAGTTCAGTATCTCTTGGCTCCCCAGTATGGCTATTTCATTTTGGCATTAATGGAAGAACAGAGCTCATCAGCTGCACTGATTGCTGGGCATCTCACCTTAGCATAGAAATACATATATTCTGTAAGGACTGAGATTTATGAGGTTATTTTTTAAATGGAAATTTGCCATACATCTTCATTTCATTAGACGTATACAAAGATATTTGAAAAGAGGCAGTTCAGCGGATGGGTGGATGCAATTATGTTCACAGACATTGTCTTGGAAGTGAAGCAGAAAGGGCTTTGGGCTATGTTGCTGTTTCTGTGTCTTGTCACAGAGTGACTGTATTTTCCAAAGACAATAGGTCTTAATAGAGGACAGGTATTGAGAATAAAATACTGCTGATTAAAATTAGTACTGTGAACATTTCCTTTTTTTTTTTTTTTTTTTTTAATCACACCTGCAGAACCTAATGAGTTGTCTCTGATCTGACATTAGAGTGGGCTGAGTTCCTTGAAAAAAAAAATAATTCCATGATGTTCTTTGTTAAGTCGAGATGTCTGGGGAAGCTTCAGATGTGCTTACTTGATATGTGCCTGAGTTATGAATCACCTAAAGTGTACTCATAACTACCTATTTGATAACTCTGCCCCCAAAAGGCAGGTATATATTGCACAAGTACAAAGTACCTCTAATAAAATGACTGTGACTGTAGAAGGGCTTTTCTAGTACTTCACTCTACATTTAGATCCTGTGGTTTTTGTTTGTGTTCTGAGTCTCCTTTGTTGCCACTGTGGCATTGGAAATGATATAATACTTGTATGCCTACAGCCACAGCTTTATAACTAGTATTTATAGAGCACGGTCTGCTTCTGGGAGGTCAGAGAGAGGTAACTGTGAAGAGTAAGCCTAATGCCAGCAGGCTTAGCTTCACTGTACCACAGCATCAACTCTCATTTCAAATTTTTCAGAGCTCACAAATCAAAATAAAGCCTGAAAACCACATATTGTGGCCTAAATGTCTGAGAGAAAGAGGACAAGAGGACTCCCAAGCAAGGAATCCATAAAGCCAGGACTAGGAGGAGTTCCAGGAGAGCTGAGCTGAGAAAAACAATTTCACAGTCTTATGACAAGTTATGGCAAACCAAGGGGAAAAGCCCTCCACAGATGGTGTTAAATAAGTATAGACGACAGAAACAGGCTGCAAGACAGGCAAGGCAAGAGATAAAAAGGGATGCTTTAAAGCCTGGTTATTACAGAGGGGTTAATAATTTTCCAGCTCTGTGGTTAGTACCTAACCACAGCAGCCTCCCACGCGAGGTACGGCCGGTGAGGCTGTCAGGGAGGCGCGTGTGCCAAGGAAACACATGGGGTTGGGAGCTAAGCACCCAGTGCTGTAGAGGGATGAACGCATTTGCAGCACCCTCAAACACCCAGCCAGTGGTGCTGGGGGGTCCCTTACCTCCCACCCATGTCACTTTCCCAAGTGCTGCGAACTGCATCTGCAGCCAGAGAAGAGACAGAGGATCAAAAAAGCCAAGAAACAGAGGATCCACTGTCTTTTTTTGGGTGCATTTCAATGCAAGGAAGACACCACGCATGGTAGGCTGCATCTAGCCTGCGTTGAGCAGAGTGAGTGACCCCACTCACCACACCAGCACTCAGAGTCCTCACTCACTGCATCACTTTAGCTCCTCAGCACAAATATACAGGAGTTTCACCTTGACAAGCAAGAGGAAGATCAAGGCCTGTGTGGCTGATACACGTTTAAAGCTCTGTAAGCAGCCATGAAAATGAATAGAGATGAAATATGGCTATTTTCATACAAACTTTTCTCTACACCATCACGTATCATTAGGTAATATGATTACAGAGCTAATGTCTCTCACTTTCCCCCTTACAATTCTTTCATGACTTTTTCAAGATGACCACAGCAGCCTGTTCGTGTATGATGTGCCCTGTGACAGTCAGGCTTCACACCTTTTGTGGTGCATTGGTCCTAGTGCACAGTCTCCTCTATCTCAATTGAGTTTGCTTAATGATTTGCTGATGAAGAGAGCTATTTTTTGTGTATTCCAAGACTAACTTGAGAGCAGTCTGCCTTCAATAAAACTGCACTCTGTAAGAGAACCCGCTGTGATGATGTGGTTCACAACAGAGTCACTGCTTGTTCCCCTACAGATTCAGTTCACATCTACTTTCCAAGTATAAGAAGGCCAAGTCTGTATCCAGACTATAAAGATTATACTGTAAGTATGTAATATAAATAAACAGGCATAATAGGACTATAAGGGAGGCAGCAAGGATAATTATTGTCTTCATTAGTCACATATTGATAAGACAAACCCACCGTATGAACACAGAAATAAAGCATCCCTTGTAAGGTATAATACAGCCGTTGTACGTCAGACCTGTTTGGCTGCATAATGCTACATCACTTTTAATTGCTCCCATTTACTCAAACACCCCTAGGAAAGCACCCTTTTCCTGTAAAGTTAAAGGTCTTTCCCTGAAACACAGAGCCTACTCTCTATGGCTTACCTGGCTGCCTGAATTAGCAGACATTCTGTTATTCCTTTAATAAAACAAAAAAATGCATAACGATTGTGGTTTGCTTTGAATATTCATCTATGGAGTTACAAAGCTATGTCTGGAGAAGCAAACAGATGATTAAATTTTCCTTGAAACATTTTAAAGAGACTCAGAGATCAAAATATCTTTGTTTTAAACTCACCTCCAGCATTTAATAAGCACTTATGAGTTCAAGCCAGACCAAAACAAATCTCTACAAGAATATAATGCTTTTCCTAATCAAAAATTAAGAAGATTACAGTTAAGTTGTGTCTTGCCATGAATTTGTTTTCACTGGAAATTATTCCATTATTTCAGTAGAATTCTCTTTTTGCTATAAAACAATATTTTCCATGTCATTCTGAAAACAAACAAACAAACAAACAAACAAAAAACTTTTTCATCTCATTTATAGTCTGTGGCTTGTACTGTGCAGGAGATCAGACTAAATACTCCTGTAATCTTTTTGAGCTTTAGAGTTTATTACCTTTCATTCTGTTTCCTACGCTGTATTTCTGTTCAAAGAGGAGAATATTCCTTAAACCACAAAGGAATTTTAAAATTTCCCAGTGAGGGAAATAAAAAAAAAAAAAAAAAAAAAGGTATCTTCCAATACCTTAGAGGCAAATATCTATGGATTTAGGATGGAATTTGCTACGTCTATGGTGAGACATTTAGAATTTAGGAATCTGGGCTAAACCAGTCCTGTAGGCACCTCATATTGTCAGTGGACAGAATGAGTAGCACCTCCAGCAGCAAAATTATCTCCCTCCAAAGAAGTTGTTGAATCGTTTTCGGGAAGTACCAACAGCAAAGGAGCCGAAATGACTCACTTCAGTAGATACCAAACTTTTGAATATGTAACATCAGATTAGACACACTTGATTTCGGAGGGTGTGGGTAGCCACTGCTGACTAGTATCTGTCATTACAGATACCTAAGGAATTGTTAGAAGAAATTTAAGGGGATTTATACACTTTGTTTTTTATAAAGGAGTTATTTTAGACAGTACTGGTAATGCTGGTAACAAGTTTCAGGATAGGCACGGCATTTAAATGTACAGATAGTACAAGCAAGGGCAAGCCATAGCACATAGACAGCATACAGCTGTGACATGGTTGTAAGTGATATCCAAACCCTGGATTAATCTGAGAATAAAGAAATAAAACAGGAATCTATCAGTCAAAAATTGCTACATTAGAAATCCCTTAAACCTGTGCTTTTCTTTCTTCTTCTTCTTCTGAAAAGATGATAAATTATTTTTACTCCAGAGGACACCAAAGCTTGAACAGACTTGCAAAAATACAGTAAGATCTAATAATGCCTGGAAAGTTGCAGAATTTTCCTTTTTATACATCAGCATGTAACCTTGTGTTCCTCCTTCTTTGGGACTTTAGTTACTGTTCTGTTTAAGAGTCTGTTCAAGATTTGGTTTAATGTTCTGTTTAAAAATCAAAGTACATTACCATACCTGTGCAGCTTATGTAGTAACTTAAACCTAATCAAATAGAATTTGCACACAACTGGTTTTCCACAGGTTTCAAGAAGCTCAGCTGATTCTTAAAATGACCATTTTTCATATGACTTTCCACTGTTCCAAGGACAAAGGTGTGAAAACTTCCATTCTTCCCACAGACAAAAGAGCTAAAAGAGACTTTCTCTCTGAATGACAGTTAAATCACCAAACAATCTTTAACTCAGAGCAAAAGAAGAAAAAATTAAAAATCAGTATAAATTCTTCATGAAAGCACGTGAAGAAAGAGATCTACAGCTGTGTCAAGGTTGCCCAAAACCTAAACCCAAGACATGGACAAAGCTTTGTTCTCCGCCTGCACCGAACTGATGAGTGGAAGCAGAGAGTGTCTTTGGTAGCCTGGATTCCAATTCCTTCATATTTTTGCTGTGTTTCATATTCTGTTTGCAGTAGTCCGAATTGCCAGGTGCAGGGTAAGAGAGAACAAAGCCATTGCATCTCTGCAGATTTACCTAAAGAGTCACAGGTGATGAAGCCAGATCTCCTATTACAGACATCCATGTGAAGAAAAAAAAAAAGGGGGGGGAGGGAGAGGGGCTATAAACATGAAGTACTGCATCTCATTTCATTTGCTGATACTAAGTTGTAAGTAAATAAAACACATTGATTCAAACATACACATAAGGTTAGTTTTTGAAGACTTTTTTAGACAACTTACAGTAAAACAACAACAACAACAAAAGCAAACTTGGAAGAAAATAAGTTTAAAGGGAAAAGCTTATGGCTTCAGACACAGGGATTTTCCCAGCAGGATACAGAGTTGGGTGGGCTGGATAAAGGTAACATGCATTCTTTTTCCCTTAGTAAGAGGTGCACTTTCGTAACTCTAAGGGAAATTGCTGAATAGTTTTGACAGTTGCACTGCTGTGTTTGGTTCAGCTCTGGAATGTAATTCAGATATTGTTTGGGAGTTTAAAAAAAAAAAAAAAAGAAAAAGAAAAAAAGAAAAAAGAAAAATAACAACAAACTTCAGAGCGAGTTCCCGCAAGCTCCATGAGCTCTTCGTGTACATATGAATGGGAAGGGACAATTTTCCTGCATGCCAGAGAAGGGCAGCTTTTGATGGCAGGTCATTCAGCTATAGGGTGCCACGGGACTTAACTGTATCTTATGCAAGAGATAGCTTCCTCTGGTCTTAACTGAAAGCTTCCTACCCAGGGGGTCTGGCAGGAATCTCTGCAGCATTTCCATTTTGTTCAGCAGTCTGTATTTGGTTGACCAGTTCAAATGCACCTGTTTTAATAGAAACTGCTCCCTTTGTTCAATGTACATTCCAGCACAGTGTTAAAAACCATCAAACATGGTCAAAAGGTCACTGTTTGTGGCTCAGCTCAGCTCTGACAACTGCACCATTTGGTCTGAGCCCCGCTATTTCTGGAGTACCCTGCAGAGCATCCAAATCACCATAAGGAAGCTGCACAAGCCTCTACGGGCTGGCTGGGGAGGAGCAGCCATCTCATCAGATGCAGGGTGTCTGGGATAACCAAACCTTAGCCCAGACAGTTATTTATCATCACGTTGTTATTCTTTTTATGGCTTTCAGCTATCTGTTGGTCAAGACCCTGTTCGTCTCCAGTTTTTCCAGCTGGTATGATTTCATGCCAAGGGTCAGCCAGCCTTGTTGGTTTGTTACCCCACAAACATGCTTCCCCACTTCCAGACAAACCTACCTGGGGTTTCACTGCAAGCTGTTCAATACGCCAGGCCCAGTTAACTCTCCGATCTGCACTGACAAGCTAGGTGGTGCTTTAATCGCACAGGCAGCAAGGGTGGGAGCGAGATTTTCTGCAAAGCACACAACTGTAAACAGATTTTATAGGAGCACTATCCATCTATTCCTGTGCTCTGTAGCTACAAATAACTCCACAAATGACAAATGTCTCCGCACCTAACCTCAATACTCACCGAGACAGAAGAGCTCAGAGAAGTGGGTTTGACATTAAAAGAGAAAGACCTAGTAAAACAAATGACAGCAGTTAAACTGCTGTGCACCAAGACCCTCCTTTGTCAGGGCTGATGTGATTGCTCTGCCCTACCCAGCACTTCCCCTGCACTACAAAAAAAAAAAAAAAAAAAAAAAAAAAAAAAAAAAAAAACCCTCCTTTTCTGAAACACCTTTACATTGCAGTCTCCTTCAGATGTTTGCTAAATATTTGGCTTCCTCATTCCTGTTGTTCATTTTCCCGGCATCTGCCTGGGCTCTTCTGTTTCATGCTGTGGATGCTGTGGGACAGAGACCCTCTGTGGACTATGCCTGTGGCTGACATATTCATCCCAGTGAATACCCACTTAATAAAAACAACTCAATTATAGCAAAAACAGAGATTTGCTGAAGGGAAAAGAGAGGCTGTTAACAAAGTAGGTGAGCATACCAGACTTAAATCTCTCTGTTTCACAAATACTTGCTCTGGTAACACGATCCTTGATTTCATACCCATCACCAGCAAAGAAACTGCTGTGAGGTTTAAATACAGAAAAAGAACTTCAGCTGCAGTTTGTCAGTAACAGGCAAATGGGAAGCTTCAGGAACTCCTTTACATGTTGTACCTTCATTCTGTGTCCACCACACCTATTAATTTATTTGGTATCTTTATTTGCTGCCACTACACTCCCGTTTGAGTTCAGTAGATGGATGAAGTCCCTGATAGTCCCATTTTGACAAAGAGAGGGACAGAAAAATCCTTTAAAATAACTCTGAATCTCCAAGTGGACACAGTTCGCCTCTAAGCTGTCGCAGAGACTTACTGTGCAAACACTAGACAGTCCCACCCAAGCTAGGAAAGAAAGGTTCGGGGCTTTTAATGAGAGGCATGGCCATTCCTTCATTATTTGCCCACTCACAGACAAACCCAGCTTTTTTCCTACTTTCTGGTGAGCTCATTGTATGTCTGTATGGCACAGAGTCTTTTCCAGTACATAATGGCATTGTTAAATGGATGCCTGGTTGTTGTTCATAAATTAAGCACCTTTTGTTTTTCCACCAGGAATCTTGGAGTGTTGCACTGATTGTCTGTTATCTGTCAAGGCATCAGTCAGCAACCAAGCAACTCTCTGCTGGAGACTGCCCTGCTTATGCAATTAACAATAAAAAGCTTTTGTCACTGCACAATGATGCCTCTGAGGTCTAGTTCAGGGTTTCAGGAGGATTTTCTTAATCAACAATAAGATCAAAAACATACATATTCTGTTTGCTTTAGCAGTGAATTGGAAAAGAAAATATTTAGCTCAAAAAGAATGAAACACTTCTACATACTGGAGTAATTATTCTGATGCATTTAAATAAGGCTTCGGAACCTTATTTCCTAGTCCTTTACGTGTTGCCTTTTTTTTTTCTCTCTATTGGTTGTAATGTGAAATGTTTTGAAGTACAGGTATGAAAAAGACATGAATAACTGAAACTGTAATTTACACCATGTTTGAAAGAAACTTAAGCAGTGCAAGATCAGCTTTGCTTCACTGAAATGTGTTACTTGCACAAACAAGACGTTTAGGAAAAAAAAAATCAACCACTTAAATGGGCAATCTGGATACAATTAAGGTCACTTGATCCTTTTCTTAAGTGATACTAAAGTACACACACACTAATCATGAACCAGTCAGGGTCACGGGGATAGCAGTGTTAATCCTAATTATATATAGTTTATCTGAGTACATTAAAAATGCAATTTAAGGAGGCATCTGTCAGAGCAGTGCTAGGTAAATTACTGGTTTATATATAGCTTTACGGCATCTCATTTCTGTCAGCTCAGGGAACAGGATATACTGGATATTGTGTTTGGCAAAATACAAATATACAAATTAAAATTCTACTGTTAAAGATTCTTTAATTTTGTGAAAACTGAAAAAGGTGTAACAACAAGACTGAGGTTAAGAAGAAATATGGAAATATCATGAAGATCAGTATACTAAACCTTGTAAAAAAGATATACAGTAGGAAAGCATGAAAGAAAATAGTAGAAGAGGAAAGACATCTTTTAATCTAGAAAATGTTATACACTAGAACTTGTCAGAATAAAAAAACGGTCACTTTTTTTTTTTTTCTTTCATACTGACCTACAAAAGGAATAGCTACAAAACTTAATTTTCATAATATAACCTTTTCAAATCTGGTCCAGGGTTTATACATCACCTAGAAGGCTAGAATAACTAATCTAAACGTCTACAGAGACCATTAAAATATTTGACTTTCATGGGAGTACTGCACAGAAATACAGTTTATAAAGGAAATTAAAAAATGTTCTTCACACACGATGCAAAGTTCTTTGAAACATCTGTCCCTTTTTATAGATTCCAAATTCTACCAAAATCCCTTGTATTCCATGCAACATTCATAGAAAATCATGTGAGCAACAAAATTGTAGAATGCACTGCTGTTGCTCAAATATAAAACACCCTATTGGGATTATAATGAGTTTCCAAGAAAAATACAGCAGCTTCAAACAGCAGCTGCAGTTTTTAAATCAACTTGACAGAGAAAAGCTTTTATTAAACATGGAACCTCTCTTTTAGATATACTGCCCATCTTGGGCCAGAGCCAGCACTCATTTTTTAGCTTGCAAGAGTTATACGTACATATATACACATATGAGTTCTGCATTTTAATACTTACTGTTAAGTGTTCAACACAAAATTATTCATAGTTTCCAAAGTATTTGTATGTGTAAGGCAAGTTTATAGACATAAATAAACTACATTCTGTTTGTTTGCACAAAGTTTGTTCTCCCCAAGTAGTTGCCACAGAGGAGGAACAGATTGATGTTATTTTGAACTAAAATAGAAAGTATGGAGCATTCAAACTGTGTATTTCATACCAAAAGCTTTATCTCAGTAAAGTTTCAGATGAATTTGGTCTCTTTTATTATGATTTGCCTCTACTATTTGAAATCGTAAATCACATAAATAAGATTTTCCAACATAATCTCCAGTTACGGGCCTTTCGGTGATACATAGCATATGATATTAGTTGTGAGGCTTCTTACAAAAAATACTAAAGAGTATCTATCCTGTGTGATTATGTTTCAGTAAAACTTACCCAAGCCAACAATTCTAACATTAAATGAAATTTCATGGTGGAAAAAAGCAACATTTGATCTGCCTCAGGAAAGGACATGCAAATAAACAACTAAATCAGTATGAGTATGCCAGTTTCACACAATTTTTCAGAGCAAACAATTCACTTTGCCTTCTGAGGTATTTCTACCTTTTCAAGTCTGATAAACATCCCTGCTTTGGTCTTCAGGGAAGGAATGAGGGATGTTAGGTAGAAAACAGAAACCCTAAAAGGAGAAATCTGTACAGGACACTTCAAAGGCCCTGCAGGTCAAGATTTTTAAAATACCTTGCAGTGGGCCAGCCAGAGGAGCTGTGTTTTGTGCTTTGTAAAGAGGAGTCCCTTCCCTGTGATATCCAACGTGATATTATTTGAAATAATTCAGCTACTACCCACACACACTTCACTAGTTGAGAATGACCTCCATGCCCAAAGACATCCCCAGTTTGGCAGATGTTTTGGCAGTCATTTTACTTGGTTTCAAATAAACTTAATCAAGAGGAATTTAACCTTAGCTTTGAAAAAATCAGGAGGTTTCTGTAGGCATAGGCAATCAGGAATACCTTCTGAAATGACTGTCTCTCCCCAGTGACAAACAAAAGGGTGGAAGATAACTAAATCAGGCTGCTTACCTATCTTTTAGATAGCTAAAATCTTGTCATTGACGAATATGTATTTCTCTGCAGTCTCGGAAAAGTAAAAATTGAAAAAGTGGATAGAAACTAAACCAGGAGCCTTCAGTCCAATGTTTGGTCATCCTCACTGGAGTAGCACTACATGTTCAGGTGGGAAGCTTTACTCAAGGGAAGCTTGTATTCTGCCTGTCCACACTCAATTGCTCTTGTGTGATTACCCCTTGGTCTTCAGAATGCCAACAAAATCATGTCCAAGTAGACCGTATGGGATTTACATGCATTTTTGTATGGGGAACCATTTCTTCCCAATGGGATTTAAGCACCTTGGGGTATGCCTGCACTGTCAGGTAAGCATGGCTACAAGCCTGACCTCCAAATTGGCCTCTTTTACTCCCCCCACTGAAGACCCTCAAGCCCTCCTTCTTCACAGGTGTGTGATACAATAGTACAGCCCTACCTCTCCTCCATGTGGCCTGGCAAGGACATGTCCACATGTATTCCCACACAGATAAATGATAAATACACTCAAGTCTACTTTTCCTTCAAACAATGCGGATCCTCCAGTCAGGAGCTGCAAAAGCAGAAGGGCTCCAAGCAATTTTAGACCCACTTTCCATGTCCAGGTGCAAAAGCAGCACAAGTTTCAGGCCCTTTAGGATGCCTCCACATGGAGGCAGATTTTTTAATAGCAAATCATACTGAGTACTGATGAAGCAGGGATACAGTGGCCGGGGTCTTTACTTTGTGTTGAATGACTATGAGGTAATTTGAAGAGGATGTGGAGGCGTAATGATGCCAGGGCTGCCTTTGCAGCTGGGATTACCCAAGCATTTTTTACAAAGGAGAACTACCTGAGGCTGCTAGTAAATTATTAACTAATAAACAAAAAGCATTTTTTGAAGTAGGAAGGTGAAGTATTGTCACGCCTTTCAAGAGGAAGCCATTAGGCATTTGCAAAAAAAATAATTTGAGACCAGAAAGGCAGAATATGGTTGTGACCAGGCCTATTAAGTGAATGTGATGATTGTTATGCTAGATAGAGTTCCTGAAGTTCAGAACAGACTGTTTTAATTGGTTAATATAATTTTAAATTCACACTCCTCTCTCTTTTCACCTTTTTTTTTTTCTTTTTTTCTTTTCTCCTTTTTGACCTATTATAGCAAAAATTCTGTACTGAGCTGTCCTGAGGGTCACAAGAGACTTGTGTTTAAGATTCTTTCTGAAGTTCCTGTCACAGATCAATCAGATTGTTTATGTAAACTAATAATCTCACTTATTTTGCATCCCCTGGCTGCAGTCCTCCTCCTGAAACTCAAGTGTCTCAGGTTACACTTGGAGCCAAGTGTTTTGGAGAAGACTGAACAAGGCTGTTCTAATTTGCTAGTGTTATGTGTGAAGAAGTGTTATCTGAGAAAGACATAGAGCAGACGCACCACTGCTGGTTCTGTGCCCTTCTGTAGCGCTTTTCTCCATGGCATGGGCTGCCCCTTTTTCAACTTGTCTCCATCCAATAAATAATAAATTAAGGGATGAGGTTTGGTTATCAAACATATAAACATGAACTCTCATTCAGTACCATATCAGGGTAAGTGAAACAGAAAAAGTTAATAATTTCATTTTATTTTTAAAGACTGTTTGCTTGTCTGTTGTTTCTTTTCATAGCATAATCACATTTGTTCTTTGGTTGTGGATGGCTTTTGTGGCTTTTTCAGGTAAAATGGGGATGTGCAGAATGTCTGATAAGCTGGTGGCAAGGGCACTCCCATGTAAGGTTAAGGATTTGGATTCAGGATCCAGCTATGAAAAAGGCAGCTCAAGAACCTGAGTCTGTCCCGCTGGTGTCTGTATATTGCTTATCCTTACTCATGCTGGAGCAAAGTCCAGTAATTGTTAGTTTTGGTTAAGTTAATTCACTAAACCACCCTGCCCTCAGCCAAGGTGAGCACTGTTACTCCTGGCCTATGTCCTGATCTGGTGTGTTTCTCCTATATCCAGTTTGAACAGAAAATGTTTTTCAGTTTTAATAAACCATCATCTTTATTTCTT
Source organism: Aythya fuligula (assembly GCF_009819795.1). NCBI lineage: Eukaryota > Metazoa > Chordata > Aves > Anseriformes > Anatidae > Aythya > Aythya fuligula. The sequence goes on from NC_045561.1 coordinate 44,343,517, forward strand.
TCAAGACATTGTCAATTGTTGTGTGGAGACAGCCTGCTAAATGCAGTTATGGGCCAGACAAAATACTGTCATAATGTGCAAGGCAAACTCACTGCTCTATTTTTGGCATTTGTACCGTCCCCTGATCCTGACAACAAACTCAGGGCTCTGGAAGGGCCCATGCAAACTCTCATCTCTGACTAGACGAAAGCTTTCTCACCTAAAGGCTGTGATTCTCTTTGAGAAGATGATTGTTCTGATTGTATTAAAATGGAGCTAGACTAAATGGTTTTTCAGCCAGACTGGTTACTTAGAGAGAATGCACAGTATATTTTTCAGCAGTACCATTTTTTCTTTGCATCCTATCTCATTTAATGGAGTTGTCTGTGGGTTTTGAAAGGTTTCAAATGCTCAAGAACACCTGCAATTAAAATGACAAATTTTATGATTGTGTTTAATAATGCTTTCTAAGCTGACCCACATAGATGCAAATAATTCTGTCCTCACAGAGCATGAATGGCTCTTATCTCCCTCTTTTGGAGTATTTAGGTGCTCAGGGCACGAGAAACAACCATGCAATTCCTGCAATTTATAGCGGAAGTTAATGTCCCTGGCATACCCTATGAGAGTGTAGCCTGTTGTTAAGGGATTATAAAAATGAGAAATGTTCCTAATATATTCAGCCTACCTTCAGTAATGGCCTCAGATCTTGAGAAATCTACGATCTGCTCCCAGACAGCTTGCTGTGAAGCAGCACAGCAACTAGGTCCTGTGGATACACTTCTTTCATTTTCCTTCTTAGGAATTGCATGTTTTATACTGACTTACTTTCCTTTTTTCTTCCTTCTGCTACCAATGTTTAGCAAGTGGAAATTCAATTGCCTCCTTCCACCTTTCATTTAAACAATGACAATATCATTTCTGTGTCTCAAACCAACCTACCAGGCCAGAGTGTGACTAAAAATATACTCTGGATAATTTATCTCTCCTGTGATAACACTAAAGCTATTATCTTAAGAATGTTCTTTCTAATTTCTCCCTCTCTGCACAGAGAAGGTGAAGAGGAACAAAGACTGGGCAGTCCAAGTCCTAATAGTAAAGATTTGTGTGTGGACTTGAAGTCACTTACATAGTGATTTCACGGGAGCAGGACACTCTTTCCTGGGTCCATTGGCCAGCCCTGGCTATTGCAGGTACCACTGTTCCATAACCCCCTACAAAAGCACCAGATTCCCTACTTACTGCAGTACAGTGTTTCCCCCTGCTACTTCCACACAAAGTTGTTCCACCTTTTAGGACTCTGGTTACCCCCTTATCATCACTTACCTGGTCTATGTATACATGTCCTTGTGTCAATATTCCCCCCCCCCCCCCCCTTTTTTTTTTAATAGGCATTGGGGGATTACTTCTAAGATTTTGTTAGTCCCTCAGCTTTCCTTGGGAAAAAAAAAAAATGTTTTATAAAAAGACAGCCTGGATCAATAGTGTGATTATCTTTTAAAACACACAAGGAAGGAGACATTTCTGCATCAATGGTAACTCTTACACTGCTGCTAAAGTATTTCTAAGCTCACATTTTAGGTCAAGTCAGACTACGCCCCAGTATGCTAAGTTAAACTTGTTTGTAAAACTCTGCAAGGTCAGTACTTCAGTTGTTAGGGGTTACAGTCAAGACAGCAAACAGAGAGGAGAGGAAAAGTATGAATTAGGGCACAGCTTTCAAAGTTATTCAGTGATGCAGCTGATGTAATGCAGCTGAACAACCTGATGACTTCCTGTGTGCATTAAGGGTCTGGGAGAGGTGTCTGAATAACCTGGAGGAAAAGTCACTGTCAGCAGGGCCTGCCAGGTGTTTTGTTTGTGTCTCTGATTGTTTGTTGGTTTTAAATTAATGCTAAATCACAATCAATTATGTCAAGCTTGTAACTGGGTGAAAATGATGACTGGCCTCTCCCAGAAAAGGGTAGGACACACAATGTGGAGGGAGCATGGGACAGGGCTGTTCAAAATAGGCAATTTGGACCTGGACAACCTGCTTAAGAATAGAAGAGTTGAGCAATATGGCCCCAGTCATGTGTCCCTTACCTTTTCTGTTTAGTTTACCTATGAAATATAGCTACCACATAACTAAGTTGTCGTATGTTGCATCAGCTATCAAAGTCTTTCTTTTCCCATTTATGACTATATTTTTCAAGCTAGCTGCTTGACTCAGCAGCTTCAACTGCCTATGAAAACATGTTTATTGTTTGCATTCTTCATTTTTGCAACTATCTGAGTTTTGTAAAGCATGCAAAACTGCCCTGAAAGGCTAATTTGGGTTTCTGGTGTCTAATTGCAGGTACAGACCTGGAACATGAATTTGCCAAATTATTTGTAGAGGTCACTCTGAGGCATGTTGCCCTCCTGTGCTGTGTAAACCTGCAAAAATGCAGAGCAGGCCATGTTAAAGCACTGAGACACTAAGGCACTAAGGCTACACTGTAGGCAGCATAAAACCACTCTCCATTCTTCTCTTTCTATGTAATAAATCATGCTTCTTTAAAGTATTTATATATTAAAGGAAACTCATCTGAACTATGATTACTCTGTTTCCCTATTCCATTTTATTTAGAATCATTCAAGATTTATCAAATTATGACTGAAATTCTCAGTTGACCATTCATTGCATCACATATTTCATGTGCATTATATTCACATCTTCTTCCATAGATCCCCTCACACTGATGAATTTTGCTGCCAGTTGCACACAGCAATAGCTTGTGCTCATACTGGTGAAATCAATCATTCTGCACTTCCTATTACTTTCTCTTAGCTGTAACAAGATAGATTTTTATTTGTGAGATGAAATTTTTCTCAAGCTTTAAGCTAAAAAGCTCTTTAACTGTTCTCATTTAGGGAGTAGTGTAAGCAAGCTCACAAGGTTATTCATCACCTTGTAGTCTACCTATCTGAAATACTTGTGCTGATATTTATGTGGTCCACAATCACAGCTGCATATGAGAGTCTTGCAAACTTTGCTGTGCAACATCCCAATTACTTGGGAGCTGTTATCCTTCCTGTTTTAGAAAAATGCTCTGAGGTGTGTCCAGTGTTTGACTGGCAGAAGAACAGTCATTGTCCACACTCTGAACCTAACTGACAGTGCACAGTTACACTGACATAGCTCCAGGCCCAAGTTTAATAACCTGTCATTCAACAGGGATGCAAACAATTCGGGGTGCCCCACTTGTATGCAGCTGTATTCTATCTGCATTTCTGGAGCTCCAGGCTTAGAAAGGCTTTCACCTCCTAGAAAAGAGCCCATTTAAATACAGCTGTTGTGTTCCTCTAGACTCAGGGCTGTCACTGTGGCCTCAGAACGTGGTGCAGACTAGCAGAAAGAAGCTGGGTCAGTTCAGGCTGGGGCAGAAGGTAGCTGCTCCATTTGTCTCTAATGAGGGATAACTTTCGCTGCAGCTGCCCAGAACACCAGAACAGAGCCCGGTATATTCAGTCACCCAGAAATGGATGTTTCCTATATGCAAACGAAGTGGAAAGCATGTCAGTATCGTGGGAGCAAGCCTGGGAGTTAAAACAACAGAGCCTGTCAGACGGAAAAAGCGTCCGGGAGGGGAGTTGTGCCATTGCTCAGCTCAGACACCCGCAGCTGGGCTGACTGGGAGCAGAGCACAGCTCTGAGGCTGGAGAACACCCAATGGGTCTGCTCCTCGCCATCTGCACCCCATCCATGCTGCAGTGAAGCCCATCTGGCACTGGAGCCAGTGCCCTGGCAATCCGTAAGTCAGTCCGTAAATTGAATATTGTAAATTTGAGTGTAGTTTTCAACCAGACATAGTTTTATATAAATTTTATACCCCAAAATATTCACTGTTGAATTTCCATGCTGACAAATACTCACTGTGAATTACCTGCAGCAGCAGCATGGCTCACTTAATTCGGAGCAGCTCAGCCCCTCTGCACCCCTCTGAGGAGTCCTCACATCAGCCTTGGGTTGCTGCTGGGGAAGGCAGTCAGTAAGATCATTGGCTCTGCATCAGCTTGGCATGGCATGAGCTTGGCATCCTTTACATGTTCTTCCCTCCTTGATTAAAAAAAAAGTACGTGAAAGGTGGTGAGTGTTCCTGCTAATTCCATTCTGCACAGAAGTTTATGGGCTGCAGTCATCAGCACAGATAACAGCACAGGCTGGAATTTCAAAGGGCAATAGGAGGTGAGGTGGCTGTTCCTGGACATCTCTCCCCCAGCCCAGGTATGAGCCCTTGAGCCATGGGTGATAGGCTCTTTGGAGAAGTGCCAGTCTTCTTCATATGTTGATTCCCTGATTAATGGAATAGCCAAAATGTAAGTTCCTTTTAAGGGAAATGAATCAGTTGAGACAAAGAGGGGGAAAAAATAACAGATTCAATTTTAAAATTGAGCTAAGGGAAGATTTTTTAACCACTAAAATAGTCTCAGTTCATAGTGTAACTTTGTTTTCCATGTTCTCTGTGAGATACATTCCCTCAGCAAGCAAATCTGAAACAATCAATTCAAAAACTCATTCATGAGAAAACAGCAGATGTGCTACTTCAACACTGCTACTGCACAGTACCTCTATTAACTGTAAATATGATCTCAGGAAAAGAACATCGAACATTTCAAAAATCTCCATGTCAGAAAGGGCTCAGATATTTCAATGGGAGAGATGTCTCTCTCCTACTTTTGCTGAAATTATATTTACTTCAGCTAATGGAAATAGTGTAGCTATGCAGGATTTTCATGTGCTGGGTGGTGAGTGTGCAGAGCAACAGGGTCAGGGTGCGCCTCATGCCTCTTCCACAAAGTGTGTCATTTGTTTATACCATATTTCCAAATGATGTCAGGGAAGCTGTGTTTGTGTGTCTGACATCAATTGGGACAGCCCTGTCCCAGAGTGATCCTCTGCCATTAAAAATCATTCTTTTAGGTGTCAGACTACAGGACAGCCTAGCAACTCAGGACAGCCCTGGAGGTAGGCACTTTTCTCCTCGTTCTACACCATCTGAATCACCCTGATTTAAGGACATCTGCATAAGTATGTTAGTGTCACTATTATCCAAGCTGAGATTTCCAAAGCCGGCTCAGATGCCCAGGGGCCTTTGAAGCATGCAGGATTTGCATGACAGGATTTCAGGGGGACTGGGAAGTGCCATCATTTTGACTCTTAACCAAACATCAAGCATCTCCCCATGCAAGTTAACCAGTGAATATTGATGCTTGTTGGTAGCCACCATCTTACATGTGGAAGTGAAATGTCCATACAACCAGGTAATGAAAAGAACTGCCATGAAAGCAATGCGAAATTTGTGATCATATTATCAGGCCTAGTGACTCTGCAGACAAATGGACATCTGTGTCCTCTCTCCTGAGGGTACTTGTAATCATTACATCTGCAAACCCTGTGTGATTGTCGCAATGACTGTGTAAAGAGCAGCCTTTTTACATGGTATTTCAATCCTCTGCTTTCAGTCTGTGTTGGAGCAGAAAGGAGGGTGGAGTGCAGGGAGTTGCCTCACCTCTTGGGAGACTGGGAGGGTCGTTTTCAATGAGGGTTCATGCTGAGGTTTGGGATGGCTGTGGGGAGGAAGGAATTTGTTATCATCTATGGTTAACTTAGATGAAGAAATTTCTTTGCACATCTTTAGTGTGCTATTTGCAAGGTAATTTGCCCTTTACTTTTACAACTGCTTCATCCAACAGATACAGTGACAGAGTGACAGCTTAAATGTTTGAAAGAGTACTGCAAGCTCCTTTCAGAATGAAAAAAAAAAAAAAAAAACAAAAAAAACAAAAACAGAACTAGAACTTTATCTTGTACTGCCCTGAAGAGCTCCAGGATGCTGTTCTTAATGCATAGTTCTTCAGCAGCTGCCTCCCTTAAGCCCCTCCAAGGCTCTCAGAGAATGCCCAGCCCCACCTGGTCTCCCTGCTGCAGATGGTTAGCACATGCACTGTTTTCTCCAAATGTCCAAGCAGGAAACTCAGGCATACAGGCTGCAAGGATTTATAGCACACTCCATCCAGACCAAGATCTAGATGATAAAGAATGACAGACCCACAGTCTAGATATAGCCAGAGACAAGTTTATGCATGTCTCCATTTCACCTGCACTGAAAATAAGAACCGTGGGACCTCATTATCAGCAAACTAGAGAGAACTTTCCTCATCTAGTTCCAGGAACTATGTTAATGTGAGATAAAAATTATAGATGAACATTTTTTCTTTTTCTTGGTCAGTGTACAGTCTATTTAATATTAATACCTTGGGTCTCCCTCTTGGGACTTGCTGTTCTCCATTTGTGTCTCATTCTATCACTCATGCAGATATTGATAAGATTTATGTCCTCTTTTCCAGTAATTAATTTCAGTAGTACTGCATGCCAACCATAAACTTTTGCATGCCATAGAAAGTTTCAAATGCCAGCCTTTCTATTTTCAGGATTATAACAACATGTCTAACCTCCAAAACACACTGTTCTTAATGTACTTGTGGAGCTTCAGCCAATGCAATCAGGCCAGATCCTTTAAGGATAAAAAACTAATTGAGGGGATAGCTTCATCAGCAAAGATAGCTGATAACATAAGCATGTGTATATTAAGCTCTGTGAATAAACGTTTCCTGTAGAATAGCCATGCAAGAAGATGCTTGGTATTGACATACCTTTACCAACTTGTATGGCTATATGCACCAAATTTGAGACCTTGTCTATGAAAGAGATTGATAAATAAATGTATAAAGATATCTAGTTGAGCCACAGTAAGATATGATGTTTGGTCATCATTTTACTTCAAGAGAGACTCCTTCAGCCTAGCTTGCATTGGTTCTTACATGTAAGTGCACTCTTCACAAATAAATAAATATTAGTCATATCAGAAAACTGTGAGTTCATAACACACCAGTTAAAACACCTAGCAGAGATGCAACAGGCCAAGATAAGTACCTTCCCTGAATCTTAACTTATACAAACTGCAAACAGGCTCAACCAGGACAGAGTATCCAGCAAGGCAGAGGTGAAGGTCCTAATTCAAATTGGGTAGAATGGGAATTCCTGCACAGGCTTACTTCCTCATGAGCCTTCAACCTGTAGCAGGTACGTCTCTTTTCCTGCTGAATCCTTCACTGGAGCAGTGTGTTGAGGAACTCCTGGTAGAGGCATGTGCCTCCCCCACATAGGCCAGTGCAGTCATTGCCAGCAGGGCCATCTCTCCTGTCCTCCCCAGGTAATCTTGGTGGCTCATAAGCCACCCCTTCATTTTGAGGCACTCCAGGTGCTCCCTGCCATGCACTGCAGCAGCAAATGAACATTACCCTGACAGACAGAGGCACTGGGCAGCAGGGCACTTTTGAAAACAAAGTGTTTGACAAGAACTAATCCTCTCTCCAGCTTCTCAGCAAACAGGAGTGAAAATAAACACTTGAACATTTGCTGACCGGTCTCAGACACTAGCTCCACCTGTCCTGCCAGCAAACACTGGGCCTAATGTGCTGAGGCACTTGAGGATGTACAACAGTAAAGGCCGCCAGCCTTTACGCCAGCTCTTAAGCTGCCTAACCAATATGCTGGGGATGGGGAGTGCTTCCAAGTCTAGGACACAAATCATGAATAAAGTGGTTTCAGAGACACTTCAATCAACTTTCCTATATGGACACCCTGGTGATAAACTGCAATGGTTCACCAGTGACTGCAGCCTAGAGTCAATCACTTCTGTCAGCCTTTTTCTGCCAGGGGAGGCAGCAGCCACAGGCTGTAATTGCAAACACCTTATCTTGGGGATGGCTTTGCCTCAGGCCACCCCCTCTGCCTGGGGGATAGGCAGCATTTCAGCTGTCTTTCAGTTCAAAGATTAGATTGAAAACTTAGCTTTTGTGAGTCAGGTTATTTTTGCTGCCCATTTTTTGAATACAAAGCTCTGTGACAACATGTGTGAAAATCAACTTCCTTAGCCTCTGGCCCCAGCCAAGGCACCCATGTGAGATGCTCAGGTGGGCATCTGGTGTATTTCTGTCCTTCTGACCCAGGTTAGCTTTCTTCAGACAAGTTCTTAACTTAGTCCTTGGAGACAAATGTGGGGGATAAAAGAAAAGAAAAGGAAAAAAAAAAAAAAAAAAAAAAAAGCCTCTCCAGATTTAATCATCCCCAAGGGTAAAGCAATGTGCAATTGGTAAGAAAGGTCACTGAGGGTCAAGAGGATTCAGGGAAGAAAGTGCCTTTCATGAGGAATTGCAAATGTTTACTTTAAACAAGTATTTAAAAAGTCAAGATCTTGAAAGAAGCCATATGTTTTGATTTTGAGACCAATTAGTCTGCCTCATCTGCAGTTTATTCTGTGGATTTTTCTCCTTTCACTTCTTCTGAAGGCAAGGAGGCTAATGTGCCCACACAGCCCCTGAGAGGCAAGAAGCCGGGGCAGCTGCCTGAAATGAGTTTTAGAGATGCACTTGAGAATGCTTTTCAAAAATTCTGCACAAAGAAAAGAGGAGTTAGACAGTGCCTCACTGGACTAGGGGAGCTCTGGCAGTCAGCACACCACAGCACTGATCTGTTCATTTTTGTTTATACTCTCTGGTAATGAGAGTCCTTAAGAGTTAGTTAGGACTTTGTTTGCATATCTATTTATTCTACTTTAAGTCTTTCCATGAGGATTTATTTTCTTTTTAATTTCAGGAAGGTGTTTGTCAGCACACATAATATCACAAGAAAATAAAAACATATTGTGAATAACTGATGTCACCCAAATGAATCCCACTAGCAATATTTTATTTCATATTTGGCCCTTGTCAGAACAGGTAGCCTCTGGAAAAAATAAAAAGTAAAAATAAAAGCCAATATGAAACAGTCACCCTCTTCATGCATAGGTGTTTCTATTACATTTTTTACCTGGGTCTCGGTTCATGCATACCACAGTCAATGCTAAATACCCCAGGAGGTGGAATGAGGACCAAAGTATTCATCTTCATCAGTTCAACAATACATACATACCATATAAAAGTGATGATTTGCACAGCAGGACTGGGAAATGCCACAACACCAGGTATTTAGGCACTCAGCACCTTCTCCATTTCTGCAGCCAGAGTATTCTAGAATTGAGTGGCAGTTTTGGTTACAAGTCTATTGGATCAAGGGGTGCCTGAATTCAACCTCAGTCATGTTAATTCATCAGAATCCTCTACATAAATTCAGATGAAACTTGGAGTTAAGAACAGAGAGAAAGGTCTGGTCCTAATCAAATCAACAACAAAGTGGAGTAGAGTGTGACCAGGGTTTCATTCAGCATCCTGCTTTCTTGACTACCAAGCACATGTCATAAATCAGGCTGCATTTTATCATTCAGAACAATCACCAGAGCAGGGACAAAATTTATAACAGAACCTGAAAGCTCAAGTTTTAACAGGCTTGTTGATGGTAGAAGAAGTAAATATGAATCACTCAATAATTTAGGGGAGAAAACGTGAAAAGTCTTGCTTTTCTACTGTTTGGAACTGAAGATATGAAACCTTACCAAAATTTGTACCAGTAAATGGAATGTGTTTTATATGGAAATAAAAGGTGGTGATTTGTCTGAAATATTACAGTTCTCATGAAGCAGGAATCTATATAAACTAAAAGAAAAAAAAAAAAAAAAAAGAAAAAAAAAAAAAAAACTTTGTTTCATCATATTAGAAAGAATAATAGCAATAATAAAACTCAATTATTCAGTTCCTAGCAAATATGTCAGACATACTGGCTTCTCCACTGAGAACTAGCCTACATATTTTTCATCTGAGGAATTCTAAACTCACCAAAGCTTAAAATCCCACATGTCTATAAATTAATAGATAAAAGTAGTCTTCCTCTAAAACTGATATTTATTACCTGTATAAAGACAGGAAAATGGAACTGAATTAAGGGAACAGCTCAGTCTAACATTAAAGCATATGGGATTTCTGAGTGAAGTTACTTTACAGAGTCTGACGGTATTGAGAGCTGAAATGAAACAGAACAAAGTATTTGTATATTAAAATTCCAGAGATGTGGATGGAATAGTACATTATCAACTAGCCATAAGCATGACATGAAAATAGAGACAGACAGTCTGGAAATGGAAGGAATCCTCCAAGACCTCCTGGAAATGACATATCATATTTAATTACAGTATTTATTTAATCCTAGATTCTCTCATCTTATACCTCTGAGAGCAATGACATATCTGAAAGTGGAAAAAAACACCATCTCTTTGGATAAAAATAACTCACCCCAAAATTCTTCTTTAAAAACAGATGCTGACTTCAGGTGTTCATTCATTAAGGTAAAATGGGATAGATGATTTTCAGTTTAGTTGAAAAATTAAAACAATTTATTGCAGAAAGATACTAAGTTATTTTTTAATTTGCTCATTTAATAAATCAAGAATGAGAGATTATCTTTCTCCCCAAGTCACTTTAAAATATGTTCTGAAGCTTGCCCAGTTCATGAAATCTTGTCATAGACCCCACAACTGCAACTGCCAATTCAAAGAAATGCTATTGCATCTGCACTAAACATGATGGCTCCAGATAGTGCACAGCAGCTACCAAAAGCAAAATGTCTTAAAGGCTCATCCATTTGCCATGGATTCTGAAGAGAGATGATGAGGTTCCCAAATGAGAGATTGTATTTTGGACCACTTTCATTGACAAAAATGTTTCTTATCCCTGGACTACTTGGCGGATATTTCCACATGCCTGGCCTTGCTTTCACAATATTTACATTAGTCTGCACAGATAGGCACTATATGTCCAATCTTGTAAGTTATCCAAGGTGGATCTTGGTGGCCCTTCCACAGTCACAGGAGGTTTTCCCAAGCTAAGGGTCATTGGATCTGGCTCTGTAATGCTTTCAAGGGGCTAACAACCCTCACAAGAGAATGTTGTGGACAATTACCCATGCAAACTCATGATATAAAAAGATGCAGGAGAAGAGAATGGGACGCATTGGCTGATTTGCGAGTTATGTTCATAAATTTAAATGAGTACAACAACCTTGGGACTTGAACTGTGATCATGGCTACTTTCCTGTAAGGACTGAGATTGCAGACCAGGATGGTTTCTTCCCTTTCCTGACCTTTTCAAATTTTATTGCAGAGTGGACACTCCAGAAGAGGTCAGCCAAGCAGGCCTTTATCTCTGTGGCTCCTCCTATCTCTCCCTTTCATACCCATCAGCAACTCCACCTCCTGTGGCAGCTGAGCAGTGCAGACCACAGCCCAGACCATGCATACAGAGCAAACCCTTGTTATGCTGTGGTCCTTGGTCCAGGACTGTTAGATGTCCATCAAACACAATAGCCAGAAATCAGGAGATCTGGCAAATCATGAAAAAGGGCAGTGGTTTTTTTTTTTTTTTTTTTTTTTTTTTTTACTAAGAGAAAATGGTAGCTGGTAAATGTGGGCAGATAAATATGTTACTAGAGGCTCCAGGCTCTCTTCATGGCCAAAACTAGTTGCCTGAGGTTAACAGCAATGCCACCAAGTGCCAAGTGCTTGCTGCCTCTGATATGACCCTGTTGTAACCACCTGCAGGAAGAAGGAGCACAGGTCAGAGAGATCTCTCTGGTCACTGTGAAGGCACAGTGGATCGTGCCAGATGTTGTAGCCCTGTGGGTACTTTTGCCATTCATCTTCTCTGGAATATACATCTATATGCACTGATTTGCCCTCTACATAGATACCCGAAGTTAATACTGTCAGTTCTTATAGAACTCGCTCCTGCTCCGTAGCTCAAAATGCTTTACAAATAAAACAGTGTTATCCAATTTTACTTAATGAGGCGCATATGGGGTGAGGAGGTGCAACAAGCTCTTCCCATCACTGGCAGGGGGGAAATCAACCTTTCTCCTGAGCTGTAAGCCCACTGCTTTCTCTGCTAGACTCCTGACAGACCTCATCTGCCACCTCCTGCATAGCTCTGGGCAAACCCAGCACGAGCTTCTTTTCCTCTAGTGACTCCACCATAGGCTTGACCATCAGTCATATTTCTACCCTCCAGCTTCTATTGGCTTCCCCAAACACTTCTGAAAATGTAGGACCTACTTTCCCTGCTTTCTCCAGCTGAAGAAAGGTCATCCACTTGGAGTAGTAAAGCTGTTTCACTGGCTCTGCTCTCTCTGCCTCCCCCAGTCACAGAGGCATGCCAGGCACTTCTTCATCTTTCCCTGCTGTTCTGTTAGCCACATCTTCCCCACCCCAGTGTTATTTATACAATAAACTTGCAGCCAAGGGTTTCCTTGGCAACACACGTGTCTTCCTGTTATCTATTTTACAAGCAAGCTCGAATTGTCCTGCAATAGCTCAGAGGCAGCAATTTAACACAGCTGGTGGCACAATACTTCTATTCTGAGTACACGCTTCCTTCACCAGAGGTAACTCCTTTGCTGATAACTGAGCTTTTATTCATCTGTAATGGCAAGTAAAAGGAATGTGTTATGGTGAAAATAGAAGGAGAAAGCTTCATGATGGGAACAGTCAGAGAAAAGCATCCCAGGAGCTGCACTTATATTGTAAACTCTTACTAAACAGCAATAACTGAGGTACTGAAGAATTTTACTTCTTTCTATGCATGAAAGAAGATATTGTGCTAACTCAGCTTTCACAAGGGCTTGACAAGACTGTATTGGGTACTTATACCCCAGCATTCTCAATAGTCTTTAAAATTCTCACAATTTCTCTTTCCCTCTGTACCTTTTTTTCTAAACAAAGAAATGTTTACAAAAATTTATATATATATATATTAAGCTGGTTAATTTACTAGACACAATAGAGAACTCTTGAGTGCACACTCATGCGCATCATAGCAAGCAGACAGAAATATGTTGCCACAGACTGTATTTTGTCTCCAGTTAATCAGTCCCAGAAACAGACATCACTGAAGTCCAAATATGGGTATCCATTTTATCTATCTTATAATCACTGAAGCTGGGAAGAAATGAAAGCTTTCAGGGATCATGAGTGCATATGCAAGCTGCATACTGCAGGTTCCTGTACCTCAGAGTAATTCTTCCATAAATTGGAGGCAGATTTGGCTGTGATAAAGCCATACATCTTCACCAATTCTCCAAATTAGCTCTTTTCCTATACTTTCTCCATTTCTCTTGACTTCACCAGTTTTGAAAGGATCAAGGAAGCTTTATCATACTCCTAATGCTGTTTTTGCAAAAGCCGATTTAACAAATGTAGCTTTTTCCTCTAACAAATTGTCTGAAAACAACCTATATTGCTTGCATTTAGAAATCCATAAAACATTCCTTCAGTAACTTTTCATGCAGAACAACTGCAGCTGATAGCTTGCAAGCAAGCTAGCTCTTCAGTGATTTTCACTGTTGCCCAGCATCAGGTGCCTAGTTGCTGAAGCTGAGTAAATTGTGCTGCCAAATTTTTGAGGCTATCGTCTACAGTATTTCCTGCAGCCAGGAGTGAGTGAGGGCTGCTGGTGCTCCCAGCTGAGCAGAAGCTGTAAAACTCTGGTAGCACAGCCAGCTGGGGCTGGAAAGCCTTGCTGTAAGAGGGGGCATCTCTAGCCAGGTTTAGCTTATGTGCCAATCTGAAGCCATGGCAGAGAAAGCTGACATTTGGCCACAAAATATCCTGGATTGTTACAGGTAAAAGATTTCAATTACTCAAATTCTGTGCAATTACTCAAATTTTGTGCAAGTGCATCTACACAAGTGCTTGCAACACTTCTAAATGTGTTGGAAGGATTGGGAAGATGTGGTAGCATTATTTGTGAGCAGACATGTCCTTGTCTCTCTGTTATCAAGACTGCCAGACCTCCACAACTTGGGCTTTCTACTTGTTTTCTTGAGTAAAGCCTTGGCGCTAGTCACCTGAACAAGTGGCACTGTATCTCTTTGGTGTCTGCTTGATCTTGCAATGAACATAACACATTCCTGTAAGTGGAAAGTGAAAGAAAGCTGTAAGTACCATCAAAGCAGTAAGCACCATTTATAAAAATATTCCCTGATGGGCAGATTTTGATTTCTGCATACCAAGAATTCCCACTGAAACCAATTCTATGACAAAAAAAAAAAAAAAAAAAAAAAAAAAAAAAAAAAAAAAGCCAGGGATAATACAGCATAAGGCAACTCTAAAAAACAAACTCTTATATGCTTTAATATTGAATCAAATTATAGGAGAGATCCAAATAATGACCAAAGAGATGGAAGATGTTTTGTTTCCAACATACCCCTTTCGGATGCATTGGATTTATAATACATCCCCACCCTGAGGACAGAAGTGCATGGAAATTTATTGGTAGCAATTAAAGCCCATGACTTTTATTTCATTTGTTTCCAGACTTATAGGAAATTCAAACAGAGGTCTATTTACTTAAGGGACATGTACACTTCCTAGCAGCGTGTTCAGCTGGTTTCCCTTCCTCAGAATGATAAATCTGCTGAATGATGGAGTCATCTCTCACTGGTATCAAAATACACTTACAAGCAACAGATGTGCTGTTATGAGTGCCAAAGGTGGGACGCTAATAGTTTGCAGGCGAGCTTTTGTGCTTGAGAAGAGATGGATAAAAGTGAGAGCTGATTATTAATAAGAACCCAGTGCAGTGCTTTAAGAACTTGGATCTGCATGAAAGCCAGGAAAAAGTTCTCTTCGGCCAAGCTGGTTCAAAAAGTCGTTCCTTACAGACTTTTGCTTTTAAATCACAAAAGGTATGGTTTGTTAGGCAATAGAGAGCATGCAAGTATTTGAGGGTGTTTTTGCCTCAGAGCAGTTGGTATTAAGAAAATACAGTAAATCTACAGAGGTCTATAGAAGTTCTTTGACATCACTGGGGATTTTGCCATTACCTGGCAGCAGGAAAAAAAAAAAAGGATTCTCAGGCACATATCAGCCACCCCTATGACTCTTTCTGGACAGAGACATCAGCTCCAGGAAAGGTTTGTAGTTACAAAGGGGGAAAGTGAATGGTGAAGAGATGAACCACAAGACATGGCATCTTGTGCTTGTGTGGAAAGCTTTAGCCATCCCTTTTCTACAGTGGAAATAACCAGTAAAAACTAACAAGGCCCAGGAGATCAGCCCAGGACTGGCAGACAGCATGCCCTCCACTCACAGGTACTGCACCACTTTATCCTGCTCAGAGCCTACCCCTCATAGCTGTGCCATCTTTCAAGGCCTGTGTTCAAACAGACTCAGGCTGTGTCTATACTACTAAATACTAAGTGCTAGGGGACATAACTGGGTATTGTAACTCAGAGGTTCATAGCATTAAATTGTCAGAGCAATCCTTGGGCTAAATGTGAAATGAGAAGAGCAGTAGGGCTCTATTTTCAGGGTTTCTTAGAACAAAACAGTGAGGCTCCCCCATGCTGAGCAGAAAGGAGGCGGACAACAGCTTGACAAAATCACCTGGCCACTTGGGTTGTTTATTCAGTGCTCTGGGTGTGCTGTTTTCCCCAGGCAAGGGCTGCTAAAGCACATCAGGACGATATCTTTCTCTGTTGGTAATGACATTATCTGAGACCGGCATCATGCTGATATTCAGAAGGGTTAGTGGTAAATGCTGTTGTACTTTATGTACTCTCTCAACAGGTAGGTACGAAGGTAGTGTGAAGGTACTCAGGTAGTTTAAGACAAATGACTTAATTATCTAAGTACATTGAAGCTCTCCAAGTTAAAAATCGCAACATGTAAGTAATAATTTTAGCACTTCATCTAAAAATGATCTCTTGAAGAACCAATTTTAGAGGGAGGAGATTAAATTGGGTCATCCTGAACCATGTGTAGGGCTAAGTCTTCCTCATGGCCATTACTGCCTTGGCAGAAAGTCCGAGAATGAGCAACCTACATAGTGTTTTATGCCAGCACTTCACCACAATACCTTCACTTCTGAAAAAGAAAATCCTACAATAAAGAGCCTTTACCCCTTTCTTCTCTGAATGTTGCTACATAAATTGATCATTCCCAGTCACCCAAGGCCACAGAGGCTACTTCCTTCTGGGAGCTGCATGACCAGAAGTGTTAGGTTGCATGGTGTCACTGTCACCCACGCTTGCCCTGTGGCACACCCGCTCAGCTGGTGCAGAGACCCAAGCACCTAGCTTGGGGGCCAAGAGGATCAACCATGGCATAACTCTTGCCTGCAAAATGAGTAGGAAGAGATCGTGCTTATGCAGTCCCATAACCCTGAGCACGGAGGGAATCCATGTCTACGTACTTGGGAAGCAGAGACCCTCCATGCACACTCCCTGTTGTTCTTTGTGTGGTTCTGCAGCATAGCCACAATGAGAGTGAGGCTAAAGCAACATCCCTCTACCTCCCTAATTTACAAGTGTGTGATCTGAAAGGCCAAGGAGAAGAGAACAGGAGAATAAAAACTCTGTTTTTCATCACACAAAGTCTGTTTCAGGACTGGCTTGTCTGTATGACAGCCAGGGATCTCTGTGGCGAAGGTGCATTTCTAGGCATGGAGGAGATCCCTGGTCTCAGCTCTCACTTGCCAAGAAGCTAGAAAGGAAGAAATCTGTCTGGATGCTCCATGTGGATCAAGACCAAGAGGCACATGTTTGATTTCTGTCTCTACTGTGAATGTTGCCTGGTTTTGCATGAAATAGGAGTGCAGGTACCGACCGACTCCAGGAACAAGGGCTAGTCTGTATTCTTATTGCCATGTATATTCAGAGGCACATACCCCAAGGCTTCAGTCTCAATTTAGAGCTTAAGTGTTCCTTCATGTAAGAACAAATCTAAATATAAATACAGGAAAAAAATGAATTTGCACAGGTAATAGCTGACTAATAGCAATTCAGTTTTGTATGAGACCAAGTGTCAAACTTACATGGTTTGCCCTTTTGTTTTCTTATTCTGACTATATTTTGATCACCTACATCATATCAACATCTGATTCACCCTGTTTTTCAGAATAAAAACTTGCTTTTCGAAAATACCTTATTGTGAATCATGGACATGTTTATGTGGTAGTCTCTAAAAATAAATAGTGGTCTAGCAGTCAGCAGTTGATTCTTCACACACCATCTACATCAAACTCTGAGCAGAAACTGAGAAACTGTCAGCGATCAAAGAAGTCATTTAGAAATCAATACACCTCTGAACAAAAAGGAACAGGTATACTATTTTCCAGCATCTTGTCAGCAGACTGTGAAGGTAAATAGATCTAAAACCCAAAAATGTGTGATAATCACCCAGCAAATAAACATGGTGATAGCAGAAGGAGCAATTAAAGATCATTGACTGATGCCTAGAGCACATGGAAAAGAATGTTCAAGACACGTTTCAATAATTTTTCTTTAGTGTCAGACCAGCTGCAGAATTTAAGCCTGCATGGCAGAATTTATTTATTTATTTATTTATTTTACATAACATTTTTCTTGCACTGAAGTCTGTCTGAGTTCTGAGAAATGTTTTCTGTTTCATGGTGATCAAAATTCATTTGAGCTTTCCCAGAGAAGTGCATTAGAGCAGTACACTAAACCATCCTTCACGTTTTTGCTTGCGGAAAATATAAAAGAGAATTCTCATAGGGAATAATGAATGAAATGTAGCCCTGGCTACACATTGCTGGAATTTACAGAACACAATTCTGTGTTTTTAAAGTTGGATCTCATATATTGGATTTTTCATTGACAAGCTGTATCCCTCGGGTTTAAACAAATATATTAAACAAAAGGGAAAGACTCATAGCGAGTAGCATTCTGCCCTCCAAGCTTCCTCACTGACTGTATGAGTCCTGCCTAGTACTACTGATGATGAATGAAACCCAGTCTTTGGGACAGGTTCACCCAGTCCTGCCCTGGTAGAGACACTAATATGCACTTGGGCAGCAGACAACTAGTTATGGCTCTGGTTACTTCACCCAGTTACTTCACGCTACTGCTTCAGACCAAAGTTTCATTCCTAGCTGTCACTGGCTGTATGTGTTTCTTCAACAGAGGAAAGGAAGAACAAAATCTTCTGCAAGAACAAAAAGCTCAGGAGAGTTTTATCATCTGAAGCTGTGATTGTACTGATTCTCTTTTTGAAAGAGCTCCAGACATCAGAGGACAGTTCTGCTTATGCTGTGCTAGTCAGCAGCTTTATCTGGGGAAAAATATATATTTTGACTGTTTTTGCACTACTCCACAGTTCTTGATGCAGAGTACTGAAACATCAACCTGTTTGGTGTGAGTTACAGGTGCAGAGGGTTTCATAGTCATGAATAAATTTTAAATTATTCTGGAAAATAAAAAAAAAGTGTGGGGAGGCTTGATTTCAAGATCTGTGGGGTTAGCGAGTTTTTGTTATGAAAGGTTCTAGAATGACAGCCCTAAAAACAATTTTTATTCTCTCTTCTAAATGTGGGAGGTGTGAGGACTCAGATGAGCTGTGGACTTGCATGGCTGATGCTGGTATCATGCAGCCTTGTTCTGGGAGATCTATTCCTGGAGACAGAGGGTAGCTTGTGACAGACTGACTGGAGGACTTGCAAGGATTATAGTTGCCCTCAGGGTCTTTCATACCATTTGGACTTGTAACAGCTAGAGGATGGGCAGTGGCCACAGACCTGTGCAGACTTCTTATATACACCAAACAGAGGTGGCTAGACTGACCTAACTCATTTGCCAGGAGTCATTTCAGAAATTAGGAAGAGCAAAGAGCTGGTCTGGTATCTCCACAGTGAAGCGATTTAGCTTGGATCCTTCATCTTTCTCAGAGCCTGTGGTTGGAGGCTCTTGAAATGCTTTGCAAACACTAAACCTCTCCGTCTCACCCCTGTGCCTGAGGGTTCAAATTTGCTGCTGGATCTGACATAGGTTTCCAAGATGACTCCAGGCAGATAATTTTGATGTGTTTGTCCCTCACACATCGTGTATGCAAAAGGGATAATACATGCACTGGGGATTAAAACTGTGAAGGTTTTACTTTGAGGCAAAAATAACCAACGTTAGTGATACGTTTTGAGAAAGTACCACTGCAAGGTAGGAAGCAGACACTTAGAGCAGCATAGGAACAAAGGGAGGAAGTGTTAACAAAGCAAGATAATGGTGAATTGAAAACCCTCCAAACTGGCAAACTTCCTCAACTCTCAAGTACTCTTTGAATGTGTAAAGTACATATCTACATAAAAAGG
Organism: Aythya fuligula; assembly: GCF_009819795.1. NCBI lineage: Eukaryota > Metazoa > Chordata > Aves > Anseriformes > Anatidae > Aythya > Aythya fuligula. Next base: position 44,362,609 of record NC_045561.1, read on the forward strand.
CAAATTATCAGGTGTAAAAGAGTGATAAAGCTGTTACCTGAATTGCATGCCTATAGGCCAGCTAAGCCCTTGGCCCAAGGTGTTGTGTGTGCTGGAAACCCTCACTTTTAGTTTGTAACTCCAATTTGTCACCCCTGTTTTAATCCTGGCATTCCTTAGAGTCTGAACACTTCCCATGTCACATATTTTGGATGAGGCATGAGACTTTTACAAGGCTGCAAAGGCACTGAAACACTTAAATTTAACTATTTTTAATACCTTAACCACTAGTTCTTCAAAAGAAGACGGTGCTTTACATTTTCTTTTGCTGTTCTTTGAGCATCAGACACTGAATTAGCTTTGCTAAGTCTATGTCACCATAGCAGTAGCAAAGCAGCTGGTTTGCTGTTACCTTTCCTACTAAATTCAACAGAAAAGCCTTGCTTGTTTTGCCCCTCTGCTGTTATTACCCTACTACTGTCTTTCAGTTAGGCCAACAGCTCCTTTGAGGTGCCTCTGACTGTAGGGTATAACAATGAGAACACAGGTGATCAGGCCTCCCTCAGGAATTTTAAGTCACTCCTGCAATAAAAGAGGAGTTTTCAGTCTTGAAAAGGCCCTTGTGTGCCCTGAGAGAGGGTTAGATGCCCTACAGATGTGAGACATTTATTTGCACCTGGCTACCACCATACCAAAAACCAGAGAGTGAAAAATGGTGTGTTGCAATGAAGGCACAGCCATAACTCACTAGGAGAAAAGGCTGTTTCCAAACATCTGCTCCACTTCTGCCTATGTTCCTCTTTCAGAGTTTGTTCTGATTAAGTGGCAGTTGGAGTGGATTATAAAACATTAAGTGTTAGACAAGAGAGGATGCATTGCATCCTGTAAGTGCTGTAGCTGCTGAGAAGTTCCTGACAGCAGCATGAGCCCATCGCTCTCCCCCATCAAGGTGAGGTGGATAAAATTGGAGGTGACACACATTCCTGGCACTTGTGGTGCCCTTATGGATCACAGCACTACTTTGTAGGCACCCTCCTCCTGTCTTCCTGCAGCTATTATATGATTCTCATATTTTTGTGAACTGTATGGAAGGTTTCACATGGAACAAAACTACTAACTGGCACAAGCCTAAACTATCCCTGGACCATGTTATGGATGTTTCAACTGAGACTAACAAATCCCAGGGACCAGATGCATCCTGGCATTTAGTGACGGGGAGGGACACAGCCCTGGAGAAGGGCAAGGACTGGAGGTGGGGAAGAGGATCTCTAAGGCTGTCATCACCATTGCTGTTACACTAGTAGCCTCTAAAATACAGATGCAACAGCAGCCCTAACTTCATTACACAGTCAGACACATTTTCCAGTAGAATTCACAACTGAACTCTACTGAAATACTTGCAGAGGAACCATTTTTAATTACTTTACTCCTTTGGGAACATGGCTAGAGATTCACAAAAAAAGCTGATTTCACAAGTACTTTGAAGAACCAGAAAATAATTCCAACACCAGACACAGACTTGATAAATCTACAAATGCCTACAGAGGGTTTTAGATGAAGCAGTTTCAGATGTTTTACAGTACTCAATAATTTTTTCCATGGAGAAGTGAATTCCTTTCAACAATAAGAATATTTAGTTTCCATTTTTCTCTCTTTCTTTCTCTCTCCCTCTTTTTTCCTTAGATCTTAGAGAAGTTCACAGATAGGAAACACTTGTGTGTTCACAGGTCAAGTGTGCTGCATTTGGAGAGGACTAAACACAACATGTTTCTACTCTGGCACCTAGAGTGTATATGGTGCAGGAATAATCATGATCTTTTATTTCTAAATATGGAAGAAAATAATGTGATAAATGAGCAAATAACATCTTTAACACACTATAGCATTTCCTGTTTGGCACTTAAATTTTTAATAAAGTTTAGTCTTGATTTTATTATGCATTTGGTCAGGTTTGACATGCATCTGACACAAATATACTTGCAGTCTATTTTATGTATAGAAATATAATGTAGACAAAACATCAGCCCTTGTCTTTGCTGAGTGTGAGATAGCCTCTTCTTGAAACTTGCCTATTAAGTTGGTTTGATAAATTCAGACTTCTTAAGAAATGTGCCATGAGTAGCATTTCAGTAGCTGTCTGAGAAGAGTTTATTTTGTTGACATACTTAGCCCAGTCTGACTGAGACCAGTAATTCGGTTGGGTCTAGTTGTGTACAGAAAGCAAGAGTTGACCCAATGTCGGGAAACTGTTGACTTGTTACCACACTCTATACTGAAGCAGGGTACTGCATCTCAAAAGTTGATGAGTATAGCTTGGGAAATGGTAACCTGAAAGGAAGTAAAATCATTTTGCAAAAGAACCAAATAATTTGTTGACATGAAGAGATCAACAGGACTTTTAAGACTTTTCAGCTTTTTTTTAACAGACTTCTGGTCTAAAGAATGCCTCAGGTATCTGCCAACATAACTTGGAAGGAGCTTTGTCTCAGATCAGTTTTACAACTAATATAGTCTTTTATTCAATCAATTTTCTTTTATTGTATGTTTCACTGGAAGTTCACAACACTAATCATGATTGTTTGGGTTGTTTCAGTCTCATAGCTGAGAAAGGATATTTCTTTCTGTATTTTTATCTTGCAAAACAATTTAGAGAAACAAGTAACCCACTTCCACATCAAAAAACTGAAGAATGATCTGATACTTATGACACAAGACCTATATAATTTAGTTCATTGCTGGTTACTTGATTTGATTTCTTGTTTATTTTTTAAAAAATATTTAAAATTCCAGATGTGTTTATACTTAGCTGTCTCTATCCTGTTTTTTTTTTTTTTTTTTTTTTTCCATCTCTGATGTGTGAGGACTTCAGCTGTTGCCTGTAGATTTGGGAAGTATCAATTGATTAGGAAAGCAACATAAAATTTTACTCTTCAAAAGCTAGAAACAGGTTTTTCCTTCATTGATGTTGCCTCTGGAGGCAATGACACTGTGAAACTGAACTTCTAAAAATAAAAGTTCCAGAAAGTTGTAGAACTCTGCAGCTCAGAAACAGGATTTGCTTCTGCAGCAGAGATATAAACACCAAGAACCTCAGCTATAAAATAAATTTAAAACTCAAATATAAATAACTTAGAATATAGATTTTTTTCCTAAGCAAATGTGTCATCTTTTTTTTTTTCCTTTTGTTTTTCATTTCAATAGTGAAGGTATTGTCTGAAATTGGAATATGAGCTGTGAAAAGCCAGTCCTCTTCTACTGCTTAATTTCCAGAGCCAGAATTTCACTCAGAAACCTCTGAAATAATGTGCTCCTCTGAAATTACATTTCCTTGTTTTCAATTTACATTCACTGTAGGGGTGCTGTGACCAACATACAGCATGATTGTGTGAATTGTTTCTCATTCCACTGTAAATAAGAAATGAAATAACTATGAGCCATGTTAAGGTATGGTCTACTTTCCCTGAACAGCTTAACAACACCCAAAGTATTGTATAACTGTATTAATTTTATTGCACCAGAGGACTCAGTGTTTCTTCCAAAATCATCCCAAATCATCCACATTACAAATAAAAACACCACAACCATGATGGTCTAAAAATACAAGTCAGTGAAAGTCTGAGGTTTGAGGCAAATCCTTTGGTCTAGATGTTGCCTCTCCCTGCAAATTTGCTTTGCTTTAACTTATCTGCTTTCTTTTCAAAACACCTGCAAACTTTTTCTCATCACTTCCATCACTTCCCATCAGAAGCTGTTGCAATTATGGGATGCCATCAGCATCAGCTCTGTCTTTCTAAGATGTGTACTGTGGTGTTAACCCAAAACACAGCACTTGCAGGGCCGTTTGCTAAGGGTTTGAAGATTTGTTTTTTTGTGGATTTAAAAAGTACTCACAATTGTCTGGCTAATTGTCCATTAGTATGCTATTTTAAACATTAAACAAAACCTTTTATTTACCTTCTCTGCTGCCTGATAGTCCTCAAGAGGCAAAGCTGCTTCTGCCTTAGCGACTTGAACCTATGTGACCTGAACAGTCATTTGAGATGTTAATTTACTGAAGAATGAAGCTGAACAATGATGGATCGAAGAATTTCCCCCACCCAGAAGAATACATGGTTGCATAAGCTTTGTGTATTGATCAACTAGGTTCAGTTTAATTCTCTCCATAGCCTCAGTGTTAGCCAGTTTCTGACACAAAGGGAAATTGTAATCACTGGTATTTTAGGAAAGAACTCTGATTTACTGTGACAGCAGTCCAGATAAGGGTCTTTTCCCTACAAGTGTTGCCAGAAGTGCCAGGCCCATGTGCTCTTATGCATAAGCCTGTTGGTCAGAAAAATTATTTAGTTTCTGTCTGGCTTGCAGAACTCTACTGATTTTCCCCACAGTGAGTTTTCTGTCACCATGATGACATCACAATACAACAAACTCCAAACTTCAGCTCTCCTACTCCCTCCAGGTTTCTTAACACCGCAAATAGAACATCAATGAAACAGCAAGTCCTCAGGAAGAAGAAAATGATGCTTGTAAATGAATACTATGCTACTTGGCTGCTTTTGAGTTTTGAAGGTGGGATCCTATGGACCTCAGCAGCAAAATTCACATTGTTTTTATCGAATTACAGCTTTACCTTACACACTCGGCTAGTATAAAACCAAGTAGACTATATAAATCATCAGAACTCTTTGGAAATGTGATGAAAAGTCCCAATTCACCACAGGTGAGAATATGACCCTATCTGCTTTAGTGGTCAACATTAAAACCTTGTTGAAGTCTGGAAGTTGGATCCTGCTCCTCCTCACACCCAGCTTATTTAGGGACCTGAACCTGGCTGATGGTCTTGCATCTAAATAGGTGTAACGAGGAATGAGATGATTTGAAAAACATAGTGAAACTGTAGCTAACTCTTACTGGATGAAGATATTATCCTTCACCATTTGGTAGCTTTAAAGGGCCTTATAGACTTATAAGATCAGCAATAACCCTTTAAAGAGAAAATAAAACAAACAAACAAAAAAAAACAAACAAACAAAAACAAAAACAAAAAAACACAAAAAAAAACATGCTTTTAAAAAACTGTGTATGAAGCTGGCTTCAGATAAGCAGCATCTGGTGGCTGCTCAGCTGATAAATCAAAACCACATTAGGAGAGTGCTCAGAGATGTAGCATCACCTTAATCCCCAGGGGAAGGCTCATTTCTCTCTGGATGGTGCAGTCCAGGAGAAGCTAATGGAAATGTCCAAAACACTTTTGCTTCCCCTGCTGCAGCCGTGGGGGGGCACAGCCTCTGCACAGCCTCCCAGAGCCCTGTGCCTCCTCCTGGCACACACTGTCAGGTAAGAGGCTTCAGTTCAATCTTTGTGCAAATGGAGCATTAGGTGAGGTCTCCAGTGGAAGACTCAGAAGCAGGGAGAGAGAAAGGATGTGGCTCAAGTATATAGCAAGCATGAACTTTGAAAGCCAAGTTTCCCTCAGGAAGGAATCTGAAAGCCAGGAAACAGTACTAATTAATGGAAAATTAGTGCATTGGCATTCTTCAGAATTGCAGCCAGCTTAGCTGTCAGGGGCAAGAGTCCACCATGCGGTCCTGGGCTGATGGCCATTATGTGCAGATAGGTTGGAGCATGCTCCCATCCCTCACAGCTCAGGCACAGGTGGATTCTTCTGCATGGGGAAGGTGGTGCTAGGGAGAAGGGAGAGAAGTGAAGGAACTGAGTTGTGCTCTGACCTGCCCTAGGAGGGGAGAGGGACATGGTCAGGTGTCCAGCCTGCACACAGGCACAAGGAAACATTCCCTAGAATGGGAGAAAGCTGTTTGGTTCATTTATTCAGAGCTGTTTATCCCAGTGTAAAGCTTTTTGTCTTCTTCCCCCCGTCTCTTTACTGTATATTCAGAGCAGAGTAGCACCTCTGTTTATAAATCCCCCAGCTCAATTTATAAATGCCCACTGCAGTTTATGAGTACCTTAAAATTGTACTGATGCAGCATTGCATTAATTAAAGTAACATTAAAAACAAGACAAAAACAAACAAACAAACAAACAAACAAAAAAAACAATACAAGGCAATAAAGCTTTCTCACAGTCCCAGCTAGAAATCCCTCCATTTTGGTGAGCTAAAAGAGATCTAACCAGGCTTTAACAGGCATACAAGGGCTCTTTCTTCCCCTTCTCCTAATGTCAAGGGACAGGGAGGGTAACACAGCTTCAGCTCAGCAGCAGGAGCTCAGGGTCCATTTCCCTCTGCCCTGGGATGTCTGTCATCCCAGTAAGGGGTAGCAGGCCAGGGAGCATGTTCTCCAGATTGAACAGGACTGAACCCCTCGGTAATTCACGGCCCCATGCTGTGGTTGGCCTTGTGCGTGGATCACCCTGGGTTCCCCTCTCTGTGAGGTAGGCATAGCCTCGAGTGGTGGTGGCGGTGGGGAAGCCAGACTGATAATGAACTGGGCTGGGGGGGCTGGTGTCCACAGGGCAGCCTTTAATTAACAGGGAGGGTGGAATTGATTTTTCACACTGACAGCCTCTTTGAGTCTTTCTGTGATAACAAGCACTGTTCAGCCCACGGGGCTATGAAATTCGGGTAGCAGGAAAGGAGGAGGAGAGGAAAAGGAGCCCAGGTCACCAAAGCTCGGGCTCCATTGTGGCAGGAAGAGGGCAAGGTCCTGGGGACCCACGGTCTGCCCCACCTCGCTTCAGGTGAGGTTTATGTCCAGGAGCCTTGCCTGGCTGCAGGAGATGGGTAGAGGTTGATAAGTGGGGTGAACTGTGTCCAGAGGCTCACTGGGGTCAGCTCTCCTGCCAGGAGGCCTCTCCATGGAATAGGGTGGGAAATGGGTCTCTGAAGAGAAGCCCCAGGGGCCACCACAAGACACCCACTGAATTAGTGCTGTATGGGCTTGTTCCCCTTGATGCCTCTCCAAAGACATCTGGGTTGTAAAATATAATGCAGGCTGTACAGAAATAACGAGTGACGCTTTAATTTTACATTTCTCCATACATGCTAATAAAGTTATATCCTTAAGGTAGGTCTGTTACATTAAGAAAATGGGAGTTTAGATTCAGCCTCTATGTGATGTTCAAGGAGAAATAATGGAAAATAATGGACAGAAAAATACATCTGGTGATGGTGAGGGTGACAACAAAGGCATTTATTTTGTATGCAATGTTTACAAAAATATGATTGGCATCTTAATGTGCACATAGACACCAGGCAGTGGTAGAAAAGAAAGAAGGGAAAGGAAGGGGGAAGGAACATCGTAGTGTATTGTCAGTGGGATTTTGTGATAATTCACTAATACAAGGCATTTCTTAATTTCTAAATGTCTCTTCTTCATCCTGTTGACCTTTATATTTTACGAAAGGTCAACACCATTTTATATTCTGAAGACACTAAATAAAGTCTCTTCAGAACATATACGCTCAGTTCTATTTCTCCATACTTTTTTCCTTCTCATTTAATTCTAATTTACGGGTACTAATAACACATAGAAATAATGTTCTTGTGTTAAGTACCATCCTGTCTTTCCAAAATTGTCTCTGCCAAGGAAGCAGATGACAGCTTGACTGCCATTCAGACAGCATATTTACTGCAGAGCTTGTCTACATTGATGAGGGTCGATTGCTGCCTTGCATTGTTTCCTAAGTAATTAAAAAAAAATACAGATCTTCATGGCTGGAGGGTACCCCAGGCCTCTGACTCTTTTAATGGAGAAGGAAAAAAGTACTATAAAGGTCTATTACAAAATGTGTACCTTACTGCAGTCATAACTATGTGTTATATAAGGAAATGAAAAATCCTGACAGTGGAAATCATTTTCCCAATCCCAGACAGGGGTTAGCATGGTGCTTAGCTCATGTCTCAGAGTCAGCACTGTTATAAAAATGCAGATCTTTCCAAGTTTTCATCCAGCTATTCTGGTTATTAATATTATTCTTATTATTCAGTTTGACAGTCTTCCAATATGATTTGCCTTAACAATATTTTCTGAAGCAAATTCGGCAAGTTCATTATATACTGTGCATGAATAGCTCTTTTTCTAGTTTAGAACTGTTTCTCTTTAAACACTGCCAGATTCTTTTCTTTCTTGTTATGAAATCTGTATTAAAAACTGATGATCATTCCTTTATTTCTCATGAGTCTCACAGCTTCTGTTCCTTCTTATTAATGTCTTCATTGATCTTTCTTAGTATCTGGAAGGATTTCCATGTTGGAGATCGTATCTCTTGCTCTTTAGAAGGAACTGATTTTCTTTCCTGGCTACAATTTGATGAGGACTGTCTAACTACAACTGTAAACATTATTAAAGGAGGTGATGGGGACTGAGATATGACAGCCTTAGAACATTCTGCCCCATTCTTGCTGCCCCTTTCTTAATACCATCAAAACCCTTTTGCTTTCATTGGCATTAAGCAGAGGTTTCCTCTGGGCCATCTGTAATAACGTGCAATTCGTCCTCTGAAACTGTTATCACTTCACTTAGAATACAGTCTGACTCTTCTCCAAATTTCATTCTTTCTTTTAATGCTCAGGACTTTGCCCTTGTTTATAGTAAAAAATAATAAAATAAAATAAAATAAAATAAAATAAAATAAAATAAAATAAAATAAAATAAAATAAAATAAAATAAAAATGCTGTATGTCTTAATCCCTGACTGATCTAAATCACGTAGCATCGTCTGCAAATTTTTTTTATTTTTTCCTGCCATCAGATTATTAACAAACAGCCTCCATCCCAACAGATACATTGTGAACACTTCAATATTAACCTCATTTCTAGATGAAAGCTGGCTCTTCATCCTATGTATTTGCTGTCTCTGAGCCAGTTTCCACCACAAACAGAACATTACCTTTTAACTTCTAGGTGCCTGGTTTTATTTAATAGCCTCTTTGATGCATCTTAACAAAAATCTGAATAATTATGTCTTCCAGTGCTTCTTTACCAGCTAATTTGTTGACACTTTAATGAATCCTTCTAGTTAGAAGCAAGGTTTTCCATTGGCATAAATCAGCACTATTTCTGTAATCATCTAATTTTCATCTAGGTGGTTTTATAACAGTTACTTAAAATAGCACACCTCCTACTTACGGCTCATCAGTCTGCTATTGCTCCAGCTACACCACAAATTTCAATTTTAAATTCACAGCTCTCCAAGCCTGCCATTTAGCAATTGATTTTAATGTTTGGCTTTTTTAGAAGCTTAGTAAATTATTTTACAAGATTCTCTGCATTTGTAGATGATTGTATTTCTAGTCATATTAGTTTCAACTTGTCAATATACGAATTCAACTCCTATCCTGCTTGATTCCCTTTTTATGATGTATATATTGTTGTATGGAAATTCCCAGAAAGAAAAAAAAAAAATAATATATATATATATATATATATATATATATATATATATATACACACGATGTAATGTCCATGTACAGTCAATAGGAAGCTGAAAAATTATTCTCAATAACATGTCAAACACCTTCTTCCTCAACTAGAATTTTTGTCTCTCTGTATTCTCCATTGCTAAAGTCTCCGTTGCACTGACACCTTTCTATCAATATCATGAGTGTTCTGGCAGAAATGCATCGCCCAGATGCTGGATCGCTTCCTCATATCTATCCATATCTTCCATAAGGAAAGTTCCATCTATTCTCTTCTGTAACTTACTTTACCTTCTTTTCTATTGCCTCTAAACATAACTCAGCTTATTTCAATTTATGTGTAAAATTAAAGTTTCCAAAGCAGTAGAAAATCTCATTTGGTGCACTTATAAATGTGATTATATTTCATGGCTGACCATGATAGAAAGGGGGTGAGAAGTGATGAACAAGGATGTTTCTTCCAGTCTGGTACTCAAAGTCTGTGTACCCCTAATGGCCACATCTTACTTTTTGCTTACAGCAGTGCATCCAGTTCATAAACCACAGGCTTCAGGAATCTTTGGGCCAGAGCCTGAATTATTACATTCTTCTTTCAGGTCTTAGATAGAATGAATTTTGACACCACTATCAACAGCAACTGTTCCTGAAAAGGGACTGGCAGATTTGTCTCAAAACAGTGAACATTCATTTCTTCTTTTTGTCTTTTCCCTAACCTCTACCTTGCAATGCCCAGTCATGCAGCAAACCCAACAAGCTAGCCAGATGAACTCCAGGGCTTTTCACCTCAAAACACTTCCATAGGGACACTTGTAACAGCCAAAAATTGCTTTTTAACACATATCCCTGTGGCACACCTCTGAGCAGAGACTCTTCTAGAGGACCATTTCTTTTTCCTGTCATTGTTTTCCTGTCACAGCAGATTCCTCCATCCTCGGTCACCTTCACTGCTGGCTGCACACACACGTGCTGCAGTAGCACCTGATGCAACTTTCAGGAAATTTTACTGCTCACTGTTCTCAAGGGTGTTTGTATATTCCAGCTGAATTCCCTTTACATGGCCCATAGGCCAGGCAAGATGTAACCTCAAAGCCATTAGCACATTCCTTTTTACTCGTACATATCATTATTGTCTTCATCTGGACATTTTCCAAAACCAAGGCCTTTAGATGCTGGGGTGAGGTAAGACAGTATGCAAGAGAGCATACTTATATTTTAATGAAGGCCAAAGGGCTTCATGCATTATAAATGAACAGTTCTTTCTTTAGTTCTGCTAAGCCTTCTTCAGCTGATCTCTTCAACTGTTTTCTTGCCTCCTCTTACTTTTTAATGTGAGGTTGACTTTGGTTCTCCAAGGGTTGAGGATGACCCCATTTACTGTGGACCCAACAGCTTTCAGATTAAAATTTAATCAGTGACAGATATGCTACAAAATTTTAATTTGCTGCTGTTCATCTTAGCATCCTGTCATATTGTGTGTGTAGGAAAAAAAAATAAAAATGTGCAGAATGTATATAAAATTTTAGATCAATATTCTAATTGCTTTTATTTGCCTAAGCACAGCTTTTGTAAAGGGACACTACATTTACTTTATAGGTATTTTATACTGAAACAGAGAGATTTTTCTGACATCTTTATGCACATCAGTATACATGAACCCATGAGTAATATTCTGGTTTTGTTTCTTGATGACATTTTTTGGCCAATTCAAGTATAAAACCATTGCAATCTCTTTCTACCCGGTCATTTTGCTGAAATTTTACTCACTGAAATTACGTTTCTTCAAAATACCATCGTGTACCCTTGGAAACATGGTATTCCTAAGAGAAGAGTCTCTGAGCTCAGATGCTCTGTTACTTAGTAAACTTGTTGAATCCACTTAGGAAGGAGACACTTTGAACTGAAGTATCCATCTTCTAAAATGAGATGTGCTATGTTTCCTTGCCTTACACCTGTAAATTTAATCCACAAAGTTCAATTTTTATTCACTAATGGGAATGTAGAGAGAAATAGTTTTAAAAGTGTTTCAAGTCTTCCTGGCTTACAGAAGAGAGAAAATCGATGTAAAAAAAAAAGATATGCTAAGGGAGTTATAAAACTTTGATTTCTTGATAGTGGCAAACAAACTTGGAAAATCAATGGATTCATCCTCCTAAGGAAATTAAAATCCCCCCTTATTCAGGACTGTGTTGCTGGATGTTATTGAACATAACTTAATTACTTGCATTCTGTAACAACAACAATCATCTGTAATGTAAATGTATTCAATATTGCATTATACAAATAGCAATGATTTCAGTTGGCAATCTCTAAGTCACCCCAGCTGTATATTCTCAGAGAAACATGTGTTCAGGATAAGATTTCAAGTCTTGACATCTTACACTCTGTTTAATTTGAGACTTGACTTTAATATTATTTGGTATTTTTCTTCTGAATTTCTCTTTAAAACAAACAAACAAACAAAAAAAAAACACTCAATAATAAGATGCTCAAGGAACTTGATTTAATGGTTTATTTAATTAGTTACTTTATATCATATATACTTATATGTAAATACCATACATGTATGTATATGTATATCCTTGTATATAAGTACATTTGTATACATATATCTAACTAGTGGTAGATGTAGGCATGGAACGGACACAAAAATGGGCCAGAATATGACATTATCAATTAAACCTAACTTTAAACAATACCTGTGATGATAACTGTGGCCAAAACATACATATTAAGAACTAGAGGAGAATAATTCTCCGGTTCTGTAGTGCCCAGGTCTTGTTGGGATGAAGATCCCAGAAGGGTGCCAGGAATCAAATCTGAGCTGATAATAGCTGGAGGATTGCGAATAGCGGGGAACAAGCCACAGCTGACTGTTATCTTCTTACCTGTGTTCTTGGCTCCTGTTGGCCACACAGAAGATACAGACATCTGATATGTCCAGTACTGCTTTTTATGTGATTTTATGGTACCTTCCCTATAGCATGTCTCAGACTCATTATTCCCTTAGAGTATTTGCTTAACCATGTTCTGTTTCAACACATTCTTTTCAAGACCACACTTCTTAATCTGTTCAAGGTCCATTGTCACTTTTGTCCCCACTTCATAAACTCACATATGGGAGCTTGGGACTGCAACAGTCATATTCTACAGCTCCCTGCTGATTACTGTGACATGTACTTCATTTCATTTTTTTTTTTAGCTCCAGCTTTCCTGCTGAAAACAACTTGAGAAGATCAGTCACTTAATCAAACTACCAGTAATGTGATAACTTCCCACTTTGTTGTGACATCCCATGCTTTTCCGTGATTTTTTTTCAACAAGAAATCAGTCACACAAGTCCCTTTTTATGATGCCAGCGAAAACAGCTCTTGCTTATTCTATTTTGTCATTTCTGCCCACTTCTCTAATAGTTACCATATAATATTAACATCTTGTCTGGACAGGTGGTAATTACAAAATTAGAGTTGCTTTATTCATCTAGAAAAAAAAAAAAAAAAAAAAAAAAAAAGACAATAGTGACATGTCACTTCCATGTAGCTCTCTGCTATTCAGGAGTGCAGTTGCAATCTTTCTTTCAATGGTACACAGGAAAATAATGTTTCACACAAAACACTTGAGTACATCTGAAGTCCCCTGTCAGCTAGCTGTACCCATTTTAATATCACCAGCCCAAATCCACATTGGTTCTGATTATCCTGTTGACCTTATGGGTGAATTATGATTTGAGCCAAGAAGAAAAGGTCTGACACATATGAATGTTCTCCGAGAAAGGTTTTCACCATTTAAATGCCCTTTTCCAGGGTCTTGTATAAGACTATCCCATGGCCAAAAGGGCCTCCACTGTTACCCAGTGCCAGTGCTAGCAACTATGGTGGCAAAACCACATCTCCTTTACAGTTAAAATATGTGTTGCAAGGGCAAAATTTCTAGAGCGAGTTGATAATTTTAATTCGATCATCTTACCTCATTGGGTAAAACAGGACTGTTTTTTTTGTTCTTCTACAACATTTTCAGTGGTGCTGGAGAATATGGCAGAGTATAAAGTTTCTGCCAGGAGATACCCAGTCTGGCAGCAGAATCACTCTTAGGTCATTAACTCATAGATGGTGTGGCTAGGAGTCTGTACAGCATGAGGCATTGGAACCTCTTGAGGTTATGAATTTCAGACTCAGTCTGAATTGTTTTTTCAGTATAAGATAATTTGTGTAGTTAAGAGTGATTAAAACAGTCTTTTTAAAATAACAAATAAAAAATATATATATTAAGAGGAAGAACCTTATACATGAAAGGAGAGAGATTTTCATGCATCCGTCAGGATGCTTTCCAGAACAGCCTCTTTGAATGGCAGGGAATGTCCCTTGGGGGACAAGACACCTTGCACAACCCCCTTTGCAAACCACAGGGTTTATGCTCCTCTTTCTTCAGAAAGAGAAAAATAAGGAAGATTTCCTCCTTCCGTGTAGACTGGGAAAAATGCACAGACACTCATATCACTGAATTAAAAAATAACTACAAGACCAAAAACCTGAAACAGAGAGATTTTATGTCAGTGACAAGAGAGTGCACCCTTGATATCTAAGCAACGCACTTGAGCAGACCTGATGAAAGTGCTGTGCCATCTGCCTGTGTTTCTGTTGGCTCCTGGAGCTGCAAACCTCTGAGGTAGCTCCCTGGTAGTTTCCAAGGAGCTAGCTGGGAGTACAGCAGAAAATGTGCCATTGGAAGAAGCACATTTCTAGGAGTGCTCTCCACTGTTTGTCTTCCCTGCAAGGCAGCCGCTGCCTAATCTTGATCTTCAAAGACTGGCCTTAAATATATCATCAGCCCTTAGCTCTTAGTTGTTCATGGTGCCTATCAGGAGCTCAGCTGCTATAGCAACGCGCTAAAGCATGATTTTCTTAGTTCTAGTGAATGGAGGATTTCCCTCTTGCTGACAAGACTTTTAGGAAATGTTGGAGCTTGCTGTCTGAATTGGTGCTTGTTTGCTCTTCTTCCATGCTAAAGAGGTTATCCGTGTACAAAGGGTCAAGTTTTGTTCTATGCCCAGGAACTCTCTGCAAACAAGCTACACTTTTTTAAGCTGTTCCAACTGCTCTCTGTAGTTAACAGCAAACATTAAAGGTTGTCAGTCTGCCATCCTTTTGTCCTGTCCCAATACCCAGGACCAAATCCAGGCTTAACCCAGAAAAAGACAATGGAAACCTGTTACATGTTATTACCATGAAACACTATGCTTGATCTCAAATGTAAGGTGTTTTCTATGACCTATAAAAATCCTCACAACTGCCTGAAAGAGGTATCGGCATATGTACGTATACAATGGAATACTTTGAATTTGCTATCCATTGTTCTGACAAGCCTTAGAAACACAGGCAAAACCAGCCTTTGAAAGACCTGACATTGACTTCAGGAAGTCATTGAAATCATTGGTATAAAGGATATTCCTCTTGGTATATAGATAGATAACAAATTACATTCCTTTCACATAAAGGGATAAAGTATTCATTTTAATACCAGCTGTATGGTAGAATCTCAACTAGCTCTGCTAAAATGTATTTAAAGTGGGAGGATGGAGAGCTTGAAAGCCTGTTCCAGTACTCACAGGAACACTGCCTCTGATCAGTTCTTAACAGAAATTGGGTTAATAAATAAAATACTGTGTTACCAAAATATGATATTGAAAACACACTACTGTTGTGAGAACATAAGCTCTCACTGTGAACATCCTCTTCTGTTGACTATCACAAAAAGCTTTGGGGAACTTTTTTTTGGGGGGGCGAGGTGGGAGGGAGGGATAAATTAAGAGAGCCTGGCCAAGATGAGAGTAAGAGATGTGTAAAAGTCTATAGTTTTAAGAGATGAAAAGTGTATATGATAGAGGTAATAAAAAAAAAATTGAATGGTTCAGAACTATTGCCACACATGCTTGTCATTGTGTAAATCAAGACTGAAAGGAGACATAAAAGATAATATGAAAATAGACAGCAAATTACTGGACTCCCTGGGTCCCTGGGAGATACTTGCTATAGGTACTCACTACTTCAAGGTCTCATTGTGTGTCCAAATGTTTAACAGAACTCAGAAAATAATATTAATATTCATAATCACAGAATCACAGAATCACAGAATTGAAGGGGTTGGAAAGGACCTCAAAAGAAGATGAAGTTTTTCTGCATTAGATCAAATAAAATATGTCGCGGGAATAAGGATGTTATTCCTCTTAGCACAGGACAATTGTCACTGCTGAGATATCTTCTATGAAAATACCATAGCATTTCAGAGAGACTTGTTGTATGTTGATTCAAACATTGGCCAGCATCCCAGGCAAAACTGTTGGACCATATGTGCATGAGGACTATCTATATGTTCACCAGTATTTTCTATCTGGTGACCATTGGAAACCACCATTTAGCCATATTCCTGAGCCAGAAATTTTGAATAACCAGGAGAAGAAATGACTGCAATGGTGAACACCTACCTTGAATCAAGGGAGGTTTGGCTGAGTCTTTGCAATAAAAATTCATTTACTTCTCTTCTCAGAAACTTTGCAAAACCAGTATGCCCCGCTTAGTCTGAGTATCAGAAGTGCCATACAGACAGAAGCATCATGGCTCTAAGCAATCTCTGCATCTTGGTGTTGTTCTCCACAAGAGTAGTGTGACATCTTACAGTATAAGATGACAAGCCTTAGGTATATTTTTCCAAATCAAAGCAATGCTGTTGCTTTATTAATGCTTTGGGAATTTTAATGGGTAGTTTGTAATGAAACAACAACCTTAAGGTTTTTCTCATTAAAGAAAATGGTGCTTTCAAAATAAACTTATTTTTTCCACTTTGGAGATGTATTAAGTATCTGTATTTACAAGATTAATATATTGAATCTACTTAGATTAAAATTTAGCAGTAAATTGATAACATTTTTTAAACATTCATTTGTTGGAAATCTGATTAGTGGCCTTGTGATAGTGATGCACGTATTGACCGCAGGATCTTCTTTAATTAGATTCACATTTCACATCCTAATCACATTTTAGTATTTTGGGAGGAATGTCATGATTTCAAGAGACTGTGGCTAAATAATGGAAAAAATAAATAAATAAAATAAAAAAGCTAGGAAACATGCCAGTTTGTTCTTTGGCTGCTTTATTAAACCTAACATAATATGGAAAGTAATTATTCCTTTGAATTTCTTTTTTTTTATGATGTTATAAGTATAGTTATAAGTATAGGAAGCTGGAACTGCTGTCTGGGTATATATAAATAGGATCTATCTAACCAGACTGTCTTCACAAAGACCTGAGCAACTGATTTTGAAATGTTTGGAACTCCTATTAGAACCCTCAACTTTGCAATAGATACAGAAATAAAAGCAGAAGATACTGGAAGCAAACAAAACAACTCTGACACTCATTTAAAGTTAATTTTAGAAAAATTCAAAGCATTTTAAACTTCATCAAGTTTTATCTGCTGCTAAGTAGCACTGTCATCCAATAAGCCATTCTTAAAAAGGAGTTTACCCCAGGTTTTCAGTGTTCTTCAGAAAATCATGTGTCTCCTTGCCCTCAGTTGACTTCAGCTTATGTTCCCTGAAACATCCTATACACCCCTTTTTCTTTCTGGTCAAGGCAAACCCAAAACCCTGTTTCATGAGTGTGATGCTCATTAAGGCCTGGAATACATAGAAATGGTATCCTTGCAGCCATGTTAAATAGAGCCTTTATGGCCCCATCTCCTTGGGTGGATGCAGGCAGACATGAACTAACTTAGCCTGTGCTCCAGGCAGGTTGGCCATGGTCCAGCGTTGGTTTGAAAGTCGCACAAGTGCATGAGCTTCTCAGCAAAGCAAGTCAACCTGGGCACAGCATCAGTACAGAGCCATGGTTCCTGAACCAGACCTAGTCAGAGTAAAGGAACTTGGACCTGTTTACACCTATCCACGTGGACCAGTTCTGAAAATCCCAGTGAGCCACCTATTCTTGTAAATTGTTTCATCTTCCACTCCCTTTGAAAATACAAAAGACCGTTTCAATTGTTGTGCTTCTGTGCTGTGCCTTTTGACTTCTCTTTGTGTAAATGCAGAATGAAATACAAAGACCATCATTTGCAATGAGTCTCAGCTCTTGCAGTGCCACCATGGCACCAGATGGGAACCTGAACCGCAGGTTGGAAAGTATCTGGTAAGCTAATACGTATTTGGAGGCATAAGCCCAGTTCAAATCTCAAAGTGTAATTGTATAATTTTTGATGTATTTTAACTTCCTTTTTTCAACTCATACTAAAAATAACATGAGATATTTACGATATTTATGGTCTTTATGAGGTGTCACTGTTAATCATCACTTGGCCTCCTTCATTAAGGTGCCAGAACATTTCTGCCCTAATTCAGGTTGCAATTCACCTTGCATTTCTTCAGCACAGGACTACTCTCTTATCTAAAGCAACAACTGTCCAAAGGCCCACTCAGAATAAGGATTCCACCACAGAACAGAGTAAATCATTGCTTTTCAGGACTTAAACCACCAGGGGAGAAGAGATGCCAGCCAATTGGAAAGCCTAACATGGAAAAAAAAAAAAAAAAAAGAGGCAATGAGATGGAAGAACAACTCTAGTACTTCCTAGCTCTGGGTGCTCTTCAGAGAACTGACTCAATGTGTGGAAGAGTTAGATGATGGGTCAGTGACACCTGCAAGCAGTGCTTTGCTGTATGTGAAGGACTCATTATACTCTCATCACAGCTTGAAACCAGGGTTGCAGTCAGCATATCCCTTGCTCTTAGAAGCCTCATTCCAAGTCTTATATGGGAGAAATCAACACTTGGTATGTGAGGTGCCAAAACATTTTTGCAGCAGGGATAGAGCAGGGGATAAAAGAAATTCTTCTGCAACAACCCAACACCAAAGACTTCTTATATAAAGTTATCTCCCTTTTCCAGCTCCCAACACCTACTCAATTGCCTCACACCATCAAGCACAAAAATGCTCTTGGCTTTTCACAAACAGCATCATCCAGATTTCATGCCTTGGAAAGTCATGACCTTCAAATCCAGTCTCTGTGCAAAAGTCCAGCTGATAAAACACCCAGAGACTACAAACACTGGTTAAATATAGCCAAGGGCAGGGCAACATCACAGAGTGGACTGGTTTGCACAGTTAGGTGTGTCACTTGAGCACATGCTCTATCCAGAAAAAACATCTCAGAGCAGAGGACATAAGATGACCATAGTATTCCCACCTATGTTTTGGAAGGCACTAGCTTGGAGAGGGCAGTAAGGATGAGAATCAACTGAAAGGGAGCTTTCCCATGGCTCCCAACAGAGAGTTAACCATGTGCACACTAAGTGTGGTTGTTGAATATCTTTGGAGAGGAGCGCTAATAGGTGGCCCAATGCCTCAGGTAAGTTGCAGCCCATGAGTGCTGACATGTGGAATTCTGATTCCCATCCTCGACACAGGAATAACGTCATTACAAGCCTCAGAAACTGAGACTCCAGCCATGACAGATTTAATCTCGAGACTTTGTTGAATAAGGTGTGAGGAAATAATTGACTGTTACTGTATCTTACATGCAGCGTTCCTCTTTCAAAGATTTATGCTATGAAATTGGTAAGAAACTGGCTGGAGTAACATTTCATTTAAAAACAGATTCACAGAATTAAAACCAAAAACACACCACAAAAGAAAAAAAAAAAAAAAAAAAAAAAAAAAAAAAAAAAAAAAGGGTCTGAGTGCTGATACAGCCAATGCACATGGCTTTGTGAGTGCACAGATATGGGAAACTCAGTGTACGTTGTGAAAATCTGTCTGGTGTAGAAAAAAAGTGCTGACAAGACAGGACAATGAGTGAGATTTCAAAATCCTATTGTTTTTAAAGTTCTGGTAAATGGAAAAATTGCTAAATACGCAAGCACTCTGGAGAATCCACTGTTGACAACTGCTCAGTCAATATGACTGCAAGGAGCATGGATGCTTTCTAAAAAGAGAATGTGATTTTTGCAGATAAACTGATAAGCTTGCTGCTGCCTTCATCTGTTGCCTCTTTGTTGAGCTTTGCGTTAGAGGCATTTTTATTGGGAATCAGTTTGCCTTATTTTTTGTTGATTTTTCTTCAGGGCCAAACAAAACTAGGGCTCTGGTCTCCTGCAGCTACAATAACACAAAGAAAAGACATTAAGAAAAATCAAAGGATGTTTAGGAGCCACTTTCTGTGCTTGTGAATGACTGAGCAAACACATTGATATTTGTACTGTTATACTTTTTTTTTGTTTTCATGAGAGTTTAAGATTTTCCTACTAGATAAAAATCAAGCAGAACAGAAACGTACTTTTACTACCCTAGTTTTGACTTTGTTCTGTTGATTCTGGTTAGGTGACAAGGTGAAAGAAAGGCAAAATATCAGGAAAAAAAATACCTGTTAACATCCTCCAAAATTCAGAGATCCAGAGCAGGCATGTCAGTAATGAACACTATTCAATAATTTTCTTTTGTGTATCACGTACATCAAACAACAAGTGTTTAACTGTGAGAACAAGTGACAGCAGTTCAACGGCAAATGCTACTAACAACAAAAAATATTGTCTGAAGGGGTTTGGTAATGCAGCTGGGATTCTTTTAATTGATATATTCAGACACAGTAAGGTAGGTTATTATACTTTCAGCAGTAAAATTGTTACACAATCTTTTTAAAAGGAAAATAGGCTGGATGACAATACCTAGGACTTATGTGCTGCCTGCCATTTTAAAAATACTTTATCTGCATCCAGTTACCACACCCCTGCTTACTAGGTAAGCACCATCCCTTCTTTTAGAGCTTCCTTTGTTCTCAATGGTTTTTGCTGTTTATCTTCCTGTACCAACAAAAGTTAAGCAAATGAACCCCAAAAAGCAATGGTAAGGCTGTAAAGGTCCTGAATTGCCAGCCCTGTCTTTACCATTGATCTGATCTGCGTTTACAGCTTCCCAGGGAGATGGACAGGCAGGTATTTAAATGGCCTTTGCCATGCCTTGCCACACACACACACAGACACAAGGGGGTTCATCCCCAAATGTGTCACTCCTAGTGCTGCCTCTCTCTTCTCCGAAGCAGCCTGCTGCTGCTCCCATCTGCAGCAACATTTGCTTTGTGCAAGATCTCTTGTACACAAGCAAGTATGCCAGCCAGTCAGTATGCTTCCCTGATTCAGGATTTCCTATTACAAGGCTGGGGAAGAAAATAGAAGGGGACTGGTTGTGAGGGGAAGAGGGCTAAACCCCTTCTTGCTCATGACCAATGAGCTTTTCCAAAGACAAGTATTTGGTACAGAGGGCTTATGCCAAGCCTTGAGAGGTAGTTGTCCCAGCTACACCATTTCCATGTGATATTGAGTATTTTCAGCCTCTAACTCAGTCAAAAGCACCAAAAAGAATAATCTCTCCAGCAGTAATTTTGCTCTTCCACCCCCAAAATTGGACAATACTGGGGCAGAAGCCCCTGGCATTGGCAGCCCCCTCCCCAGGATCGTTTCCTGTTCTCCAGGAAGACAGGGGTAGGTGGCAGAGGAGCCTGCTGAAAGAAAACACAAAGAGCCCCCTGTCACTCTGCTCTGACCCTGTGCAGGCTCACCACCCACACTGATTTTTGCAAGCCTCCGATGCTAACTAGAGTTTCTTCCCTGACAGGGGTCTTCTGGACTCCCCTTGCCATGCGCATACCCTACGGTAATGTGTAATATGTAATGCACAGACCCCAAGTCTGGGAGGCATAGTTTGGTTATCCTCTCTGTATTCCTGCATACTAAAAGCCATTCATTTTTATCCAGTCGCCACATATAAAGCAAAATAAACACAACCTGTTCAAGCTAGCTGTGGACATATGTGAGTAATACAGATCATGGGTGTTATTCCATCAACGCAACCTGTTAAGCGCTGGAGACTATTCCAGAGCCTGTGAAAGTTAACAGGACTCTTTCCAATGTCAGACTGCATGTTTAACAATGGCTTTCAACAGTAGATTAATGAGATTAAAACAAAAAGAAACATGACTAATTATTTATATACAGCATGCTGCTCGTTTCAAAGGATCTCAATCAGTATATTTTAATTTAAATGACAGACATTCCTTTGATGTCTAATTAGAGAACAGAAGGGAAATCTATGACTCAGCAGAATATTAAGAAATTTCCTACTGAATACTAATTTTTGGTAACAAATGCATTTTCCTTTGCAGAGGTTTTCAGACAGCAACTCCTGGCCAAGTGTACTTTCTGCACCACTTAAATTCCACGTGTTAAATAGAGCATAAGTGGCTGTCAGCACAGGGGATAGCTGTGTCCTTCCTGAACTGTGAGCTGTTACTGCTCTGTGTATTTTGTTTATAAAACAAAAGGCAGAAATTTAACAGCGCTGTTCAATCATTAATTTTTTGATAGATACTTCGTTCTCAATTTGTCTGTAAGACCAGAGACATTCTCCCTTTATTTCTAGTGTAAATGGAAAGCTTGTGACATTCTGTACACACTTGTAATAAGTAATCATTGCCAACTGTCTTGTAGCAGAGGACTATAAGCAGGCTACTTTCCTGCTTATTAAAGTGTGTTCATCAAATAGTACAGCTATTAGAGTCATTAGGATTTTTCTAACTCCATAGTTATCCCTATTTCTCAGAATAAAGTAGCCATCTCTGTAAGCTTGGTTTGTGTTTCAAGAGAAGAGAGAGAGGAATTTTCAATCCAAGTCTAAGGCTCAAGAGATGGAGGCACTCCTGCCTTCATGACATCTTTCCATGCTCCACACCAACAAGCTTGGCCATCGGTGGACCACTCATCCCAGGTACCCAGGTACCATGGTGAGCTGCTTGACTGGGTGAGCTGCACCAAGCACAGCTACTTGTGTGTCTTCCTCTAGCCGGCTCAGCCTTGTGGGTGTTTGACACTGCTATCTGCACATCCAACAGGTTAAAGCCATCTGTGCTTCCCCTAATGCTTTCCTGAAGATGCTGCTTTTTGAGCTGCTCAGGTGCTGACTGCACTTCAGACATCTTTTTGCTCTAATCTGATGCTTTTGATACTAAAGATATTTCGGACAAAAAGGCAGTGCTTCAAGGGCTGTGTGAAGGCAATTTTAGTCAGATCTCTCCTAAAAGCAGCTGTCTCATTGAAACTTCACATCACCAGAAGGAAGGGAACAGAGCAGGGATTCCTATGGGTCCCAGTAATGCTTGGGGGTAGGAGCAAAGGGGTGACTGATATAGAGGTTCACAGGACAGAACCTCTTAGCAAACCTAATCAAGCCCCTTTGGGATTGAGGGACCAACCGCCCATTTTCTGCCCTGGTGCAAGTTACTTAGATGACTAAATAAGTGTTTGCAGTTAGATAACCTCAGTATTTGAGATATTGGAGGTATTTCCTACAGTAAATATAAGGAAGTGCTGAACAAGGGCATACTGAAGATACTGAGGAAACCCTATCTATTGATCTTAGGTTCAAACGCTTGAACGACACCACTCCGCTTAAGTCACTTCCGCCAGCACTTTCCTTTAAAGATAGGGCATAATTGCTCTACCCTCACATCACTTTTACAATAAAACACTTTTTCCTGCTCTCATGGGCATTTTGTCCCCTCTTTCTCTTAAATCCATTCCTTTGTCGTGGGCCAGAGGAGGGATACGACCCATTTCCTCCCCACATGGTGCCTCAGCATCAGCAGCTGCAGGACCAACAGCTCTGGCTGCAGTGCCGTCCCTCCTCCCAGCCAAAATACCCCCACCCTGCCTCTGCTAAGACTCTTGAGATGGGTGGAGGATGCCCACCGTGCCCTCTTCTCCCAGGTGTTGTCAGTGGGGACCATCGCTAATTTAAACAAGCTGTTCTTACCAGAGGACGCTAGCTGGCGAGGACACAAACATAATGTGTGACATGTCCCCCAGTGCGTCATGTTTTATGGCACTGAACTGTGACCCCCTCACACGGTCGCCTTTGCCCCAGAGCCTCCCCGTGGTCTGTCCTGTTTTGACTGATGCCCTCCGGGCCCCTCTCCCCCAGGACACCCGGCACCTCTGGCAGCCATAGAGGGCATGGAGGGCTGCCTCTCCTTTCACTTGCTGCTCAGGCGACCCCTTTGACATTTCCACAAAGGGAAAAGCCAAAAGAAAAAAGGGTTTTGGCACAAATTACAAAGGGCAGGCTGAATGTCCAGCCAAAGGCAAGGCATTCCCAGCTCCCAGCCCCTGTAATTCAGGCTCTGCTTTGGGGAGGGTCAGCCAGAAGCTGGGACAAGAGGCCAGTGACAAGATGCCTGCTGCCTCCCCTGCTCCTTGCCCTCAGCGAGGTACAGCTGTTTGATCAGCTGGTAATTGCATTACCACATGTCAGGGGAGCTGGACACCAATGAGGCCCTTTATTTTCCCTGCTATTGTCCTGATCTGCTGAACTGCTTCAGCCCTCTGGGATGACTACTTTCAGGAGGTTTGAGAAAAAGAGATCAGGGCATTTGAAGGGTGGTACCATGGCAGCCTGGAGGCGAAAAGCAGAAGTGCCATGCTTGTGCATCATCATCATCACAGCAGAGCACTGGTGAAAGGGATGATAAAAGACCAGCCACGGCCACCAAGCTATATAGAAACTGCAAACTTGTGTTGCTGGTGAGAAGAGAAATCACTTTGTTTGTATGGGAGGGACACAAGACACTGAGTTGTCTGCTGGCCAGACATTAAGAACGTAGAAATGTTCTACCTCAAATTAACTGAGTTTGAAAGACCTGGAAACTGGGTGGCATCTTCTGTTTGAACAAGGGAAAGCACATTAAACTCCAGTTCCAGCCCTTCTCTTCCCAGCTCTCCGCTGCACTGCCACCAACCATGTTCAAGGCTTAGATTTGGGGCTCATTTAAATGTTGGCCTCTTTTATTAAAAAAAATATGATCATTAAATAATGCTGCCTCTGTTCTTCTTCTGCACTCACAACTACATTGCAACCAAGTGGCAACACTATTGTTTTGCATTTCAATTGGCTTTATTGATTCTGGCAGGTGCCCTCCATCTGCCCACCAGCCTGTACAAGGATGCTGCGGATGCCATCACACACACTACTGCCAGCCCAGCTCCACCTCTGTGACAGCCAGGCTGCACAGCCCTGCAGCAGCAGATCTGGCTTCAGAGACTTTGTTTATTGATTAAACTGTCTCTTTTTCCACACGTGGAAAATGCCAAGTGCAGTCATAACAGAAATGACAATTATGATGAGTGAGAGCTGCACTGAAGACCCATGACAATTCATCCACAAAACTGCCACTTTTCAGCGTCTGAGGCTCTGGTTTCCCTTTTCAGCAGCAGGGTTGCTTAATTAGGCTTAGATGGCATCTGCCACCCTCTAGAAGCCATCTTCAGCTGAGGATTTCCTCCTCTGTGCCACTACCTGCACTGTCCCCATGCAAGTATTGTGCAGGTTTACACTAAATTTGACAGGGAACAGGGACAGTCTGCAGCTAGACTAGGCCTTAAAGACATCTGCTCAATTGCTGTCTAAATCTGAAAGCCTCTGAGATGTCTGAATACCAAACTAATTTTTACCTTGATGGTTTTTAGCAAGCCCAGATATTTGGCTTGGAACCAATACTGCTGTCTCTCTGGATACAGCCCCCTTCACATGAAAATGGACTGTAGGCACTCTAAAGATGAAAAAAAAAAATCTGTCCTAAAGCCAGACAAGTGTGATTACAAAACATAAATTAAGGCGGCTTTCTCTGTACATGAAACTGAAGGGTTTGTTAATCCTCAGGATTATCCCCAAACAGAGCATGGCAGAGTCCACGGTGTGCAGCCATCCATGGCGAAGCACTTCAGGAGGGTGGAGATTAGGGCAGTTTAGGCTTTAGAGGCCTGCTGCTTGGTGAGACAGGTCTTCAGCCTTGGCAATACAACCCTTCTCCTTAGAGATGAGTCAACCCTTTTCAGATACAGCAGTGCATACAATTGTACAACGAGAAAATGACTGTCTACCATTTTCTTACCAGTTTATAGCAGGAAAGGCAGATAACTAAGACATTTAAAAGCTTATGTAGAGAGAAAGGAAAATAATGTGCCTCTCTGAGATTCAAGTGCATAGTGCGGAAATAAAAAGGTAAGTAAAAATGTCCTTGTAACATGGAAGCTGTTAATAACAGTCTATGCTAGGAGTAGCACTTCAGGATCCTGCCTAAGCAATGGTACACTAGGCTCTGTATATCACAGCACCTTTCCTTTTTTATCACAATACTCAATAACATAGACATAGGCAGAGGAGTGAGGACACCTATTGAGTGGTGATCACTGGCTGTGCCACAGCTCGTATATTCTGTTATGGATGTTAGTAGCACATAAGGTTAGAAGTGTAGAAACGGGGAAGGACTTAAGAAACGCAGTTGTGGAGAAAAGTCAGTGAAGTGAAATTGGAACATCTGAAAGGATTGAAGGCAACTCAAGACAAGTGGTGATAGGAGTTAAATATTTTTATTATGGCTAAGTGAGAAAGAACAAGGATAATAAAACTTTAATTATTTTCAGAGCATAGAACAGCCAAGACACTATTCAGCACAGGGTATAGCTTGAAGTATTCGGCTGAAATAGCAAAAAGAAAACATTGGCTCAATGTCAGCCGGAAAAAAATTGAAGGGTCAGGTCTATTAGACTGCAGAGCAGCCTCCTCAGGGAAATGCGGTAAATCTATTGCCTGTTTTTTTTAAACGGTCTGGACAATGTGATGAGAAGTGCACACTAGGGAAAACAAATCTTGCCTCAGCAAAAAAAAAAAAAAAATAAAAAGAACAAAAAGAAAAAAAAACAAAGCCCCAAAACAAAAATTCTCACTAAAATTTCTTCATTTGTAGTGGTTCTCGCTAATCTAGTTCACTTCTAAGTGTTGCAGAATGGCTTGTTGATCTTTCCCAAATTATTTTTGATTAATTTCCTGGAGCAAGGCTGGAAGTTAACTGTAAGGAGTTCACTGGTTCCTCAGACCCTGATCCATAAATGAGTGCACAACAGCAAAATGTTCAAAGTTATGGCAAAATATATTGCACTGTATCAACCTAGGCCTACAGCACACAAATACACAAAATGGTAACACACAGCTGTTACCTTATTTAGCTTCTCATTGTGTTGCCTGACAACAGTACAGCTGCACACATCCTCAGTGTCATACAGCTACTGTCAGTGATTGTGTCCTGTTCCTGTGTCATCTCAGATTTCTCCTGGCCCCTATAAAGTCACTTCCTCAGAGTCACCCAATTCAACAGACAATTTAAGCACCTCTCCATATTCCACTGAAATCAAGTTCAACACAGGGATCTGTTACATGCCTAAGTGCTTTGCCAAGATGGGAAGCTCCTTCAGAGAGAAAAATAAAAACCTAGATAGCGTCTAGCCTCTTTGACACAAATAAGTGTAAGCCTTATGAATATTTGGGATCCTCTGGCATCCAGAAAACACTTTAAAGTTGCTTGTATCATTAATAGGAAAAAAAAAAAAAAAAAAAAAAAAACTTTTAAAAATCACCAGTAAAACTTCTATGTGTTTTTGTTGTTGTTGTTGTTATTTTACTGTAAGTTTCAGAGAGCCAGTCCCAAGCTTGGCAATTTTCATTTTTTATTTTTTAAAGAGTATATATCTTCCTTTGATGCTCAGGTAGTTTTCCACCAATGAACTTGACACTTAACTGATCTTTGGCATACATTTTTGGGAAGTTAGTTATTTGATTAGATTCATATACAACAGGTTATTGCAAGGCATGCAATAATATTGAGCATATTTATGAATGCTTGGAAACATTGGATGAGTGCATATAACTCATATGTTAGAAAAGTGGAATAAAAATCCGTTCTTTCATGTAAAATGTCTTCATCATGGACAAGCTAGGATGTATCCCCTTGGAGCGCACAAATCTATTGTAATTGTGGAAAAAAAATAATTTGAACCTCCCAGATCCTTTCCTAGGGCTTTAATCTGTTAGAAGGTCATGGGGACTCAGTCCAGATTACAAGGCAAAGACAGGCTAAATCAGTAGTTAGAAACAACCTTTCTGATTAGGTTTATTGTACTTGCTTAAAAGGTTGAGAAAAATTTAGTAGTTATAGCCTACAGTTTATCTCCCACTTTGGCAACCTTGCAGGTGCAAGGTGGAAGTCTATCAATAGTCATCTGAGGGAAAAAATACATTTATTTCCACAAGAAGTGACCTGAAATTACGCCTTTTCTGTTCTCTGCAATCAAAATGCAGGGCAAAATTTATTCTCCTCCAGGCCCCCGGCACAGAATTTATTACTTGTGAAATTCACAAGAAAATACTTAATTCCATCTTCCATGCTGGCACAGTAGGCATCGGAGCTGCAAACAAGGAATGCTGATGACCCTAGCAGGGACTTGCCATTGACTGCGCTGTCTTTTGGGATCAGCTGTGCACATATTAATGTAGACCTGGAAAAAAAAAAAACACTCACCTTTATGGGTTTCATGGGCTCCTTTACTTGCAGAAACACCTTTATCCTCAAGTTCTTTTCCATGACACACAAATTTTACTGTTTTCTTACTCTTCCACCTTTTGAAGTATAAGGCAGTCCTGCACTGATATTTTCACCTGGACAAAACCCAAGAGCCTGTAATACTCAAGAGATTTTGTCTGTTTCCTCCATGCATAGATCCCTGTATAGATTTTTAGAGTGGTTGCCCATCACAATGTTTATAATACTGAGGGCTGATTATAGCTCTCAGCCTTACTGTTGTCAGCTTGTGATCTTTTCAGAATTAAGCAGAAGAAAAAAATCATTTGGATCAGTCCAAGACACTGTTTGATTAGCTCATTTTCAAACTATTGAACCACCTCATAATATTTCATCCTTTCCTTCTGTCTCTAATCATCTCTAATAACAAATCTATCTCTAATAATAATTGCTTTAGTTAAAAAAAAATAAATAAATAAAACCTGAACTTTCATTGTTAAAATATTGATTAAATGTGTTTAAATATTTTTAAAATAAAAATGTTGACATTTTAAAGAAAAAACGTTACTATTTAGCAGCATTAAAAACTATTCTGTGAATAGCTCTTTTTCTCTCGCAGCAGAATTCCACATTCATGAAAACTCACTCTCCACAAAAGGTAAGGAAAATATTGCTGTTCCAAGCACAAAAGTGAGAGTAGCACATTCCCCTCTGCATCTTCACAAAATCACTATCCCAGCATTGCAAGAAGGGATGCAGCAATGTTGTCAATATTATGCTAAAATGTAAAGACATCTGTTCCTAGAGCTCCTTGTAAAATCCAGGAGTCTCGGTAAACAGCTGGGAGTGAGATTTTTTTGGTTTGTACGTTTGTTTTTGTTGTCTTTTTTTTTTCCTAGCCTCTGTGTTGCAGAGAAACCAAATAGGACTTTCTGATCCTTACAACCAGCCAGGAAAATTGTAAATTTGCCTTTGGAGGTAAAGTTGCATCCAAAGAGCTCCTGGGGCACAGTCTCTGGGATAAATGATACAGTTGGGAAAGTCTACGTCTGGATTTAACTGTGTCTACAATGCATTTGAAGTTGTGACTCTAGCTTTTGTAAAAATATCCGAGGTGCCTGCAGTAAAGAGAGAAGAGAGCAAGAATGGTAAAAACAGTCTGTAACAACAGGATGCAGCTACTCTCTATAGTCCATGAACAAAATTACTGTACAGAGAAAGCAGTTAGGGCCCATTTGCAGATCTTTTTCTGGTAGTGATCAAATTTCACCCTGCAACCTATTAATTTATGGGTGGTGAGCAATTAGTCTCCAGTGATTTCACCTACAAAATAAAGTTGTTTGTTTGTTTGTTTGTTGTTGTTTTGTTTTGTTTTTTTCACTGTAATGCATTCCAGATCATGAGAATCCATGCAAAGCCTGCCACCTCCACAATAATTAATTACTCTGATATAAAACTTAGCAGGCTGAAAACAGTTTTCAGTGAAAACAGCAGACAAAGCACATGTCTGCTCTGTGGTTTTACTACACAGACATTTTTACCTGTCTAGGAACTCTCTACACTGTGTCAGAGAAGTCATTAAATCAAGATAATGACATCGCTATTCCACCTCCTTCATCTACCTCCTCAGTTACTACAAGTGACAAACAATCAGTTTAACACTGTCTGCTTTCTAAACCTGTGCTGCAATGTTTGTTGCATAAATACAAATCTCCTTTAATTGTACTCTGTGAAAGAAGATGGGATAAGATGTGAAAATAAATTCAGTAAAATTTAGCTACTGGCTTACAAAATATCAAGCATGCATTTTATGTTCAGTCACCATATACGTTTAAAGGTAAATATCTATGCTACACATTTAGGTCAGTCATTATTTTAAGGCATGGCTTCACAAGCAGCAGTGGACTGCTCAGGCTGCAGTTCAGTCAGAGATCTCACAGAAAGCAAGCCAGCAGGGCTGACAGAGCAGCAAAGCTGAGTTCACACGGCTGGGCTAAATGGGTGCAATGGACTTCTTTTTCTCTGAATTATTTTACTCATCCACTCCTTTCTTAAACTCATAGTTTAAACTCATAGACTGCTTTTTTAATTGTCAGTGGAACCAGAACCACAGAATTCAAATTCAGTTTTATTTTTAGATGTCTCATTTCTACAAAACTTTGCACATTCTCATTCACCTCGTCCCTTGGTTTCCCTGTCTAATTGAATGAATATTTTAAATTCAGGCTAAGTTACTCAGTTGTGACTAGCCATTTATATCAGGTGCAGTCCCCTTTGTTGCAATTAAATGACATTTTTAGATCAAATATCTTTTAAACAAGCTTTTAAAAGAATTTTGCTCAATCAGACAAGAACATTACTCCGACCTTTGCTCAAATTATTTTTGCCATCTGTGGTTATCTTTCAGATCAAGATTCATGCTCTTAAATTTTATGACTACTAACACTCATTGAATAAAAGGTGCAAAATCTGCTATATAAATAAGTACAAAAGCAGACTTTAAAGTCTACATTATTTTAAATACTAAATTATGGCTTAAATATTGAGTTTCCAAGTCCCAAAATATTCCAAGCAATGTATTTGGAGCTCTAATTTATTTATTTTTTTCCTACCGCTTTGCATATTTGCTTTTAATATTTGCTCCACAGCTGGGAGAACTGCATATTTTTACTGAACAGTAAAGATTTCACAATCTTCTGACTTCATCAGCTGAAGATTTATGCAAATCACTTAATAATAAGACTCATAATAATATCTTGGCATTGGTGGCACTAGAGTATGAATACTGACTACTGGTAATTGATCCATGGTGTACTGAGTGAATAATGAATGCACTAAGGGAGTCACTGGAATACACTCCAAGATACAATGTCATTAAAATAATGGCCACAGTAGTCCAAGGATTTAATGCAAAAATAGTTTGCCTGGCTCAAATACTTGCCTACCAGAATTAGCTATTTGTAAAAGACATTGCCTGTAATAGATGAAAGAAGCTATTCAAAATTATTTTCAGTTATTTTCCTCCAGTAACAAAGAAAAACACCAATCTCTTATTAATCAGTTTTTCACATCTCAAGACTGGTCACCATTTCCTGAGCACCTTCAATTACTCCATCTTCCTCCTAACTGTCCCTCCTCCTCCCTGCTGCTCTGCTTTTACCCTCTGTGATCCCTGAGTGAACTTCACTAGCATCCCTCATCTGCTAAAGCCAGCTCTTTCATTCTTTCTAGCCAGGCCTCATGTGAGTTGCCCTAGGATTGTCTTTGTCACCCATCTGAGTCTCTGTGTGACCTCTCCAATGAGTTTCCTCAGTGTCTCCTTATTTTTCTTCCAGCTATGCCTTTTATCTCATGTTGCCTCTTCTCTGTGCTCTCTCTTTGTTCTTGTATCATGTCACCCTCTGGCATCCCAGCTGTCTAATCTTTAATTTTTGGATTTCTTTGAGATGTCCCCACTAGTTCCTACTACTCTTCCTACTCTTTCTTCATCCAACTTGGTCTTGTGCCCAGGTAAGACTTGGGGTGGGGAAAGAGTGGTAGAGTTAAATGCCGATTCAGTCACCATTGCTGTATTAAACACCTTGAAATAGCACAACTGGTTGGCTGACATGCAACCTATGTGTTAATTGTGTGTAGAGGTGCACATTTTTTGTGATTAACCAGACTTGCTTGACACTATTTTCTTGGTCATTAATTTCTAATTAATTTCTTCTTAATGACCCATAATATCCGATATCTGTCATGCATGTTCCCAAAACAACTAGACATGAACACCCACACGCATTCTAATATGTATACTATTTTGGACTGGATCACCAACGTAGGCTATGTATTTTTTCCTCCTACTGTTTGTTACCTGAAATAACAATCTGACTTTGAGCTGACTATTCAGCCCATGATAGGAAGTTGTGTGTACTTTCAGTGAATCCAAAAGGGCTTTCTCATCCAGTTTAAAGGTAATTTTGGCAGTCTGCTTGTCCTCATGCAGTGGTACTACCCCAATGGCACATCATAGGGCAGAGATTTCTCAGGCTTTTGAACACAGGTCACTGACACCCTCTGAACAAGACAAGGTGGATGATCCCCTCATTTCTCAGGACACAAAAAGCAACCGTGATGACTTGATAATAGAAAACTTCAGGCAATTTAGATTTATCTTTTGTATGGATGGGTTAATCTTTTCTGAGTCTAAGTATGATTCTACCAGTTACCCATTGAACTGAGAAGACTGATGAAGAGGTGTGCAAGATCACTGGAGTGGTGGTGCCAGATCTGGAAGGTGTGCTAAATCCGAAACAAACACAGGAAAGTATCAGTCACTACTTAGATCAGTCCAGACATGCAACCACAGAAGGAACCAAAGGTCATGTCTATTAAACATGCATAAATTAAATGTGTCCAGAAAGCATAAGCCAGGAACAAGTTTGTTCCACACCTCCGCACGCCTCCAGAGTACCAACCTTTTGGCCGGAGTATGGGATTATAGTTGACCACAGCATAAATATTTCAGAATCCATTGGCATGGGAAGGAAAAACAAGCATGAGCTCTTTTTGCTGTGGGATACCTTGCACCAATCCTTCATTGTCAGAGCAATTACAACCTTTTGCTTGGTTGCCTCATTTGCTTTCCTGCAATGCTGTGCCTGAACACCACACTTACCTGATAAATTGGCCAGCTTCCCCATCTGAATAATGATCCGAGGCTTTTACATGCTCTTGTCATAAAAAAACAGCAGCTCTGCTGAATGCCCTGGCTGCTATCAGTAAACACAGCCAAGAGGCTGTGCCTGCAGCACTGGCAGGAGTTATGACTCTGAAAACACCAGCCAGCTCAGCTGCCTTAGTCACTCACTCACAAGTGGTGCTCACACATGGTCCCTCAGCTAGCTTGCTGGTGACTGGAAGGATACGGTGACAACACAGACGAAATTAATAGCAACTTAAAGCAAGTTATTATGTTCATATTTATAAGTCAAAATAGATGATACAGCCCTTTTACTGCACTGAACACTGACTGAAGGAACTATTGCACTGACAAATGTCTGGCATTTCTTTGCGGGCTCTTCAATAAGGTCAACAGCATCTGAGCAACCCTTATCAATGCTGGAGTAAGAGAAGGCAGCAAAACCCAGTCAAGGCAGGGAACTCTTATCCAAAAACATTGTTGAATATTGACTTTTATATTGGCATTTCCAGGATCTAAAAGACTAAGGGAAATGATACTATGTCAATATTGGAGTATAAAGACAATGGGCACTTTCATTGCTGGGTACGTTAAACTGATCTTCCGGCCCATCTGGATCTTCAGTGGAAATGTGGCAAATCATTCCAGGTTCATCTTTCATTACTCATTAGTAATGCTTTTTCTTCTTCTTTTTTTTTTTTTTTTTTTTTTTTTTTCTTCTTTGTAGGAAAGAAAAAAATGCACAAGGAAGCTGTGATTTTTTTTTTATTTTTTATTTTTTTAGTAGCAACGATCACTTTCTCATCTCAGAATGGCTCCAGGCCTTTCTTTTAAAAAATAAAAAATAAAAAAAATAAAACACAACACTTTAACAACTTCAGGGAAAAAAAAAAAAAAAAGAGAGAGAGAGAGAGAGGGAGGGTAACAAAGGTAATGAATAGTTTCATTCTTTAAAAAAAAGCACAACACTTTCAAGCTCTGGTACACAATGACTGCCCTCTCCCCTCATGCTGGGAAAAGAACCAGAGCAGATGCTTCCTCACACATCCAGTGTGCCTCATAAAAGTGTGGAACTCTTCACAACAGAGCAAAGTATTGCTTTGCTAGTGCATCGCTCCCTGCAGCGGTCTCCAGGGTATTTGAAACCTACTAATGGAGCAGATATACAGACAGCTAGAGGACAGGAACAGTCACACTGAATAAGATTAATAACCCATCTAACATTGTTTTTTGGTTTCAGAGTCAACCACGTCATGCTGCCAAGAGGTGTGCTCTCCTAACAGAGAACTGCACATTGACCTGCTGGTCTGAGTCTGGCTCTTGTAACGGCTGGAGGATGGAGACCTGCTCCTTTTCCCCTGTCCCCAAATACAGGTCAATTGTGCCTCACAGGATGGACTTCTAGAGATAATGGATATGATTTGTTTTGTTTTGTTTTGTTTTGTTTTTGCAGGAGAGGTGGAGGGGGGAGGTTACACTGAGGTCCTTGAATGCAACATACTGCATGATGGTGACATCCAAAATAACTATATTTTTTTTCTGAAAACAAGCCATCAGTTGAGCAGCCGTGTTACCAATGACTCATGTCCTGTAGCCTTCAGCTTCCTCTGTAAGCACCTGAGCAGCCAAAGCCCCCTCAGCCACCTGAGGTCCCTCTTCCAAAAGCTGTGGTGTGGGGATGGGGAACTGACATTGTTGACAAAGCCCTATGTGGACAAACCAAGTCTTTTCTGGGACACCATTTCACCAAACCTCTGTTCTTAATAAAATCTGTAGGAGTGAGGTATCTTGGAGACTTCCTTTGGAACAGTAAATTCAAAAGTTGTTGTGGTGGAGAGGTCTGATGGATCTTTGGACAGACAGGCCAAATGGGTGATCGGACAAGCCTCTTAAAATAAGAAAAGTGCAGCAGGGAAATAATTTAATTCATTTTTAATAACTATCACACCTTCAGCTACCTCACAGCACTGGGTGAAGACTGGATATACCTGGAATTGTGTTGGAAAAAGTGTCTGAACAGTTAATCTGGAATAGTTCTGTGCAGTCAAGCCCTGTAGTATGTATCTCCACCAGGCCTCTTGTAAGTCTTATTTTTCATTTTTTTTATATATATTTTTCCCCTATAAAGAAATGTTTGCATCTTACATATTCACTTCAGTATCAGTCTTATTTTTCAAATGCATAAGGAAGTTTGGAAGACCGTGCTCCTGATTGATCAGGCTATGCTAATCTTTCCTCTCCCACTGATTGTTGTCTTCAACTTCTGAGCCAATTCTATGCCTAGAGTTGCAAAACATTTTTCTCATAATTTGCAGCTGCAAGCTTCTTCAGGACAAGAGACTTGGCGTTTGCAAAATATCCTCTACTTTTATATCGTTTTCCAAGATATTTGCATATCTAATAACCAGTTTGCCTGGCTCGTGGTGCTGTAATTTTTAAGCCTTACAGAATTCATAGATTAATAGCACATTCATTCCTGCTCAGTTTGTTCTTCATTATTATAAATGTGCCTTCATGAAGCTTTCAGTGAAGACCAGGATACTCTCCCTCCACTAAATCTTTCCTGTTACCTAAAACTTGGGAAATCATGCCCAGAGGAGACCATTAGTTATGCAGAAGAGGGAACAAGTACATGGGTCTGATGAAACAGTCGTGATATTTGGGCTGCCTCCTAGCCTGTTCTTCTAATTTGTTATTGCACCTGGAGACTGCTGGTTTTTAGTCAGTCCCAAAAGGATGTATATCACGGGCTGGCAGGGCTTGCCTAGACTTCCCTGCATAGCCTTGCCATCAGTTCTCTGCTTTCCTCTGGAGCAAGTGATTTGGAAAATATGCAAGGGAATAGCTCAATCTCTGTTCTAGGCACCTGCTCAAAAAGAAACAAAAAAGGTATTGGATTTGGAGATGTTCTATATGAGAGAGGCTAAGTATCCAACAACAGATCTTTACCCACCAAAGGACATGAACCACTGGCTACTCCTAAAGTCTTTCCACATTTGTGAGAGAAAGCACAGGCTTAGAAAGCACAGGCTAGCACCACCCTGTGCAAAGCCCAGTGACAGGACTTCCAAAGCACGCAGCATTTCATCATTCCATCCCTCCTGCTGAGCTTCTCCCTGGGTGAAGGAGTGAAAACATCACGGAAGCAACTCGCCCCAAGACACGCTGCCAAGCAGCTTTCTTTTACAATTACTCCATACTAAACCACATTGTAAGGTAATTATTTCATTAGCTGTAATACATGTTGGGACAGAGCTCTCTTGGCCATCTCCTTTTCATCTCCAGTTGGGAACAACATGGGAAGAGCCGCAGAGAAGAGGGAAAGTCTTTGAATACCCGCCTGTTTACTTCTCTTTAATAGCCCTAATTCCAGAGAAAGTTAGGAAGTTCACTGGCAACAGTTAAATGTTCAACAAATTTGACCAAGAAATTCCTGAGCCTTATATATGATTTATCTCACTCTGCATAATAAAACCACATGGAAAGTTGAATGTACCAGCCTGCTTGAACAGCTGCGATCAAGCGTAGCATTTTCATTAATTGCAAGGCTTATCCATTACCACTGCACTCTGAAATGCCAGTGATCACACGGCTTCACCATCACTCATGGTAGAGAGAGAGAATCAGACTGAAGCATTTAATATAAGCAAGCCCAAGGCACCAATCAGGACAAGATTCAAATCTTTCAGAGAAATGGATTTTTGCTTTTCTGATGGAAAAGATAAGATCCTTCCTAGTTACACAATTGAAACTTAACTCTAAAGAACAGGGAGACAGAAACACTGGCAATATTACATCTATTATCTGAAAAATGAAATCCCAAAATAAATACGTTTCTGAAAACTGAAGAATCTTCATAAATAATTCTTGAATCATGCATCTGTTTAGCCTTGACAGGCACATTTTGGAAAGGAAGGTCTTGCTGAGTTTTGTACATGGAAGAGGTTAGTGACAGTTACAATTGGATCACAGGAAGAACTGAGGGTTGCAGTGAGTCTTGTTTGTGCAGATGGTGGTAGACGCCTTCAGCGTCCCCCCCCCCCCTTCTGCTACATGCAGTTTGCTAGTCCAGGACCAAAATCCTTCAGAGTTTTCCTGAGTCTCATCAATATACAGGCTGCTTGCTCATCTTCATTTGAGTTCCTTTTCCCTTTTAATCTTTTAAAAGGAACTCTTACATCTACCTTTTTCTCAGCTTTATTCTTATCATTATAAAGAACAATCGTCTCAGTGGGTATTGATTCTCAGCACTCATGCATATGGAGAGGCTTGATTGCTAATTGAAGAGGGGTAAATCCAGGAAACTGTGTAAGATTTGCAGTGTAAAGGGAAAACTTATTAAAGAAAAAATATGAACTTGATAGACAATACATTTAGAATTAGTTTCCCCTCAGACCATTAATACAGTTGTGACTGGTATGTGATCAGCAGAGGTGGCTGTTACAGAGATAAAAGTTGGATCCAAACAAGACAAGAAAAATTAATAAATAAATAAATAAATAAATAAATAAATAAAACTACACAACACAAATGTATCCCAGAAGAGCTTCATTTTCAATATTCAGTCAAGCCATCTGAACAGTTGCCACCAAATCAATAGACCCACAATTAAGCATACAGTCTCACAGCTTGGAGATGAAAAGCAGTGAGAGCTAGAGAGATCGATATATGGGGTTGTTTGTTCCAGTTGTTACTGAAACACAAACACATAGACAGTGTTCCTGCTGAATACAGTGAGCTAAGTTCATTCTTGGGAAAATGCCACTGAGAAATGGATTGGATCTAGTGATTGGTTTGACCCTTTGTGTCCCACTACATGTTCATGCTCTCACCACAAAGCAGGCAAAGGCATGAAATCAAAATGCAGGGTATTTGATATGAAAGAAAAATAAATCTGTGCTGGATCTCTTCCAGAAAGTGAAAGTGTTTCACAGCATCAGACCCCTCCCTTGCTTGAATATTTCTCTTCTCCTGAACTGTCCAGACATTACGTGACCGTCATCTTTCTCTAATCAAAAATGAGGACAGCTTACTTGCCAGAAAAGAAACAAGAAAGAGGGAGGGAAAGAGAAGAAAAAGAGGCAGAAGGGTGATCCAATGAGCCTACAGGTGTGTGCCCTACCACCTGGGATGCATGCACTGCAACCCACTGCTCTGCAGTGGTCTCATCCCAGTCCAGTAGGGCCAAACCTCCCAGAAGCCTGCCTGACTTCTCGCAAGAACAGCCAGACTTTTGCTGCATCCAGCTCTGCCTGCACGATGAAAAGACCAAACCCATATTGATTAGATCAAAAAAGAGCTTTTTTCAAACCCACTTGAGAGGGAGGAAGAGTTTAAGCTCAACAATATTGACCACGGTGAGGCCTATATGCTTGTCAATTAATGGGAGTTGCAGCTCCCGATACTGAAGGCACTACGCAGGGACAACAAGTGTTTTTCCAGTCTCATTTAAAGGCTTCCATCCTATGAATGGAACTAGTTTACTTGCTGGTAAGCAAATGCATTCAGCATGCATTTATTTCTATTCCTAGTTATACAATATTATTTCTAGTACCAGTTCTCAACTCCTAGTTCCCTGTCAGGTATATCACCAACAGAAGAGGGTAGTGCAAAAATTAAAAATTAAAAATCATAAATCTTGCAGGCATCACATATTTCCCTAGTGTAATGTTAGTGGGGTTTTATCAAAAAAATAAGCAACTTTTAATGAGTTAAATTTTAGTTTTGTGCAGTTAAACCAAAGACACCTAGAGCTGTACTTTGGGCTTTGTTTATCCTCATGCTTAGTCTTAACTTCAAGGGCAAATTTTGACCTCCAGTAAATAAGCACATGCAGGATTTGTCCTCATTCTCATCAACGGCAACCCTAATCACCTCACAGAGACTCTGCCCCTAAAAGCATCCCTTGCAGCATTAGTCTCTAAGAAAGATGACAGAGTATGTGTCCAACTTGCTTCCTGCTCACTTCATCCCTTTGTTCCTAGTCATCACACTCAGAAGTGCAAGCACGTGCTGGCATCTTTTCTGAAAAAAAGTTAGCCAGCACAAATTGAGACATTAATTTCCTGGTAACACTACTGACACATCCTGATTTTAATCTTAGCTGCCCATGCCTATTACATTTGTATCACATGCATGCATTTACTGTATGCTCACCTGTCTGGTTAGTTACCCATATGATTTTACCATGGCTCATTCATCTTTGTCCTTTTGCCCTCCATTTTTGAAGATCTTGTCCATTGCTTCCTGTTCCCAATTACATAGTAAACTGATAGGGTGGAGAGAGTCTTCTCCTGTTGCCCACACAGCGCTCAGCGAACCTCAGTCTATCCCTAGGGCAAGCTGGTACTTCCACAGCAAGGGGTAATAAATAACAGAGAGAAAGAGCAACTGAACCCAGACTTCCTTGTGGTTCCAGCGTTTTGGCTGTTGAAGCTTTGAGATAAGACTCTCTGGCTTGTGAACAGAGGGGAAAACATAAAACACCTGCAACTTTTGAATAGATTCAAATTATTTGTATAATAATTAGGGACTTATTAGAGCCTAGACCCTTAAAAACCTTTGGGTTTTGTGAGTGACCCAGAAAATGTTTTTGGTATCAGATTTTCTGGCAGTTCCTTCCTAAGTAGAAGTAGCACATTTCAAAACTTCAGTGTCTTGTGATGGCCTGTTTGTTTTGATTGCAAGGGACTGAGTTTCATCTTGCTCAGTACACAGTAGTTGCTGTTGGAGTGATGGTATCTTTTTAAAGTTGTCTATAATTAAAGTTGTTTTATAATAATGCAAACACTCCCAGTTAGGATAGAAGTGATGTTTACGAGTTTAGTCTCTTTCACACAAATTTCCGCTTGGATGCATATGCTGCCTAGAGCTAACAAAAGTAAATCTTTGAGTAGAAATGAACTGGTAAGGGCAAACAGTAATTAATTAAACAGACCCATGAGGAGGCCAGAGAGTGATTATTCACTGTTGTTTCTTTTTTTCCAATAGCTTTTATTTTTCTTTTTGTTCTATGTTTACTCTTAAAATATAAAATAAAAAAGATTCCTCTTAAACTCTTTCTTGCATAAAAAAAAAAAGGGGGGGGGGGGGAGTTGAGAACATATTCAAAATACTTTTTAAGTGATGTAAGTATCTGAGCATCTGTGTGAGACTTTCTGCTGTGCTTCCAGAAACACAAGGGAGAAACGGTGTTGTTCATCTACCATCATGTTTCATGGATTTGGGACATCTCCAGAAGATGACATGAAGAGGGAATAAACCACTGCATATGAGCTGTGCAGATCCTGTTTGCAGATTATCTACAAGCTCGGCAGCATCAGAGAGCTCCCAAAGCTGAGAACAGCACAAACTCAGCCCTGCCCATCTCTGGCATGCCCTTGCTGTCAGGGCTTGAAAGTGGATCAATACAAAACAGATTGTGATGGCCTAATTTGTTTCTCTGCCACATCTCCATTAAGCTCTTGACAGCCAGTGACTGCCAGTGAAACAGCGAGGAGGCCTGCCCTCTCTTTGCCGGAGCTGACCTCCCTACCCTGCCTGTCCTGTGCCTTCCAGAAGCACTGCATGGCCAGCTCTGGGCACTAACCTCTCCCAGACATACAGTAGGCTGTTAGAGAATCATGAGGGAGGGGAAAAAAAATAAAAAAAAAATATAATAAAACACCTGTACCAGTCAGTGCTATAGTTTCTATTGCAATTTCCAGTGTGCAGACCCACAAAGTAAACAGCATCATTTAAGATAGAAATTACAGAAATTAAAGCAGGGTAGAAAGTGTCTAAACTTTCAGAACTTTCAGAGCACTCCATTCCTCTAGATTTGGACCCCCTAGATGCCTGCTGTGGTTTGCTAATCCCATGGAAAGGACTAGACACACCTCCATCCCAGAGGAGGCCCCTCAAGAGCCCCTCTGCCCTGTGCAGACAAGGCACACAAGTGATGGGTCTCTGGGCCAAAACACTGACAGAGATGCACTTGGTTCATCTCACGTGCCAGCTTATAAAGTAGAATATCTCCAGAAGGATAGGCTGAAAGGTGCCCTTTGGATGCCAATCGATTGCCAGCATCAGGTACCAGCTTTCCCAGCCTGAATACTTGTCAAGTAACAGAAGACTGCAGGGCCTAGCCTGGAAAGAAAGCATACCTGACATCTGGATTATATGAACTATATAAGTTTCTTAAAATGAGGTTGCTAGCCTGATGATGAAGAGATGAGTGTAAGACAAAAGAGAGCTAGTTTGAAGAGACAGAGTTTTCACCCTTGCAACGTAAATACAGGACAAGCTGTCCTAACAGCACAGCAGGTAGCAATACTCTGCTAACACATCAGGAAGGTAAACAGGCCACCAACGTCTCATATGTACCTGTGGAGAAGATTAGGAAGTCCATACTAATGAAGAAATACAAAGTACCACAATGAAAAGCTAATTGTATATATTCTCAGCAATATTTTAACTCTTGACATTAAGGTCTCCAACGTCTTTAAGCAGACACTAAAGTGAACAAAGACCCAGATAAACATCATTAAGAACTGACAACAGGAGGCCTGCTACCATGGAAAAGGACCTGACAATCTGCACGATATCTCTGTCTGATACCTGATTCATTACAGAATATGGAAGATATCAGCAAACACTGTCTGTTTTGTAACATATGGAGATGTTATTTCAAGAATACTTTTTTTGTAAGTTTTACAGATCTGATTCTGCTTCACAGAAATCTCAGCCATGCCTTTAAAGTCTGAGAGAAAGAGCTCACCAATTACCATATGGGCTCCAAAGATCACACCTAACAGTATTACACAGCATCACTCAAACGAATGAGGCCATTTTATTATTGAGATATCATGTATTAACTTGACATGCAAATTAGCATATCACCTAGACATGTTGAGGGAAATTTTCACTGAAACTTCTTTCCATGTGTACCTCAAAACAGACAGAACAATCACTTAAATCAATCACTAAAATCAAAGCAAAGTTTTTTCTTCAATAACAGGATTCTGGGTTGTTCAGATACATGAGATGTGGGAACAAACACAGCTTTGCCTAACTCAAACTACGTACAGTGTCCTACAGTAGCCTCACATTCTTATCATAAAGAGCACCCTAATAAAGAAGATGAATTGTTGTAATTAATTATCTTTCAAGTCTCTGCAGATAACCTGTCTCTCTTTAGGAAAACTCTGGCTTCTCCAGCTCTCTTCAGTACTGAAGTCTAAGAGATGGCAACAGAGCCAGTAGTTCTGAAACCCTGTTTACAAGCAAGAAATCAAACAACAGAAAAAAAAAAAAAAAAAAAAAAAAAGTAAGTTTCTGTAAGTTTCCAAGGTTTTTTATACCTTCAAATAAAATTATACTTCACAATTCTACAGCGTTTTCTGTTTGAGGATCAAACAGTACTTTTAATTAATGGTAAGGAATTATTGTTTTGGTAGCACATTACTACAGATAAGAAAACTAGGCTGTGGTAGGATTAAATGATTTCCACTGCATCGTTGGGAGAATAGATTGGGAATGACAGAGTGTGCAGAATCCTGAGTCCCACCCCAAAACTTCCACTACAGGATACTCTTTTATTTGTTTGAAAATGTCTGCTGCCACAATAAGGCGCTGGGCTAAAGCCCAAGACTATCATTTAAGTTATTTCAGTAGGTCTTGGGTTAAATTTAAAAGCCTTTTTAGTTTGTTTATTTGTTTTGTTTTGTTTGTTTGTTTGTTTGTTTGTTTCCCAGCATGGATTA
This sequence comes from Aythya fuligula, assembly GCF_009819795.1. Lineage (NCBI taxonomy): Eukaryota > Metazoa > Chordata > Aves > Anseriformes > Anatidae > Aythya > Aythya fuligula. The sequence continues at coordinate 44,404,835 of NC_045561.1, forward strand.
TTCCAACCATCTCTGCAGTATGGTTCAGGTTTTTAAGAACTTGTGTTAGGTATTTTGTTCATGGGCAAAATGTTTTTTGTTTTTATTTTTCCCTTAATGATGGAATTTCTCTGTCACATTTGTGATACAAGACATTTCCTCATTTTCTCTCTTTGTGGATGCAACTCTCTTTTATCAATTAGTTTATTTGAAGAAGCATTCTTCAGCAAGAGTCCTCATCAGCAGAAGAAGCTCCATAAGTTGTATTTCACTGAGAAAACCATGGTGTAATGAAATCCCCAAAACTGTCTAAACTTACATAGATGAAAACAGTGTCATATAAAATGCAGAAGTTCAGAGCAACAATCAGTAAAGGTTCACCGGTGATCACTAGAGATGTATATATGTATATGGGTACTTGGATATAGATATGTGTGTAGTCATTTACATACAAAGCATCTCTTTATCCAAGAAGCATATAGGAAAGATAGTAATTTGTCTTCCATATTTACCTACCCTTATACATAAGTCAAAAGAACATACAAGGACTGCATGTCTGAGTCAAGCTTTAATACAAAGTCTGCACTATGTTTAGGAAGATGTGCTGTCAAGGAGCCCACGGAGCCCAAGCACCTCTTGTTCAACACTATATAATTGAGAAGGAAGTCAGAACCATTGGGTAAAAAAAAATAATCCTTAAAGAGAGTTCTAAAAATCCCTATACTCCCTAGCCAACTATCTCTATCTCAAAGAAAGTGAAGAGGGTTACCTGTCTTTCTTACCTATTTTGCTCATCCTCTTTCCCCCTCTTGCAATGCCGTGTTCTCCTCACAAAGAAGAAAAACAAAACAAAAAGTAATGCAAAATCTCTGTCCTTTATGTCTAGTGATGGAGCCAATGCCAACAGAGAGAAAAAGGGTAAAAAAATGCTCATTCACAAGCATGGCCTGACATGGCACATCAAAGGGTTCTGGCACAAAGGATGACTTACAGTCTCTGAGTAGCTAACTACCAGCAAACATGTCCATCCACTTTATTTTGATTTTCCCAGGTCTTCTGACCTCACCAAGTGATAGGATGTAGGACTTGTGTTCTTTTAGCCCTCTGAGGTAAGGAGTCTGGTGATGTGGCATGAGCCCCACAACTCTATGCAAAAAGGAAAAAAACCCATGCTCCAAAGGAGCAAATTCAGATGTTATCCATGTTGAAATTTGTGTTGCCCACCTCAAAATCAATGGTGTTCGATCATCCCTGCAAGTTCTCAATTTCAAGAACTATTGCAGAAAGCATAAGCAATTCACAGAGCTTTCATTTATATAACAAATGAGGATGTGGTTTCAAAAGGTCATGCACTGACCTAGCCCTACTCCCACTGCAGTCTCTGGCAGAGCTCCAACTGACGCCAGTGGGAGTAGAATTCAGACAATGGGAAATTATTTTGAAAATTGTATGGAAAAAAATCTTGAACCACTTCTGCTTTCCCTTTTTCCCCTCTCATCCACACCCTTCTCTTGGTCTCACTAGTTGTGGTGGAATGACGCACTAATTGGTTCTGCATGGACGAGACCACACTGGGGCAGATTTGTTGCCATAATCTAATCTAATTAAAATAATTTTCAGGTCTGAGTGAGGATTTAAATAAAAAAATAATAAAGCAGACATTGACAATTGATGCTTGCTGTGAAAATGACTGAAAGCGATGAGTAATTTCAATCTGAGCTCGTTTGCGTTTCCATCTGCATATATTTTAAATCCTAATTATATGTAATCAACAGTATAAGCAACATGATTTTTCTTGTAGTTGACAAATTCATGGATTCATTTTGTATACCTTCAAATGCATACATACCAATGAATATATAAACTATTTCTACCTGAGAGAGTTTTACATAAAGTAATTACAACTTAGCTCAATTAAAAATGCTCTTGAAACAAGAACAGCGTCTCTCAGATCCACCAAGCTAATTTAAGAAGCCAGTGGACATGATTAGGTCAGCCCAACAATGAAGGCTGACTGGGAATTAAAAAGAAGGCCACAGATGCATGACTTTATTTTTGGCTGGACTTTCCCAGCAGGGTGTTTCTACATTACATCAAAATTAATAATCCAACTGGGTGCAGAGTAAGGCAGGCCAGCCCTTTTTCAAAGTGACCAGAAAGGCCGTATTATGAGCACATCTTCTACGTGTAGCCACCAACATCAGGGCCTGGTTTTTGGAGTTACTGGGTACCTGCCTTTCTAACATTCCCCAGCCATTGGGAGGAGCTCAGCACACCAGAAAGATGTGTTTCCACCAGAGAGATGGCTTTCCTCTAAGTAATATCTACACTGATAAGGATGGAGAGCAAGGCAGACCTCGCTCCTATAGTATTGGTTGGTCCAGTAAACTACTGTGGTGCTACTTATCTTCCTTAGGTCTGTCGGGCAGAAGCAACTGCTGCTCCCAAAGGGCAGGTGAGCTGAGTGGAGGTGGCCCTGGTGCAGGCCATGCCCTCACACATGAGCACCATCCCTCAGGGCTGAACATGGACTGCAGAGCTTGTGCTGGTAACAAGGCCCACAGGCAGCCCCAGCCATGGTGAGTGGATGGGCCAGGACTGGGATCCAGCTGGGAGCAACAGAAGACCCAGCCAGAGATGGGTCTTTTCTTTTGCTGCTGCCAAGCAGTCCAGAGGACACCTACCAAAAACTCATAGCAACTGCTTGATCCAGATCTGTTTGAAAAAACAACCTGATTGTCATTAACAGGTCAATACTGCACATCCGTGAAGTTTCAGTTTCTACATGACCTTTTGAATGCATGGGTTAAAAGATAAACCTTAACCAACTGTCAGGGCATTTTTCTGCTGTTTCTAACCTGTATTTCACAGGACAGGTGAAGGAGAATAAATGCTACTAGCTCCAGTGCTATTTTAGTCTTAAGAACCATACTTAACACTCTGCATTTGTGACAGTTTTATACATGTTCCAACTGAGATAAAGACATAAACAAATCTTCACAACACCCCTTGCCTGTCAAATATTGTGATTTCAATTCTACAGGTGAAGAAACTGAGCATATTTACTTCAGCAGACAATATGACTTCAGGCAGTGTACCGGAGCTTTGTTAACAACATATGGGTCTTTCCTATGTCAGGGTCATGGTGCTGTGGGACTATCTCAGGAAGGATATATGTAAGAAAGATGATTATTGTTCCATTTTTGTACTACAGACTTTTTCAAAAGGCATGCTCAACTTTTCACCTGTAAAGGGGAATATAATCATAATGTTTGACTACCCTGTGAATTGGGGGTCTCACATAAAGCACAAGAGTCATGAGCTAAGCTCTGCTCTCATACTCGAGGCAGTTCTTGCTGATTCTTGTCCACTATGCTGGGAGGTAATTTGTTTTATAAGTTTTTTTGGTTTTTTGTTTTTTAAATATATAAATCTAAAGAATTCATAAGTGACGAAGTTACATCCTGGCACAATGTACAAAATATGTACCTGTCATAAAATAACAGTGCAATAAAAATAAAAATCATGTATGTCAGAAAATATCATGAACAGAATATATGACTGTGTTGAAAATAAATGTAACTGATATTTAGTGCATACTTCAACTCAAATTTCCCTTTAGACAAAACCTCTGCTGTTCACAGTCTGAAAAATAAAAACTTTAGCAATGGGTGTTATGAAAGTCTGGTTCTCATTCCTATATGTCAGCTTTTCCACATTAATCAATTGTCCAGACTTGTTTCCACTGCACTTCCCGGAGGATTCTTCCAGCTCTGGGCTTGTCTCCACTTCTGATTAGCACATATATGACTGAAAGCACTGACTTCTTTTAAGTGCCTGAGTTCAGATTGAGGAGCATAACTGTGGGCATCTGAGTTTGAAAAAAGATTGGCCCAGAGGCTGAAGCATTTCTGGTTTTGTTTAAGGAGATCATTATGTGTCCTGTACAGAAACAGCTGCAGGAAACCTGTCTGATCACTTCAAGGAGTGCTGAACCAGTTTCTCCCAGAATGGGCCAAGGAAAGTAATGAGCAAATTCCTGGACTTTTCCTACTCTGTGTTAGGAACAATGCTGTTAATTCATTTATCCTGATAGGTTTACTCTATGTCCTCATTCAGACCTAGGCCTTATGGCTGATTAAGTGCAATGACGCGTGGACTCCTGCCATTCAATATCACCTAACATGGCCCTATTTTTGCTCTTCATTGCTGTCACTCTAACAATGATGCACATGCTCTTTTCCATTACGAAGCATTCCTGCTCATCTCCTAACCCATAGAACAAGTTTTCTTTCATACATTCTTCAGGGGCAGACAAAAACCTCCCAGAAATTAGGCAGATGGGGAGGCCAAACACCTTCCATTATTGATGACATACTGTTTGTGCCTGGTTCTGAGTATTTATCATGTTAGTGAGTCAAACAAATAGATACTCTAATTAATATCAGTGGTAATAGGTGAGCTGTGCCAGTAACTGTCATAAAGATGTTGTATGGACGCTACTGGGGATAAGGACCCTGAAACCACTTCTCTATGATAAATGAAAACCCTTGGTGGTAAATAATAGGTAATACTTTGGGAACATTGTGGGCTCCAAGAAGAAACAGCTCACTATCCATCTGAGCAGTAAGCAAGAAGAAAAATAAATATACACCTAATCTTACTTCTGTTCCATGTGTAACTCTAATTTCCAATGAGAAGTCAAGCATCATCTTAGCTAGAAGGCACAGCAGAGTCTGGTTGTCTATGCCATTTCTGGAGCCAGTCTTGCTCAAGCTTTGCAGTTATTACTGACACTGAACTGTTATGTCTCTGCCTACACATAGCACTAACATGATCATTTAGGTCATGCCTGGAGGAATCAGTCATGATCACAGGCTCCCTTTACTAAACTCTGTACAGGTGAACACTAGGTATTAGCCCTTTCCATGGAAAACTTCCTACTAAGAAATACAGCTAAGGCACTGTACTATCTTCCTCTCAAACAAATGTGCTTAACATTTTTACTGTGTATACTTACTCAAATAGTCTTCATGTATATGAATTCAAATAATTCTTCACGGATGAGGGTCACATCTGTGAATGGTTGACACTGTCTTTAATCCTATTTCAGGGGTGATGGAGAATTTGGATGGTGTCTAGGGTCTGTGTAGTTGCATGGTATAGTGAAAAATATTACCTTAAAGGAATTACCTTGTATAATTTACACAGTTCATTCAGTGAATCAATTTAGCTTAGTTGTTATCCTAAATATGTATGCAGCATGATCTATTTAATGCAGACAAGTAAAAGTTTTTAAAGTGTTCTCGGTTATTTTAAAGACAATTCCTATTTTGCAATTCACCATGTCAGTTAGGCAGTGTGCCAGAAAAGTCCTCATTTTTGTATTTGAGTTGCTTATATTACTAAATTATATTTTGTCTCTTGTGACCTTGCTCTTCAGTGTAAGCTTATCTACTTCTATCAGTGTGATGGCACTTCCTTGTTTATTTTCCAGTGTAAGCTTAATATTTTACCTCTTCCTTCTTTGTCTTCTCTGTCTGTGACTTGCTATCAGTGTGCAAAAAATACCATCTTTACACGACATAATTTTGAGATACAATTTTCTCTGGTGAAAAGTAAGTCCACGACATTTGGGTGCATGTGCTCCCTACACTTTTTCAGTGATGTTTTGGCATTACCGTTTTGTTTCTCAGTTTTCTGTTTCTTTCATAATTGCTCTTCAAATTACCATCAATAGATGAAACGGGGCAACAGTTGGCTTTTTCTGATAAGCAATTTATTCTGTTTTGAAAAACAATGGCTGTAAGCAGAAGAGCCTTACCACCTACAATAGCTGATGTTTCCCTTCACTTATGCAGGGGTTAGTTCCCTTTTAGCTCCTTTCAACAGTGATCTTCACTTTAACAAGCTATTTTTTTTCACTCCCATCCTTGTCTAATCCTTGTGGTTCAACCAGGAATCCATAAATCTTTATTACCTCAGGCACTTCTCTTTCTGCATTCATCAAGCGTTTATTTGTACAATAATACTTCAATACATTAAATCACTGCTAAGTCATTTATCATAATAAATGGCATTTCTTTAATGTTATGTCCCTGTTCTCCCACCTTATCTACAGTTTGTTTGTTCAGACTGTAAGCTCTTAGAGACTGCGGCCAGAATTTCCTGGAGGGATCAGTTATTTTTGTGGTTTTCAACCTGAAGAGGGCCCAGCGTTCAGGCTTACAAAGGTCTACATGTATAGGAGAGGCCTACCATTATACAGCACCAGGCTATGTAAAAACCAATTTAAAACACAAAAGTTCTGCAGTAAGGCAGTAGCTCCCTCCCACGGAGGAAGGCAGTGACCGATAAACTTTTACAAAGAAACTGTATCATACTTTTACTTCTAAGGTGAGCGTCTGCAGGAGCATCCCCACTTATCAAGTGATTTTGGTAACTGCCAGGGATAGGCCTGAAGTGGTAAGTGTTCCTTCTTAAAACTAAAACTAGAATACTATTGCTAAACTTCTCTCTCTTGCTTCCCCACTTGAAATATTTAATAAGGAACTTCATTCCCTGCGGCTGCTGGTGTTCTCTTGAACACAAGGAAATGGCACAGGGAGAAGATTATTAAGAAATACGTGAGCTTGGTGATCATTTAGAAAAAGCACAGCAGCAACCTACCCACAGCAAGAACAAAATGCTCTATTATCCTTCCCCTTCCTGCACATTTGCAGCCACTACATCTAACAGCTCCCTCCCTGCCCACTAGAGCAAATATACCTCTATCACATCACCTTCCCTACCCACCAAACTAAGTCTTCTCACAGTTGTCATTGATGGGTGACACTTTCCCAGACCACGAGGAATGCTTGAGCAAGGCTGTGCTCAGTCTCTGGAGAGGCTCCCTGGTGCAGTTCTTCAACTCCACCTCTTACTTCAGCCATGGATACTTCAGCTTTATGAGTGACCTTAACAGGAGGGGATTGGCAAGTGCAGATTCAGCATTGCTGCTAACCTCTGCCATTTTGCATGCTCTGCTTCTCTTCAAACTCATTGTCTATGCCAGCATTGAAAACTGTGGCTGAGGTGACATCTGCTCAAACAAGTGCTTTGCACTGGCTGCAGCCATCCTACCTGTGATAGCAGAGCTCGTCCCCTTTCACAGCCAAAGATACAGGCCTGGAGAGCTGCCACAAGGAAGAGTCAGAATGAGAACCAAACTGGTAATCAGGAAATGTGGTCACGAGGCACAGCCTGATGTGGCTGTAGAGCTGTCACCTCTTTCCCACAGACACAGTCTTTGGGGAAGGGAAGGAGGGGAGAATGGATGGACATGGAAACCTCCAGCAGATAGCTTGACGTTTTTGCTGTTGCATGAGATCCCTTTTTCTAGCACTGGGCTTCGTTGGCTGGTCCTTTTGACTCTGAGGGAACAGTTCCAGTTGGCTTCACGTGCATTGTGATGGGAACACAGGAGAGCATCCATAAATGTATCTTTGCCTGTATTTCTGCTTGCTCCCCAGATGGGACAGGAAAGATCTCTACCCTCAGGAGCTGCACGCTACAGGGCTTACTTACTTGGGTGTTTTTTCTCTGCTTTAGCGTGAGAGTTTGTTTGCCATATAATAAAGATAGCGTTGATTAAAGCATGTCTGGACCTGGATTAGTACGTCATTGCAACCCCTTGGAACTGGCAGCATTAGACAATCCTCCACACCCCAGGTGGATCATCTCTTATTGGCCTAATTATACCTACCTTGCTATCCACTGTACTGACATGAATCATAAATGTCTTTATGGGTATACATGGTGATGTACTACATAATTGCATAGACACAGATCCTCTCGGGCCAGATTTTCCCTGGTGAACTCTTCAGACAGCTCCTGCTGCTAGCAAACAGAACGTAGCTGTCTTCTCTGTTGCAATGAGAAACATCAAACAGGCAATGGCACAGCTGTCATGGGTTCTTTGTCTCCCTAGGGGCCTGGGAAATAAAGAAAAAAACCAGCTCTTCTGGATGTAAAAGACTAGCACTGCCTTTAGATGTTGGAAGGATATGAGACAAACAACCATAGTGGGTCTGAGGCCACATCCTCATGGAGACACAACAGCCACTGTGGAGCACACGACAGATCTCCTGTGCATGCAACTACTGTTAGCCCTGGGCCATAAGTGGCATTTGTCCCTGCCTCTGTCTCCAGTGAAGTAAGGTTGGGGGGGAATTGACCTCTGGAAGGATAGAGTCTGACCCCCTTAGCTGTAGGGTGGAGTCGGCCACCACACTCCTTCCCTCTCCTTGTCAGAGGTTGTAACTCACTTGACACTTCTCTGTCACTCAAAATTTGGATTCTCCACAATGATTTCAAGGTGAAAATATCCTGAGACTATCGGTTATTTCCTGAACATCTAATACTTCTTTATAAACACTGTGATTCAATGCTGTTGCTACACATTGATACCCAGCAAAGCCTTGGCTGCAAAGAACTACGCGAAGTCCCCCTGAATAAGTTCAGATGTTTACGTATACAGAAGAGTCTAAAAAATTCCATACCAAGGTTTTCTTGAAATGGGAAAATTAATGTAACTACTAAAAAAAAAAAGAAAATGCAAGTGTTCTGCCCCAAATCTTAAAATAGCTAAATATGCTCTCTACTGATTTATATAGCTGTCTCATAAAAATAAAAATCAATGAGATTTTTTAACAAGAAATATACTAAGTTTTTAAAATCTATCTCTCTTCTCTGCTCTCCTATCTGACAAAAGTATTATATTCATAAATCTAGTTTGCAATAAAATCCTCCCTTATTTATAGGATTAAGCCCCTAGAAGAGACTGTTGCCTGTGAAGTTTTGCCAGCTATCCATTGAATCCTGGTACTGTGAGCATTTCACACCATTTCTTTGTGGATTACTCCAATCCTAAATGTGTTTTAAAGTGTTGTGCCTCTAGTGACTTTTCATGAGCCTTCCCAAAGCACAGCTTCCACAGGCTTTCTTATTAAAAAAAATAAATAAAATAAAGTCATTTAATGCTGCTTACATAGGGGCAATTTTCCAGCCTTTAAAGAGAGTTATTTCCCATAATATCTTGCCCTATTTAGCCAGACTCTTTATCATATTGATATTTAAAACAAACAGAGGAATGTATGATGGGAATCGTTTTTAACAAGCTGTCCTTACCCATAAGTGAGTTTGAATAAAATCCACTATTCTTAAGCAATTGCTGTACTGACAAGCCTGGAATCTGAACTGTAAGACCTTTAAATAGTGTAAGATGATTCACAGATACACAGATCCTAAACAGGTCAGACTTTGGGAATGAGTTCCATCACAAGCAATGCATAAATTCTGCATTTGGGTTTCCTCAGAAGACAGATTACTTCCTACCTTCCCTTTCTTATTTCAACTTTCTGTCATTTATACATCCTTATAAAAATTATATAGTTCCTACTGTTAAAGTATGAACAAATAATATGACTTCTCCTGCCTTTTAAGAATTTTTTTCCCTGCATATAACTTGCTTAAAAGTGAATTGATTTATTATGAAAAAAAAAGTACTCAGAATTTATAGTCAATTTGTATCTAATCATTACTTACAAATCTCTTTTGACACGACTGTTTCCTATATAAGACTCTCCTAATCTATATTTGTGTTGTAAAATATTCTTCCCACGTCCATATTTTATATCTACACTCTCATTAGTTTAGCCAAGGCTTCAAGTAGCCTGTCTGATCCAGCAACTTCAGATTTCTCATCTGATTTTTCTTTTCTCATCTTCTTTTTTTGCCATACAATCCAACTTTATAATATCAGCATCTAGCCCCTGATTAGTATACTGAATAACATTCACTGAAGGTCTTCTCCATCCCTTCAAGTGCTCAGGCTGGATGGGGCTTTCTTTGGTCTGGTGGGAGGTGTCCCTGCCCATTGAAGGGGGGTTGGAACTGGATGGGCTTTGTGATCCCTTCCAATCCAAACCATTATGTGATTATGATTCTATCATGTCCATTTATACATCTGCACACCTGCAGACTCATCTCCATTCCCCTACGTACCTCTTAACTCACTAAAAAATCAATATTTTGGTATTCGGATGCTTGCAAACTTCCAAAGACCTTTTCCTCAGTAAGCATATCTCCAACCTCTCAAAACATCCTGAATGATGCTGGCTAATGTACCCCTCTGCAACTCAGACAAAGCAACATTTGTCACTTTATTCCCCCAGCTGTTTATTGGGTTGAAAGGGATGGAAAAAAATCTTAGAAAGGTCTACAGATGAATTTTCCTAGGTGTTCTCTGTTCCAGCCTCAATGGAGATACATCAGAAATCAACTGCCAGGAATACACATGATTTTAAGCCTGGTGTGAGGCTGACAAGAGCTGCACAGGAGCAGAGCTGGTGCAGCCCATCTTCTACATCACATCTAGCCTGGATAAGGAGATAAGGAGAATAAAAGAAATCACACATTAAGGACCACACTGTAAGAAAATTGTTAGACATGACCCAAAGTGCCAGCTCACATAAACAGAGACAGTCACATTAAAAATATCCCTGTTGTGACTTTATTGATTGCAATCAGTCCTGCAGGGTCTTTTCCACATCAACTGTGCCTGCTACCTACAATACACACAGCAAAATCAGCATACAGGCCTACTTAAGATGCTGCTTGCCCAGGGTGAGGAGCCAGGAGCCATGGCATCCTGCACGACAGAGGTGGGAGCTCAGGCCTTGCACAGACACAGCTTCTGCCAAGCAGCTGAGTTTTGTTGAAGAGAAGCATCTCCAGGTTCCTTCCAAGGTCCTATGAATGCATTAACTACTAACTTCGGAAAAAAATATAGTCCCTTATATCACTCTTAAAACCTTTTAAAGCAACCTTTTATATATATCAAATACATCATGTATAAGACAACAGATGAACATAATGTTAATTGTCAAGTTCCTACAATCCAAACTATATCATCTAATCTGATACTTCTTCAAGAGTTAACATGATAGCATTACTCAGATCCAACTTTTTCCTCACTGAAGTCAATAACAGCAAAACTCCTACAGATTTTAGCAGAAAGGACACTGTACGTGCATGACCCATAAGTAAAGCTACACTGCTAGTCTCAGACTTCCAGAATTATCAACTCTCACAGCTGCATCACAAATCTTAGTATATTTAGGAAAGCAAGCTAAAAGTCTTACATGTTCAAAAGAGGAGAGCAGATTTTGTTTAAAAAAAAAATTAAAAAATTTGTTGTTGTTGTTGCAGTTGCTTAACCAAATAATCCTATCTTTCCAGCTCACAGAGGAAAACGTGAAAACATGAGACTCTAAACTTGGTGACAGAAGTCTTAAAAACTACACAGAACTACAAAACTATATTCTTAATGAATATGCATGTGGAAGACACACAGTGAATAGTTTTCCCAATAAAAAGCAGATTTTGGAAGCATGGCAAGAGCCCCCTAATCATGGATACCCAGTTCACCTTATGAGAGGTGACCGAGCACTCCAGCATGACTGAAAACTGAGGCAGACCTTAGAAGGATTTGGATGTCAGCAGCAGTTGCAAAACTTATCTGGGTACAGTCAGTCTGTGTTCATTATAGAACAATGATATTAATTCCCTGAGAATTAATACAGCATGTAGAAAATACTGAGTACTTAGGGGCAGGAAAGTTGTTCCTATTAACATTTCTGTTCAGTCTGAATTTTACTGCCCTTTTATACCAAGACCTCTTTAGACCACTTTGGCAATAAATATCCTCCTAAAGAGTTTTTTATACTGCCAGTGGAAGTGTAAAGAACTCTGGCTGCAAATGAGAATCAGGCCATGTGAGTCAAAAAAAAAAAAAAAAAAAAAAAAAAAAGGAAACTTTTAAGGTTTAATCACCTTTAGTATAAGTCTACCCCATACAGGAACAATAACAGCATGCTGCCAGCCAGTCAGCCAACACTGGATTGTTTCTCCAATTGTCCCCTTTAATTAGCCTTTCTGTCCCCTGGTGCTCTTGGTTTATTACTCGAGTTGTAAACAGGACATTATTCAAGACTGTTTCAGGCTAATTACACTACAAATATTCAGAATCTGGCTGTTAAGCGGTCATAAACGACTCTTTGTAACTACTGGATGGTTAGTAAAAATAATGAAATGCAATTGTTGCATGTAAATACAAGTAGGTAGCATAATATTTTGTAATTATGATTATTTAATTGAAAGTTAGGTCCAGTGCTTGGGGATATTCTCTGGATTTCTGATAACACTGCTGTATTTGTAGCAACTGGCTTTTGAAAGTGAATTATCCATTTTTCTTCCTCCACAAGGAATTCTGTGTTAGATTCAACCCCAGGTATGCAAGCTGAATGCTCCTAAACCACGACGTGCTTTGTGAATCTCAATATTGGCTCCTTGGCTTAAATGCCTTGCTTGGATGAGCTGGATCTCAAAGATGATGAGCATGCTCAGAAGTGGTGAGCTCTGCAGTTTCTTAGGATCTCAGAAAAGGGCTAAAACTACACTGTGTTGTAGACATAGCCTTCCACCAAAGCCAAACTTTCCTAAGAGACACTACTCCAGAGTAATTTTGAGTAAGCTCTGGAGAACTGCAAGGAACAAGTCCTGAGCCTGAATTAATCCTGTGAGCTCTGGGACAATCCAACATGTCGGCAGGGTGCAAGTATGGCCAGGTTTTCTCAGCTCGACTCCATCAGCTTTCATCTCACTGGTCTTTGCAATTCTGTTATATGGCCAATGCAAGCTATGCTTTTTCCTAGAAGAATTCAGTCTGTTACACAGGACTAGACAGGCTGTGCTACAGACACCCTATGCAAAACCCTACACATCCAGAGCACAGAGTAATGAGGATGCTGTGGTTTATGCAGCTTGCTAGCATGTGCTCCAAGGACAAATGCAAATGCCAGCAGTGGGATAACATGAGCAGTAGAATACACATTTCGGTAACTATCACTAGTGAAAATTTTCTTCATGTGGCCCCGCCTTGGAACAAATTAGTTAACAACTAATTACACAGAGACAGCCCTTAAGCTCATATAATCCCTGTCAAATTGCACCAAGTGAGGAGTGAGGACCTATCCCACAAGTTATTGTACAAACAAACAACTGAACATGTTGTCCTATTGTATTTAGCCTAATGCTGTTGCAAGCAGAATATTTCAGTGAGTAAACTTGTGTTTTAAACCAGAAACAAGATAGCTTGAAGGGCTAGATAAATCCCCAGCATAAACATTTCTACTGATGTCTTCACCTGTGAAGTGATTTGTTGTAATGCTGGCTAATTAGTTCGTAGGTTTTGCTGTGGGTTCTTTTTCTTATCTTACCTACATTTTGTTGTCAAAATCCAAATAAGCATTAAGCTCCTAATGCCATCAACTAGTTGCTGCAAAAAGCTGTGACCCTTTAAACTCCATAATCCTTAGTGAAGTAGCAAACTCCTCTTCTGCATTATGTCATAAAGCCTCTTTTAAAATTAGAATTACATTGACTGGACTAAATCCTGATCTCAGTTTCCAGTTACCATTCCCATTGATTCACGTGTCAGGAGGAAGATAGGAGCTACAGAACAGAGTATGGCCTTTTCCCTCTACCTGGAGGAGGACAGTGTTTGCTTGACATCTGGCTAAATGTTTGATTTCCAACAGGGTGCAAAGTTAAAACCATTCCTACAGTGACAAAGTGAAATAAACTGTGTTGATGAAGACCAAAGTGCATGTGTTACATTTCTGTCAGGGCTTCTTAAATAATCACTAAGCACTTCTTTGTATAGTTTACCTCACAGACTCTTCCTGAAGTAGGAGTTGCCACAGAGGGAGACAAAGCTGATGGTTCTGGACTTGCATGATTTTCCAGGTGAGTAAAAGGAAACACCTCCATTCATCTAGGCCCAAGCAATGTGATCACACAAGGGGGCTTTGAGAGGAGAGGCCAGTGCTCTCTAGACCCGAGACAATGGCATAACCCACTGGATTGTCTTTTCTCACCCAGAGCTTGCCATTCAATTCAGGCTTTGATATTGCTGTTGCAAATACAGTTAATAACTTTAAAATAAATTAATAAAGAACAGGATCTCCTGCAGAGTTCTCGTCTCTAATTAAGTGGTGGCAGGGGAAGCATGTAGTGCAATAAGAAATAATTGAAACAAAGAACCTTTCTTTCTTATCAAGCTATTTAGCATTTTGGCATCCTTCCAAATACATTTTCTATAATTGGAAACATTAAATCATCTGATTTAATGTTTCTGCAGCCCCCTCTCAAGCACACGGTCACACTGAAGGATACTGCTTTGTTCATGAGTCAGGCTGTCTAACTGGAGAACAAGCTGGGAGGATATGATGCTGCTATGTTCTTCTAAAGGAGCTAGGTGAGTTTTGCAGAGAACAGTTAGTTTGCTCAAAAATATTGTTTCAGAGATATCCTTACTTAATGTAAATAAAACAAAGCAAGGGCCTGAGAAGAACTGGGAAAAAATAATCTGAACAATTTATCTTAGCCTTTCCATTTCAAAAGTACAAAACTCTGTCATATTTTATGCACATAATAAAAAGTATTTTCCTTTTTACCCTTTAACCACCAAGCCAAAACACTGCACAAAATGTGTTATTTAGGAGTTAAATAATTATTTTCATTCTATCTGTGCAATCTCCTTCTTCTGCCTTTTCAACTCTCTGAAAAGCTAAATATAATTTTGTTTGTTTGTTTGTTTTTCAGGTAAACACAAATTGTTTTTTCTTTATTTTTATTATTATTTGTTCAGTTAGGTCAGACAAACAAAAAAAAAAAAAAGCTAGTTACTATACAGCTTTAAAGCAGATACTAATAAGAAACCTCATTACTAATGCTTCAGTTGTATTAAAGTCCTGAAAGGCTTTTGTGTAAACACAGTGACATTGCATCTGAGGAGATTTTTCCAATTTGTGTTCGATCCCTGACTTCCCTACCTATATCAAGTGCCTTATTGTTTTGACTCATCTCCTGAGGTTTGTGTCATGTACCATCATCCCTCTGGCTTTCTCTTCTGCCACCACCAGAAACACCATTGCCATGAGGTGCAGAAAAATGTGTTCAAGAAAGAGACGAGGTGCATGGAGAATGAGGCAAAGCTGAAACAGACAGATTCAGAAGAGTAATAGGCACAGGCTATAAATGCCAGCTAGAAGAAGTCAGGGAAGTGTTTGTAAGTAAATATGGAAAGAGGAGTGGGAAGAGTGAGGACAGAAGCAGCAAGGAGAAAGGGATGAACCCTTTCAGACAGATTGCCATAGCTTTGGTTAGTAAAGGCATCAAGATGGATATTCCCTGCACTGAAAAGGAAGAAAGAGAGTCTTAGCAGGGAATTCTCTGAAAAAAATACACTCCCTGTTCCTCTAGAATACCCCATGGTCATGGCTTCCCCAGCACATCAGAAAAGATGCTTATTTGATTTTTTTTTTTTTACAGGAAATAGAAGAGGTATTACTGTGAATGTGCATGGCAAGAAGATGATTTTGTAGCTAGTTCATGGACTACATCAAGTATAATTGTTTGTTAAAATGCTCATCTTTAAAGCTTATGAAGTGTTACCAGGTTTTAATGCCGTCAAGTCACCTTAAAGCATCTTTTAATGATTGCTTAGAATATCTCAAATAGAAGTAGTCCTCAAACCTCCTATTTCTTGTGACACGGGAAAAGACAGAAAGAAAGAGGTCTGTAGAGGAAGCACTGAGGAAGAGATACAAGCTTCTGTATGTAACCAAAATAGACCAGGTATAGGGCTGGGTATACATTAACTTTATAATAAAAAATAAAAAGAAAAAAGAAAAAAAGAAAAATCAGCCATTTACCTATAGAATATCCTTGCAGGCTGAAGTCTCAGCCATCAAAAGAAATGGTAAAAATGTCATTGACTTGGGAGAGGAGGGAGAAAGTTGCTTTGTGGTTGTACTCACCAATCATCCTCAGGGATGACTGTCTCTCCAAGACCTGTTCTACTTGCTTTTATCCATACATTTGCTTTCAGAAAGGGATTTTCATTTCCAAACTGTCACTGAATTGTATTACTTGCTCAAAACATTAAGACTTTTTAAATACCCCCTTGAGTAAGGACATGCAGAATGTGTTGCTTTGGATCCTGAAAGTCAAGGTTTGCAGCATGACTTCATTCTCCTAACACTTTTCTACAGAGATTCATTATCTCAATTTCCCTCTGACTGGGCCAGAAGGTTATAATCCTTCAGAACTACAAAATTCAGGAGGACCAGATCCTGGGTACCTCAGATCCTGGGTTTCTCAGGGGACAGCTAATTGCTAACTGAGGTTTCCACCTCTAACCCTGAGGTTATCTGTCACTGGAGATCATAAAAATAATAACCATATAATGCCTTCTTTGGTCTTGTCTTATCCCTCGACCTCTCCCCAAAGAAGGAGCTGGCTACTCTGTACCTTTTGCACTTCTCAGCATCCCAGATCCAGTTCATGGGCTCTCCCTCTGTCATGTATCAACTGTTTTACCCTGGTACCCCAGAGAAGGATGCTCCTTTCACAGGTCTAGAAAGGCAAAGATTGCTGCCTGGAGGCCTTTGCCTCCCAGAGCCCCTGAACCTTTCAGTTGTGTTCCTGAGTGAATGTAAGAAGAGACATTACACAGATGTCTGCACCGCTGCAACATGCAACTACTAGTTAATCACTACTCCATTAAGATGTTTGTTAAAAGCAAAAATGCTGCTACCTAGAGATGCAGATGCTGAGTTTGTAAGACCCTTTCTGCCCCCTTGGGAGTGAGGGCACTGACAGGTATGTTGCCCAGGAACCAAACTCCCCTGCTTCAGTACGCACTGTTTTTTGTTTATTAAGGAAAGAATCTGTTTCTCTGTAAGATTTTTAGCATGCTGGCATGTGATATTTAGAAACAACTGTTATGAGACTGCAGACCATACAGTTAACGAAAACTGTGTTTTATTTACCATTACCATTGCTTTCATCTTCCTACGTTATGTTAAAATAAGATGTGTACAAGTGCACATATGTCAGAGACGGTTTTTCCTAAAAAGGACCCACAATGCCCACATTTGTCAGAAACCCTGCAATTTCAAAGAGCAACCTCAAAGAACACTGACAAGAAAAGGTGATGTAGTTAAACAGTTAATAGCTAAAGGTTTATAATTCCAAGTCCAGTTGGTATGTTTACACATACATACCATGTAAGTATGCACAAACCACATTTCAATTCATAAGCAATGTTTTTAGCTGGGGAAAAAAAAAAAAAAAAAAAAAAAAAAAGAGAGAGAGAGAGAGAATGATTTCTGGAGAGTCGTTCTTCACCTTGTCAGTTCTCCATCGCAGTATTTTCCTGTATTCACTTTTAGACCAATACTTGTTTTTTTCCTAAGCTAGTCATAGCCATGCAAAGGAAAAGCAATTTAGAATTTGTAGTTAAACCAAATGTATATCAGAGGCATATTCAGTGTTTTATCCATGACTGACTAAGCAAACAACTTTTTCCATTTGTCCAGGGCATCACTAATGACACAGGGACAGTAGATCAACAGTGCTGCCACAACTGTGGTGGGAGGACTGGGCTGCACTGCAAATCACCTCATGTCACCCCAGCTCTGATCCCCAAACAGGGCTACAGCAGAGGCAAGGAAACTCAACACCAACGGAAGGGCCTTGTAAAGAGGGCTGGTGGGTCCAAAATGTGCCAATAACTATAGATTCTGGCCTTTCAAATGGTAACAATTTACAGGCAAACTTATATTTCTTGCTTAGGTCTGTGGTAGGAAGTAGAGCAGCAACTGACCTTGTGTAAAAAGCCTCACATAAAAATTCCTTATATCTGGAGAAAGAAAAATGACTGTTTTCCTACTTTCCTCTTGTAAGCCTATTTTCTTTAACTGCTTGTACATATTAAATCATAGGAATGCTGTTAGGATTTTCTGCTAGAAATTATAAAGGAATATATGATCTCCTCCTTTAACAGAGGTTAGTCTGGATGGCTAGTCTGGATGCCAGAATACAGGTGAATGTCAGCGCCAGGATTTGTTTCCTACTGTTCAATTCAAACTCATCTTTTTATCATCTTTTATTTTCTCATAAGTTCATATCACACAGAATCACAGAATCACAGAATTTCTAGGTTGGAAGAGACCTCAAGATCATCGAGTCCAACCTCTACCTAACGCTAACAGTCCCCACTAGACCATATCCCTAAGCTCTACATCTAAACGTCTTTTGAAGACTTCCAAGGATGGTGACTCCACCACTTCCCTGGGCAGCCTGTTCCAATGCCTAACAACCCTTTCGGTAAAGAAGTTCTTCCTAACATCTAACCTAAAACTCCCCTGGAGCAACTTTAGCCCATTCCCCCTCGTCCTGTCACCAGGCACGTGGGAGAACAGGCCAACCCCCACCTCACTACAGCCTCCTTTAAGGTATCTGTAGAAAGCAATAAGGTCGCCCCTGAGCCTCCTTTTCATGAAACTAAAAACACCTCAAACACAAATAAACACATTGTTGAAGCAAGAAAAGTGGTTAACGTTTAGAGCACAAAAGTTCAGCCAAGAAAGCATAAGCAATTCTGCAGCTTCCACTAAGAGATACCGACTCTGTAATAGGATCTATATTGTCATCTGTGCATCAAAGCTAAATCATCATCTTGTGATTCACAAGTTTATTTAACCCCTGAGACCAATTCTTCCAAAGGGGAAAGGGATTCTGCCAAAGGGGAAAAGGAGTTACCCCCTTTAACAGTAACCTAATCAACTTTACAATTTGACAGATCTCTTTATGTTTAATTAGATTAGGATCAGCTGTTCTGAAACAGAGAGACATAATTTCAAGGGTAAGGCAGCTTGATACTTTTCCTCAATTATACAATTATCTTATGTTGGCTCTGGGTGATGTTAAATGCCAGTGTTAGTAGCCTCATTGTTCCGAACAGCACATATGAACACCATGTTGGCTGCTAGCACCTGAAGACTAAAAGCTGAAAAGCTATGGTCACTTCAGAGTGCTGTTTGGAGGTCTATCTAATCACAAAATGCTCCGTTTGTTTCTAGTTGCTGTTCTGCATTTAAAACAACTAGAAAAAAAAATGAGTGGAAATTCAAATACTTCTTAATCTATAAATTGCTAGTAGTTGGAGGCATGCCTGTTACACTGTGCATTTGGGTAGTTGCGAATATAACCAAGCACATAACTCCTGACTGAAATGCTTGGCTGAACAAAAGCACTTGCTTATGACAATTTGCTTCCTACTGATTTTACTTAGATAGATTAACCACTCTCAAAATGTCTTTGCATACACAGATACTTTATTTGGTGTTCATAAATGAAGCAGCAGTTCTCTTGATAAAAATGATATATCCTAAAACAGTGGATAGTGGTGAATATATCTGCCTGCTCAGCAGAACTATGTCTTCATGACTATGGTGTACAAGAAAATATACAACATAACTGTGCAGATGGGTGTGAGGAGAAAAATGAAAAGGTCTACCAGTCTTGCACCATTTCTGTTTAAAAGCAACCTCTGCTGGGCTTCATACAAGCTGCAGAAAAGAAATGCCTTTGTCATGCATACATAAATGCAAGGGGATAGGTGTCAGTCCCTTCCTTATTCAGCTGCTGGAATCACATCAGTGATGGAGCACAACATGTTCTGTAGTTGACATAAAGGTCTCCTTTTTAATATTTAGAAACTAAAGACTTAAACTCAGTTTACTAGTTCATTTCTGTGAAAAGCTGTGAAGAATGTGCTTTGCTTCCACGACAAGCTCTGAGGTAACATTCCTTAGATACATGTCATTGCCATGAGAGAGAGAAAAAAAAAAAAAAAAAAAAAAAAGGCAAGGAAGGGAGGAAGAAAAGCATTCTAGCCCTTTTGCAGAATTTCATAAAGGCTTTGATAGGTGTAATAAATACAATATGTGCAGCTGTTGGCAGTCTCTCTGCATTTCTACTTAGTATAGGTCAAATCAGATTAGAAAGTGGATGTATGAGCACCATGGTAAGAGCAGAACAAGCTTCACTTATTTGATGTTACTAGGGTTGTTAAAAAGCCTGGTGAATATCCAGGAATTTGTTTCTTAATGACCACAGAAGGCATGCTGTACATTTACAATATGTCTTCATATTAAATTATTTTCAGAAGATTAAAGACATTGATGAGGCAATGATACAAGCAGATATAATGTTCTGATTCACAAGGGAATCATAGATAGAACCAAGAGCCTGAAACCTGAGCTGGCAAATGCAGTACTAAGGAAATATGGGAAATAATGCAGCACTAAGGAATATGGGAAAGATTAGCAGAGAAGCCCAAAAATTTCCAGCTAAGGAGCAGTTTACACAGAGTCAGAGAAGGGAGACACAATCTTCAGGAGAGAAAGATGAGTGCAGAAGTCATCATTATGTACCTCACTTTAAACTGCAGACAAAAAATTAATTAATCTACAAGAGATCTTCTCCAGCAGTCCTTGTGCTCCAATCACCCACTGAAATCAACACAGGCACCTCCCTAAAACAGCTTGCAGTTCCCTGGGGGAGAGTCATCAGAAACAGTGCTCATGCCCATGTAATCAGTCTGTTAAGTCCCTATTGCACATACAGCCAGAATGATGATCTTCTGCAGATCAGAAGAGTGAAAATATCACATAGTGACACAAATCCCAGTGATCATCAAGGATGTCAGCAGCAAAACACAAGCAGACAAAAACAACAGCAAGGATTTCAAAGGGAATTCCAGAGCATCCAAGACTTGCATCGTCACAAGATGTCCCTACTAACACCACATTCTTTTCTCTACAGATGCATGAGGCATGCTCAAAAATGAGAATAGGATAGGTCTAGATAAGCAGGGATATTTGTTACTAAATGGAAGAAATAAAACTGGCTGAAACAACAATTAATCACATTGGAAACATCTCTAGAATAATAGGGAATAAAAAATATTTCATAATACAAAAGGAAGTGTAGAAAATGGTAGCTTCATGGAAAATAAATGGAAAGCTAAAAACCACACTGTTAGAAAATTCACTAGATCAATGAAGTTGTATTTTGCAATGTACTCACATTGCAGATCTTTCCACAATTAAGCTGGAGATACTTTTAAAATACAAAATAAACTGGTGCCAGAGGTATTATTGGTATGCTAATGGAATAAAGCACCTGGAAGAGACATTGAAGCAACTGACTTTGCAAAAGAAGGTGTGAAATGTGGAAAGTGAAAATTACAATTTTGGAAAGATGCAGATGAAGACTCAGTTACCGGTAAAACACTGAAACATTCTGATGATGAGAACATCATCAAAATGCCAACACATGGAAATACAGAAAGCCTATGGAATGCTTTCAGCCTATGCCAAAATCAAAATAGCGTGTATGAGTAACATAAGCCATTATAACCTTCTGACCTGTATCATCCAAACTAGAAGAAAGAAAGTTGCTGAAGTAAATGTGAGGGAAGAACGGGCTGGATTTCTATGCAGAAGATAATACATTACTCTTTATACCACTTTAAAAGAGCTCCATGAAAGATGAAAACACACAAAAACTGCAGCTGGGTACTAAAATATCTTTGCAAGTAACATCAGTAGGAAATAGTGTGTATAAAGTGGCATGCATTTGTGGCAAACGTCATGATACAGAGGACTACAGCTAGAGGAGGTATAAAAGGGCCAGCTGAACACACACATACAAATGCAAAAACAGTGAGAGTTGCAAAAGTGCAAAGGCTGGGCAAGACTTCTTGTGACAGTGCAACTTTTTTTGTCTTCCAAGCAGAGTTTGGCAAAGCAGAAGGGGTTCATCCAACAGCTATGGCACAGTTTCAGGTAAATAGAGCTTTCTTCATTCCAGTTCTGGGCAACACAGAAGTTACCAAGTTTTCATATAGGTATGTTTTCCCACACATGAATTTATTCATTTCCCAATTTTATGTCCTACAACCATTTAGAGACATGCAAGACTGAGCCTGCAGACCTCACCAGGACAGCTCAAATGTAGAGAAGCTAAATAGAGTGCTTTGTTTGTGAGGAAGTCCGCATGGCAGTTATCTGTGCTAAAGTGAATTCATTTGTTCCATTAACATAAATAAAAATTTCCACTGAAGTTGATGAAAATACTCCCATTATCTCTAATAGAAACAGGACTGCACTTATGACAAGCTTTACAGGAAACACAATGCTGATTTTAATGGAGTCAGTCACAAAGGTATTGTACTGGAGACAGCAATCTTCCCAGCGCAATTGCGGAAAGCCTTTCGAGAGCTGCAGGTCATATTATGCACTTGGAATAAAAACAGTGTAAAGAGTGTTTTCCCACTAAAATACAAGAGCTGTTTGGGATTCATAAACATATTCACTCCTCTCCATCACTTTTCCAAGCTCTCATAAATATCAACACAACCCGAATAAGAATAACATCAATCTGCATGGTATGCTTTTACTTACAATCATCATTGTGAATGTTTCTTTTTATTGTAACCATATGTAGTCTCTGCATCTTATAATTTGTCTTTCAAAGGATCGTGGGTCTTGAAGCCAAGGCCGACATTCATTTTAAAATTCAAAGATCCTAAAATGAAGGTATTAAAATTGTTTATGAGAGTCATGTTCATGCAGTTTTTTTAATGTCTTCAACTTCTCATAAGTAGGCAACTTCTCAATGTGATACAAACTCTTTATCCAAAGAGCAGCATTCAGCCTTCTGTGAAAAGAATATCAAAACCTCAAGCTTAAAGTACAAGATGCTCTTTATGTAAAAAGGATGCATTCTAGGCTTAATGCAGTCCTTAAATTTTCAGAAAAAAAAATAGATAAAAACAGGAAAACAGAGAAAGTTTCCACATTGAAAAGCAACTACTCTAGTTTTATGACTTGACTTATAAAGAATGAGACATTCAGAATTAGTTCTCAGTTTTTCAGTAGAAAGAGTCTTTTAAGTGGAGCAATAATATTCAATTCTTCCAACTTGCAGCTAATTGAGTTATCTAGTGCTAAACCACAAAATGAAATAAATATACTACCTCAAGCCTGAAGGCAGCCCCAAGGAATGCCACAGAGAAGAACCATGTTTAGTCCATCA
Source organism: Aythya fuligula (assembly GCF_009819795.1). Taxonomy (NCBI): domain Eukaryota; kingdom Metazoa; phylum Chordata; class Aves; order Anseriformes; family Anatidae; genus Aythya; species Aythya fuligula. The sequence continues at coordinate 44,427,869 of NC_045561.1, forward strand.
AACCTAGTAGCATATGGTTTATATTCCTTTCATTCTTAATGCATCCAGTTTAGTCTTTCATTAACAGAAACCATATTTGTCAACAAAGTTGAGTTTCTGAAGAATAACCAATTCATTTTTAAAATATCTTTCTCAGAAGAGAAGATGTCATTTCAAAATTTAATTATAAAGCAAGTGTACTTGACACAAACTAGCACAGTAATTTAAACATGGTACACCAAAATAAAAGCAGAACAGATCTTAACTATTCCACATTAGCCTGTTCGTGAGACTTTTTGGACCCAATCCAAGAGAGCACTAAAGCATGTGTTTTCTGTTGAGTGGGACTTCAGAGTCACCTTTCCCAATCTAACTTTGGTGCTTCTCCTTTCCACTCCTCTGTCACTCCTGATGTCTCCATCTGTTTGTGTGGGAAGAGCACCTATCCTGCACTCTGTCAAGAAAATGTCCTTGCTACTCTTGGTCCTTCATACCCAATGACTTGTATTTGATGCTTCATCTTGGGATTTCAGGCTTAGCATCTGGGGCAGAAAGATCCAGTATCTCCTTTTGAACCTGTCAGAGATTAGCCACAATGGCGATTTCTCTGGTGCCATTGTGCAGATGGGATGAGGCTACAGCACACAATCAGTGTGAAATCCAGGAAAGTGTTAACTGAGGTAGGTGGTCCTGAGTCACTTAGGTGCTCTGATAAATCTTATCCCACACATTCAAACACTTTCATCAACAGCATAGTTTTGAAAACTGAAATCCATGCAGCAGCATAGGAAAACAACTGGTCTTAAATTAAGATGTCAGGCAAATGGGTGATACTGAAGGCCCATTTAAAGAGATTGAAGATCAGTTTTTGAAGGGCTGGTTATCTGGTACAAAAGAGAACTGCAAATTAAAAGCTGAAAACTCGGTACAACCTTATCTGCACAGCAATCTGCTTCTTTACTACTTACAGGGAGTGTTCAAAGGCAATGATTATTCCCTAAATAACTTCAAAAATATTATTACCTTAAATAGAGGAAGGCACAGTATCTCCTCTCTTCCCCAGCAAGCAGCAAGCAGCCATCACCTGCCATGGGGACCCTGCAGCACAATCCAACCCATGTTCCCAGACTTCAGTGACCAAGCAGGCAGCCCCAAGCCACCTTCCAGGACATTGTGGGTTACATTCTGCCTGTAGGCTGCACCATGGGCACCTCTGCTATTTTGAGTTATTTCTGAGGTTGCTGGGAAGTTATGTTTCAAGGGCCTGTGTGAAAGGATCTGTCACTGTTGAAGTAATTTTTTCCAGACAGTGCTTGGAAGTGACAATTCCTAAGCCTTCAAAATCAGATGATGTTTTGACTGCAGTGGAGAAAGAAGGAAAATAACCAAGAAGGACACGGGGACAGCACTTTGTGAGAGAAGAGTCCCTAGAAATTATGTATTGCAAAATTAGTGCTAAAATTCCCTTCAGCAGCTGGAAAGATTTTAGCAGCTTTCTGGACCTGCCTAGCAGACTTAGTAAAAAATGATTTATTTATTTATTTATTATTATTATTTTGGCTCCATCAGAATGCACTGGGAATGCACTGAAGTGATTTTGCAGTGCCTTGCCACCCCAGGGCCATCAGCCCAGGGCCAGGGCTTCAACCCTATACCCCCACATCCCCACAACTAGGAAGGAATTCTTCACTCAGAGGGAGGTGAGACACTGGTACAGCCTGCCCAAAGAAGCTGTGGATGCCCCATCCCTGGAAGTGTTCAAGGCCAGGTTGGATGGAGCTTTGAGCAACCTGGTCTAGTGGGAGATGTCCCTGCCCATGGCAGGAGGCTAGAACTGGGTGGTCCAACATCATAGAATCATTCAGGTTGGAAAAGACCTGCAAGACCATCTGGTCCAACTATTCCCCTACCACCAATATCACCCACTAAACCATGTCCCTAAGCACCATGTCCAACATATAATCATGATCTTTAAAGTTCCTTCCAACCCCAACTTTTCTATGATTCTATGACCCAAGAAATCTCACATGACTTGGGGAGCTTTTCCTTTTCTGAAGGAAAAGGGCTCTGTGTTTTGGAAGGGAATTAGGTCAAGACACTTTTTAATATTTAGCTGTCCAACAGCTTCAATGGGGAAAGGAGGACAGTCCTAATCTCAAATTTCTCTCCGAAGTCTGTTTGTCAGGATTTCTTCCTAGAACATTTCCTCCAGGTTTCACATGGGTACATGAAATGGTGCAGTCCTAGCCTTTAAAATCCCATGGGGAGGGGAAGAAAATACAAAGGTTTAAGAGGAGAAAACAAACTTAAAAGCCTTCCACAGTTGTAAAAATAATAACTTCCCAATGCTCAAGCAAGTCTCCAGGGTGCTCCTTCATCACCCCTTCTCATGCCTGGACTGCCAGAAGCTGTGCCAGCACTGGTGATTTCCCTTGGGCCATGATGTTGTGGCCATGAGGTACTTGCTCCCCATGAATGAGAGCTGCAGTTCCTTGCACAGCTGCCCTAGCCTGTCCAGACCTCCACATGCAAAGGCTTCCTCCTCCTCCTCCTATTCATTCAACTGAAAGCATTTAGAAAATGATCAGGCAGCCAAATAAAAGCAGGCTGCCTCTGCATGCTGCACAATCTTCAAAACTTCCCCCACTGTGTATAAAGCAAACGTCTCTTACCCATGACCAGTGCAATGCCTTTCCCAGCTGCAGACCAGAGTGTGCTGAACAATTACTGGAGAACACAGCAAGGCCCTTTTCAGACACACAGAGACCAGCTGGTCCTCTGAATTGGATAGGAACAAGCTAACAAAAAAAAAAAAAAGGATCTACACCAGAATAAAAATAATGTCATCTGAGAAAAAGAAAAAAAAATCAACTAAGAGATAATGTTAATGAACTGATTTTCAAGGCCAGGTGTGGAAAATGGTCACCTTCTCTGCATGTCAGCACAAAGAGCTCAAGTCACAGGCTTCAGCCCTTTCCCAGAAAACAATAAGTTAAGGGTTCTTCAAAACATCCCAGCCTGTAACTTTGAAACGGGGTGGTCATAGCTGTGGCCACTTCATCTGAGTCCTATGGTCCAAAACCATTTTAATTGCTTTGGAGCTTTCATGAAGGACCTTTGGGATGGGAAAAGCAGCTTGAAAATCCATTTTCTCCCTATGTTATCAATTGGTAACCTTGAGATTGATGGCTGGGGGTAGGGGGGAAAGGGGAGGGTGATGCCTCTTGTGGTACCAGGTTAAAGCTTTGTGGCCAGGTAGGTTGTTTCAAAACCATCTTCAAGTCAGGTAACTCATTTGCTTTGGACATTAATAAAAACCTCTCTCCTGACCCGTCACACTGCAGAGCAGCTCAGCAGTGCCCTCTGTTCATGTGACACAACCACCGCTGCTGCAATACCGTGTGGCCTGGAGCAGCCCTGGGAGCCAAAGCTCTGGCAGGAGGACAACATAAAGGTGACAGCTGTAAATCACCCGTGCTGCTGAGGACCAAAGTCCTGAATGTGCTTGATAAGCCATGCCAGAGTCAGAGTGTGTTGAAACAACAGCCTAGGGCCCAGGACAAAGCATGCTTTGGTGCTGCCTGCTTTTTGCTCCTGGCATTGTATCATCTATGCACAGACATACTGTGAGGGGAAGGAAGAGTCCTGCCATTCCCACTAAAGCCCTAAGGTACTGAGGAGGAGGAAGATGGCTCAGCTGATGGGCTGAGCTGCACAGGCAGGGATGGGAAGGAGCTGCAGGCCAGACTCAGTGAAGTCTGAGGATGCTCCTCACTCGGTGAGGCCATGTCCACACAGACTGCTACGCTGCCTGCATGAAAGGAACGTGTGCTGGCTGAGGACCTGACTCAGAGGAGAACCAAGGTTCCTCAGACTGCATTTGCCTGTGCTCAGCATCTGCTCCATGCCCTGTGGCCCTGCGTTTGTGGTGGGCTTAGGGAGGGCCCAAGCCTAGCCCAGTCCCGGCTGGCTCTCCCACACATGGGAGCATGGGTTCATGAGCAGACCCTGGTCCCCTGCAACATCAAAGACCAACCCTAGTTTCTGGCATGGTTTTGCTCTGACCAGTAGGCCCTCTCCACCCAGCAGCCAGCACAGGCCACCAGCCATGCGCCATGGGCAGCCTGGCCCAGAGCAAATACAGTGCTGTCAGTGAGGCTGTGCATACAGCAGCAGGAGCTGGGGCAGCAGTGGGGCAGGTCAGCTTGAGTTTTCTCATGCTGAAACACAGCATGGACCCAAGTGTGGGCAGGCAGAAAGACCTAAAACTGAAAGGTGGATGGGCTCTGCAGGCGCATGTGCTGGCTTGGGCAACATGGGTGAGGTGGCAGAGACTGTGGTCTGCCAGACTTAAAGCAATGAGTTGTGCCTGACTAAAAAGTACCCAATTTCCAGTGACTGTCATGAATCAGGCACATGCTTCCTGTCTGATCCATTAATTACTGCCACTGCTATTAGTATGAGTAATAGTTTACTTCAAAGTCAAAATGCAATTTCATTTTTATGGCAATCCCCCCTGTGCATACATAACAGAATAGCAAAAATCCACATTTCCAAGCGGTTTGGATAGCCTCAGCCACTACCCAAAACAGGTCCAAAAATGCTCTACCACAGATCTCACACAGTCTGCAGTTGGAAAGTCACTGCATCACATAAATCATTTATGGAGTAGGGCTATAAAATTTGGCAGTGGAAAGCTATTATCTTTACTGAGAGGTCAGCACAAATTGCCTTGTTTTTTGTTTTGTTTTTCTTCCTTTATCCAAACAAGGTAGTCTTTTCCCATTAATGGCAATAGGTAGTGACATTTTCTTCATTTCATTGATTTTGTGACAGCTGAATGACATTGTGGGCTTAGTTGGTAGAATGGGTTATGAATTCTTTCTCTGTGCTGTGCATGAAACCATCATCTGTCTTCCAGAGCTTGAAAGAATTGTGCTGAAGATGAGCAAAACAGGGAAAAAAAAATAAAAAAGTGTCATATTCAGAGTATACTAAAAAGAAAACCCACAGGGAGGGAGGATAGGGCAGAACAGGTCAGCTAGAAGACCTGGGTTGGTATTACCTATTTCAAAGCTGTCTGGGTGTCTTAGGAACAAGCAGTGAAATAGAGCATCCAGAGAAAATAAAGCCTAAACTGAAATTTCTGACCTTCACCAACACTTCCATAAATATTGAGGTTGTCTGTACCTGGGGTATTTGACTCAAGTCAATCTCAAGCCAAGAGTGATAGTCCTTTAAATAAACTGCTGAGCACATACAGTGCATTTTCACAGGTTTGATATCTGTTGAACAAGATACTGTAGCTCCAGGGAGAGCTTTAAAATCCCCTCCTAGAGAGCCAGGGGATCTGCCGTGAAGGCAGGTAGAGGCTACATGAGCAGCACGTCCCTGCCATCTCCTGGTGCAAAGCAGAATAGCGACCGTCTGCTGCTGGATGAATACAAGAACTGCCAACATTTTTTTTTTTTTTTTTATTACAGGCTTTTTGTTTGTTTGTTTGTTGTTTTGTTTTGTGGCCATTTCCGGCAGCTACAGCTACAAATGCTCGGTGCCCAGTCCTGTGAAGTCTCACGGGAAATTGCATGTATGTCAGCCTGAGCTTCCCATACCGTGCTTCTGAGGGGGTTCTAGACCATAAAAACCTGTGTCACATTTGGAAATGAAGCTATCAATGCTGCCATAAATACAGTGGCAGGTAAAACCGACATATTACTGTCTAAACTAAAGTGCTTGTCTGCTGTCAATCAGCCATTTAAAAATATTCACGAAGAACAAAAGCACTCGCTATCTGCTGAACCTCTCAGCAACATGCAGTTCAGTGAAAATATCTGCAGCGATCTGCTAGCACAGAAGGAGGATTAATCTTTTAATTTACTGCTTTATGTGTGAGTTCTTAAAATTCACCAGTCAACCAGTACGGTGCAGATGTCTGACTTCTCTTTCAAACAGCTCTGGCTGTGTTCATCATGCAGTGAACACACGCATTTGAGCTTCATCTCTGCCACAAATTCAACAGTATAAAGAAGGTTGCAGCAGGACTGCATCAGCATTCAATCCTAGTCTCAATTAAATTAATGTCAAAACTCCTGTTTGGTTTCACTAATGGCAGAATTTCATACTCTGTAGGATCAGAGTTTTATATCTATTAACTATCACAGCATGAACTGCGATGTGCAACTGTGCTATTGTGAATGTGCAAAGGTTTGCAAAGTCAATTACTCAAAATTTATTGAATGATTCTGAATCACAAATGTGCTGGAAGAACTCCAGATCCATTTGTTGTCTCACCATGAAAAGAACTAAAAGAATAACTTAATGGCTATTTCAGCTCTCAATCAGATTTTTAGCTGGGGTATCAGACTTCATCCTAGCCACCCATGTGCTCATTAGTTACTATTGCAAATGCCCATAAACCTACTGCTGAGGCTCTCTGATTGTTAAACAAATCCTATTTCAGCCAGAACTTCAGAGATCCCATCACCAGGAGCTGCACTGTAAAGGGGAAATGGATCTGTCACTCTCACATGTTACCAGCTATGACTGGCAAACCTAAGGAGAAAGTACACCAAAACCACTCCTGGGCTGCAGAGTAGATCTCAGAACCTTTCCATGGGAAAAAACCCAGCTCCATTATCTGTCAAGTCAGCTACAAGAGCAAGAGTCTTGGTTAGTCTCTCTGCTGACACCCCACAGGCTGTGCTGGAGCAAAAGGTGCAGGTTGCAGTACACTGCTGGTCCTCCATGTACCTTCAGCCTCTGGTAGACCTCAGGAGGAAGGTTTTTATAGTTATGTAGAGGTCTGAAAACAGCAAGAAATGCCTGTGAAGACTGTCAAAATCTAAAGTGGGCAATGGAAGTTAGGAAGCAAATCTACTTCCATGCTTATACAAATCCATCTTCTGTACTTAGGCACCTTTGAAAGCCAAACCTACTGCAGCTCTACATTTTGGCTACCCCTCACCCAGGTTTCATTAGACTTTTTTGGGAAAAAAGGTACCATTCAGTCTTCACCTTCACAATTGCTCCAGGAGGCCTGAGGGGAATCTCGTCCTTACTACCAGAGAGGAAATTGCTTCCTGCTAACAGCTGCTGTGCTATTGTACCCTGTGCTATAGGTACACAACACTGCTTAGACCACAGACAGAAGAAAGGGTTTATCAGAGGGAGAGAGAGAGAGAATGTTTTGTATTAATTTATTCATTTTTAATGTGCTGCTTTGCTTTCAAAATTGAGCTCCTTGGTACAAATCACCCAGCTGATTCCACCAAGTGACAGCCAAGGGTGCTGTCCTGTCCTGAGGATGTAAGATCCCAGGCGGGGTCACCAAGATCACAGGACAACATGAGAACTGTTTTTTCTCCACAAACCAGTTTTAATTTACCCCAGCTGTAAAGGTCCAAACCTCAAAATGTTTACGGCTGTTAAGGGCACCAGAAATCTTTCTCTGGACAGATGTCCCATTGTAATGGGAGCCCTCTCATGAGAAAAAAATCCACAAGCTAGAGACCAAGTTTCAAAAAGCAGCAGCTTGGACTGCCATTTGCTTTCATTTACAACCTAAAAATGCTACAGGAGTTTTAAAAAACTTCAGGCTAAGAGGAGAAAGCAGTTGCCCAGGTGTTTTTACATATGTCAATGCATATACTTTACACTGAAGGACAGCTCCATGCCAATATGCCAAAACTCCAGCTGGCACTTACCTGTCCTCAGTTACTGTCTGTTCTCCTAGGAGGTAGGTGATACAGGGTGTTTAGGTTCTGAAGCAGCAAAAGTATGTGCCACTTGTAGTAACACTGTTTGTAACAATAACAAGATATTACTGTCCTAGTTCACATGCTTTGAACTAGAAATCAAAGCATTTTAAAAATGCGGATAGTCATTAGCAAAAAGGGAATTGAAGCATCAAGAAAAGATATCAAAATACATAGCAGAAGAGTATTAGAGCTATTCTCTACTAATTTGCTGATCTACAGTGCCTCCATGAATGGGTTTTGGTATTGTGCATGACTTAAATATTTATTCTTTTACTGCAGTTGCTGATGTGTGAAGATTATTTTACAATTTTATTTTTCCTTTTCTAAACAGATGTGTTGGAAAAAAATCAAAGCTTCTGGAAACTTAACTATAATCAAAATATTGGCTCCTAGCTGTTATTTTTTGAAAGCATGGTTCAAAACTCTTTTTAAGCACCACAAATCATGGAATACAGCAGTTGGTGCAGGATACAAACGTATGTGAAGTGCAAAGCTCTGTGAAAACATGCAACTTCAGTGTACTATGGAGTTTTAAATACATCTGAGTGAAAGAGAACTTAAAATGGAAAATCAAAACCATTTCTCCCAAAGCAACGTACCGTGAACAGAATATTTGTAGTGTTATTCAACAAAATGCCAGCAAATACCGATCCACCCACTGGAAGATGAGAAGTGATATACAAGCATGTGTTATTAGTTTTGTTATTACACAACTGCAAAAGCCCAGTAGTCTTAGCTCCTCTAATTGTGAACTGGCTTTTCAAAATCTTTTTTTTTTTTTTTAATTTCAAAATAACTTCATTTCACAATTTATCTAAACTGCTTTCTTGATTGATACAGATAAAAATAATCTTAAATATTCTACAAAAATGTTTGTTTCCCTTCAAAGTTTTTTCAAGTCATCTAAATGTAAGTTGTTTTTTTCTCTGGTCATGATTTTTTTTTTTTTTTTTTTAACACAGCCAGAAAACCTCAAATCACTTATTTGTACAGTTTTACTGCAGACTTAGCACCTCAAGGTTTCTAAGCCCTCCTCTTCCAAACACAGCAGTTGAATGATGTAAAATGCCAAGATGCTTTCAACAGCACTTTGGCTAACAAGGAAGGCCACTCTACAGCTATTATTACCGCCTCACCTTTCCAATATCTTGCTAAAAGCTACTTAGCTGTTTCAAAGAATGCATATTGCCCTTACAGTGATTAAGGGAGACACACACACAGAGCCCTAAGAAAACTTAGCAGCTGAGAAGCTATTGACTAATACTAAGTACATAACATCTGAAGCACATACCAAGGTCAGTAGGGCTTTTACAAGAGCTGTCTGTGCAATCTCACAGATGGACCTTTATATCAGTGCAGAGGCTGTGATCAGACAAAGTGGCCAATTTGCCTTGGGGCAAGAGTTTAAAACATGCCTTGATCTGTTTAAAAAAACTCTCTAAGCTCCAAAATCAGTAGAGGCAGTGACAAGCAATAATAAAGGTCTCATTAAGCCTCCGTGGAATCAAATACAAATTCCCCTTGTTGCTGGTCTCCCCGACTTCAAACACTCACTTAGTTGCTTGAGGAGAGCCCTGGGAAGAGGTGGGAGCCAGGGCCAGCAAAGGTCACAGCTGAACCCTCCATTTCACTACAAGAAAATAAAGGCCTCCTTATATGTAGTGAGCGTCTGCATTTATATGCTTGGCTCAGGCCTGGTGAAGAACTCTGGCATAAATAGGTCTTTGAACCAAAAACACTTCCTGATGCAGCAGAGTGTAATAGTACCTGATACTTAATCTTGCAATGGTTCCTTGGTTTACATGCCCGTTAACTACAGGGTATTTCTCCAGCTATCAGATTTCTGCTTGGTCTTTGGTCAAGCTCTAGTGCACAAAGCTTCTGTGTCCAAGCAAACTCCCTTATTTTACAATACAGAATGTCAGACTTGGCTGCTTTTCCCAAACGTTCAGTCAATTATTTTAATGCCCTGAAGGGTCAATTAAATATATATCCAGCAATATCATTAGTTTAACCAAAAACATGAGATAGAGAACTGTTAGAATACAAATGAGCAAAACTGTTGGAATAAAAGGCTGCTGGATGTTTTCCAGAAGACTTTTAGGGGAAAAAAAAAGCTAGTTTGATCTCCCGCTACATGAAATGCTTTTGTATACTTTGAACAGCTTTTATGCTGTTCATATCATATTTTTCCTTCCTCTTTGAGAAAATGTTACAGTGAAAACAAGGCTGTTGGCAAACACTCCAAGGGTTAACACATAGCAGCTACTTCAGCAGGAGAGAGGGTCATCAGTTGCAAGTACATCCTTCCTTTGCCTCTCATCAGTCTGAAGAACCAACTCTACCCAAATCCCCATTAAAGCATACAGTGACAGCACTATGGCTTTGCTATAAGCACCATCTGTCTCACTTGCTTTTCCCCCCTTATTCTTCTTTAGGACTTGCAGAAGGTTTAAAATAAATAAGTACGTACCTTTCCAAAGCACTTGGAAATGGTAGTAACTTCTGTCTCAGCTGCTATGCTAATTTGTGGGAACTACATGAAGGCTGATTATGGCTGATCATCTCAGCTACCATTTTCTCTGCTGACTTTGCCATAGAAAAAGCCTCTATTCCACATCTGGGATGTCATACAGAGAGCAGAGTGAAACCATCATCATTTAACAGAGGTAAATGAAATAATGTCATCAGGAATACATGCTGGTCTACACTTAGGAGACAGCTATGCCATGATCCAGATTGGCACCAATATCCTTGGGGACAAAAGTTATCCCGCCTCCTACCTGTTGTCTCAGCCACTAAGGTCTTGGTGACTTGTTATGCGTATGTTATCACTGTAGTGAAGTTATTCTTGGTTAGAAATAATTTAGTTTCCTGAGTAACCAGGCTGATAACTGACAAGGAAGTCCTGGTCAAGATGTGATATTTTAAAGTCAGTTTTGTCCTCCACTTACCACATGTAGAAAATAACAATTCTTCTCTTCTTATGACTTCTTTGTACTTGTACTCAGCTGTGTTCTTAGTAGCTCTCCCCAGTCTGCAACACACTTGAAAAGGAGAGAACAGCTGAAAAAGCATTGCAGAGCCCCATTCTGCATAGCTGGGGATAGTTGGGGACAACAAAAAATAACATCTATTCTCTGCCCTGTGATCCCTCAAGGATCCTGTAGGATCAAGGAAAGCAATCCTGATCTACAAAAGATCTAAGGAAATTTAATCCTGCTAACATTGTGCACTCCCTGCTGCAACCTGTGGCATTTTGCCTACTCTCCTTCCCCTCATGATTTCCTCCACCTCTCCCTATAGCTTCCACCTACAGTTCCATCACCAAGAATATGTCAGCTTTGAGTCAGAACAGTGCTGAAGGAGAAGTTCATGAGCCTGAGCACTGAATTCATAACTATTGAAATAACTCTTGCTCCAGCTAGTTTTGTTTGAGGCTGTTATCCCTAGTGCATTGATTCAGAGCAGCCATCTGAAAATAAGATGCTTGACAGGTATGACTTCTTTCATTAGATTGTCTGGAATCAGAAGAAATCTTGCCTGTTGAACTAGTTCAGTCCCTAAGAGTCCCAAAAGGCAGATCAGAAATGCCTGCAAATGGGCCAACTGGAACATCTGTTTTCCATTCTGTCAGCGTTTCCTACCTATCGTGGGCATATGGCAGGGTTGCTTACTGTCTTCATTTCCTCTGTGATGCAGTATGACATAAGATCAGTGACTCAGTACACTGCAGAACAGCTGTAGCCTCCATTCAGCATGTGCAGATTCTGTTGACTTCCATGGGATTTGCATGGCTGCCTGTCCCCAGCACTGAGCATTCAGGTAAAGAATTGCTAACTTCTCTGCACCTGAAGGCATTCCTAAACTAAAGACTAGTCATGTAGGCTGGGTAGGCAGGATGCAAATTCCTTCTCCCTTTGCATCTTTCTGTCATCTTCTACTACTTTCCTGCAAGATAAATTGGGAAAAGACTTAGACAGAAAATGTATCTTCAACCCAGCATGTTCTTTGAGCAGGGATAATCACACACTGTGTAAGCCTTGCTCTGTCTGGGGTCTCAGCCCAGATTCCTGCCCATGCTTCACCTGGGAGGCAACATTTCCCTAGGAACTGACTCAGAGATGAAGCTAAATCTTGGTAGGACAGACAGACTTTCATTCTGAGCAAAGAAAGGAAGCTAGTGAACACCGAATGACAGAAACTCCCTTTTCCAGGAGCCTTGATAAATCTGCCCCTCTGCATACAAGTACGTGTGCCATATGATGTGTGTGCTTAGGGCAAAGGACCTGGAGAAGCCTGGATGGTTTGGATGTCTGATGGCAACTTCAAGCCACAGCTCTGATTAATGCAGATCACCACTCTGAGCTTTATAGGTTTTGAGTGGTCAGCTCAGCCAAGCAGTCATGGTTTCAGTTTGCAGTGTGGCCAGTTAGCTGACATTATAAAATTGGCATTAAAAGAACTTTAATATGGTTGTCTAAATGAGTCATATAGATAGAGCAGTTCATTACCGGAAGCACAGCATTTAAAATCCAGGGTTTTTTATTTTGTTTCGGCAAATGACTGTATTACAGTAGTAATTGAATGCATGGATCAATGTGTCACACAGGATTAAATCAAAATCAAATATTTTGTAAGAGGTTTCTAGCACAAATTTATTTTTTATCTTTATTGTTATACTGATTCTCACATTTTTTCCCCACTTCTACCAAAACCTACCTACCTTATCCTTTCATTCTTTAGGAGTATATATCCCCTGGATCCCTTTCATCACTTTTTCTCTAAGTGTTTTTTTCTTTCTTCAATCCATTTTTCTGGATCGCCCTAGGATTAGCAATATCACTGTGAAGTGTCACAGCTTTAGAAATAATTTCTCCAGAGGTCTACATGACTCACAAGCACAGAAATCTCAACTGAGTAGCAAGTCATTGAAAATGAACACTGACAAAATGCATACTTTTCATCACCACTTGTCTTGTTCGACCTGTAGACCTGTACACAATTATGCCACAAGTGGCAGAAACTATACTAAGAGTATTTAACAGTGTTTTGCATGGGTTATTCTCATCAGTTTATTTTTTAAAACCTCCTTATCAACAACCATACCCCAAAGAAACCACAGTGAGGTTCTCAGAAAATAACATGATCCAGTGAATGAAGACCAGTAATTAAACAGGAACTTCACCAATAATTTCATGCCAACATCCTAGTTTTTGTAAAGTCCCACTGCAAAGAAGACCAGATTCTCCAACCCACTGGCCACAACTACCATAGGAAGGAAATGCCAACAGGCAGACATTCAAGCACTTCCTTCACATTTCAGAATGCAGCCTACAACAGCCTACACTAAAATGCCTGGTATGTATCACCTATACCTCGGTAGAACCGTGTCAAGGCTTGGACTTATACCTATTTAAGTATTTGGGGTTTATTTTAGCAATTTATGTTAGGAATGAAAATATTTTTACTAGTCAAACTCTGATACATGGAGCAAACCTCTCAGGGTTGGAAAATGTGGTGAGTAGAAGTTCCAACAGAGATGGTCTTTATGGATTCAAAATGCTGACACTGGGATAATTGAGTCTTCAGAAAAGCCAGTCCCAAAAGCACACAATTATTACTGCTGACTGGTATGTGCATGTGTGCGTATGTATGCACACACACGTATATATACATATAATACATATATATACTTAATATATATATATATTTTATACACATTAGTACAGTTATTGTGTTCAGATACTTTATGGATTATGATTAGAGTTGACAGAAAGACCAGCAATGATATAAAAAGTGATTTTGTATGGGCAGCCGAGGGTGTAGCCATTGTCAACAAAGTATTCAGAATTTGACCTTCATGTAGCACTTGGATTTTTATTTTTATTTGGTTTCAGTAAAAGTGCACTATGGCAAGGCCATTATAGTATGCACCAAGGTGACTTTAAAAAGATATTGGCTCCTAAAACTTGCAGTCAGAAAAATGTAGAGGCTGGCTCAGGTTTCCTCAGGAGTCTTGCTGAAATTCAAACATCTATAAACCTAATTCAGATCTGTGCTATTCTAAACAGTTATCACCAAAGTTGATTCTCTATCCATCTTGCTTTTAGAAAATTTATCCAAAAACATATGAAAGATGTGGGTTTTGAATTCTCATCCTAGCTGAGGACAGACCTCCACGCATCCTGCAGGAAGCATTGCCATAGACAGGCATATTGGCAGCAATCAGGGCCCTATTTCCAAAATAATCTCCTTGCTGAGCTTCTCCTTCATAGAAAGATCCAGTGATGAGAGAAACCAGTGCCCAGGACTAGTGTTCAATACACTTCTACCTAGGATACATTTTAAATGTAGGATACAACAATTTACAGCAAAGAAATCCATGACCCTAAATAATGAAGCTCTCCATGTCATCCTATGGAGACTACATCATATTGATGTAGAGATTGATTAAGCTATGCAAAGCAAGAGCTGAAGAAATATGAGACTGCGAATCATGTATTTCTAAATCCTGCTGGAAGGGAGGGGAGGCTGTGATGTTCAACAACCACCCAGCACTGTTGAAATGATTTGAAAAAAGTCAGTCAGTGGGGTTCACTAGAGGCAAATAAATCAAAACTCACAGTTCTGGACAAATAAATTTCCTAACTTGTCAGTTTACTCAGCTTTGAAATACGGCTTTCCCAGGGGCATTTACTCTAACCACTGATTTTCCAGACCTCTCTGAACACTTGGGCAAAAGAAAGCAATTACATGGTCACGGCTGCCTGCAGTTGCAGGGGACCGGACCTGTAAACATACAAGGTCCTTCCCAGGGACAAGCGAGGCTGGAATTAATGTGTGTGAACAGAGAACTGGGCACTGCCCTGGAGCTCTTTCCCAGGTGGGCTGACTTTATTTCACAAGTAACAAAAAAGGCAGGAAAATTGCTCAGAGCATGGTGGTTTTAAGAATTTTTCCAGCTCCAGTACACATACATAATCTATTAGGCACCGTGGGTCATTAGGATTATGAAATACCTAATTTATGGGAGAAGATCCTCCTTTTGTCTTCCTAGGATCTCAGTGGAGTGGAAAGGCAGAGAAATAACTACGTCCAATCCCATCATTAACAGGAAACTGCCACGGACAAGTGAAATTCAGCAACAAAAAAGGATAGGGCTTGGAGAAATTCATCACACATCTCATCTTCATCTTCTCTTTATCTACAAGCCAAATTCACACAGTATTTCTGTGAGTATAAGCCCAAAGACATTTTCTCCAAGGAGATATGCTACTGAAAGTAAAATAACAGCAACATTTCAAGGGAAAAATAAATAAATAAATAAATAATAATAATAATAATAATAATAATAATAAAGCAACTGGCAGCATCTTTAGAGCCATTTAGCGTAACTTTTCAGCAGCCCGGTGATTCAGCAGACCTTTACCGGTATGTGCTGGGCTGATGTCGGCCCCCTCCCCACGATGTGAAGGATGTGATGTGAGGGAGCCGGGGACAACACCGAGGCAGTGCCAGGAGGTGGCACTGCGGCTCTGCAGCAGCAGCCGGCCCCAACAGCTCGCACATCGCACGGGACTGCAGCCACCAATAAAGAAATACATAAATAAATAAATAACCCTTCTCCACATGACATGGAACATCACCATTTCCTGACTCACTGTGGGAGGATTTTTCTGATGGGTAACTCTCACCGAGGACAAGTCTTTCAGTGCGTGAACTCCCACTGCAGGAAGACATGCCTCACAGCCCTGGGATGCCCGCTGAACACACTTCTTGTTTCAGATTTTCATCTTCCTTCTGCCCTCTCTCTGAGGGGCAGGCTTGGGCTGTCCCTTTTGGTTACCCATCCACCTTGCTTATAGCTCTTCTCCATCAGCAGATGACAAAAAGTTCTTTATGTCCTGCCCCTTTTCCAACTTTCTGGCCATCAGCCACCACCGCACTGCTGATCTTATTGTTACCATCATCTCCAGTCCCTAGCTATATCCCATAAGCTATGTTTCCCTGGGGCTCCTGCCTGCTTTTGCCTCACTGGGCTGTTAGTCAGTGGTACTCTGACCTCATGGGTCTGCAGGCTCCATTCTTCAGTTTCTTTGCACCCACGTGCTGCCTGTTCAGGGTGGTGGTCACTTGGATCCTGTGTCCTGTAGGATGTCATTCCCCAGGAGCTGCAGCAGGCCAGCTTGTCAGGGGAAAGCAGGATGCTGGCCACCCAGCCCATTAAAACCTAGCACATCACAAGGTATTACTGGCAGGAAAATATCCCTCCTTCACTTCTGCCATGAAGCCCTTCCTTGTCTGCACTCCTAACTCAGTGTTATCATTGCTCTGAGTTCTCATGGGGAAGCAGCTTTCCTTCACGTGATTTAGGGTTGAACCATCTGAATCCTGCATCAGTCATAGGTGGTTTGTGGCCTCAGCACAGCACACAAGTTCTCGCATATGCTGAAACACAGAGCTTCTGCCTCCTGATCACAGCTTTTCAGTGGGTGCTCATCAGAGAATCCCCTCCCTGGAAATTAGCTATGACCACACTATTCGTATCAGTAAGAGGACACTGGTTTATTATGGCCTGCATGAAGCTGCAAAGTTTCCTTTTGTAATTCAGAACATCTCTGGAGCTCACAGAGCATCCAGCTGAATGTGAGCTACCTGCTAAACGTCTCTGAACATGTCACCCACCATTTCAGAGAAAATGAGAGAGATTTAATTTCAGAACTGGATGAAAAGTGAACACCTTCTTCTCTAGGTCTGCAGTATAAGGCCCCGTGTTTGCGGAATGGAAATCTGGGGTAACAAGGCTGATGTCACTGTTTAACTACTGAAACTGAGGGAAGACTTTGACTCACTAATTCCAACATTCAGCTGAACAATGTAATATTCCCTTGGGTCATAGCCTTAGGAAAGTAGTGCCCGTTATTTAATTGGTTCATTAAGATGGTGCCACTCAAGAATCAGCCTGTCAGCAGACTAAATCTGCCCAAGCCTCGCATGCCTCAGCACATTTCTTCGTGGCAATGTTGCAAGTTTGCTAGATTCATATAGCTCTTAAGACATGCTTTTCAAAGCTAGCTTGCCCTCTTATGCCTAAAAATAATTGCAGGTGGGGTTTATAATTGCTAGGACAAGTCACAACTCTTACACATCAAACTACCCTACTGTCTCTGCAAGGCTAGCACCAGGAAATAATCCCCTAGTGCACTGGAATAATGTTGTTAACAAGTCAAGCACTCAACAAGTCAAGTCGGGAAACGCACTCAAAAGCTGGGAAAAGCAAGAACAGAAGCATTCTGTGCACACCTATACCAGCCTCTTTGTCAGTACCACTTGGACACCAGAATTACTTGATCACATAAGAACCTAACAACCTAACCTAGCATCACTGCTGACCCTACTTCAAGCATGGGAAGGACCACATGACCTCTGAGACACTCTCCAAGCAAAAGTATGCTGTGACCTATAAAAAATTTCCTATATTTTTGCCCTTGGGTACACGTTTTCTTCTACACATGTAATAAATTGTGACCTCTTATTTAATGACCAGCATTTCATAATTCTCCTAGTGGGTATCCTTCAGGCTTGAACAGTGTAGATGGGTTCATGGAGCAACTCCCAAAGACTCTGGACATTGCACGATGCCACACCAGGACCTCAGTAGTCCTCACAGACTTACAGGAGGTCCCCTGAACCTCCAGGAGGTCCCAGGTCAATGGGGGCTGCTGAAATGGTGCCTGCCTTTAACTCTCACCTTTAGTCTGCTTTAAAAAGCATCAGCCTGGCTGCAAGCACCGCTCAGGTGCTTATGGAGCAGCTGCCAAACCACTAATTTAGAGCCTAGTACATAAGGCACTAATTCCAGGTTAACTTCAGCAAGACAAACTTTAAACTAGACTACAGCAATACTGCACAAAACAAACTTCAGGAGAAAGGATAATAGCTTTGCACCACTTGCTGCCTCTACTAGTGACAAAGGTGCTCCTAGCTACTATGAAAAAAAATAGCTTGGATATAATTTATATAGACAAAGAACCTAATTTCATCATGACTGCATGGCTGTTTGTATCCCTAAGGAACACTGAATTACACTTGGCCGTAATTTTGACCAGAGCAGAAGCTAACTTTTAATAGTCTTCATATTTTTTACTGTGCATAGCAGGGAAAATGAGTGCTGAGCAATGTGGAAAACAGACCAAAGCCTGCTGGATGCCCACCACACAAAGCAAGAAGTGTCCAGACAGATAGAAAAAGATGCTCTCTATAATCCATTCATTTTTGTTCATTTCCAAATTAGGGCAAGGAGTGTGCATAGTAGGGTTCAGAGTGGTTTTATACCTTACTTCACAGGTCATCACCACCCCTATTAGAAAGTTCCTAGCATGGGGAAATAAGGTCAGGTAAAGCAGGGAAGAAAAAATAAACATTTTTTTTAAAACTTGCACCATCCCAAATGAACATCAGGCATGACTGAACCAAAGCACACACAATGGGAATGCTGAAGCTACACAAGGAATGCTGCAGTGCATAAAGGTGGCAGAAATGTGGCCAAGGGAAGTACAGACAGAGACAGGCAAGCACCCAGCCAGAAAAACAGGCGCTCACTGTATATTTTACTTGCCTGATTTAAGTAAAGCAGTATCAGCTCAAATGTCAGCTTGTCAAAGAGAGAAAGATTTCCGGAGCAGGATCACCCTTCTAGCCTGTGTTTATAGAGTCCCTGGGTTAAGAGGCACTTGGTTCATAGCTCCTGGGAGCTACCACAGTACTGAAAAGTAAACATAAATAACACAGCTAAAAGACATCTTCAGAAGCCTGCATCTCATTCTGAGAGCCCCGTGTGATATGCACGTCCCCCTGGGACTAATATTTCCTTTAAATCTGAGGCTCAGCATTCGTCCTCTTGAACAGAGTATTTATTTAAAATTTCCTCTGGCCTCCCAGGCAAAACCGCTGGCAGCCCCACTCCCTGACACAGCCCTGGCCACCTGGCCGAGCGCCAGCCCTCGGCGTTTTGCTGCTGTGTCCCCAGCCTGGGGAGTGCTGACAGCCGGGAGCATGGCCCTGGCTGCACATGTACACACAGCTGCATCTCCTCCACGTGCTCCAGCGGAGCTTGGGAGGAAGAGAGGGCAGGAGTTACCCATGAGGGGAAGAAGACAGCAGCCATCCCCCCAACCAGCCTGCTGAAACTATACAGCTGTGCCCCCTCCCAGAGCAGAAGACTTTTCTGATGCTGTTGAGAGCATCTCCAGATCAGTGCTGCTCTTTTTGTCCATGGCCTCCCTCCTCTTCGATTCCTTAGACAGATTGTGAGGCCAAACCAGAGGGAAGCAGCTTCAGCAGATTACTGCAAATGAAGTACAGGCAGGTGGGGACTGCTGAGCAATGCGACTGTCCTGGCTGCAAGTGCAAGACCTGGGCAAGACGTGAGAGCAGGCAGATGTGCTGCCTTCCCTTCCCTGCCTGATCTCTGCATTAAAAATTGGCAAAAACTTCAGAAACATCCAAATGTGATGTATCTAGTGATCGTGTCTGTTGACTGAAGCAGGAGTAGTCCTGACAACTGGCTACTGGCACATTTAATCTGATTGTCTCTGTACAATTAGCTTTATTGACTGACCTTACAGACATTGTTTGCCAGTGAGATGAACACACACGTGCTATTTGCTGTCTTATCACTTAGTTGAGTGGGGTTATAAAACACGAGGAAACTGTGATGAGTGCATGACTTTAACCATCGCTATGGCTAAGAGAGGTTCCGTATCTGGCCACGGCTTCAGGAAATCTCTGCAGATGGCTATTTCCTGTCTTGAAGAGCACTCTTCTCACCTACACAATATGCTCCCACTGGTTATCACAAAACAAATACATTTATTATCTGTCTTGTCTAATTTCCATAATGATGTAGTATCTTCTTGATAGTAACATTCCTAGCATGTTTCCTCTTAGTAAACAAAGCTCATAAAGAGCAGTAAAATGCTGACAAAAAAGCAAATAATTAGTAATCCATTTATTTATTTCATGATTATTCTCTACTGAAGGTGGACAATGCCTATTTGGTTAATGATCTCTCAGATCTATTAAGGAAGAATCCAGAAATAAACTCTTTGCATTTAAAGCATCTTAGCACCTTCACAAAATGCTATCAAACCAACCTACAATAAACTAGGGTGCACAATAAAACAGTCTGCAAGAAAGCCAAGGAGAACAACACATTTCATTGAAATTTCAGGGTGATTTATATCAACAGACTGTTCACATCCTACCAAGGACTGAATTTCCACTAGGAAATGAAAAGCAACAGGAAAAAGTCAGAGGAGATTTTGAGACCACATCTTTTAAGCTTCTTCAGCTCGAGTCAGCTCTGCTAACCTGAGCAAAGTTGTGTTAGCTCACGCGCAGCGAGGAACTCCTGTCCACTTGGGAAAAGGTCACTTCCAGCAGCAGAATAATACCTAACAGTATGCCAACATCTAATCTTCAACAGGTAGATATCACCATGAGTTATGATCAGCCTTCCCTGACCAATCCTCTGAAAAGAAGTACCCTCACCAACTTGGAAGTTAACCAACATTGCCCTGAAAAGCACTGTATTTTCTAGACTTTTCCAGTGTCTCCCTTTCAGAGCCTTCCTGAGAGCAGTTTCATTCAAGGGAGTGAAAAGTAGTACCTTCTTTTCTCTTCCAAGCTTCCTCTCCATAACTTCCAGAGCTTGGCAAGTAATCAGTCAGTATAAACTATTCTTTGACCAGGGTTGATCGACTTCAGCAACCATTCTGGTGCCACAGTGTGCAATGCCAAGCCAGTTATTTTCCTTATCAATCCCATAAGGATTTAGTCCAGGATGCATAAACAAAGGAGCAGGGAATAAGGAGGTGGAGCTGGGAGACGGGCGGACCCCTGAGGACAGCGGTGTTCAAACACCATTTAGAAAGGGATTAGCAATATCAGCTCCTGGAGAGGGAAAGCCACAAAAATGCCACGCATTAAAGGTTTTGAAAAAGATTTCTTCACAGCTTCCCCTCCACCTCTCCCATTCAACCTACTGTAGACTTTGCAACTCTAATCTAGTGAGTGGCTTACCTCCAAGTCTCTTGACTGTGATCCGGCCTCTCTGTGTAAGACAGAGGATGCCATTGTTCCCCACACATTGTTGCAACCATTCCTCCTTGCCCTGAGTTTTAGAAATATAAATCAGCTAGAGATAAAGGGTGCTTGAAACAATAGTCATTGTACAGTAGTTACAGCCTTTTCTTGCTTACAATAATGAAATGTCAGTGAGAGTAGACTGAGAATAATGAAACTACAGGAGGAATGAATCCCAAATGAAAAGCCCAGAGAGCTTCTAAAACAAGAGAATCCAGACATGGAAGCAGAAGCACATGTTTAAGAGACTCAGACTCGTTGCATTGTGCTTCTAACCTCAACAGAACTGTAGGAAAACATGAAAATTTGTGAAGAAAAAAATATTGATATGTTAAAATGTTGTGACATTTTACACACCTTTTTATCAAAAATAGGAATAAAAAGTGAATAAGAAAACAAATAAAAATGGTATCAAAGAGGAAAAAGGATTAAGAGATAGTAAATCACCCCTTTTGATTCCCAAAGGGGCAATTTATTACAGGGAGAAAAGCTGGGAGGGAAATATTCTTACAGGGAGAAATGCTGAGAGGGAAATATTCTGCCCCAGTCAGTTAATTAGCTGGTTTTGTAGTCAAGGCCTGTTAGCCTTAGTTGTTTCCACCAGCATTATCCATATGTGGGTAGAGCTGCACAGACCACATGGCAATGATAGAGAATTGTGTTATTAGTCTGAAGTCTTCAAAACAAGAGCAATGAAACTTAAAAAAATAGTAGAAAAAGATAGCAGAACCATGTAAATATTTCTGTGGTTCCAAATTGCCATCTGACTGCTCAGAGGGTACGTGATCAGCCATGGATGTTCACCATGTGTCCTCCAAAGCTGCATACAACATGTTCCTTCTCCTGTCATTGGCCACAATATCCTCAGTCCTGCAGATTTATTAGAAAAACGAGGTAAGCAAACTGAAGATGGCCACTAAGGTGAAGCCTGCATGTAGGCAAAAAAGTTTAAACAGTTTTTTGGCCACTAGTCATGTTGAAATTTTGATAACAGCATGGCCATGTGATGTTTGGCATGTTAGTAGTTCAGGCTCTTTCTGGTGACTGGCCAATATGAACAGCTTAAGATATGACTGAAAACCTTAACCTGTAAAAGATACTTTGAGCAAGCAATCCTTCCCTCTCTTTGTGTAAACTTGGTGAAAGATGCCAGCTAGAAAGTTGTGGAGATTTGACTCCCCATGCTATTCTCCCCCCTGTGCCAGGAAGTGATTGGGTCTAAAAAGCACTCGGCCCCTCATACTTTTCCAAAGAATGGATGCAGTCAGCGTCAAAGCACTATATTCACATTGTCCTTAAGAGAGCAAGACAGCTCACTGCCTACTGAGAGCACCCAGAACATGACGAGGCCCAGAGACAGAACACCACCATTTTGGACTGATACATTTGTAGATGCCCAAATGGGCTTTCCACAGTGCAATTCTGAGTGTTTCTTGAGACACACTGAAGTGTTTGGCCCTTACAGAAGACTTTTTAAAATGCCTGAAACCAAACTTTCCTAACATGTGGTGGTGGTTGGAGAGAGCACCTGCACACAGTATATTCTGCTTTCCCAGTTTGGTTCATATCTCATTGAAAACTTCTCAGGTTTAGCAGTGAATGACTATTGGCAATAAATCAATACAACCCACCCTCCAGTTGCAGAAGTGCACTCAGAGCAATTATTTAGCATTTGTGCGAGAACTTATCTCCTTCACCAAAGCCAGTTATTTATGATGTATTTATGATTTATAAATAAGACTTCTGTTTGGAAAAAAAAAAAAAAAAAAAAAAAAAAAAAAAAAAAAAAAGGGAATAAAGAAATGCTAGCTTGCCTGGCAACAAGCCTGTAATTATTTGGAATTTGGTGTGGGTGTGGTAAATCAGTGAAGCATACTCCCTGTATTTATTTAACAAATAAGTATACCTCTAGCACATTTGGCTGCCAACTTGTGATGATAATGAAGTTTGTTATTGAAATAACTCATCTTGCCTAAGGAAGGACAAAAAGCAGATCAAACACACTTGAACTATGCCGCCCTTGCACGTTATTGCTCCAACCTTTTGAGTTCCAGCTCTCCTTGAGGAAAAAAGCTTCACACCACTCTATACAATATAAGAAAAAAACACTCAAATTTGCCATGTTTAAGTTTGGGTGAGCTACCTTCACACCAAGCAGCTAGAACCCATGAGCAGAGCACTTTAAGCAGTAGTAAGGCAGCACTGGAAGACACACCGTGCAGACTTCACAGCTGCAAAAAAATGCAGAGTGTTTACCTTTTATTTCTTGAGGCCAATGCCAACTCTCTCTGTCTCCTACAAAATTTTCAGCATTTCTCCTCCAGCACACCCAGTTTTAGTCATTTATTTGGCAGCCTGTGTCTTGGAAGGTGATATCTTAAGGTTCCTGGTCAACTCTGCACCATAACTGGAGATGCCTTTGTTAAGCCATACAAAGTATTCGTAAAATACAACTATATTAAAATACAGAACAGAGATGCTTCACCAAGCCAGATATCATTTGCATAATGTGTTCACAAGGTAACTGCAAATGTCTGTGCCATGTAGACAAGGTGTACAAAAGTGAGCAAAGAAGTCTTCCTGTGGTGATCACGATTACCAGCTGGGTCAATTAGATATATGAACACATAATTTAAGTAGGTGTTCTGTGCCTCAGATCATGTGCTGCTGTTGTCCATTGAATTCTGGACCTGTTAAATTTGATGCAATAAATCTCCTCACAGATCTTGGGCACAGAACATTTCTTAAGGCATATCGGTAATGCCTAAGAAGGTGTGAGGGGAGGAGTGGCAGAAAAGTAATCAGTATCATGATCTTATGACATCCCATGTTGTAGTAATAACTCCTCCTGAGCCCCAGATAGAAATTTTACAGACCTCTTACATTAGCTGTAAAAAGAACTTTTTCTTTGATTTGAGTATCAAATAAAGCCCTCATGCAACCCAGCACTTGTGATATCTGATACAGGAGAGCTTTATGTCGTTCCTGGAAAAAAAAAAAAAAAAAAAAAGGTTGTTAAGCAGACATGATTTTCCTTTCTAAAGATATTTTAAGAAAGTCTTCTGAATCATTCAAAAGCTGTGTCTCTTGAGTCTTCTCCATTTCTAGTTTGAGTTTAGGGCAAAATATGCATTACCTGTAGTGGGACCTACAGCTCTGATCTGCTGTCTCTGTGAGATTAAGGTGCTGTAGTTCAGGATGTAACCAGCTGTAGCTGCTTCTCTGCCCCACTGCCATGACCACATAAATACCAATCCTGTCCATAGCAGCTTGATCTCAGAGCTCCTACTCGGAGAATCCCTGACAGATACGAAGATAAGAACTGTTGGTGCCTAGCTGCCTGTCCCAGTCTCACAGATGTTAAAGTTCCAACAGAAGCAGAGCTGGCAGAGTAAGTAGCCTGTCCTCTGCTGAACTGTCCAAGATCACCACTCAAAAAAATATTAATAAAAAATTAGTTGTTTTTCTTTAAGTTTGCAACTGGAGTAGGAAAGGTCACAATTTCTAATCAGATGCATATGTGACTTCAGCATTGCTGGTGTACATACAAGCTAGGGAATGCATTCTATAACAGAACTCAAATCAGGTAAGACATGTCTATTAAATGTTTCCTTTTTTGGTATGTCTTTAAAAGTATATACATATGTTTTATTCTCACAGGCTGTCAAGTGTTGGCCTCCAATCGTCTATAATTCCATCTGCACCATCTTGTTAACGCCACTGGGGCTCCTCCCTTCTAACCTTCTGCTCTTTATAGTATTGTTGGAAATAGATGGCTACAAAGTCACCCTGGAGATGCATGTTGTTGCCTAGCCAGGTTTAATTTGAATTTTAATGCAGTCAGGGCTTTAGCTTTGTTTTTGAGAGCTGATTTCAAATGAAGACTTTAGCTCCTTAACTAGCTATTCCAGTTTAAGTCTCTCCAAGGGCTCTATCATTGTGAGAAAGCTGCTCAAAGTATTTAAAGATAAGATTTATTGTACCCAAGATGGCTATGCTTTCCCTGTTCTCATCCAGTAACGTGCCTGTTTGGAGTTTTATTACACTTATTTCTTCCTTACTATCATCACCTTCCTTTCCTCCACCTCTAATAGCTGAAGTGGATATCAGGGGTGTAGTACAGACAACAAAGACAATGCACAGTGGTTAGTATTTCTATCTCCTCTTGCAGACTCACCAGCTATTTAAATATGGAACAGCGTTCACTGTGCCAGTAAGAGGCTTGTGTGTTTCAGCACTCTTCCCAACAAACACCACGTGTGCACTGTACATTGAAGAGGCTGGAGCAGAGCCACGGTATGCTCTGTGAAATTCAGCCCTGCAGATGGCATGTCTGCCCATTTCTCAAAAAACATTTCAAAAGCTTCGAAGTTCCTTGGTGAGAGAGAACGGGGCTGCCAGCTTGGGAGCTGAGCTGTCTGGACCCATACTTGAACGCGTTAAGTGACTCCTGTTCTCTTTTTTCCCAAGATACTGCAGGTGGTATAGATACATTTGAGAGGTGATGTGATAAAAATACAAATAAGATAAAACAGCCAAACAATACCGTCCTGAGTTGAAAACAACTGGCCATTGTCACAGCCTCCTCCTTTGCTTTCTTATCTTGTGTGAAAAATACCTGTGGCACTCAAAGCATGATTCAAATATGAAGGAAAGAGTGAGGCCAGGTCTACAGAGCAAACTTCTCCTGGCAAGGCTACATCTGCCAAGGGTGTGAAGAACAGTGTTCCCTTACAGACATATCTACACTGGCCAAGAGCTCCTACGTAGGCTTAGTTGTACAACCGAAACTTCACTTCCTCCCTCTAACTTTAATCTCAGAGCTCCTGCCAAAAGTGAACGTGTGTTAGGCATGTAGGTTCCCAACACGTGACCCTCATGCAGAGAGGTGCCCAGGTGCCCCAGATGTCCTGCTCCTGGTAAGGGTGGCAGGACCAGCCCTGGCTGCCCATGCAGAGCTCCCAGCCCCTGCAGCACCCTAACAGGTTCTTCAAGTTCAAAATACATCCTAATCCCTAAATCATATAACAGGGACAGTTAAAACTCAGAGACAAATTTCACTTCCCCTTTGGCTCCTCTTGAGAAGCAAACTGAGACTGGGCTCTCATCCTCTTCCTGATCCCAACTGAGTACTGAAACCAACTCCAAACTGGATTTGCAGCACATCATGCACAAGCCTTGGTCATAACTTGCTCAGAAATTTGTTTCTAGGGAAACAAGTGTGCCAGTTATATTACTGAGCTGTCTGATATATATAGGCACATATATGGAAAGGGTTAAAAATCTTTACAAAAAGACATTCTTCCTATCTTCCTGAGGGCTGGAAAGTCAGGTTGGGTAACATGAGTGCCACGTCCACCTTGAAGAGAAGAAACATCTGAGCTCACCTGACAAATGGGCTGAGGAATGAGAGGCCCCTGTAAGCAAAATCTCACGTGTGGTCAGAAGGCTAACAGCAGACTGGGTTGCAGGCTTGGTGCCTGAGGCCAGAGCAAATGAAGGGTCACCCAAAATGAATATAATACAGGTTTGTGCTTTTTCCTCACGTGCTTTGTTAATGTGCATTGACACTGAGTAAATGATATAAGCCAAATGTAACAACTGTTCTAACTCCAGTCTTGCCATTTTTATACTTCCTGGTATCTGAAAAACTTCTGCAGTGTGGATAACAGGAGTGTCAAGCCTTCATACCTCAAAAGCAAGAAGCAGCTCAGTTAAGCCCAAATACCCTTCATTTTAACAAATGCATAAAGTCGGTAAGGCTCCAAGGTCTGAGCACAGCGCAGTGCCCAGTGCTGCAGCTCTGCTGATGGCATGTCTCACCCCCAGGCACCAAACTGGTCGGCCCCAAGGCCTGCAAGCACTCTACAGACAACTTCTGTGCCCGGGAGTTTCTGTGAGCCGGGCCAATCCCTTTGGGCAGCTCGCCACCCTGTGCACCCTGCTTTGGAGGCAAGGGGCTGAGCAATGTGGTCGCAGAAGATAGGCCTGGGCACCTCTACCTTGCTCAACCAGCTACAGGCCTTGCATTGTCACTGGACTTCGTGTCATTGTAGCTCCTCTGATACCAGAGAGATTTTCCCCAGATCAAAACACAAACTTGTTCCAAAGTTGTGCTGAAGGCATAGCTCTCAGCTGGCTTGGGGCACAGGGTTTCTGCTGGCAGGATGTCAAGGTGAGCAGTGCAGCTCCCTGCCGCACGTAGCCCTGTTGTCACCAGGCAGGTACCGGGACCAAGCACAGCAGGCAGCTTGTGCTGGAGGCTTTCTTCTCAGTCTTTGAAGAACAAACAAAAGACAGGGAAAAAAAGAAAGCCTTGAAACTTCTTAATTAAGCAGGATCCGTGGCTTAATACTTATCTCTGGGTGTGAGACAAGTAGAGGTGGACTAACTTGTAAGTTGAATGCGAAGAGAGGAAGGAAGGGAAGCGTGGTGTATAGACATTCACCGTGTTCCCAGTGGCCACACCACATGTATTTCTTTGATTCATTAGAGCTCAGCTACAACTCAACTGAAGTATGGAATATATAAATAACATACAGCTCATACTCAAAGCTTTGCACAGCTGGGCCTCTCCTCAGCACCACTGATAAAATGTGACTCACAATGAAGCACCAGCCTACCTGGCTGTCTTTGAGGTCTGAGACTGCATAAATAAACATTTTCTTCCACCTTTGAAAAATCTAAACTTTTAGGCAAAAGTCTTTAAAAAAGAACTGAGTCATGTTGGCTTTTTAAACTTCATAAACTGAAATAATTTAAATTAATACTGAGCATAAAGCATGAAGGAAATGTTTTATATAAGACTAAATACTTGGTTTAAAGTGCTACAGTATCCCTAAGCTCCTGATCATAAATTTAGTTACCTAAGGAAGAAGCAGAGAAGAATCCTATTAAGAAAGAAAGAGTATATCTACTAGGTATATAAAAAAGGATAAATTACAAAAATATGTTTTGGGGATGCTATCCTTCCTAAGCTGAGAATGAAGAAAGAACAGTGTAGGCTTTCATGGGTACATTTGCTAAAGGCTCAGCTCACAATATGATTTCCAGACTAATCTAAGCACCCAGCCTCCTGGAGCATTTCTGATTTGTACATCAGAGAGGCCTACAGAGAGCAGAGCTAATTCAAAGTTTATCCCCTGGGCTCTGCCAGGCTCTCTGGTACTCTTCATTCTTTGCTTTCACTGCAGAACACAACAGTGCCTTGGGTCTATGATTTGCAGCTTTGCATGGTGCTAGGCTGGTGTTATACCAACCAAACCACCACAAGGAATAGCAAGGTTGTACCAGATGGGGATTGAGCTAGTCCAGGCTGTCTGACTATATCACAAAGCATGGAAGGGGAGTTTGAGAGGTAAGCGATTATAGCAGGATCTCCAGCATGATTTACAGCCATGGCAACAAAATCTTTCTCTCATTCCATTATTTTTATGACATACATAGACAACTTCTTACATTATTCATTAAAAAAAAAAAAAAAAAAAAAAAAAAAAAGCATTTCTGTCATTTCTGTGATATAGGAAAGGCTTTTATGCTGGCATTGCTGACATGGACTATATATCTCAAGCTGACATAGTGGTGGGAGCAGAGTAGAGATTACTAGAAGCTTATTGTAATAACTATCTACCACATCTTTTGAGGTTGCTGCAGCCAATTCATAGTCAACACTGCCACTGATGATGGGGACTTCTCATGCAAGGACAAAGATGTGAAAGAACAAATCACTTTCTACAGCTATTTTGAGGAGCCTGATCAAACACTCCCACTCCAGGAGGTTACTGATCCTGTGCCAACTTTCTCTACAGATTCTGCACTGTAACATCAGGTCTTCGGCAATAGCAACAAAACTCACTATCCCCTCTTCCCCTTTCACACCTGAAGTCATATTTCCTTCTGTGCAACAGAATTCAAAGCATTTCCATTTGATCTTTTTTCATTTGTTTCTGTAGTTCCTCACACGCGCCTGAACCTTTACTTACTTGTCTGCCATAGGAGATATTGCTGGTCTACTGCTCACAGTGATCTCTGCAATATTTGAGGAAACTCAGCATGTTACAACTCCACCAGGGACCTTTTCCTCTTCTACCATTCACGTAGGACATTTGCTATGAGGAGAGGTCATGCCTATTCACTCAGGTGATGAAGGAAAAGTCCTGATCAAGTCTGGTTTTTGGTCCTCCCTGGCCTTCTCCTGAGGATTATGACCACCCTCGAAGATGTTTCCATAAGAAGAGTTGGAGACTGGGGCAGGGATGCCTGGGATTCCTGCAGCAGGATTGGATGGTCTTCCCTTTTTTCTCCCTTAAGGAAGACAAACATAACTGGGACATGGCAGTAGCTGAGGCTCATTTGAAGTAGAATCCTTAGTGCTGAAACTATGGCAGTAAATGCATGGAAAATAATTGTCAGGGAAAGAGGGGTCATTCCTGCTTTTTGCTGTTCCCTGATACCATGTAAGCCTTTTTCTTTATAGCAGTTTTGTGGTCACCTTTTCAAAGTGCTATTTTTCCATTTCACTGAATATTCCTGTATTACACAAGGAGGAGTAAAATTTTATCTTCACATGTACAGACAAATTTCAGCTACACCATTCACTCACTTGCATCCCTTCCTCACACACTGCATTGCTTTTCAATTGTCTGCCCACTCCCTGAAATAAATATCTTCCTTATCTCTCAGTTTCACTTGAAATACGTTTCCCCATGCATGAGGCATACATGGCAGGGGTTCAGAGGCGGGGGCTGTGGAGACACCCAGGAGACACTCTAAGGGAGAATGATAGAGGGAAAGACAGCGGTGGAGATATGGAGCTGGAGTTGCACTCTTGGAAGGAGGAGATCCATGCCTAAACAGGACACCCAGTGGGTGGCCCACACAAGCCAGTAAGAAGCGCTGAGGAGCAAGGACAACCAACAAGAATGGTATGTGAGCAAAGGAACCCCAGGAAGAAGAATGGAGGAGCAGCAGACCGAAACCATGATGCCCACCACCCCAGCCTCTGGGCTTACTGAATGCAACACCCAGCAAGAGCAAGGGGAGGCAAGACACCGGAATTGGGGAGGAGAGTTTAGCTGAAGCTGAGCCCAGGCAAGGGTGAGGAAAGATGTATACTTACATGGTTGTTTAATTGTTTGTGTTTTCTTTTTCTCAATATCCAAATTGGTGATTAGAAACTTGCACTAATTGGCAATAAATTAGGTAAAAAATCCCTAAGCTGAGCCTGTTTTGCCAGTAACACCGCACCACTCAGCATTTTTTTCTTTGCCTCTTTTTCCTCCTTGCAAATAACCCTCGTGACACTGTGACACTGCCCTGGTGAAACCAGACTGTTTCCATGCAGCCACCAGCTTTTCTGTGCAATCTAACATCCTATCCCTTCACCCACATTTTATTCATCGTTCTGCCTGAGCTGATCAGCTCAGCCTCGTGAGACCCAGGCTTCCAGCTAAGAGAAGACCAAGTCACAGCAGGGGTCTGGTGAGCAGAGAGCACCTGGATGTGCTCAACAAAAGGGTTTGCCCCGTCTTTGCGCCCATGTTGTGAACCCCAAGGTGGGACAGAGAGCAGCGTGGCTGAGGGCAGGCTGTGGTGTCCTGCTTTGTGACCTATGAGCTAATGGGGCCTAGGAGAAATCTCAGCAGGATGCTTCCTGCTGAACTGAGGCACATCATTCATGTCTGTACTAAGGTGCTAAGTACAAATTGGAAGGAATTGGCTTGCAATATTCTGTTTGTCTACGCTATCTCTCCTTGCATTATTCACAACCAAGTATAGCAGATTAGACTCACGCAGACCTTAACAAACTACTGAACAACTTTTTGGCCCATCTGCTCCAAAATTACTTCATAGCTTTATCCTGAACATTCGTGTCTGTTCAAACATTTTATTTCTCATTTGAATTTATCTGCCTGCCCCTTCACCTACCTCTGAGTATTGAGATGCTGGAAAAAAAACAATTCATATGGAGCAAAACACACCATGGCCTTCTTGCTGTTCAGCCAGAGAAACACGTCACTCAGCTCTGCTGCTATTCACACAAGAGCCAAAACCAGCAAGCATCAATGTGTTCAAATAAACGGCAAGCAGTGGATTTTGCTAGTACTCCGAAGGCCACCTTGAGTCCTATCCTTTAACTACATACTAGCTGAGATCTAGTTTGAGGTCTGCTGGGGATCTAAGCAGTGTACAACCCTTGTGCTGATTTTACACTCAGCCAAGAGCCTCCAGGGCTAAGCCCACCCTTGTAGACCCTGTGGGACCTCCCTGCCTGGGGCGGGCAGGGGTGCCGAGCCCTGCCGGGGCGCACACCAGCAGAGCTGCTGAGTCCAGCAGTGCAATCTGCTGAAAGATGTGAGCAGCCGGAGGGAGAGGAGACTCTGGGAGAGCCAAGTAAGCTCCTAGGGAGTGGTCGAGCTGAACTAACAAAATTCTTTCCCATGCACATGCCTAATACTTAAAATAATAAAAACACCTTTTGGGGACTACTGAGGCATGGGAAAGCCAAACAAAATCTGCTTTTGATTTGCTTTAGTCAGCGGCACAGGAATATCAGAGAGCCTGGTACACGAACTGGAGATTTAAATACTACAAAATTCCTGAGACTGTGATAAAGACAGACTTTTATTTGCCAAGAGGGGATGTGCTTGTGCAACGTTCACAGCAGTGGTGGACTTACGCTCACTGACAGAGTGGAGCGGTGTTTCTCCCAGAACTAGTGGCATTGCTGCCTTTACTCAACCCTTTTGCCATGTGCAGAGCCCCTTAGCAATACCATTCCCATGAAGGAAACATCAGAAGCAGGAGGGGACAGAAGGTCATGGAGGATAGGCTCACCTTGCATCCTACTTGGCCTTTTCCTCTGGGGAGTGCTGTAAAGACAGCAAGATACACTTTGGGTCTGCCTTCACCCGTGGGAACAGATTCACACACAATGTGGAACACGATGCAGAGACATCTGAAACTCAGCTCAAATTCATTGCGGTGCAAACATTGCTGGACTGCTTCCAGACATGTTGTAGGACATCTGCGTAGTGCTGCACACAGCTGAGCTCGGTCTCTCGCAGCTCAGGAATCCTTCCTTCACGGGGCAGGCAGCCTGCACGGACATGGGCAACCACTCTGGATGAACAACGGGACCAAGAGAGGTGTTGGGAGGTGAGGAGCAGCAGCAGCATTCAGTCACGACCAACACGGCTTAAAAGCACCAAACTGGAGGTGAAAGGGGCTTACTACAGACGTGTCTCGGGTTATCCAGGGCCTCAAGGAGAATCCAGGCCATAGTTTGGTGATGTTGTAAATCCAGCTTTAGGGCTGTTGTTAGATCAAAACCACTGCATCCTCATGCCACAGGAGTTAAAAAGAGTAAGTTGAAAGTAGCAGTAAGTACTATACTATCCAGCCCGCTCATTAACTGCAACAGTTTTCACAGGCATATGGCACAGTAATTTCTCTCCTCAGATGCTGTGTGAAAGCAAGATATAATGAATCTCCAGAACAAGACTGCAGGGGGGGAAATAGCCGAACTGACAATGCATAATGTCATGTTTACAAAGTAAACAAGCTGGGGAGACAAAAGCAAACCTTCTCTCAAGTCTTTAGTTAAAAGAATGCTTTTTATAGCATGCAGCTTTTATAGCATGCAGCTAGCTGTACCACCAGCGTGGCACAGATGGGATAGGGAGGTTTGAAAGTGATGCTCCCTTAAAGCGTTTGCTATGTGCTGCTGTAGCAGTAGCTATCTTTTGAAATCCTGTTTTAGCAACAAGCAGCATCCACTAGATTACCAGCAGGCAAAGCCTGTCACCTACTTCATTTCCAGTAGTCACATGCGGGGGCACTGAGTTGCAGCACTGCCAGTGGCAGCCTGAACCTGCAGCCTCAATGGCCAACAACTGCAAACCAGCTACACAAACCCTCCCTATTATCTCCAAAAGATGCTGAGCCTATTAACTTCTCCTAAAGAGGCTGTCTGAGATGAAAAAATACAGGGATCTGTAGTACTTCAGTGCTCTGCTCCTTGCCAAAAGCACCTGCTAAAGGATGCAAGCTACCTTGTGCAACTTCACCTTGTCTTACATGGGTGATGCTTTTCTGGATGTAGAAGAAGAAACTCAAGCAACTGCTGCATGTGGACACCTTGTGTAATTAGAGGAGCATGACAGTATTAAATTTTAAACCCGCAATTGAAAAAAAAAAAATTAAAATTGAAACCCGCTAATGAAACCAACAAACAGGATCTCCACACCACTGATCCTTCTGCTACATAAACATGCTACGGAGCTACAAAGCTGTGCTTTGCATTACTTCCTTGGTAAAGTTCTTGTTTAGCTTCTTCTTAACCAAAGATGAACCAGTTTTGCCTCTGCTGAGGCCAGCTCTACCCGTACAAGAGGAGAGAGTGGCAACGCCATGCATGCATATACAGATGCACTCGTACTTACTAAACCTTGCACTAAGAAATTGTCCTCAATGACAATTTTTCTGCGAATAAGCAAGGCTGCTTCAGTACAAACAGGGGCTCTGGGGGCAACAGGGTGATGTTGTAGCGCTGTTCTTCAGAGCAGTAACCTGCCAGTGCAGAAGAAGAGAGAAAGAAGGACTGGGACAGACAGACAGACAGTTGTTTCATGACATTAGGCCAGGATGTGCTCCCCTTGTCCCAGGTGTTAGCCTTCCACAGGAGGGCCTGGCCATGGTTGCCCGGATGCACTGTATGAAATTATGCTTAAGATATTCAACGCTAAACCCATTCATCTCCTGAGACGTGGAAAATGCAGTCTTGGATTGGAACCTGTTTTTGGTTTGCTTTATTGGCAAAATACCCTGGAGCACGAACCTTTCAGCCCTCACACAAAGGTCCGGAGCGTTTTGCTTGCTGAGGGGTGGGCGAAGGCGGCGGGGGCGAGGTGGGGGGGATTATGCCTCGCCGTTGTTCTGCTGAAAGTGGGTTTGTTTCTGTCTCATAAAGTATGCAAGAATTTTCCCATGCTCTGCTCCTGGCCAGCCCCGAACAGCATGCTTTGCACATTAGCAGCTGATGCTGGAATGTGGTGTTCCCAGGGCAACTATTAACCCCCCATGGAGCCCAGCCAACCCCTCGCTATTGTGCGGGGCTTGACTGAAGGCTGCTTTGTTGGGTGATGTAATGCCGTGTATGCAAACTAAGCCAGGGGCACAAATGGCACTTGGAAACTGTTCCCTGACTTCAAAGGATGGGCTGCGTGACTCCCAGTACGGCCGCCTCGCTCCGGCCCACACCTTCCTGGCCGTATTGCAAGTGCTGTGCCACCTGCCATCACACCGCCGTGATGGCCCTGGTACTACGGTGCTGCCATCAGGATGTCCACACACCTTGCTCCACTGCATGGGTATGCCTTTGGGAGGGTCAGTACACGTACGGGTGGGTATACAACCCTACCTGGGACTAGGGGATGTAGTCAGTGTTCAGGAGGCTTTTTTCTGAATATTTTTCTTTCTTCAATACATGAATATGGGACTGAGGAGACCATTGCACAGCAAGAAGGAGAGTTGTCCTCTCAGTCCCACATCTCATCTATGGACGCAGCAGACTTCTGACCCACCATTTTCAGTAATTCAACTAATTCTACAGCACTGTAGCCTCAAGAGATATGGCTTCATATTGATTAGAGACTGTCTCCCAAGAGCCGTGACTTGATGTAGACCTAACACTGTGTAAATGTAAAAAATACATTTTTCTGGTCTCTGAAGCTTTGCTGGGTTCTGCAGGCAATGAATACTGAGAGGAGAATTGGAGGTTTGCCACCAGCTTCAAAAAGAGACAGCAATGTTACTGTTACATTTAAAAAACATTTATTAGGTGGCTGTCTAAATTGAGTTACACAAAATGTAGAACTAGAGCATATCAGGGATTGCAAGGACTAACCAATTCCTTAACAACATCTTGGGTTTAGTGACAATCTCAGCATAAGACCATTCATAATAATATCCCATTTTGATTGAGAAACGATGGGAATGTGCCTGGTCTTCAAGGCTAGTTTCTGTTCTGAACAAGAAATTGTTGGAAGCATTTTGAAGCATAAAAATAAATAAATAAATAAATAAATAAATAATAAAGGAAAATATGCAGTGTTTTAAACAATCTTTACAATGCATGTTGGTTGTGCTATAGAAAACCAATATGCAACTCCAATTAGGACTGAGAAAACTCCTGCCTGAGAGCCAAAAGCACCCCAATTCCGTATCTATCTGCAGACCGCAGAGCACTTTAATACTGACATCCTGCCCTAGTACATTTTGGCCCCATTTCTTGAAGATATGTAGGGTGATGGAAGACCCATATAGACATCAGTGAGTTAAGTGTCTAACATTCTGATGCATGTTTCTTTCCATCCACAGTTTGCAGTACCAGGACTTTGTCCAATGGTCTCAGAAATTTCCTGTAGCACTCCTGTGAGGCAAGAAAGTCAAGAATAGCTATGATGTTTCTAACTAGTGCAAAATCAATACATAAAAGGGCAAATATTTTTGTCATACATTAATGTCAGTGACAGAATCGGGACAATAGTCCAATGCATGCAGATGAGAAGAACTTGTTTTGATTTCAGGAGGGCAAGGGCCAAGGCCCCTCCCTCAGCCTCCTAGCTCACCTGCCATGAGGAAGGTGATTTCATGATCACACAATTCTTCTGATGGGAATGAAAACTGAATTACAGTGCTCTCTGTAATAAAGAATCAAGTGAAACAACAAATGCATGCTTGAAAGCCAAAAAACTCAGATACTCCTAAAACAACCTTATGATGTGGAAATAATAAGAAGTGAATATAAAGCATATAACCTTAAGTCTGCACGTGTCCTTATCAGAATGGCAGCAGGAGGACCTCTGCATCACTTATCTGGCTCCCTAAAAATGAAGCTGACCAGAAACTTCCTGACCTGCTCTAGTGAGACCCAATCCTGCTTCCCTTGAGGTTATACAAAGCTCCCATTACTTCCAGTGGGAACAGCTTAGCAGTCCTAGTGGCGTGAATGGATGCATTATAATGTCAGTAATAACAAATGTCATGCACATTCCATGATTAGCTAGAAAAATGATGCTAGGGTTAAATAGGCATGTCTCATTCAGATGCATGTCACCGAGCTGGACCCATCACCTAGGTACTGGATGCCATCTCTCCCTTTTTCTCCTTCTCCTATTGCTAAACATGCTAATCCTACGCAGCAACCAAACATCATTATTGCAGGCTTGTCCAAAAATTATGCAGAGACAATTAGCCTCATTGAAGAAGGTATCAAAGACCTCACAGTATCATTCATCTGTCCCTCGGTGCGCACGCACACACACAGGCATCCAAGGGATTTTAAACATAGCTAAAGACAGTGTTTTCATTAGTTCACTGTGAATGGCAGTGACTTCATGCATTAAAAACTCTGCACCTCCCCCTGTGGTGTAACGCCTGTGCCCTGAGATGAATGGCTTCACTGCAGCTTTTTGTCCTGAAAGGCTAGGAGGGAGATGCTCACCAGCCCCAAGGGAGACTGCAGCTGAACATGCCCTATTATGATCCTGCTGGCAGCACCAATTGATTGCAAAAAGCAGGTGATCACATCCCCACCAAAATAAACATGGGGATAAGGAGAACTGAGAGGAATGCTGCTGGTTTAGCTTTTCTGAGGGTATAAGTAGTCAGCAACAGTAAGGGTTTGTACTTCCAGACTGTTTTATCAATGCGAACAGCCACAGTGCTCCTGAGAAGTACAAATGTCATCCTTTGCCTTCCTCCTTTATGTTATATATGTAAAAATGAGATGTGTTTGACCACAACATTCCCAAATATAATTCTCAGATGGCACGTGGGAAGACAAAAACTAAAAGGGTCACAAGTGGATGCAGGAAGGATCTAGGTGTTTGCAGGAAACCGTGTAAGTAGTCTCTTGTGGCTATTAGGTTTCTACAGGGGGGTCTGTATGGAATGGTATTATTAAAAGAGAGTTTCTTGTTTAAAAACTGCTTTTCATCTATGTTGTTATCAGTTTTCATGACCACAATGAATATATCCTCTTGCCTACATTGGTTATTTTCTTGTTCACAAGCATTCAGTGCATACTTACTATGAATACATGTTGTGATACAGTCATGAGGGAATATCTGAACCACCACAGAGCCTTCCTGTAGTGAACCAGCCTACTGAATGAGACACTAAATCGCTTCACACTTTACCTTACAGAGAACCTGTCAACAGAGATGTGAAAAAAACAACAAAACAAGTTTGGAAAATGATGACAATGGTAACTTCAGCTGGGAGACTTGGCAGAGCAGCCACAGGTCAACCAAGCTGTGGAAGCGGAGCACTGGGATCAGCCAATGGCTCTGTGCGATCCTATTGAAGAGCCTCTGGGCCCAAAAGCATGCTCACTTTTTACAGCTCTAAGGGCTATTACTGCTCCCTGAAAGCACTTCTCTGGGACCACCAAGGCTGCAACAATTTCAGTGCTGCTCCCTTCAGACCGTGGTCTTTCAGAGGATGTGTCAACAGCGTGACCCAAAAGCAATGGCCATGTAGAGAAGAGCAGCCATTCTAAAACCTCAGCTCTTAGGTTCACTTTAAAATATGAACTGAAACTTCCCCTAATTCCTTCATTAGAAACATTTATGCACTCTGAAGTAATTTACAGAGTACTGCTGTCCTCTTAGCAGCCCTATGGAAAATCACTGTTATACTATTTTCACATTGGGCTGCTTTTTAAGAGTGAATTAATCCAGACTGGAGCACCCAGTGGCTGTGCACAGCCTTTAGGAATCTGCAGCTGTTAATAATTAAACTATGAACCATTTCCTAAAGGTGGTGCTGCAGCCAAAACACAATCCATAGGTAGGCAGCAGAAACCAAGGCAGAGCCACTGCTCTTCTAATAAAGAATGATTACTGCCTCCAAGCATAATGCTTTTGACAGGCTGGTCTAAACTCTTGTCGGGGTCACAAGGTTAATCTCGTAGCAGCCACAGGCCCCCTCACTGCTGAGCGTGAACAATATGGTTAACATTTTTGGAACGGAGTTAAATTTCTTTGTCATTCCTAGCCCACACCTGACAGAAGCAGCCCTCTTCTCTGCTTTCATAACCTGCCATCTGGAAGATACCAAATCCTTATCTGGCCTGTTGATCTTTTCTTCAATCGCTGAGAATGTTTCCCACCGACGACCAAAAGACCAGAAAACAGAGTTTACCCACCTGAAATAAACTCTGAGCTTTCCTGGGGCTAATTCCTTCAGATCCTAATGTGACTGCAAAACACAGGAATGTGTGACACAGCAGAGAGCTCTCAATGCCAGCAGCATTCCTCAGGCTCATCACCACAGCCATCACAGCTCTGTTCCTGGGCTACTGAGTAAATGCAGATAAATCTTGACAGTGTTTTTTTTTTGCTCGCTATCTCACCGTATTTGGCTTCATTCATCAGTTTATCCTTGCGTAAGACTAAGGGTAGGTTAATACAGGATGGATGATGCCATTTAGTTTTTGTCCCAGCAAAGAAGAGATTGCACTCTGCTTGAGCACCTACAGTGACCATGCAATGTTTACCTTCGGTAAATTAGTATCGACACAGCTACTGACTATTTCACTAATGGGATCTGCCTGTCCTCATGAAGACTTGTGTCCCACTACCCTGCACATACCAATATTCAGACTCCAGGTCGTATCTACAGCCCCAAGTCTTATCCAAACAAACACAAGGCTTACCATTCCTTCCTGGACTCAGGAAAGCTTCTTCCTGTCCCCCAGATTCTAGTCAGGAACTTGAAGGTGCCATGCTCAGGGTTTCATGTTCAAACCCCTCTCTCAACTTACCTCTGATTAACCAAGAAACTACAAATTTTCATTGTGAGCAGTGCAGATCAAATACTTAAGGCCCAGATCCACAAACACTAAGGTCTTATTTACATGTATTCAAATCACTGATGTCAGATGCTTACGCAGGAATACACGCCTGGGCTACTGAGAGTTATTTGTGCTGCCAAATTGTAGGTGAGACAACCTGTATGGTCAGTCACAGAAGGGAGACAGGCCTTCCAAGGCCAGCTAGAGGTAGCATTTTCAGTTTCCTTCTCTAACTGGTTGATGTGCCCCATCCAGGGGAAAGGGAATGTAAGCTGGGGAAAGGCAGGTGTAGATAAAGACACAAAACTCTTCCAGAATAGAGGAGACAGGGCACAAAAAGTCTGAGGACCCCACCCTCACCCCCCAAGCAGCATCTCTGTTGGCTCCATTAGGAGCATGACAGACTAATCTCCTAATTGCAGTTACCCTGGCTACCCCCTTCCTCCCTTCTGCTTCACATCAGATGCAGCAAACATGCAGCTGCCCAGAGATTTCAGCCTTCTATTTCAGTGGGTTAGGTGCCATTTCATATTTTATCAAGCCTAACTAACAGCGGGTTTCTGCTGAAAGGTTGCTTGCCACTGCAACATCTCCAGCTGCAGGGTCCTTGCCATCCCTCCCCATATCCTGACAGGCAATTACCTTCAAGGAGGCTGCTCTGATTCATCTGGCCAATAGTGAGAGAAACAGCTCGTTTTTTCCACGGGATTAGTCTTCTGGGGTTGGCCAAATGGATTGATTCACCCTGCAGCTGTACTGTCACTGGACTGCACTCCAAAGCAGCAGAAGCATATGGCAGGGAGAGGAAGAGGAGCAGAGCTGCTTTTGGCTGGACCAGCTTAGCTGTAAGCTGAAACCAAACTGTAAATTAGCTGCCTAAACACAGATTGGGGGAATTTGCCCCCTTGCCACTCAGGATCAATGCTTAGCCCACATGGTCAGCAGCGAGCTATGCTGTTTGCCTCCTCAGCAGGTCATGATAACCCTGCTTCCAGGTCATGTGTGGGCAACATGAGAGAGAAATCTTTGCCATGGGCATCACCAGTACATCGGCAGCAGTGATGTTGCCTGCTGCCTCTGGGACATAGGACATGGTTGGATGCAGGCACATAGATATTTTTGCATGAAGTAAAATGGGAGGATCAAGTCTAAATTATTTTGGAAGGACTATTTTCTGTTTCACAGAGGTGAGCTTGTGGGGAAAGACCTAAACACCTAGATAGCAAAAACACTGCAGGTATCTGAAAGTACTTTTCACCTATTAGGGCAGGGACTGGCTTTCTGCACTGGACACATGACTGTGGGGATGACAAAGATACCTCTATTTACTTGGAAGTACTTAACCTACTTATTTTTGCCCCTGTAGAGCTGCAATGCAGTAAATCAAAAACCTTATGTATGCAGATTCACACAACTGGCATATGTCAGAGAGTTGGAAATTAATACCTATTTCTAATTTTCTTGTAATTCTTGCAATGTAAAAAACGACAAAAAGAAAGTATTTGTCATCTCAAAGCAAGACAATCAAATGAAGAAGAAAAAAAATGGGGTGGGCATTATAATGTACTATGCACCTTACTACGGCATTTCTCAATGGCCTGAGAAAGAAGAGCCCATGCCTGGCTAAAAGTGCTTTGGTGGCTGCTGAAACAAGCTCTTCTATCAGCTTGCTTACCTGCTTATGTCTACCCTGACCAAATGCTACATCCAGGGCAGTGCCCAGAGCCCACTGGGAATGAGACTCCCCACTCAAGGAGCTCTTTTCCACACTAGCAGGGCTTCCTCCTGCTTTATCCTGCTTTATTCCTCAGCTTTATCCCTGGAGATGGCAAGAGACAACACTAAAAATTGCTTTCATTGCTATGAGATGAGTATTTTCTTTGTCATTTTAATGGAAGGAATAGAACCAGCTATTTTAAAAAGTAGGACTCATTTCTTCATGCGATCATTTCCAAGAGGCTGTGGACATTTTCCTGTGGGGAGATCAATGAAACAAAACAAAACAAAACAAAACAAAACAAAACAAAAACAAATAAACAAACAAACAAAAAACAACACCCACCTCAAAATTCAACCCTCAATTTTGAACCAGAAGATTGAAAGCAATCAATACCAGTAACAGTTTTATGAGACATAACTGATACAGACATAAAATTAGAGAACACCTTACCCTTTCAAGTTTCTAAGTACATTTTGGAAGCTATTGTAAGTGAACCAGGCTGACTTGGGTTTCTCATCTTTACTTGATGTATGATGACAAAAGGAGATAACCTTGGTACAGATAGCATGATTTATTCAAAATTGAAGACAGTGAGACATGTTTGCAGTCTTTGCAGATTAGAAACCCCCGTGTCCAAGTTTTTTATTACTTTAAGCTTTTCTCCACTTCCCACCCTTCATCTCCAGCTTTTACTTTGTCTTTGCGTGACTCAAAGTACCGTCCCTTCTAAAGGACAGAAACCAATCCCACCA
Organism: Aythya fuligula; assembly: GCF_009819795.1. Lineage (NCBI taxonomy): Eukaryota > Metazoa > Chordata > Aves > Anseriformes > Anatidae > Aythya > Aythya fuligula. Next base: position 44,469,086 of record NC_045561.1, read on the forward strand.
AGGATTATGTTTCACAGCCACATTCTTTATTTACAAGGGGTTTTCAGTGCTCGAGACCTTTTTATAAGATACCTCAGTTGTTTTAATAACTTGATGAAATGTTTATAATGTGATGAAATTGCTTTCAATTCAGAAATACTTTAACAAGGAGAGTTGCAGCAGACATGTTAACACCTCCAGGCAGCCCCTAAAACCATTGCAGTTTGGTGAAATGTGAGTATATTTCTTGATAAAAGCTTTCAGTCAGCTCTGATTTTTTTTTTCAGGAACAAGTCATTTTTTCTTCGTTGAGCATGACAGGTTGAAACATTCATTTCCAAGTAAATGGTTCTGTCTGGGCACTAAGGGACACATCACCCCCTCCAGCGTCAAGGCAAAAACACAAGTATGCAGGGCTGCTCTTACAGGCCACCGAGCCTCTGACCAGCAAGGTGTTAGCAGTGAAGGACAGAGGCAGAGCCCAGGAGAGGGGGAAGAGAAGCAGGAGGAGGCTGCCGGGGGCTTGTGTACTAGCTTTAAGTCCAACCCCACTTTGGGAGGTGAGAGCAAAGCCTGGCTCACCCCGTACCCTGGGGCACCCACCCAGTTTCTCCGAAAGTGCTCACCAGCCATGAGGCCCAGTTACCTCTTTCACTCGTTTACTTCAAAATACACTCTCTGGGAACTGATGCCATATCTAGGGCACTTCTCCTGATGTCACGTCTACTGTGAGCAGATATCACATCGCTGTTGGCCATGATCCCCGGCTTTGCACTGGAGCTGGGATTTCATCCAGACTCCTTGCTCACCGCACAGGTAATGTGATGAGGAAGGCAGCGGGACCTAGGCACCTTAGAAATTTTATCCTGCACTTGCTGAGGAGAACAAGAATGTTCAAGGAATGTATCTGTACAGCAGAAGATAACTCCTTGTGACTTACAATAGGGTTTTAAGTCAGGTAGAGGCAATGCCTTTTCTTCATGTTTTGCCTCGAGCAATACAAAAATTAGAAACATGCTTTAGCCAGATACTAAATTTGACCTACATTTGTACTGACACTTGTAAATTCAAATAGTTTCAGTCTAAGATCTTCACTTACTGGAACATAACTGACTTCTAATTGTTATTTTTACAACCCTTTGTTTACAGATTTCACTGTTTATTTCCTGCCTTATTATATTCCACTCCTGCTGTCTAATGTCAAAGCTCTTGCTGCTTTGACACAGCATACCAGGGCTAATGCATAACTCATGCATTTACTAAATGGGCAGGAGGGAAAAACAGATGAGCAAGAGCATGGTAAGTACTTGACTGTAATTATCTGTGAATAGGCTTAGGTTAGCAGCGATAATGGTAGAAATAGATTTTACACGTCAGGCTGAATTCATCCTGTGGGTAATTCAAATCGTCTTTGTGCCATTACTTCATGGAAATATTCAGCCTAAATGCAGCCCCCTCCCCTCCCCCTTTTCATAGTCCATTTCTTATTTAAGGAGCAGAATGACACAGCCCATAAGGAAATTTATTCTCCTCCCTCAAATTTAGAGTGCAGTATTCTCATTGTTGGTTTTCTCCCCACTTTTTTCCAGTGTTTTCTCATCCAGGCTCAACATTTCCCAAGGTGGGGGAACCCGAAATGCTGCCTGGTGGCAGGAGGTAGAGAAAGGCCAGGGCATTTGCAAGCAGTGGCCTCTGTTCAGGCAATTGTTTCCTGCACGTAGGACTTTGGAGCTTGTGGAGCTGCTCCCAGGCACGTTTACCTCCTGATGCACTGCAGGCCCCCTCCCCATTCCCCCACCAGAAACACCAGCTCTCTTTTGTGTGAAGCCACAAGGCGCTCCGCAGGCAAGATCGCATCAGCCAAGATTACATTTCTTCCACATCCCAATTTGCTGAGGGGTGAATCTGAGGGAAAACACAAACACATTCTCAAAAAATGAGAAAATGAGAAAGGACACTGCTTTTGGCATGGAAAAAAAAAAAAAAAAAAAAGTTATTTTATAGAAGAATCCTTACTGGTTCTGCTGCCTCTAACATTACTCTAACACTTTGCAATTGCAGGCACTCCAAGCATTTGATCTATAAAAGAACACAGACGAATATAATGAATATGTAAAACAGATATTCAGTTGAAAAATAAAACCTGTATTTGATATATATATATATATATATATAAAAGCTTAAGCAGAAAAAATAGTTCCAAATTATTTCAAAAGTCAGTTAGTTTTTGTAACTAAAACCTTGCTGCTCCCATTAGCTAGTGGTGTTATTTTTCCTTTTGCATTAAAAATATTTAAGCTAGAGAGGAAAAGGAAAAAAAATAGAGAACAATAATACAGAAAGTAATTCAAAATAGAGCAAAAATAAATACATAGCTGAGAGAATATAAAAGCAAAAGCAAAGCCCATGTGAAACATATCATCTGTGTATCATCAGATAGAACAGAGGCCATTACTCCTCTGGGAAGTGTGGCTTTGGCAGGATTGTCCTTAGGGGCTGAGAGGAAAACTTGCACGGAGTAGACAGCTGGAGAGATTTTTTTTTTTCCTTAAGCAGTAAGTGGACAACGTGAAGTATATATTTGCCATGCAAAAGATGTATAATTAATGTTGTGATCAAAGTCTAGCACTAACACAATAAGTACCAAGAATCCTTGGGCAGGGAATTAACAGCACTCACGTGGTTTTAAAGTTAATGTAACTAAAACTTCGCAATTCAAACTGCAGCACATGGTCAGATAAGTCACCTCCTCCTGTGCCATTACTGTATCAAACACTGACAAACCCTGATGGGGAAGAACTGCTACAGATCATTACATTTTATGTAATGTAGGGAAGTGGCATTACTGTGATCCCAAAAAGGAGCTCACACCAACAGCTTGTGTGTTTTTAGCTAGAGATAACACCTCGATGCTGAATGGGTCCTACCAGAGAGGTGATTTAAACTCTTCGTGGCCAGCAGCCATGTGATCTCAGGAGGCTGCATAATGAACACAGGTCCAGGCCTGCGTGCAGCTTGGGTTAGGAAACCTTGAAAGGAAGCACAAAATGCAGCAGGAAAGGGCTCTGGGAATTTGGTCAGAGTTACAATCTCTGCACTTTAGGGTCAAATGATCCCTTATAATCATAAGGGATCATATGAGCCCATCCTGCCTGCCCAGATTGCCCACACGGTTCCCAAAGCTTTGCAGCGTTAGGTAGCCCTGGTAAGCAGCTGCTCTCTTACTGCCTGAAGGTGTCTCTGTTTCAATGGCAAACCTCACAAGGAGGAAGGACACAGGGATCCTCTGGGATTAAAGACTGGCTACACACTGCTGGTAAAACACCAGATACAATAGGGTATAATGCAAAGTTGTTTCCTACTTCCTCGCAGTCACAAGGCATATCCCTGGCACAGGAGCCAGTCCTGAACAAGCAGTTTTTAGCTCCAGAGCTATACCTTGGCCTTGCCTGCAGCATTGTGTGGGTGATGGTCATCATACTGCACATTTGGTTCTTATTTAATGTAAACTGACATCTCAAAACTCATCAATTATAACTATGTATTATGTACAGCTTTTGGTATAATAATGACTAATTATAGCTAATAATACAAATATTGTTATTAGCATGTAAACCACCCTGCAATTTTATTAAGTGTTGTTTATTGTTTGCGTGCTATTATAGATACGTGTGATATTTTAGAGTTTAAAAAAAAACAAACAAACAAACAAAAAAAAAAACATACACACACAAAAAAACACCAATTCCCTGTCCCAGAGGTCAAAAGTAAGCCAGATTTTGCAATGTTAATCATATAAGCCCTACGCCATTGATGATTTTATAGGAATAATGAAAGCCAGCAAAATCAAGCTCTATCATGTGCTGAAACATCACAAAATAAGATTTTGCCTCAGCATGCATGCTAACAGAGAACAGATTATTATCATCTCATGTGTAATATCTACGATGTCTGTATACACAATGACAAATATATACAAATAATTATTGCCACTGCAAGAGTTGTGTTATGCTTGGGGAGTCTCAATAACATGTGCAGCAGGGATCTGACTGATTTAAATGGAGGGTGCAGAGTACCGGGAGCAGCCTTTCATGCAAGAAAGTCAAGTAATTTTTTAAAAGGCTCCCCGTCAGTTCACTGCAGCCACTGCTAGTTTAAATTTTCTTTAGGATTCATTTCATGCCCTCTTTTCTGTTAATAACCCAGAGATCAATCCTCTCTCTAATGAATAGCTGACCTATTCTTCTTTGATTTGCCATTGATTTCTTCTGCTTACTTCCCAACACTTTGCCTGTTGATTAAATGCTAGCCATAAGAATGCCTCGAATTTCTGACTTCTGAGTCATCCTCTCATGACTTGAACAGCTTGAAGCCAGCTTCAGCTCCCAGAGATCATTAGTGGAAAACTCCTTTGTTTCTAGACACTACAAACAAGTTTCTCCCTGAGCCGCAGTGCTTCTTGTGAGCTAGAAAATAAACTAGTAACAAAACTATTTCCTACGTGCATTTTTTAGATTATTGTAAGAGGAAAGGGATTCTTTTACCACGACCGTGAAGGCAAACCCCAGCTTTCCCTTTTACACTGTGAAATCCTTTCATCTACATGCAGTGCAGACGAGACCATGAGCAAAGACATCTGCTTATGCAAACTTTTACTTTTGCATGGAGTCCCTACGACTTCAGTGAGACTCTGCATGAGACACACATTTACCAAAGGAGCTCTACTTTCTGAATGAAGACACCAGTTTATTAGCACTCCTCCACAAATCCCCCCTCTGGCTTCCCCATTACAGAGCAAGCTGGATGAACTTGCTTATCTGCACTGCAGGTAGGAGAGCTGGAGTCGACACGTTCAGAAGGCAAAGCGGTATCTCCTCGGAACACAGATATCTCCAGTCTTTGATGTCTCCTTCAAAAACAAACAGGCTAACGCTATCTCCATTTTCCTGCAGCTCTGATGTTTCTCAAAACGCTGCTTGTTTTCTCTAGGGAGACACACAAAGTCTGCCAATCCTCGGAGACCAGCTATGCAGGATAATTACTAGACTTCTATTTACAGTCCCATACCTGACATACTCTAACATATTCCGCTCTGACCGTAGCTAGCCTGGCAGCCACAGCCAACCCATGCTTTCTTTGCCTTCCTCAGGTTCTGTGGGAAGGAAACTCAGCTGTGAGAGCCCTGTGGTCCCTGAGGGAGCGATGAGGACCGTGGGTTAACATGCCATGCCATGAAGCACAGCCCTGCCTCAGCAGGCAAGGCGCAGTCCTTCACTCCCGCTAAAGGATCCTGTCCCAGGCAGATGAACTAGGATTTTGGAAGCGAGCTTAATGTTTTCTTTGATCCAAGCCCAGAAGCATGCGGCAACTGTTGAGAGCTGGTTGCTCACATTTCCCGTTCCGAGCTAGCTGACAGAAAGCCCTACTGGCACCGGAGAGCCGTGCTGGCTTTGCTGCAAGCTTCACGCATTGTCTTGGGCAGGTTATATAAGAACAAGTTCAACAGCAGAGCCTAAATCTAGGCAACAGATTCCCTGTCCTTACATTCAATTCTGAAATCCGTGCTGGAAAGCAAGTGAGGAGACGCAGGGGATGACATTGAAAGGTGCTGACTGCAGCCTGATGGGATCGCTCCCTGAGGCCATCTAATCACCGGCACGGCAGACTGCTCTTCCAGCCAAAAAAACCTGCGATTTTCTGCCCTTTTAGTGAGTTGGATCGGCTTAGCATCTGCAGTGCTCCAGAGCCGGCACAAGGACGGTGCTGCAGCCATGAGCAAAGGGAGAGAAGGAGGGACACCGGGACATCTGTGTGTGCAGAGGGGAGCTGTTACCAGCCCCTGGAACCACGCACTGGGCTGCTCAGCACAGCCAAGTGGCTGGCAGGACGGCTGGAGCAGCCTCGGCTTAGCCGCAGCACGGGGCATGGGGACATACACCTGGCCACTGGGCCACCTCGGAGCCACGCTCCCTGAGCCACGAAGCGAGGCGCCCCCAGCCCTCCCCTCAGCGGGCGTTAACGGGCGCAACCGCCCCGGCCCCAACCCTAACCCCAACGCCCCCCTCAGGCTCAGCACCGCCCGCGGCGAGGCGCGCGGATTGACGGCGCCCCCCACCAACCAGAGAGCGCACCGCGGCCTCGCCCCGCCCACCTCCCGCCCCTCTCCGCCAATCCCGCGACGCAGCCGCCAGGTGGGCGTGCGGGCCGCCTCTCCACGTGGGCGCCACGGCGCGGGCGGGGCGCTCTGGCCACGCCCCCTACCCCGGTAGCCCCGCCCCCTGCTCGGCCCGGCCCGGCCGGCGCTGCCGTCCCGCGGTGAGTGGGGCTGAGGGGGGGGGGCCGGTACCGGGAGGAGCGGCTGCTGCGGAACGGCACGGGGAGGGTCTTTGAGCCGCTTCTTGCACCTGCTTGGTCTTTGCCTTCTCTTTTTGCACAATTCAGCGTCGCCACAGAAGGGGACCGCTCCCTGTAAGTGCGTTCTCGCTCTCTTCGCTCTTTGGGTCCCGCCGTCGGTTTTCCCCAGCCGTTGGCCGCCGGTAACGGCTGCGCGGCGGGACCCCGCTGCCCCTGCTGGCTCCGTCCAGCTGCACGCTCACGGGGGAGCGCTGAGCTGGGACCGGCTGTGCTGTTAGTGGGCAGGAAGCTGGGAGCAGGCTGGGGGGACCTGCCTGAAGTTGGTCTGGGCGTTTAGACCGTGATTCCAGTGCCGTGAGACCAGCAGAGAGCTTTCTCCTTTGAAGAAGTAAGCCCTCTCTCTCTCTCTCCCTTTTTTTTTTTTTTTTATCTAGTTGTTACTTCGTACAAAGACTATTCCTCTTCACAAGAGCCATTTACATAATATATTGCTAAAAACATGTCTGTTCTTATTCGCCCTGCAACTCCAGGTATTGCCTGTTTAGTTGTAACGATGCCTTCTTTTAAATACTTCGTGCTCTGTTTAATTCTAGAACTGCTGTAAGATCTTGGTGAGAACTATTTTTATTTTTATTTTTTGACAGCTCTGCAAAATATCTTGGCGGTGAGTGGTCTGTTCGAGTCAGTGCTAACCAGCTCAAATGTAAAAATGCAAGTGTGGTAGAAGGCTTTCTGCACAGGCAGTCTTGCAGAAATGTCTGTCAGGTGTTTGAACTTAATAGATTAAACAAGAGTTTAAATAATAGGATAAACAAGTGTTTAATAAACTTGTTTGGGGGGGAAAAACAAAGCAAAACAAAAAAACTACACACCTTTATACTTTATAGCCTTGATAGACTTGAAAAATGAGTATGTGCCTGGTTAGAGAATTAGCTGATAGGCTTTTGGGTCCTGAGACCTCACCTGTTTCTAAGTAGCATGATAGAAGAAAGTGCTTTTCTCCTGAGTCTCTACAAAAGAGATCAGGTCTCACTGCTTGGTGCTCTCCCTGCACTGCTGAAACATCCTGACAGTTGCAGGAGCAGGGAAGGCAGCCTGCTCTCCTTGTTATAAAGCCCTTGGCACAGCTCTCTGCCCATGCTTTGCCTCTCCTGTTTCACATCAGTACAAAGTATGAGCAGTCTGTAATAAAGAGAAATTTCAGTACTTGGCAGAAGTGCACAGGGAGAGCAACCCAAAGTATCTCCTGTTGTTCTCCTTCACTCTGAGGCACCAGACCATGCCTGACACTTTCTTCACTGCGCTCCTGGCTCTGCCAGTGTATGCCCATGAATGAGCTTTCTGTAAGGATCTGTCTCGAAAGAGTTGTGCCCCTGTGTTTGCATGGAGGCAGGCTTGCTGTGATTGAATGGCTGCTCAAACAATTATTTTCCCTTAATCTTGGAAAGATCTCATGTGATGCTGCCTTGGTCATGCAACTTTGCACTTCTGCACTGGCTTTCTTGGCAGTGCCTTCATGTTCTGGCATGGACACTGAGGCTGGTTTGCGTGCTGTCCTGTATTTCACTCGTTCTTTCCTATGCTTCTGCATTTGCATAAGCCAGTTGATTCTCCTAGTTGCTACTTACTCATAAGCTTTCATTAGTGTGCTTGATGCATGAAGCCTGAGGAAGTCCTGCAAGTGACTCTTAATTGGTAAAAGGAGTCCAGTTATAGACTGTGCAGAAATAAACAAATTCATTGTAATAAGAAACTTCACGTTGGTAGTCAGACGTGATGGATAAATGCTATTTTTACATTGCCAATCAATGAGGAGGCAGGATCTGTTGATCCATTGCTCTTTCTGATGTTCTCAGGAGAATGTCCTCCCAGGAAAAAGGCATGCTGAAAAGGACATGTGTGCTCTCGCTGCATATGTTAACGTTTCAATATTGTTTCAAATGTATATTGCTAGTCTTTGCGTGTATTTGCTAAAATAATGCATTTTAAAAGGCTGCATACCTTTGTGTACAAAAACTGGAAGGTGCACACTTGGACGTGATGGGAAAATGTAGTCCTTTTTGCCTGGAGGCTGTAATGCTCATTGTTTCTCTCAAAGACTCCTGAATTCAGTTGTGGTTTCAGGGGAGGATTAAACCCAAATGATTCATGCTGGGCTGTCCTTGTGGGGAGTAAACGGCTGAGTTGCTCTTTCATCCCGGGGGACAGCCAGGTGGAAGCATGGCAGCCACCCTGCAGGGTCCTGCCCGCACAGCCTTCTCACTTCCATGTGCTGTTGTAGCAGATCCTTTGGTGCTCTGTCCTCACCTGAGCCTTAATCCTCTCCTTGGGGACTGGCTTGTAAGGTCTGATGTGTGCCCCCAAATGTGTCACTTGGCTTCCAGAGAACACAGCACCAGGATGTAGGAAAGCTGGCTCTGAGCAGAAGGACTAGAGCAGCCCACAACGTAGTGTAGCAGCATGGTCCCAGGTTAGGAGTGGGGAATTTGGGGAGGACCCTTCTTCCCGAGCATTCTGGCTATGGTGTGGGAGGCGCAGTGCAAAGAAGAAGAGTTACAAACCCCAGAGTGCACTTCATACTCTAGCAATCACTTGTACTACTTGACTTGAGGCAGGGAGCTTCACAGCATGCAGGTGGAGTGTGGGCAGTCATGCCTAACTAAGAGCTGTGTCTAATCCTGCAATGGGGACTCAGGACAAAGCATTTTCCTCTCTATTGTTAAAGCTCAGTGTTGTTGGAGAGTGCTGTTTGTACAGGAAGAAAAGAAAAAGGATGTTGGTTGGCATCTAAGGCCAATGCTTGGCAACTTCCCCATCTGTCCCAAAAGGTATGTGGTGAGGACATACCTGTGAGGGCTCCACAGCCCTGCAGGTTTTGGAGGCATCTGCCACTGCTGCTTTTGAAAATGCAAAGGTGGGAGCTGGGCCCACATCCTGTCCCTGCAAGAGGACTGTAGTTGCATCTAACAGATGTCGGTAGCAGATGCAGAAGGCCTGCTTCAGTTGCATCTCCCAGATCTGTGGCTTGCTGCCCAAAGGCAGGCTTCTTTCCAGGCAGCTGTCTGTCTGTCTTGCTGCACGGCTGGGTTGAGTAGAGCTGCCTAAGCTGGTTGTGAAACTGCAGTCTGAGCCTGGTTGTCTTCGGAGCCTGAGATGTCCCTGGGTAATATCTGGAAAATGTTAAGAAGAGTCTTAAAATTTCTGGATGGTTCTTGACAGGACTCTGTAGGGCCAGTCTGCTCCAGTTTCATCAGGAAGATGCTCAATATTCATTTTCAGTCAGCTGTAGCAAAACCAGCTTTCCCATGATGTTTTATTGTAATAAGCCTTGCAAAGTGTGTTTCCAGTTTAAGTTCCAGCATGTTTTCGGGAGAAACAGAGAATTACGTGTGCTTTTTTTCTTGATGAGAGGATTTTGTTCTGCTTTGAGTTGACAGCCCACTGCTCTTTCATCCATTTGCTTTATCCCCTACGAGTGTGGCAATGGCAGCCCAGGAGGCTGAAATCCAGGATTAGGACCCAGTTCACAGTTGGCTTTGGGCTGATGCAAAATGGAGCTGCACTTGTAAGACAGGTTCATGCAGAACACTAAATCAGTGCAAGTGCACGGGCTAGTCCTTTCATACAGGCTCAATCTGAGGACCTGAAATCACGAAGAAGAGGCTAGTGCTGCTTTTTGTAACTCTTTCTTTCCCCCAAAACAGAAAGGTGGGTTTGAAATTTACCTACCCGTGAAAGTCCAGAGGGGGGAAATTAACGAGTAAGCAGGAAGGGTCCTGCATGGCTTCCTCCCCCAGAGGACTCCATTTCTTGCTGCTGCTGGCTCCAGCAGTTCCTGCTTCTACCAAACTAATGCTAGGGTTCTGCTCTGGTGCTGGGAGGCAGCTTGTGGGGCTGCGGAGAGCGGAGGAGAAGATGAGGGTTCTTCCTAATTAGTTTTTACGGCCACGTTTGAGCTGTTTAATCAGAAGAGTCTTGAAAGTAATGACAGGCTTATTGTCCGAAGCCCTGGTACATGTGTGTTTAGGTAAAATCAAATCAAAATAAACAGTGCTAAATAAACTGGGCTGTCACTCCAAGCACTAATAAGACTCCTGACTGATACCAGGAGAATACAAATAAATAGAGTCTTTCACTGTTCCATTGATAGGCTGCAGGGCCTTTGACCAAGCAATTACATTTCAAAATGCACTTCTCCAGGAGCAAAAACCTGAAGTGAGGTTTTATTTAAAAATCATACAAACAAACAAACAAACCATAGAATGTCGCAGAGGCCAATGATTGACTTCAGCTTTTATTAATTCATCTGCGGTGCATTTGCCGGAGCTTTTAGGGTTTAATTGAGGTTAAGAGGTTGGAATCTGCGGTAAACAAAAGAATGGCATATGGGCAGTCTGAAATTGTGGATGTTTAAGTAAGAGCATTCCTTCTGGCCACTTGTTTTCGTTGGGCAGTTATTCTTGGCTCACAACTTTTTTTTTTTTAAAAAGTGTAAACATGCAATGCTAGCGAGTTAATGATTCATTATGTTTTATCACATTCTGGCATACCTCTGAAGAAGAGAAAGCTGATCTAGGCTTGTGTTTGACCTCCCCCTTCAGATTAAGGACATCACTTCTTTAATGTCTTACCTGCTGTTGTGGGGTTGAAGAGCTCATTTGTTTTAAAACATTAAAAGAAAAACACCTTTTCCCCATCCTTTCTTACATTCCTTCTCCCATGAGCTACAGTTGTTATTGTAATAAATCAAGGGGACAAAGCAAGTGCAAGGCTATAGGAAAAGACGTTCCTGAAGCCTTTTTTAATTAGAGGCTGTGAGGAAAAGGGATTCAGTTTCTTGAGTTATCCACAGCAAAATATCTGTGTGTGTTCTTACAGTTACTTTTAACTTTTCTGTCTTTGGTTACAGGCTGCATGAATGTCTTTGTTGGGTGCGTTCTCTCCTTGCGAGTGAGAACGTGTGCCACAGTGCAGTGGCTTGACAATTACAAGAAACCTCCTTTTGCTGGAAAGCCTGAGCTCATACTCTGACATCTTTATGCTATCCATAAAGTTTATGGAGCGGATGACATCAGCTGACAATAATAACAGTGACCTGTCGCGCTCAAGTCATTCTGCAGACGTCTGTTATTTATATACAGCTGTTAATAGTGTGTAGCCTGAAACGCAGGAGAGCTCATCGATACAATCATATCAGTAAGAGAAGATGAATGAGAGATTTTTCTCGTAGTATTTAATTGACTGGAAGCTTTTACCTGTCCCCATCCACAAAGTCAAATGTGTCTTTCCTGCATGCTTATAATTTAGAGCAATCTCCTTTTTAAAAAAACTTAATTCCTGTTTAATTTTGATTTTGAAAATAAGTAAAAATATGATCCTTTAATAACTCCTTGTCCTTATTTTGTTAATACAGTAAATGTAATTTTTGCATGCTTATATAGGACTTCTTTCTGTTGGAGAAGAACTTGTATTAAAAAAAACATTGTTAGGAAGCATTGTATACGCCAGCTCAAGGAAGCATGTGCATGGAGCAGCTTTTACACTTGCAGAAGGTCTCTTACAGATCTTGTATTTGATATAAAAGCGAAACAGAAAACCTGTAATGTTTAAGCTGGCTGTGCTGTGACCACCGGCAGGAAGGTGGCAAGAGGTAGCTGGGGGGAACTCCCCCTAATCTCACATAACAGGGAGGAGATGCTGGCTGCTGTGCTCCCGGGTACGAGCTGAATTGCCCTCTCATATTTCTGTGATGATCTTAGCTTCAGCTCTAAGGAGCTTGTGCAGCTCCCAGGCTGCTGCCTTTTTGTCTGAAACTGACGAGCACCAAGCTGTGCCGCTTGGGCTTGGCTGTGGGGAGGAGGCAAAAGGTGTGAAGCAGCAGTTCAGCCCTGGGAGCTGATGAGCTCAGGTACGAGGGCAGCAGTGTCCCAGGGAGCAGGGCTGGGCAGAGGGGAGGATGGTTTGGATGAAGTCCTCTGTGCTGACAGGTTGCCGAAACCTCCTCTTTCGGTGACAGCAAGGAGGCGTTCTTGCAGCTGACGAAGGTGATGCTCCCTCTTTCTCACAGGCTTTTTCGGGCAGCAGCTTGTGGTGTCATCACGCTTATCGCTTCTGTACGTTTCCATCTCGTTTCGGGTTTGTTATTCTGAGGAGACCTGATTGCTTTATGGTCCCCTGTGTGACTCTGAGGGTATGTGAAGGTTGGCTCTGCCCATTTTACTCTGCAGTGCCATTATAAGGTGGCCTTGTAAAGTGGGTGAGCCGGGAGGTGGGGACATGCCGCAGGTGCCACCAGGGCTTGGCTTCCCAACACAGCACAACCGCCTGCGGCCAGCAATGGGGCCGAGCCGCGCCGACAGGGTCTGTGGCCTCAGGGCCCTTGGGCACCATGGAGCTGACGTTTCACCTTCCTGGCAGGTGCGTGGGATGAAGGGAGCCTGACGGCTGTCGGAGGAGGAGAGGAGCTGCCAAAGCTGCCCAGCATGAGCAGGGCACTGCTGGCTGGCAGGATGCAGCCCGAGGGCCGCAGCGTCTGCGTCTTCCTGCCCGACCGGGAGCAGCTCAGCCTGACCGTGGGGGTGAGTGGCTCTTGAGGGGGGCCGGGGCTGGTTGTGTTAGCTTGTCTTGTTCCTCCAAAGCTTGCTGGTGCCGGTCTGCTGACCCAAGGGCTGTTAGCCAGCTCGGGGTAATTGGTGCTCCATTTTTTTAATCAAGTGGTTGTGAAACACTTGGGAGAGTTACTTAAAACTTCTGGGGTGGGGGGTCTCCTCTGCTCTTCCTGCTATTACTCTTTTTAGCTCTCACCGAGTGTTTTTGCCGTAAATAATAATCCAGGGTTTTTAAATTTGAACCTGAAACGCCCTGATGACTTGGCCAGCACACCTAATGCACGCCATTTGCTCTGGCCTTTCAGCTGTTTCTGGCGTTGCTAGCCTGTCGGTGTCTTTCAAAGACTCTATGGCAGTGTCAACAGCCACCGAGGTTCTTTTTTTTCCCCCTCTCCTTAAGTACTTGTACACACACAAACCACAGGTAAGCCGCTTTCCCTTCTTTGATCCTCGCTTCAAACGCGTGAGTGCGTGTGCGGGAGGAGCGCTGGCAGAGCCAGGCCGGCTGGCTGCCCGGCACGGCCCCGTGCCCACTGTGGGGCTCGTGGCCTCCCCCTGTCAGAAACCCATTGGCAGACACGCTCTGTGCTCAGGTGACAGAGCCCAGTGTGTACAGGTGCTCACGTGTGGGCTGCTGAGGTTTGCCCTGTGTTTTGTGTTTGTTTTCCCCTGGGACGGGGAGGGGAGAAGACGACAGGTGAGGCGAGCCGCTCTTTAAAGCACTTGACTGAAAACATGGCTTTTGAAAGCATTCGTGCTAATCTTCAAAATCCACGTAGGAATTTTCCTACTGCTGTGCCTAAAAGTGGCATCGCTAATGGGAACAGCCACGAGGGCTGGACAGAACAAGGCTTTAACAACAAAACCTGTAGCTCTTTGCTTCTAGGTCATCAGTTCAAATCCAGCCCACCTACTGCCTCAAAGATGACAGCAATCTGTTGGCTTTTGTGCAAGCCACAAAACGATGATCTAATTGTTATTGCAGGCAGGTGTTCAGGCTGGGGGTAATGGTCTGTTGAGACTGACCCTAAATCTCGCCTTTTTATAGCCTTTATCAGCAAGGCTGAAGATGGGAGATAGCAGAGCCTGCCCCGCCTCTGTTGTGGTGCAGACCTGCGTGCAGAAGAGCAGCATGTGAGCAGGGCTGATGCCATTGCCGTTTGGTTTGGCTTGGCATGAGATGAGCAGTAGCTACACTGGAGATGCCCTGAACCCTTTCTGATCTCATTCCTCCAGTTCTGGCCCCAATACGTGTCCCTGGCAGGCACTTTAAGTGCCACGTCGCACATCTGGCCCATAATGGGACATGATAGCTGTGGGGTTGCCCAGGCTCCAGGATCTTGGGGCCATTGTCCAGCTGCAGCTGGGGCATGGCCAGTAGAGAGGTCTTGTCCCCAGTCTCTTCCTCCTGCAAGAGCTTGCTGTTCATGCTCACCTGGGCAGGCAGCTATGACTATACCCTATATTTAAAATGTGACTGTGAAGTGCCCCAGGCTGCAGCAACTTAATAAGCTTAAGAAATGGTCTTTTGCATTGGGCTCTGTGGGAATGGAGAGAAGGTGCCATGTCCCTGTTCCCTCCTGCAGTCCCTGCAGAGAGCTAAGGGTCCTTGAGTATTGCTCCCCTTACTCTGGAGGGATCTGTGGCACCACATCCATCAATAGACCTTTTAAAGATGTTTTCCTTCATTGCTGCTGCTTCTTACTTCAGCGACTATGAAGGTGTGAAAATACATATGTGGAGGTGCCTGGGTGTGAAAGAGAATATCTGTCTGGGTCAAAACATGAGTCCTCAAAACACAGTTGTGTCCTAGTTGCATAGAGAGTGAAATACAACCTCTTACAACTGGGCAAGTCACCAAATCCAGCTTTTCATTTGGCTTCGGGTTTTACCGCAACGCCCCTTCACAACAACAACAAAAATTAAGATTTCACAGCTGGTAAGGTCTTTTTAAAGGAACATCAAGGCAATTTTCTAGTAATACTAGTAGAACCAAAATTTAATTAGCACAACCACAGATGACAGTCTGTGCATTTATTAGAATAATAATGCCACTACTTAGGATTTCCAAAGCCTTTTAACCTCCTCAGTATGGAATGCAAATATTAAATAAGCTTGCAGCTCAGTGAGGTAGGTAGGAATTGTTATCTTACCAGCAGAATAAATTATAGATCCTTTCCCTGATAAGAAAAGGGTTTATGCACATAATTCCTTTCTCCCCCTCTCATATAAATTCCATCCTTCCAGATAAGAGTTTTCCTATGTGTGTTTTATGTGGTTGCATGTAGATAGAAGCCCGTTCTTTAAAATGGATTCATTTTATGCCCTACACAGGTACTGACATTGAAGGGAGAAGAGTAGGAGCCATTTTAAAATTGTTCCCCCATCATCAGATATCTTAATTTTATACTACCATGCTGGTAGTGTAGGATAATTTGAGGGGATGGTGAGGAGGAACACTGTTTTCAAAATACTGTGTATCAGTAATAATAAGAATTGGAGCAATGTCCAGTTTGTTCAATTTTCTTTCTCTCTGTGTTCTGCCTTCTCTGATAGTTTTGAACCTGATACTGATTAATATTAACTAGTTTTTGTGACTGTTTCAATAACACTTCTCAAACTCATCTTCAGTGCTTAATTAAAATTTGAATTAAGGACAGAGACCTAGAATAGTAGGGGTCAGACTGCATCATGAGAGGAGCGGGGCACCACCAGTGCTGAGGCAGCTCAGAAGTGCCCACAGCAGACATTGCCTCTTGCCTAGCTGGCACAGGGGAGATGGGACTGTGAGCAGAAACTTGGGAGGAGAGGAAGTCTGGCATGGTCAGTGTGCTGGGGGTGGCAGGCATAGGTCTGAAGTCTTCCAGTTGTTTTGTGGGCAGCAGAGCTGGTGTTTTACAGTATATAGGTGACGGAAATAGAGATGGGTAACCAACATATATGAATACTTGCATACAGAATGACTCTGGAGAAGTGTACACAACCTCAACCCATTTTTACTTTGGACTAAATTTCATGTGTAAAGAAGCCCTGAGTCTGACATGGAGCAAAGCTGAGTATCAAGCCTGTCAGGGGAAGGAATGATTCACAGCGTGTTTGGGATGGAGCTTGGCACACAAACCACATGCAAAGGGAGGAATGGCCAACAAATTGCAAATGTGAAAAATGCAAAGGGAGATATTGGTTATTTTGAGTAGAGGGGAATGCGGGAGGAGGGAACCGAGATTGCAAGTGTAATCAGTATTGCATAGCTCTGAAGACTGGGAGTTAAACCGGATGCAGAAGGAAAGTGCCAAAAGGAGAATGGATGAGGTGGTAGCTCACATACCTGCTGTGCAAGAAACCTGATTAAAATGCTGCTCTTGAGACGCGTGTCACAAAATGTTCCAGTGTTCGTCTCACGGAATGAGTATGTTACAGCAGGTTTTTCTTCCCTGCCTTCCCTTAGGTGTGAAGGCATGTCACTTACAGAACACAGCTGTTCATACAGATTTACATAATCCTGTGCTGGTGGTGGCTGCTGTGTGCACGTAATCGTTCTGGCTACAGGTAGCTCACCTCTTGGCCCTTCCCAGACAGGAGAGCATGCAAAGAGCTTGTTTTTTTAAGAAAGGAGGCAGATCTTTGTGCCAGGTACATCTGTGTGTTGTTGGCAGCTGAGCAAATGCTGCTTCTAGGTGTGAGACTGTACCCTTACGGTTTTGGGTCTTACAGAGTTGTGCGTTATCACCTCCCCTTCCAGAGCACATGCTGGGCGCACACGTGTGTCTGTGCTGGTGTAGTGCAGGTTTCAAAGCTCTGGGTAAAGCAATAGTGAGTGGCTGGTGATACATTGTCAAGAAGTAGGAAAAAAACAATACTTAAATGACCTCCAGTTTCCTACTGTCCATATTTAGTGACATGGTACATCCTGGGGCAGGGAGAAGAGTGCAGCTGGTTTGTGGGGAGCACGGCCTGCCAGGCTTAAAAGCGCTTGAAGAAATAATGTGGCAGTGAATTTGGCAGTGCTGTTGATTACATTGCAGGTGGGTTCAGAAATGGAGTTCTGCCCTGTTTTCTTTGCTGCTGTGAAGGTACCTTCCTACCTGAGGAAGGCAGCTCCTGCTGCTCAGCATTGTCCAGCAGTGCCACAGCAAAATTCAGAGGTCGTGGCTCACCTCTCTGCAGCTGGCTGCAGCCTAGGCTGCACTCGGGTTATCTGCCTCTGCGCTGTTTTGCTCTCTGCAGCTGCTCTGCATCAAAACTTCTTCCCCCACGCTTCTGAGGCTTGGGGATTTTGTTAGTCTGGGCTGTGCTCCTAAAGTGGTATGATGGGGCAAGGGGAAACGAGGCTGTAGGTGGGAGGACACACAATGGGGGAGTTGTCCAGTGCCTGTGCACAGCCAGGTCTGTGCATGCAGGTAGCCTGCATCACCTCCCTGCTGCGGGAGCTTGTGCTCCAAGCAGCCCTGATAGGAAGGAGCAGTCAGTAACTGTGCCGTATTGCCACGCATCCTTACTGGTGACAGCTTCTGCAAATGAAGATGTTAATTGCTGTGTGACCAGAAGGCAGCAGGGGACACTCTGTGTGTGGGGTACAGAGCAACCTCATCTGTACCCCCCACAAGGTATTTCTGGTCAGTGTAGAAATGCAGTCCTGGTTTTGTTTGGGTGTTTATGTTTTTAAAGTTCTCCTGAATGAAAGTTATTTTTTTGTTTCTCTTAACCTCTGAAAAAATATTTCTACAAGAGAGCAGTGTTTTCATTTCTCTGATTAGAAACATGCTTTCTGTGAGAGCACCTGCAAGTCACCTGGTAGACACTGCCTAAAACTAGTGCTCCAGATGTGGTCCAAGGTCTCCTTATGCAAACCTGCTAATAAATAGGAAACTTTAATTCATGTCTTACTAAGCTGAGCTGCTTTGCAATGTAAAGGAATGAGAATAACACATTGGTAATTATTTTGTGACAGAAATAATACTGAAAACAAACCTTGTTCTTTGGGGGTTCTTTTGCTATAGTACCCAAAAACTTGTTGGCCAATGTAAGGAAGGAGAATTGGTCCATCCAGGTGTGTGAGCTGTCTGTAACGCTGGATTGGTTATTTCTTTCAGGTCAAAGCCACTGGACAGGAGCTCTTTCAGCAAGTTTGTGATTTAGTGAAGATTAAAGAGCCTCACTTCTTTGGCCTCAGCATTGTTAAAAGTAAGCAAACTCAATGCACAGAGCAAATGACTTGGCAAACTTCCACAGGGCCCGCTTGTGTGTATTTACAGTGTGTGCATATACACACACTGGCCGTGCCTGCGGGGAATTCGATTGTAATAAGGTCACAAAGTATGTAGATTACGCGCAGGCTTCTCGGCACTCTTTTGATCTTTGGTATGCGGGCAGACAAATTGGGAGAAGGGGGCCCTTTTGTTCTCCTCCTTTGTTCTTCTGTGCTACCTCTTTGTGGGGTTTTCTTTCTCTCCTGTAGCGAAGTTGCTAGCCAACATGTTTGTCACTGTTTGAATTCAAAACTGTCAGGAGGTGAATTTTAAAGGGACTTTGGGGCTGAAAGTGTTACTTATCTTCTGAAGTCACACGCAAAGAATGGGAGGAGGAAACTTAAATGGTTTGAGGGTACTGAATGCATTTAGGGGAGGGACTGTTCTTGAAATACCATGTGGGAAATATGAAACGTTTTAGTCTGTGAGTTGAAGTCCAGTCTGCTTGGTCCTATGTCTTGTATTGACCAGGGGACAGTGTAAGGTGATGCCACAAAGGAGCAAACCGATAGGAGGTATTACATTTCCAGACCGGTGTGTTTATCAGCTCCTCCCCACCCACAAACGTACTAGAAAATAGTAATGCGTCTGTTGTTCTCCTTATTCTGACTTCCCACATTTCCAAAATGTGAACAGTCTTCATGGAATGGACTTCTCTTCCCCAAAAATTTCTTGTCAAGTGTTTTAGTGTTTACTACTGCAACTCTGGATGTTATTAGTGAAATGGGAATAACTCTTTGAATCCTTCTAAATGAGGTTTCTTTTGCCTGCTTATGAGTACATGGGAGAAAATTTGTTTCTCGAGTTTACTTGTCTCCTTTTCCTTTATGTTCTTTCTCTAACAACTTTTTTTTTTTTTTTTTTTTTAATTGAGCATAGCACTGAAGCTAAGATAGGAGTAAGCAGTTTATCTCCATAAGGTTTGGAGAGTCTCCAAGAGACTCCATCTACATAACTAAACCAGTAGGTGACAAATTTATCTGTGAATTTAAACCAGTGCAATATTTATTCCTCTTCCAGTAAGGAAGACCTGAATGCTCTTAGCCTCTTTTTTTTTTTTTTTTTCCACAAATCAACTGTGTTCCTGTGAGTCCCCCTGCCTTCCAGGCAGCCCTGTGTGGCACTCAAGAGAATATTGCCTATAGCTTTAAACATAGGCAATCTCTCTTGCTTCTCAAAAACACCCTTCTTTTTTAGAGGAGCTAATTCTTTACAATGCTTTTAGCAAAATGAGAAGGGAAAGGGTTACAGGAGCCCTGTAGCCTGAACTGACCTCTCCTTTTTTGTTTTCCTGTCTATTCCTCACTCCTGTTTGATGTAGTTTAGTTTGTAAAGCTGCTTGATTGAAGGCTCTGTGAGCTCACCCTGGCATCTCCTCCACCCCAACAGGTGTCAAGATTGTGGATGAGGAATGGGATATTTTGTTTGTTTGTTCCTTTGTTTAAAAAACTGTTTGGCTTTTTGGGGCCAGACAACAGGAGGAAGAGAAGTATCGGCAGCGAGTTTCTCAGTCTGAATGGCCACAGCCACCTGGAAAGCTGCAGCCCACTGTTGAGAGACAGAGCAACAGTGGTCTGTTTGCTTCTGCTCACCTCTGTTACCTGCCTTCAGTCCACAGAAGTCTAGTAACCCGCTGACTGGCGTCTTGTGGGAGAGTTTTTTTTTTTTTTTAAATCACTTATTTAAGTAGCTCCAGGCTTACTACTTAGAGTTGTAGCAAAGGAACTCTTTTGTTTTCCTTTCCCCAACTTGATTTCCACCCCCTCCCTACTTTGTTCTGACCAACAGACTGGTGACAATCTCTGCTGCTGCCAGTGCAGCTCTAAAATACCATTTTAAAGAAACTACTGCCCTGTTTTAATAAGGGCACGTTTCACACCTTCCTAGAGTCTATTTATTTTTGGCAGCCTGGTATTGCTACATGCAAAACGAGGTATTCTAATCCACCTGCATCTGTTACCTTGCTGCTAATTTGTCAACAAACCCCTGACTGTCAGCAGTGGCAAGAGAATGAAAATTAAGGGATTTCTCCAGAACTGTAACCAATCACACGTTGTGGATTATCTGGATTAGGAGCCCATTTGACCTGTAGATGTTGTACGGATACACTAACGCTCAGTTGGGCTTGTAGTATGTGTGTGAGGGGAAAGGTTGGCCTCCTTAATCATAAACAGAAGTTTAATCCCCAAGTGTGGCAAAAATGAAAATAGCAGCACTAAGCACTGTGAAAACTGCAAAGCGTAAGTACTGTGAGATCTGAACTCTAGGTTTTGGAGCATGTCTTCCAGCATTCCTTGCTTAAAGGATAAGAAAGGGGGGGGGATCTCCTTCACTTCAATACAAATGGTACAAATGCTGAGGGCAAGCTTCAGGATTTAAGGCAACAGTAATAGTGAGGGACAGGGTTTTTCATTACATTTGCTCTTGTGCTTTTTTTTTATTCTCAAGATGAAAAGCGAATCAGCGAACTGTAAAGGGGAGAAAAACACTTGTATTTATAAGAAGAGTTTTATTCCCCTGAAAATTATGTTTATGAGCATGTGTTGCTGGGAAGCCACACCAGCATGAAGGTTGGGGTCATGCTGCTCTTCTAGTTTTGTCACAGATCATCAAGCAGGCCATACCTTGTGTTCTGCTGCTTTTTTATTTATTTATTTATTTGTTTTGCTCAGTGAAAGACCCTGCAGTCCATTCAGGGTTCATGCCGGTTCCATAGGCTTCAGCAGCTGGGTCTTGTATTGCAGCTCATCCTGCAGGGTCAATCTTATCTCGTTGCCCTGCAGGAATTTTCCCTCCCGTTATCAGAAGGTGTTTGCAGCACCACAATTCAATCTTCCGAAACAAAACTGTTTGTCAGCAGACAAAGAACAGCCAGGGTCGTCTTTGTTGTCATAACCTGAATCCCTGCAATCCTAAATCTTGGGCTTCTCTTGGGAGCAGACCTTGCTTGACCTGACCCAAGCACAGATAGAAGTTTGTGACTGGGAAGGAGCAAGTACTCAGCTCCTGCACCCTGCCGCTGTGTCCATCACTGTGCTCGTACCAGTTTGTCAGGCTGGTTCCTCACAAAACCAAATCCCTTTGCTTCAGCTCCCTTGCCTCAAGGATCATCCTTCAGTTATTACAGCTCTGGCTTTGCCAGACCCGGGGAGGCATGCCTCCCAGTCCCTGATACTTGTGTGCTTAGCAAGGAGCTTGGTGGTTAACTCTGTCAGGACTTCTCTGACTCCAGTTAACTCCTCTGCATCTGTGTACCCTCCAGTAATGAAGTTCATTGACAAGATCTGCTGTTGTGTTATATTATGTGGGTATCTGGTATATCAAGATGCCTCTTAAGCAGGCAGGTGACAACAGAAGTTCTCCAAAGTACTCTCAGATGATTTTTGCACCCCAGTCCGTCCCCACTGTCCCTGCTTCTGCTGCTCTTCCCTCAGATATCTGCTGGGATAGTTGTGTTTCCTTAGTGAATTGTTCCATCTTCTAACAGGAGGAGATACAGCTGACAACAAGGACTTCAGTACCTCAGACAAGAGTTGCTTGTAAATATGTGCCGAAACATGCCACCTAGGGGGAAATGTAGGTGTTCAGGTCTTCAGAAATTTATATAATGCTCCCTGGAAGTGCTTCCATAGTCTTTTCCTGGGAAGACATTCTCCTGCCTACACCTGGTGGCAATTATTTCTCCTTCACCATCAACACCTCATGCAGCACGGTGCTCTCCTGTCTGAGGATTGCAAGTGGTTTGTTTGCTCCTGGGTAAGGAGTGCTGGGAATGGTTCTGCAGCTCTTCTTGTGCACAAGACTCACCTGTGATGCTGCCAAAAGTCCAGAGGGTGCTGCCTGGACATGCTTTGTTGCTAGCTGTAAGATGCCAACATAAAATTCCTGCAGAGCTTGCCCTTTTTCAGGAATGACTGGGCCACTGTCTCAGTCTTCAGATCTCAGCAGATCTTAACAGCCACACTGTCTTGGGCTTCCTGATATTGCCTCCTTTTATTTTTCTGTCCATCTCAGGTAAGCGACTGCAGCTACCTCCCCTGCTTTGTTCCCAGCCTCTGTTGTGACCCTTCCCTTCTTCTCTTGGTGTCCATGTACTTGCCAGATAAAGACAAAAATGCAAGGTCATCCCAAAGCAAATTCTTCTACTAATCAACCAGGCATTGAAGAGTGGACAAGGTTTCTTCCTGTTGGCTTAAAAGATGGCAGGAGCATTGAGAAGTTCTGCAAAGGTGGTCAGAGCAGATGCCACATGAGCATTGACGTTCCCAGGCCACCAGAACTTGTAAAGGTTGCAGAGCTTTCCTCTCAAAAGGAGCATGTGGACCTCTTTTATTCAATTAAAAAAATAAAAATAAAAATCCACATTCTGGTGTTGAGGGAAGTTAACAGGTTACATGAGATCTGCGGCATGTGCTGAGAGGTCTTTTTGCTTTGTGTGTGTGTTTTTTTGTTTGTTTGATTGTTTACTTCAGCTCTTTTCTAACCATCTCTCCCACTACCAACTCTCCGCATCATCCCTCTGCCTTTCAAGGGAGCAGTGGAGTTGCCATAAGGCTTCTTGCAGCATCTGTGGAAAATAAAGTGCTATAGCCAAGGACTGTTCCCCTCCCACCTTCCTTTAAGGCAGGAAATGCCTTTTGTGTGGAAGCTTGGCTTTGCACTAATTCAGATTTTATTTGAATCCTAATCTCCTAGACTGTCTAAATATTTATAATATTAAAATGCACTTGATTCAACCAAGGGACTTCATCAGAGAATCACAGGAGGGCTGAGGTTGGAAGGGACGTCTAGAGATAGATCATCTAGTCCAACCCCATGCCAAGCAGGCTCACCTAGCGCACATTGCACAGGATCACATCCAGGCACGTTTGGATATCTCTAGAGTAGGGTGTTAAAACTTTGCTGGGTTTCACATGTGATGTGATTTTATTTGTGCCTTCAAGGAACTATATATGGACTTAATTCAGAGTTTTAATTTCTACATATAGGATGGGGTGTTTGGTAACGAAGTACTCTTTATTTTAGTAGATAAAGATGTAATAAGATCAAAAAGCTGTTAAGCAAAGCTAGACAAAACTAAAAAACACTTCCTTAATAGCAGTATTTTTTAGCCTTTAGAACAGTTTCCTAAGTGTTCTGTGAATTCCCTGCCACTAGGTTATATGGTTTTTAAAAAATACCTTGTTTAGTTCAAACTAGAGCTATATAAGGGAAGATGTGCAGTGCTTCTTACATCAGAGAACCTTACTCCACAACAGTACTTTCCTGATTTCCAGTCATTTAATTAACATTCAGTTTGCTTATGACCTTAATATTTGAGGGAGTTCTATAGCAAGCACTACACCAGGAACATGCTAACGCTTAATTGCCACCAGGTAAGAAGGATACAAGTTTCAGGGTGGGACAGGGAAGGGTGTTTCAGAGAGGCTATTCTCCATTTGTAGTTCAACTTCAAACAATCTAGAGAAGCACGTGTGTTATTTTGAGAGCAGCCCTCTTTACTTCAGTTTGTACATTACATACATAAAGGCTGGCACAGAAAAATATGCTTGAGAAACTATACATTTTAGTATATTCATGGTACTTCCTGGAACTAAAATTGTTTCTCAACTTCATCATAACATATATGATGTAAAAGAAAAAAAGCATTCTCCAGATGCATCAGTTAAGTGTGCCTGATTTCCTTTAATCCAGCTAGATTTTGTATTTGTTTTCCTTTACATCACTAATTCAATGATCTGCTCTGGCATCTATAAATTCTTTAACCATCTATAATTTCTTCAGTACTCACTTTGTAACCTAAAAGGCCCTCGTTATGAACAAAACAGAATCGTGATCCGGGTCACAGCTGATTTTTATTAAAATGAAGAAGTCAGTAAAGTCACTGGAGGTCATGAGACCCTTATTCAGATTTTACTCAAGCAAAATTCCAGCATCTATAGACTTTGACCACAGCTTGCCTGAAGAAACCTTTAGATTTAATAGCTTGTCCTGAAGTAAAGAACTGCCCCTTCCTGGTGGTAGGGACACAGACAGTAAATGGGTGCATTACTTAAATATTAGTGGGACGTTCCTGGCTGCCAAGTGGGCCTGAGCTCTCCTTCTTGGTAGGATGGCTGAATTGCCACCCTCTGGAATTTCTCCTTGCTCCTAGACCAAAAGGGGCCCATGAGGACAGCAGATAACTGGCATTCACCCTTACCTAGGAATTTAGCCTTCATTTAAAAACAAAACCAACAAAAAGAGGCTCTGGTCAATATGAAATAAAGGCTTTTAAAGTATTGGTGTCTCAGAATTGATTTGACCATGCATTACAGTCAAAATCTTCTATTCCTGTTACCCCTGCAGTGTGAATGATGCCTGTTGTACCTCTGCATAACTTACTGAAACCATCACTTTATACTGGTTGGAGATCTGGCCCACTCATTTTTTATTTATTATTTGCAACAATTAATGTCCTGTATTTGCTGAGGTATGTAAATGTGCTGAGCTAATTCTGCAGAGTAGGAGCACTTGAATGTTTGCATTTCTGATGCCTGCTTAATTTGCAGAGAGATTGTTACGGCACAAATTTTCCATTTCATTTGAGGGTGCATGAAAGCTGAACTAGAGAGAAACATGTAAGTTGCATTTCTGCAAACCTCTCAAGAGAAGCTGGTGTGATGTTTTTAAGCTCACTGCCAGAGACAAGAGCGATGGATGTGGTGCTGGTAGCTGCTGGTGGAGGTCTGCATGGTTGTACATGTGCTTCTGAGCCAGCCTCTGCGGTGGCTGCCATTCAGCTGAGGCCAGTGAAGCAAGGATGCTTTGTACCTGCTGAGCATCTGGCCCTGGTTGGATCCATGGGTCAGACAAGCTCTTCCCTAGAAGGGCGACCATCTGTGCACATCTATACGGTTCCCCTCTCCTTTTCAAGCCAGAGGCAGTTTCAGCATCAAAGACCTGGGTTTCACCAGCAATCCAGTATAAGGAAAAACCCCACAACCCGCATAGTGCTGGGGAGGGAAATACCTCTTTGTTTTTGTAGGGGGAGGCTTACCCCGCAGGTTGGCATTCCAGCAATATTAACTTCATTAAAGCAGGAATGCAGCGCCGCATTCTTGCAGGGAGGGAGGAGCAGGAGGATGCTGGGCTGGGCTGGGGAGGAGTGGGACCACCAGTGAGAGCTGGTGCGTGCGTGGGGTGACCTCCTTCAGCCCGGCCTCTTCCTGGGGCTTCTGTACTCCTCTTGGTAACCCTGCTGGTGACCTGAACCGCTGCTTGGTGGCTGGGCCCTCTTGGGGTTGTGTCTCTAACCTAATTAATAAGATAGATGAGCAGGGGCTGTGGGGAACAGGTAACAAAAGTCTCTGCTGTGGGGGGACTGGCTAGGACTATTAGGAACCTTTTCAGGGCAGCATTACCTGATCTTAATAGACTTAAAAACACGTGTGGCTGGGGCCAACATAAACCCCCAGAGGCCCCATATCATGCATGCATAAGTGAAGAGGCAGGTCCAGGGTGCAGTAATGCTCAATCATCTTCCTCTCCATCTCAATGTAGCAAAGAAACTTCTGTGTCGCCTACTGTGCTACAGCACTAACTCTCACCACTAAAACCTTTGGCATTTTTGTCCAGCAGTTTTAAAAGGGCTGTTAAATACTGTTTTGCATGCATATGTGACACATCAAGCAAAGAAGTAAATAGAAACGTAATTATGTTAAAATTACAGCAGTAATAGGTACAATGCAGAGGGAAACATGACTGTTTTGGGATTGCCCTCTTTGTGTCCCATGTGGCTAGTACTTAACACAAACTTTCCTATTAACGTGGCTGTTGACCTGTTCTGGCCAGCACCAGGTCTGGGTTTATCCTTCTGAGAAGGGAGCTGAAGGAGATGGTGATAGGGGTTGTTTTGGTTGTGTTTGTGTGATTTTTATTTTTTATTTTTTAATATTGCAAAAGAGAAGTATTTGGTGCTGATCTGCAAGGATCCTGAATGTGCTGGGAAGATGGCTGTGGTGTAGCTCAGATATGTATAGGTCAGATATATATATATATATATATATATATCAATATACATACCAATACCTGCTGCAATCCTATCTGGTGCCAGTCCTCTACTGGCAATATAGGTGCAAGTGCAGGCCTTCATTTGGCTCTAAACTTCCATTGGGGAAAATTCACCTCTCATGCTCCTCCTTTTTGTTTGACATCAAAACCAAAGGGCTGGCCTTCAGGAGCAGAAGGGCGTTTTGTTAAATTTATTATTTTTCTTCCTCCCCCTTCTTCTTCCCAGTCCTTTCATGTTTGTAGGGGACAAGCTCTTCAGCTTGGCCCTTCTGTCACTTGTCAAAACACTTTTCTGAGCAAAACTGAAGAGTGGATTGACTAGTCAGGTGAATGTGCTCAGCTGGCATTGCTGCTGAAATGCTCCTTGGGTCTTTCCGTAAGAGACTTGAGAAGGCTAAGGAAAAATTGGGATTTGATAATTGGTAAGTAGCCTTAAAAAGTGTCGGCTTTGAAAGCAGCACAAAGCTCTTTCGAGATGATGCACTGCTCAGACTGTCCCTTGCTCTCCCTCCCTCTCACCCAGGCAAGTTTTGGTCCTGTGACATAGGCCAGGTTTTCCTTTCTTTCATTCATCTTTTTGCTCTGTGAAAGAAATTGGGTGTGAGCAGGAGACACCACAATTTCTAAAGTGAACATTTGGGTTTGATCCTCCTTTTCCTCTTCCTTCTTTCAGAGGATCCCATTCACATGCAAAGGATAAAACCTGTCAAATACTGGGCCCTAGCCGCTAATAATAATAAAAACAAAAACTAGTCCACTAAATTGACAGCATGATTAGCTTGGTAAGATTATATTTATTTTCCGTAAATGTCTCTGCTTCATAAATCAAGGATTCTGCATTTTTGGTTACAGTGTTTGGGAAATTTCAGCTCAGTATCCTTAGATTTAAGGCACAGCCAAGCTTCTTTCCATACTGTCTGGAGCAGCACATGTACTGAGAGTTCAGTACCCTCACTTCTCCCCTCTCTTTTCCCTGTTCTGTCTGCTCCCTGGTCAGCTTTTGTGTTACTGGGCAGTGGTTGGAAACAGTTAGGATAGTCATCTAAGTACTTTGTGAATAAGAACCTCTACTGTAACATAAAATGCTTTTCTCTGTTGTCTTCCAGATAATGAGTATGTTTTCATTGACCTGGAGCAGAAGCTTAGCAAATACTTCTCAAAGGAATGGAAGAAAGAGACCAACAAAGTAAGAGAGGTGTTTAATTTCGGAGACTGTGGCTTTGGTGTTAGGCTACTCACTGAAATGAAAGCTCTTAGACTAAGGTCCATAAAGCGTTTCTGGAAGGTGGTCTGGAGAGTGCTGTTCTGCAGCAAGATGCTGTGACTCGTGCACGGTTCATGCAATTAATTAAAACAGATAAACCAAACCTCCATACAGCTTTACCTCAGCAATAATAACGACATGGTTGCTGCTTAATTGCTTGCTTCCTTTTGAAGATAGGCTATCCTGGGAGAAGTCTAAAGACTTTACTGTTATACGTAAGCAGAAAAACCTAGAATGACCTTGTGTGGCTTGAACCCCACCCCACCTGAAGTGAGGGAGAGGGCTGGAGCCATGACTTTCAGAATATACATGAGAGGACAGTGGAAAAAGAGGAAAGATTGGTTTGAGAAGAGCCTTAGTTCTTTGAGGCTAGCCAGCCTTGTCAAGGGAGAGGAGAAAAACTGCGTGAAATAAAGACGAGCCTGTGTAATTGTCTAGCACTGGTCATTTAGAGACACAATAATGCCTGTTTGTTATTACTGAAGGAGCTGCAGTCTAGAATAAAGTGTAATGTACAGCTACGCCCTGATATCTTAATTGGTGCATTATAACTTTTTCCACTTTCCTCAAGGGTTTTCTTTTGCAGAGTAGGCATGCTTGCTGTTTCTGCTATGTACAGAGCTTTGCAGGTTCCTAGTAAGATTTGAGGATCCCTTACCTGATAGTGCTTCTCCCAAATAAGTGAGGGTTACTTCAGAGGCAACCCCAAGCCACATGGAGAGCTGTCCCTCCTGCCAGTGAGGGTTTTCCAAGGCAGGTGCTTCTGGCCACATCAGTGTGGGGTGCACTTTGTGGCTGCTACCAGGCAGGATTCTTGAAACACTTCTGAAGTCTGGATAAATGTTGAGTCTCTCATGTGAGGTGAATCCCCAAAGGGTAAATGAGTTGCCATTGCCAGTACTGAAGCCTAAAATGGGTTAGACTATTGGACTGGGTTAGGAGACAGGAATTAAATTCCTGTGAAGAGGCTTCAGGTGGAAAGCCTCATTCTGTTGATTAAAGTGGGGTGACTCTGGGCAAGATCCAGGGGGAAAAAAAAGTAAGTGTTTGCTTGATGATCAAGAAGTTGCTGTCGGTGTCAGACGGGCCATGCACAGGGAGATGGGTCTGGGCAGCAAAGCCTCGGGACTGTCTCTGTGAGCAGTTACCTGCACAAACATTAGAAGTGAGAGCCAAAGAAGAAAAGATGAGAGAACGAGCTAATAAGATCAGATGTTCCTTCTTCCCGCTCTCCTCCTGTTCAAGCAAGCCTGTAAGTGAAGGGAAGGCTGTCCTTAAAACGAGAACTCCTGCTGACTCTCCTCTAACAGACATCTCAAAGCAGACAGCAGCGTCTCCCTTTGCTCCCCGGCTGCAGGAAGCTGTGAACAGCTAGACAGGAGCCCTGCCAGACAAAAGGCGAGGAGTTAATATCAGGCTGGTGCGCCCCGGCCGCAGGCAGCACGGGCTGGCTGAGCAGCTCCTGCAGCACCCTGCGTCCCCGCTGTGGGATGTGGTACAGAGCTGGGCTGCGTGGTTAACTCTGGGTGTGTGCTGGGGGGGCTGCAGCGGTACCAGCGTGACGTGTTGCCTGCTGCCTGCCTGCCTGGCGCGCTGGGGAAGGCCACGTTAAACTTGCAGTGTTCAGCACTAGTGTGTCCAGGATGCTGCCAGGTGCTGAGCTGGGTAACTTGAGCCAGGCTGGGCATCCCCAGGCTGTTCTGGGGCTCTTTTATACCCGGCTTATCCACCCATCCAGACTCTTCAGCTCTCCCTGGGATGTTTTGCCTTTCAGCCTGTTTAAATGTTTTATGATGCCTCATTGATGTGAGCCTTGGTGGTAGTCAGATCCTCCCCAAAACTGATGAAGAGCTAAGATTAGCAAACTAAAAGCAGTATGGGGGGCAAGCTTGAGAGAAGAGGATGTTACAAGAGGAATTTTGAATGCTGAACGTTATTTAACAAATCTTCTGTCTCTGCTCTAGGGAACAGAGAAATTCAGCCCTCCTTTTGTTGCATTCTTTAGAGTACAATACTACGTAGAAAATGGAAGGGTAATAAGGTAAGTTCACTTCTGTGGTACTGTTTTCTGTTTCCTTATTAACACTTCCTTAAAAATTCAGCTTGCATTTTTGTTTTTGTTTTTGTAAGAACTACCCAGATTTCCACAACGAACAGTGCATGTTTTCCTCCTGTATCACATTCCTTATCCCTAGGTCCCTGGGAGGATGGTAACTGCTTTCCCATCTGTGTTTAGAGAGCAGGTTGAATTACAGCAGTACTGAAATATGGTTAACAGCCTTTGTTTGCATCTTTTGGTCGTGTGAAAAGCATCAGATGAATATACAAAAAATAGGTATTTATACTCCAGAGCACATGCTAGCAGTTCTGGTTCAGGTTTTTGTATCTGCACAGTGCTCTGTGCAGTCTGCTCCTGGAAATGGACTTTTGTAAACGGACAAAAGAAATGACTTCATAAGTTAAAGAGTTTTGCATTTGAGTGTGATCCATTCACGTGGAATATGGGCTGCACTCAAAACACAGCCGCACTGGCTGCATGGTACAGAACAAAGGATGAGGTAGTTGAAAATGAACAACTGACAGGATTAATTTGCATCAGCACTGCTGGCGTGGCTGTGACCCCAGGGCAAGCCAAGAGCTGGGATAATTCAAGTAGATTAAAATCTTTACTTAATTTTTTGGCATTTGTTCTCCTCTTGAACAAAGCTTTTTTTTTTTCTCCCCTCTTTTTCCTCCCCCCACCCTGTCCTCCATAGTCTCTCTTTTTGAATGCAGGCAAGTCTTCTGGAGTCTGTTTGGCTGTTCAGTGTTTTTTGTTTAATTTTGCTTTTAGGTACAAAGATTGCACAGCATTCTTCCACCCCCTATGCACATATCCTCTAGCATCACATGCAAATTTCTCTTGCACTAGTAATTTAATTGGACAGGTTTGTGGAGCTATGTAGAGGTAGTTACGGGGCCCTTTCAATCTACGTGCATGTTTTTATAAGCAGACTGTAGTGTCCAGCACTTTGTCTGTACATACATGTCAGCAGCCTGCTTCCCTTGAGCTCTTGTGAGGGTGTGTGTACACGTTATCAGGGATACAAATGCCTTATCAGACTGTGCCTGGTTAGCAGTTTGAGGAAGAACACTAAAACAAGCCCAGGGCTCCTGCATCTTTTGATCTACCTTGCAGGGAATTAGCAGTTGAAAAGCACCTTAAGCCTAAGGCAAGGTGAAATGAAAAAGCAGTGCCAGGTTTAGAGGGGAAAGGAGGACAGGTGTGCAAGAGGCAGGACTGAGATTCAAGGGAGTTGGTTCTCCTGCCTGCTACAGGCTTTCCAGAAACACAGAAGCGCTTGATGTAGTCAGTCTCCAAAACAGGTGTGATATGAGTTTTCTTTCATCTACCCTCTGCCCTAACTTCTTAGATCTTGTGCTCCCCAAGATAGAGACTATTGTTTCCCATGTTTGTACAATGCTTTGTGTGAGAAGACCTTGATCTTGGCTTGGGGTTTCCCACAGGCACTTAACTGTGTCATGGTGGCATGGGCAGACGTCAGGAATGCCAGTTCAAGCCTTTCTCTCGCAAGGAAGATGCGTTTGAAAGTCCTTGTATTATCCTGACCTTTCTTCTCTTCCTCACACAAATCTGCCCTTGTGTCTTGCAGTGACAAGGTGGCAAGGCAGCTTTACTACTGTCATCTCAAAGAGCAAGTGCTCATGTCTCGGTGCAACCACAAAGAAGAAATCTATTTCCTGCTGGCTGCCTACAGCTTGCAGGCAGACTTGGGCAACTACAGGGAGGAGGTCCACACTGGGAAATATTTTGAACCTCAGGCATATTTCCCGCAATGGGTAAGTTTGAGAGGATCTTTCTGTCAACAACCTGCGTGCAGCAGGAGCTATGTCAGGCTGGTACCTAGCTGCAGCCACACAACTTCCCCAGCTCCTGCTGATCTGCAAAGATCTGAAAGATCTGCACAAGCTAAGCTCTATGGAAAACCTCTGGGCCGCAATGCCAAGTATGTTGCTCTTTGGTCCTAGCTCTGCAATGCTTACCTCTGGGATGAAGAGACCTGGACCCCAAGGAGTAGTAACTGCTGTGCAGCGCCTCTGGTTCCTGCTTTGTCATTCATTTGAGGCTGAACCGTAGTAAGGGAAAAGGGAATGGCCTAAAAATGGTTTTACATGCTTATTTGTAAGCACGTGTACATTAACTCGTGCCCTCCAAGACCTACAAACGGCTTGGAACGCCAAGAGTTACTTTTATTGTTGAATGAAGGCAAATTAGCTGAGAAACAAGAATTTGAAAAAAAAGAAAAAAAAAAAAAAAAAAAAAAAAGCCTGTCAGAGCTGGTTACCTGCAGGGAGTTCTCTTGTGGTGAAATGGTCAAGAAAACTGTTTTAAGCACTTTAGCATCCAGAGCAATAGGAAAAGAAGCTAGCAATGTTATGGATGCCTCCATTGCTGATACCTGCTGGGGAAGGATGTTTCCCAGAATGTGGACGTGGCCTCCTCTGCAGCCTGACTGTGGTCTGTCACCTGCTTTGGGGATAATGTTCAGAGCAGTGGCAGGGGTTGCATCACGGAGTCAAGGCTGGTGGAGTCTGCAGGCACAAGTCGCAGCCTGCCTGCCGTGCAGTGCAGAAGTGCTCCTTTTTCCACCAGCAGGTCTTCATCGGGTGCCCTGCCTTGCTACAGGGCACCTGGCACAAGGTAGCTAACAGAGGGCTGGAAAAACTGAGTCTGGTGCATGCAGTTTATGGGGCAGTTAAGTCTTATCGTAGACCATTGCTCATCTGGCAAACATTGCAAAGGCCAAGGCAAAGCCTGGCTCACCTGCGTTGAGCCACAGCCCCAAGCAAGTATGTGGGTGATTTATCACTACAAAGAGCAAAACCTGGCAGTCACAGGGACGCCTCTCTCCCTGCCCCTGGGCTGCTGTGGGGGAGATACTCCTCCTCCAGCATGTCCTCCTGCAACACGTGCTGGAGATCACCTTTGGAGATCATTTGGGCAAGAGCTGCCCCAAGCCTCCTGCTAGTGAGGAGAGGCGGCGTTGCCCCGGGGTGGGCAACCCAGCTTTGAACTGTGGAGCTGTACTTCTTTCTGCTGATGCTGCACAGCTGATGGCATCGATGTTGTTCTTCCCTGAGCCCAGCCTTCCTCGCGGGAGGGCAGTTTATCTGGCACAGCATGCAAGGAGAGCAGAGGTGTTACCCAAGAGAGTAAACAAGGAACTGAATTTAAAATGGAAGTGGGATTTGGGTGATGGGGTCCGGTTGCTTTGGGTCAGGACAGGCTGCTTCTGACAGGACATTCACAGGTACCTGGTGGGGTCTAGTTTTAAGCATCCTGCATGGCAGGGTATTTTGTGAAGTGAATTCAGCCAACACTTGTCTTACGTGTCACTGCTGCTCACGGCCTGGAAGGGGCCAGTCTGGCTGGGCTGCCCTGTAGTGTTGTCTGGAGAGAGCATGTGGCCAAGCATAGGAACTGGGTACTCACAGGGCAAGAG
This sequence comes from Aythya fuligula, assembly GCF_009819795.1. Taxonomy (NCBI): domain Eukaryota; kingdom Metazoa; phylum Chordata; class Aves; order Anseriformes; family Anatidae; genus Aythya; species Aythya fuligula. The sequence continues at coordinate 44,502,096 of NC_045561.1, forward strand.
CAAAAAAAGGTCCACTGCAGGTTTCTCTACTGCTTAGCAAAGCTGCATGCCTGCCAACCACTCCAGACAGACACAAAATACCTTGAGATAGTGTTACCCTCCCCTTTGACTATGGAAATGCTAAGTAAGCCTAATGTGTAGTTTCTGGTCTTTAAAGTAAAAACAAAACAAAACGCACAAAAAAAAAAAAAAAAGAAACCACACCAAAAAACCCACAACCCTCTAGCATTTCTGCAGTGCTGGGAGATGTTGCTGCTGATTGTGTTGGCATGCAGAGCTGTATTTGTTATCTGCCCATAAGCATTTAGGGATGCCAGGAGTTAGGGAAACTAATTCCAGCGCTTGAGAATGAAAAGAGCTGACACGAGCTCTGCAGTCTCTGTTATGATTTTGCCATCTACGATCTGTTGGGAGACATCAGTATCATCGGAGCTGCTTTAAATGCTTATCCTCCAGGGAGGTAGAGGTGAACCTGGGCTAACTTCTTGGGAGAATGCATGAACCTCTTCCACCTCCAGTCTTGGCTTTGCTGTTGATCACAGCTGCCTCTCGTGGGCTTCACTGAAGAGTTGCTGACCTGTTTGTTTTCCTTGTGGTTTAGATAATTGCAAAGAGAGGGAGCGACTACATCTTGAAACATGCCCCAGAGATGCACCGAGAACAGCAAGGCCTGAGTGCAAAGGAAGCTGTGCTGAAGTTCATTAAGGAGTCCTGCTTGTTGGAAGATGTGCCCGTCCACTTCTACAGGCTGCAGAAGGTTAAACAAAGAGCTTATTTTAAACATCTTTCTCCTCTTTAATTGGGTCACTGTTTTGTTTTTCACTTTCTGTCTAGTTGAAGAACAGTTGCCTCTGATTTGGAGAGGACAAACAAGTCTAAAATATCCAGGCTGTGAGACCTGTCCCCATAAACAAATTTGCTTCCAGTTTGCTGGTGTAGCTGGAACATTATTTTGTCCCTCAGCCAACAAACTGGCCACAGGAATGGCAAAACTTAATTTTTGCTTTGTCCCTGCTTGTCAGTGTACTCGCACCAGGGAAATCACTGAGAAGCTGCACTTTGTTGCAGTCCACTGAAATGGTGACAGGAGGTCAGTCAGCTTTCACACAGACACCACATAATAACTGAAGGTGACACGAGTCATCCCACCTTTCTTACCCCCCTTCAACACTGTTGGAGTGCTGGGTATTTTTTTGGCTGTATGGTTTTCAGCTTTTTGGATTCCTTGATTGTTGCTCGTCCCTGAGTCTCTGCCTTTCCACCCAAGCCTGCTTTAACCAGATTTGCTTCACTTTGATGCGCTAAAAGTGTAGTCTAGAAATAGGACTGAAGAGAAGTTTTGTGTTCCACCTAGGCGAGTGAAACCTGCTCAAGCAATTAGGAATTGCATGAACTTCTTTTCCGAATGGAGCTGCTCTACCTTGTCAGACTCATGATTAAACATTTTGGCTATTTGTGCTGGGTCAGAATTCAGTCTGGAAAGTTTCTGCTTCCTTTGACCAAACGTGGCAGCTCTAGTTACTGCAGAAACACAGAGAAGAGCCTTGCATTTTCCAAAGGAGATAAATTCCACTTCGGTTTTCAATCTAGGGTTAGTTTCAGTCCTTCACAAACTAGCTGCTCCCCCTATCTCTATTCTGCCGTTCTGTCCTCTCCGTTTTGATGCTAATGCTGTTAATGATGCAGTCATAAGAGGGTTGGTTACCCTTGAATGCCATAAGAAATCCAGCTGGCAAAACATGGTATAATTTATATCTGAAGGCACTGGGGCTGTGAAACTGATTGCCCTTAATATCCAAATTTGAGTCTGACTTGAACTCATATTTTCTGCATTAACTCCTTTGTGTTGTTTTATCCACAACATGCTCTTCTTCCTGCTGCATGACACAAGGGATCTCGTGGTGGGGCATCCTCCTCCTGGGTGACTCCTGGGCCACAAAGCTCCTGATCGAGCTCACAGGGGTGCTGGGTGAAGGTGTTGGTGCACTGGCTGCCATGAGATTTCAGTAGCAGTCACTTCTATCTTACACCCTCCTTGTGGCTGCCGCTGGGGTTGGGGACTCAAATAAAACAGGCAGCGCTGAGCACCATATCCCTTCTCCAGACCAACACTGATTTATTAAAGCTCTTTGACTTTAGGAGGCAGAAAGCATTTCTTAGTGACTTTCAGCTGGAGTTCTGCTGGATATGGGTGTTAACAGAGGGGCAGAGGCTGAGGTAGATGTGACAGTGTGTGGCTTGCATCTTGACAGGCCAGGTGAGAAAGTCTTGGTGTGAAGTTTGAGCTCTGTGACTCCAGAAATTTTTACACAGCGATTTTCTTCCTCCTACTCCTCCTAGTAAGAGAAGTCTGTGTCGTCCCCCTCTGACTCCACCATGCCAGTAGAGAGATTGAGTTAACTAGTGCTGGACAGTTCGGGGATTTTTGGTTTTCAGTCTTTAAGCAAAGGAATCTCCTAATTAGAGAGAGATTATGTGGTATGAAGGTACAGCACGAGGAAAAACAAGGCAAATTTCCAGTTCAGCCTTAAGCACATAAAACTGTCTGTTCCCAACACTGAAATGAAAAGGTTAGGAGAAAAGTCCTGTAGCTTGGGGCATTGATTAGCTCTCTCCTGGCAAATGTAAACCTGAGGTCCAGCACGTCCCAGGGTGAGAACAGCCGTGCTGTGGTAAGGGGACGGGGCAGACATCTTTTCTGTTTTGGGCTCTGTCATCTGGAGAGCGAGAGATGTGAATGTTTGCACTAACAGCGGAGATGGCGGCAGTAGTAAGAGAGTCTGTTACAAATTGCCTCTGAGAACAGTAATGGTCCATGCCCTCAGATCACTTAAGCTGCAGGATTCCCTCTCTGGGGCTGTTTGGGGCATGTGCTGCTGGTGAAAAGCTGGAGATGTCCAGTACAAGGGGATTTGTAGGTGTTTCTGATCTCAGATTTTTTCAGGGATCAACAAGACAAGGTGCTTGTTAGAAACAATAAAAAGCAAATGGGCTGATGGCATCTGTCTGATGAGCAGTCCTGCTACCTCTCTTGCAGTAGGTGCCAGAACAAGAGCGTGGTCTTTGTAGATTAACCTTTGACTCCAGGCTCTTCTGTCCTTTTAGGATAAGAAGGAGGATCGCCCAACAGTTATCCTGGGCCTGACCCTTAGAGGAATGCACATCTATCAGGTAACAGGCTGCCATGAAAGCCTTCTGGTGTAGCATTAACTCTGCCTAGCTCCCCTGTCCTCCCCCCACCAGCACTCCTCTGCCTCCCCTGTGAGCAGCAGGCTCCGCATATCTTGCATTCTTGGTTGTTTGCAAATTCTTTGCACATCGCTGACTCCACCCTGTACCTGCCAGTTCCTGTGTCACCCCGAGTTTGATGTGTTGCAGGAGGTGAACCACGTTCGTCAGCTCCTCTACGACTTTCCCTGGTCGCACATCGGGAAGCTGGCGTTTCTGGTGAGTGTGACAGAACGGATGCCATCTGGCAGTGAGCTGCCCACCTGGGACCTGGCGAAGCTGTCGGCCTGCCCAAATTGCCATGTCAAGTCCTGTAACTCATACGCACAAGACTGCGGCTACCTCGGTTAGCCATGTGGCCAAAGACATGTTCGTGCTCACTCACTGGCATCTCTCCTCTTTATGCAGGGGAAAAAATTTGAGATCCAGCCAGACGGTTTGCCCTCTGCACGGAAACTGGTTTACTACACAGGTTGCCCCTTCAGGTCACGGCACTTGCTGCAGCTCCTCAGCAACAGCCACCGGCTCTTTCTGAATATCCAGCCAGTGCTGAAGCAAATCCAAAAGCTGGAGGAGGCTGAAGGTATGTGGCAGAAGAGCAGGTGGCTTTGGTAAGGGGAAGAGTACATACAGTATGTTAGGCTTTGATATTTGTTTCTGGCACCAGCAGCTCCCACCTGAGAGCAGATCAGAACTCCTCGAATTTGTACTTTGTGATGGGGGATCTGACTGCTCCATGTCCATCTTGTCAACTCTAAGGAGTTCACATCCATCTCTGAAGTGGTGGCGCATGGTTACGTGGAATCAGTGTACGAGGAGAGGTGGCCATTGGTGTCATCCAGCTTGGTTATTTCTGTCTTTTCCTTCAGTGGGGTTATAGAAGTGGCATGAAGCTGTGTGGGAACCACTAGTGCCATGTGCCAGCAACCTTTACAAAGGCTCACTAATCAAGCGTGTGTTGGTAAAAGGCTCAGATTGCTTTCACAAACCCTTTGCATTCTTGGAAGTCCCTTTTTGGTGACTCTTTGTTGTTTACTCTGTTGTTGGTCAGATAGCAACATGGCAGTGTTTGTAAAAATTGCAACTGAACAGGTTCACTATTAAAAATGTTTCCAAAAATTTCCAGAGTCAAATTGGGATCTACTGCTTCTCTTGCTTGGCGTATATCCTGCCACCTGATTAGCTGCTGTCTGTTTTTCCTATTTGGTAGTGGCCTTCTTAGAGGCTAGCTCATGTGAGTACTTGCTTCTCCTGGCTTTGTTCTTAAAATAACAGATTTCTGTCTTCTGAGAAAGGCAGAGGCATGGCAGATAGCAAGGCTTCCTTGGACTTGTGCTAGAGCTGCTGCCCTGTCTTTGTTGGCATTTTGAAATCCTGTTCCTTGCCAGACACTGTCAGGAAATCTCTGCTAACATTTTATTGCCTGCAATTCAGAGCTTAAATAAACATCTTACAACATTGTGGTAATACCTGGGGATGTGATTCAGGTGCCCAGACACAAATGTTTGAAATGCCCTGGTGCACCTCCCCCCCCTGCTTTCTAGCTTCCACTGCAGGGTGGGACAGATTTCTTCTAAATTGTTTTGTATCTCCTAGCTTCTTGTGGATTTCTTGTCCACCTTCAGCATCCTTCTTTTTGGGCCACAGAAAAGCCATGGGAGAAATCATTAATAAATGCCAGCCATAGAGATCCCATTCTTAGCTGTCTCCACACATTGGTGACTCTCTTGAGAAACAATCGATGTACTCTGTTTTAAAGACTGAACATTTAGGTTAGGTAAGCGATTCCTGCTTTGCTGCATTTCCTTCATTCTGGAAGGCAGTATTTCTGAATTATAACTGCCTCTAGCTGCCTGCTCTAATTCAGCAGATACTGGTTTTACTGTAAGTATGACTGTAGTTCTGTTGCAACCTGCTGGGCGTCCCAGTGTCTGTAGAATAAGCAGAACACAAAACTTGCTTTTCATTTATTAGTTCAGTAGCTGCAGCAATTTTCTTCACCATCAGGTTGTGCCTGTCCCAGAACTTCCCAGTTCTGTTACCCTTCCTTCAGTCTTGCTTAAAGTTTCCCCGGCCTTCTCTCCTCGTTCTTTCTCAGAGAAGAAGCGTTACCGGGAGTCCTATATCAGCGACACGCTGGACATGGACCTGGACCCATGCGACAAGAACTCGCGCGGCAGCGGGAGCAGCGTGGGCAGCCGGAGGGATAACCGCCTCTCGCGCCAGTCCACGGGGAGCCACGGCAGCTCTCACACCTCGGGCATTGAGGCTGACTCGAGGCACCGAGTGTCGGTGGAGATGTCGGTGGATGAGCCCTTCAGCATCGACCGAGTGCACAGGAAAGAGAAATCCTGCAGCTCAACCATCAGCTATGGTAGCTCTGGCATTGATAGCGGCAGTAAGGGGAGGGCTGAAGATGACTCTCAGGATGATGGTAAGGAATTTGGAGATGCAGAGTAACTTCTAAGCCTGCTTCTGCTTTCTACAGGAGAACGGAGAATAAGAAAACATGAAGCAACTCAGAGCAGGCATGTAATGCTAACCCTTCTCCTGCCGCTCTTTTCCTCCTAGATCTTGAGCTGGCAGTAGATGAGCCAGAGGAGGTGCCTGTAGATGAGCCTTTAGAAAGAGACCAGTTAGAGGAGGTCACTGTGGAAGAAGCTGTTGAATCTCTTCCTCTAGATGCTGCTAGCTGCCAAGGTGAGGTGGCTTTCTGCTACTGCTGAGTGCTTTTCTTGAGGCTGTAACATCAGAAAGATGTTTGGGCAATCAGGTGTAATCTGAGAGATCTAAGAAGCTGTGTCTTCTTCCAAACAAAGTGCTACTTACTGTCTACCTACTGCAGCAGTATTTGAAGTCAGCTCCTCTAGAGTTTAAAGGCCAGCACCTTACATTGTACAGTGTTACTTTCCCCTTTGTTCCTTAAGGTCTCCCCTTTCCCAGTTTAGCAAGTTACTGTGTTTATATGCAGTTAACGACAAAAAGATAACTGAGGCAAACCTTCTGTAGTGAAGAATTTAATTTAAAATCTTGTATACCACAAGACAGCCAAGGGGTTCAACCACAGATTAATGGGCAAGTTGCAGGGTTTAATAGTTTAAGTTCTGTGGCTTATGCTATGGGGAATGCTAGACAACGGGTTCATGCAGGAGCTGTCTGGCCTTAAGACATAACAGGCTTCGTAGCAAATCAAGTTGGGCAAATACAGGAGAAGTTGGTAAAAAGCTGTTTTCTTGTGAGCTTTTAAATGTTGCTTCTTAGGGACAAACAGGAGTATTTGTGAGCAAAAACTCTCAGAATATTGAGGGTGCTTAGTGATGTATACTTGTATTTGTAGGATAGCACTGTCTGAGTGTAGCCTGTGAGGACAACTTCCCCTTTCTGCCAATAAAAACTCAAACCTGTAACGCTTCTTATTTCCTCCTTCTTTACAGCTGTAAATCAGGAGTCGCTGTCTGTGGTGCAAGTCACGCTAATAAAAATGAGAGGTCAAAGTGTGGAGTCCCTTCATCAGGTAAGGAGTGGTGCTTGGCAGGAAGGTCTGTGTGTGGGCGTTGAACCAAAGTCTAGTGTAATGGAGACAGCTGTAAATCAGGTGAACTTGATAGGTCTGTATTTGACTGATTGAAATGGTCTAACTGAAAACAGCTGTTGGCCAATGACTGCTGTTGGGAATAGGATGAGAGCAACATTTGGGTCCAGAAAAGTACAGAGAGGTTTGGAGCGACCAATGTGGAAATCTTGCAAACCAGCCATCATCTGCCTTAAGCTTCCAGACAGGAAATGGAAAATAAACCACTTGCAAATTTTCAGCACAATGTAGAGCCAAGACCATCCATACAGTTTGGATGTGGGTTGCAAGCTTGATCATCTTCCTGCTCCTGAAGCCAGAAGGAGCTCACATCAGAGCAAAACCAGATGTTCAAGCTCTAAAATTGCTATCATTTGTGTGATTATACTACGTGTATGCTGAAGTCTTTGTTGTCAACATTTTATTTTCATCCAACCCTTGAGAAAAGACAACTATATATGGTAAAATATGTCATATCGTAAGTTGGACTTTGGGAAAAGCTTATGAAGTTGTCTTTTTAAGGCCAAACAATATCTTTTTCAGCTTGTACCCACAGGGATGGAGGATGGAAATGTTTAGTTTCTTTATGTAAAAAAAAAAAAAGCCTCTGCCTCTAGTTTTCTTTCTTGATCCGCATTATCCTTATCTGCTAAAAGAATTTAAAAAATCTATTCATCCTGTTGCCCTATACTCCTAGATTTTTTTCTGAACAAGGACTTAAATTACTTTAAGACTTCTTTTCACTTCTCGTGCTTCTTACTGGACCCAGTCAAAAGTGATAAGGATTTCACTTATCAGTAAAGTACTCTGTTAAGTGCTGTGAGAGATGGAAAAAATAACCAAGCTTTTATATCAAAAGCTGAACGCTGTGCAGTACAAATCATAATGTACTTATTTCTGAATTTGAGTTGAATGACTGAAGACAGCAAGGCAAGGAGCAGGTATCTTGTTTAAAGTACTGGTTTTATGTTAATGCTTTCACCAACACACACTTAGGCTGTTAATTGATTGGGAGGCATCTGTTTTATAAGAGTGTTTCTGATCAGCACAGGACTGCTTAAGCAATTAAGAGACATCTCCTCACCCTGATGGCACTTGTACACATCAGATACTGTGTTTGCTTAGTGCTGGATGGACCATGCAGTATACATGTATGCCTGTTTCTGGGAGCACAGCTGAGTCAACACAGATTTCCTCAGGGTAGTTTTCTAGTTCCCATCCAGTGTAGGTGAGAGACTTAGTACTGGGAGGTGCTTCTCTGTGTTGCTAACAGAAATGTCTCAGCTTAATATTAAAATCAGCATGTAGAAGCTGATTGTCAAGACAGAGAGGAAGAAAAAACAGGTGGGGAAGTTGGAAATGTCTCGGATGGTCAGTAATGCCTCCAAAGAGGACACATCACTACAGCTTGTGTAGCATGACATCTTCCTCTGGGAATTACTGCTGCTTTGTTGCTCTTGTCTTCGTTTCTGAGCAATGTTATGTAGACAAAAGTATATGTTGCACTTAGTGAATTTTGGACACTAACCCATTAATTTGCATGGTTGTTACCAACTTTCCTTTCAGCTCCCAAGACTTTAAAAGACTTTAAGTAGCTTCATCTTGGTGTGTTCAAGCAGTTGGGGTGATTCTTTAATGCATGTGTTAGCGGAACCATGCAGTCAGTGTCAGTGTAAGTGTCAGGTTGTTCAGATGTCGTTAATACCTGCCCAGTGTTTTATCCTTTGTACTGGACGCAGAGGACATGGTGCGTAGAGATTAGGATCTGGTGCAGTGAGGCAGGGTGGCTGCACACACTTGTAATTTCTTAATACTCCATAGCTTCTTCATTAAGCCGATATCCTTCAGAAGGCTGGTGGGGCTGTTTGAAGGAGTGGAAGAACAATTTGGAAAATTTGAAGCATGCGTAGCCAGCATCCTTAGGCAGTGCCTGAGCTCATCATTGTTATTCACGTGCATCTTACTGAACTGGCAGGTCAAATCGCCGAGAGGCAGGAGCTGCACGGACCAGCACAGCCAGAGTTTGGATGACATCCGCCTGTACAAGCACCGGCACCCGCCACTGAGTGCCACGCTGTCCTCGGACACATCCCACAGCTACACGTTTGGCTGCAGCCTGGAGGATAAGATGTCTGTCTACGGCTGCGTTTATTCCACAGCGGACTGCAAAACCAAGTCTGCCCTTTACGGGAAGCGATCCATGAACTGCCTCTCCTTGGATCTGCTGGGAGAGGACCAGCTGCCAGAGGAGTTCGTGGTGTAATGAGATTGGAGCTCTTCCATACCAGGAAACAGCACAGCATGGAAATATATACCTCATTCACACGTGTGATGTCACTGGGTCTTGTAGGAGATTGAGCAGCTTTGTTACTCAACTCCGTAATCAGCAAGTGGAATCGCTTCTGCAGACCTGACTACAGGGCAAATCAGCTGGAGTGTAGCACTTAACATTGGCGTTGGGAGGGTCTGCTGAGCAGAAAATGGAAGTGGGCTGCACCATTAGTAGTGACCAAAAAAACACAACCCAAAACTGGACCAAAATTGATTTATCAGAAAGATATTTACAAAGTCCATGGCCTTTTAGCTTCCTGCTTTTCTCTTGTGGTCCATTTATGTTAATGCTACTATACAAGTAGTTTGGTTGTCTTGAGCTTGTGCTGCTGCAGCACTGCTAGCAGTTGTCAGGTCAGGATATACTCTGAGCATATTTGGATGTCTGTGCATGGAAAAGTCTAGCCTTTTCTGATTGTAATGCACAGAAGTTGCCTGTTTGCTTTACTGGGAGCAAAACTTGCTCTGCCATGAGTTTTTTTTTTGTTTGTTTGTTTGTTTTGTTTTGTTTTCATGTAAGCATCCAGCCAAATACAGTGTAGGTTCTGTGTGTTTGTATTTTATTTTTTTTTAATGCAACAAATGGAACTGTCTGTCAGCTGTCTCTACTACTGCCATGGTATAGATGGGTAAATAAATCCCTATATCCTTGGGAGAGAGATGGGGGAAGGGATGAAACAAATAGCCATTTCTGAGCATACAGAGGACAAATTAAGAGCAGTAAATGACTGGCTCTCGAAGACAGGAGTGTGACTGGAGAATTTGTCCGGGCATGATCACCCCTTAAGTTGCATCATACGTTTATGTTGTTCTTTTCTTTATTTTTCATAGAACTGTTCCTTAGAATTTTTTACTCTGCTGGGGGCAGATGTGGACTGGAGAAAGTCGCTTTGGATAGACAAAGCTCCTAGTGGCTGTGTTCAACTTCATCCTGCATAGGTCACGCAAGTGTGTGTGAGCGATGCTGTAAGGCCTGTGATGTGATGATGGAGGCACGGGAGGGAACCAGCGGTACTTTGGGTGGTCTTGAGTCCCGTGGAGCTGGCCATCCTGGCTCCTGGCAGGAAAATAGCTGTAATTATGCTGTTTGATTAAGGCATTTGTCTGGTGTGGAAAACACACTGCTGCCCTGTTACATCCAAATAAATGTATAGTTTTTTTGATTTCCTTCCCTGCCTTTCCCCGCTGTTAGTACCCCCTCCCCATCAATTCCCAACATCTGGGAAGCTTGTACTTAGATCATGCATAACCTGCTTTGGACAGCAGGTGGACACTAACTGCTTTTCATGGCAAACTTAAGAAGCCGAATGATGCTGTTGTGCTGATTTGGGAAGTGTGTGTTGTACAGTGTTGATCAATTGGAAGATGAAGATGGCTGCTTTGGGAAAGGAAGGAAGTCAAACCACAACGAGGGAGGGTTCATGCTGCTGCCTTGACAAGCTTAGCAGTTGTCTGGTGAATTGCATTCCTGTACGCTGTCAAAATAGCAAGTCTGTGAAGTCTGCAATCTCACTGTTTCTATGCAAGTGAATGTGGTGTAGAGAGACCACATCAGGCCACCAGATGCACCTGCATTTGCTGAAGTGACATCAGTGGCCGTACATCCTCGTAGACGAATCTAGCCCAAACTGTTAGCCGCATGTTTGAATGAATGGATGGACACAACTCACTGTAACCACAACTTAATTGACTGTGCCCTCTTTGATCATGCTGTTCTTTCTTCTCTTAATGAACAATTATGTGTGTTCACTGTAGCCTTTTTTCTATCCTTCCAAGCAAAGCCAAAATACCTTTAGAGTACCTGAAGCATATTTACAGTATCTAAAAAAAGCTCTCCTAAATGGACCTAAATGGTGAAGGACATCTGGCTGCTCGTGGACAGTCCAGTTAAGCCTTCCCTGATACTTGGGACCTATCTGGCCGTAAGCTGTGGGAGATTGTACCCCTCCAAGAACCAGGAGGAAGGTGGCAGTGCTGCAGGGAGCAGCTTTGCTCTTGCACCTGTTGCAGAGCTGGAGGGACAGCTCTAAAATACGGCAGGTATTGTTATTTGGAAAGGTGTCACAAAACAGGCATGTGTTCCACGTGCTCGCATACATGCACACTTGTCTCAAAGACAATCACAGTCATACCTGCCTCAGCCTGACCAGTTTTCTGAAGTGTTTATTAACCATTAAGAATGAGCAGCTTGGTATTTTCTTTTCACAGCTACCAAACATTAACTAGAACTGGTGAAATGCTGCAGTCCTGGTGTTGCTGGTTCACAAAATATACCACTGCCTGACAGCAGTGTAATTGGCTCTTGCACAAGTCTCCGTTGCCTTGTATGTACATGGGGGTTCCCTGTATTTATTCACGGCTGGTGGGGAAGGCAAGTGCTCCAAGTCTTCATTCAGTGGTCTACGCAGTTCCCCCCAGTACTGTAAGTTACAAATGCATATGAAGGGGAGACTGGACACTTTTTTTTTATGTGTATAGACTGAGAGTGAATCAATGAATACCTTACAAGCACTGTGAATATCTATTATGCAAGTTTTTGTATTCATATGAAAAAAAATGTTCCTGCTAGTAATAGATTTTTTTTGTCTTTGGATTTAGAATGTCTTATTATTTTGGTTTCATTAGTTTGGTAGAGGGTAACTTGTAAGCATTTATCAGCTGATGTTAGAAACTAGCTGCCAATATTTGTATATATTTGTAATATACTTGTGGTATAATCACTCTATTTTAATGGTAAAAGTTTCTCCTTTCTATGAAAGGAATTTTTTGTTTAAAAAAAAAAAAAAAAAGTATATGTACACCTGCAATAAAGTATTGACAGAAAAAGGTAATTGTATATATATTTTTTTTTCCTTCCAAGAAGTGGATGTCAGTGATGTCTTCCATTTGAGATAGATAGGTTTTGGAAATGAATGTGCTGCTGGGCTGTAACCCATGCGTGAGCTCAGCTTCCAGTGGAAAACCATGAACACTGCCGTCAACTGGAACAACTCCTTTTCTTCCCTGCCAGCCTCGGCAGCAAGTTGCCAGAGGGGCCTCTGTCATACCTTGAGGACCCAGTCCAGCCGGTTGGAGTCAGCTGGAGCGCTGATGGGGGCTGAATCTAAGTAATGAGACACAGGACAAGCTGCTCACGGTGGCTGATAGAGAGAACAGCGTGTGGACAACTCCCAGGGGTGTAGAGAGCTCCTGTCAGCATCCCCCTGGGGGCTGCATCAGGGACGAGCACACCAGTGCATGTCATGCAAAGCGCTGCCAAGGAGCTCTGCTGTAAGTCACCTAACCTGCTGGCCTAGTGTCTGGTGTGGGTAAAGGAAAGTTTTGCTTTTCTTGGGACATAAAATCTCAGAAGGAGTGCCCCAGTATGGCTATTCACATCTCTTCTCAAGGGAGCTCGCTGGCAGGAGTTTGTGTAAATTCTTTTTCTCCTTTCCCCTGGCTATATTATAGACTGCTAAAGATAGTGTTTTTGTTTTTGTTTTGGTTAAAAAAGGTTTTTTTTTTTTTTTTTTTTTTTTTTTTTTTTTAAATGTGCTTCAATAGTATAGTGTTGCCCCTAGTCTTGAAATTTTTCCCCTTTGTACTTCCCACCCGGCGAGGACCTGCTGGGTATCTGCTTCAAATGTTCTTGAGGACGAGAAGCTCACACAGCTTTGGCTAAGGGGGTTGGTAACAGTTTTTTATAGAAGTAAACTTTAATATTAAATATTAAAGCAATATATTAAGCAATCTGATTGACAAGGGCTTTGTCATTTCTCTGTTGCTTTGCTGGACAAGTAATGGAGTGATAGCAGGCAAAAAGGTGCTAACGTGGATGCTGCTGCCTGGAATACGTAGAATGGATGAGCCGCTCTGTGAAGACGGGACTTCTCGTGGCACCAGTGAACCCCACATGCAGAAGGAATGCAGTGACACAGCGAGGGATGGGGACGCTTTGGTGCGGCACCCGGTGGGTGCTGAGGCACGCCGAGTGCAGCAAGTCCTCGGAGGTCCGGCCTGAGGACTTTTAAGCAAAGCGTGCTGTGCTGAAGCTGACGGGGGGGCGTTGGGCCGAGTGAGAGCAGTGAGCCCCGGGAAGCTGGAGGCGTTCCGAGGGACAGAGCAGCCCTGGAGCGAGAAGCGGTGCCCGCGGTGCCCGGGGCCGAGCCCGGCTGCCATCTCGGGGCCGGGGCCATGGCCAGGCGCGGGCCGCCCCCTCCCGGCCGAGGCGGCGCCGTGAGGCGGCAGCGCGGGGCCGGGGCGCGGGGCGGCGCCCGAGGAGCGCGGCGAGGGCGGCCGGGGCCGGGGCCGGGGCCGGGGCCGGGACGGAGCCCAGGGCCTGGGGGGGCGCTGGCGGCGCCGCCCCGTGCTCCGCTGGCCCCCTCGGCCGGGCCCCGAGGCTGGCTCTGGAGGTGGTGTTTAGGCTTCCTGGTAGAGCGCTGGTGAAGGGCATAGCTGTGGGATTTTAAAACTCCGCTTGATCTTTATTCCTGGCAATCCTTGTCCCGCGTTTTTATTTTAAATCTCACAAACAGCTTTATACCAGCCCTTATTTTTCCAGTGAGATAAGATGCGGCATGTGCTACAGGTGTCCAAAAGCATCCCCTCCCAGAGACTCCAGGAGCACACACAGAGGCATCATCCTCCGTGTCCCCAAACCTCAGCCCAGGGTAGCGCCATTGGGACACCTCCCGGTTCCCTTTGCCGCAACTGCTGCAGGCACCGGTGTGGTGAGGATGCGCTGCTCTGTGCTCAGGCGATGGGGATCTGTGAGCAACACCACACGCTGTAGGAAGCCAGGTGTTTTTCTGTCCTCGGTGCATAATTCGGCACCTGGGATGACAGCGACATGGCTCTTTGCCTACCGCTGGGGCACCCACATTTACCCACCACTGGTAATAAGAGACAGTGCAGTTTGCTGTTGCTCCTGGCCAAGGTATTGAAATCTTTCTTGTTTGGCCTGTGGGTTGCGCTCCTATATTTAGTGTTAAATCGCTTGGTGTAGGTGTGCGGGAGCTTTACCCCAGGTCTGATGGCAGGAAGCAGGAGCTGCGGCCAGGCTCCACGCAGCCTCTGCTGAAGCAGCTCCTGAGCGCTCTGCTCTGCCTTGTGGGGCCAGCGGCACTGGCAGTGCCCCATCCCCTCCTCTGAGTACTGCTGGCGCCACGAGGGGTTTTCTGCCCAGATGATCCGTCTGTGGTGGATGCAAATGCTCTGCTCATGGTCTTTCTAGGCAGATGTGAAGAGAGGGCTCCCGTAATCCTGCTTTTAAAGCACTGATGCACTGAGGTGTGTTTAGGCAATGTCCAGAAGCCCAATATATGTGTGTATTTTTGGATGTCAAGAACCAAACTCACACTTAGGGAATACCTTGAGGTCAGGTGTGTGAGCACCAGGACTTTGTCTCTCACCTCTGTAGAGCTGCAGTCCCCACCTGGCTCCACACCCAGGCGTTCAGCTGGCCCTGTCCTGCAGCTGTAGCTGAGCAGCAGGACTTGCTGTGGGAACAGCTGGATGCAATTTTCCTTAACGTTTGCACTACCAATAATAGGGAGGGCACAAAACTTTTCAATTTGCTTCAACACAAACCACTTTGAGAGCCAAAGCAGAATTACTGCTGAAAAACACAGGGTGGGGGCAAGCATGTGAAGGGACAGCCCTGCAGCTGGCTTTATCCTTTTTGTCTGGTCCTGCAGCCCAACAGAGAGTAGGAGCTCATGCGGGTGGCCTTCCATGGATGTTGCCAGAGCTCTGGGTGAGCTTTCAGACAACCCCACGCCTTTAAGGGAGATGAGGTTTAAGAAAGCCCCAAAGCTGCTGCCCCAGGTGCTGCTACCACTGCTTGAGCCCAGTTTCATTGCTGCAGTCCTGCAGCCTCTGGGCTTCCTCAGTAATTCCAGGTAGGTGCCCACACGGCTCCAAGTGCAGTTTCTCATCCAGAGAACATACAGATAAAACACAGAGCGTGGTGACAGTGAGGACAGATGCTTCAGAGGTAACACCCTGGGCCTGGAGGAGCACGAGGTTTGCTGGTGGCCCTGAACTGCATCCTGCTGCCCAGGGGCAGGTGCAGGAAGGGCTCTGGACGGCTCAGCTGATGCCCTGGCACAGCTGGGAGTAGGTCTACAAGGAGGGTGCCACAGACAAGTGCAATCAATGTGGAGGAAACCATCTCTCCTCAGCAGAGAAGAGCTGGGGAAAGGCGGAGGTCCTTGCAGACCCACCAGCAGGTGAGTCACCAGCAGCTTCTGGTGGTGCGGCCCTGTGGGTGAGCTGCCTGGGGGCCATAGCTTGCTAAGGGCATCCCATCCCATCCCATCCTATCCTGTCCCTTCCCATGTGCTGTTGTGCCTGATTGTGTCTGGAAAGTGGCTGTTGTGCGTTGCTCCGTGGAGTATTTCATCTGTCGCAAGTCCTCTCTCCTTGTTTGGGGGGAATGCAAGATGTGCTGCTGCTGAAGGTGCGGGTGCAGCTTGCTGTGGTCAGGCATCACCATCTCTTCCTGCCCCTTGACGTGAGGGAGGAAATATCTTCTTCTGCCTTTTGGACTTTCAAAGCCTCTGCCATAGCTTCCAGAACTTTTTATAGCAGTGGTTTGTTTTTTTTTGTTGTTGTTTTTTTTTTTTTCCTTTTTTTTCTTCTTTGTTTAGAAGAGGACAGAAACTCTAGTGCAGTCCAGAGGAAAATGAGAGGGAATAACACGCCTCTGGTGCTTGCCTCTAAGTGAACTGCTGGGCACTGGCTCAGCCCTGCCAGGGCAATAATTTCATGTGGCAGAAAAAGGGCGAGAGGGGACACGTGTTGGAGGAGGTGCTGGCAAGCATGAGGCCAGAGGAGCAGGGGGAACAAGGGGCTGATAACTTGGCTTCTCTTTGGCTCCCCGTGGAGATGAGAAAAGGGCTAATTTTTGGCCTGCAGTCTGTGGACAGGTTGTGCAGATCTCTTGTTCCTGGAGTCTGGTGACTAATCATGGCCTGGATTTTTCCCTCGTCGTTTCTTATCAAGGCTGTTGCTAAATACTTGTTGTTACAGCTGGAGCTCTGCAGTTCTCCTCCTGTTTCCATGTTTAGGCCCTGGTGTTTGCGCTGTTAGGACTGATGTGTGGATGTCTTTGGGCACGTCGCCATTTCTGCACTGCAGCAGGACTTCTGAGGCTGATCTCCCAGTCTTTAGGGATGACACACTGTACACACGATGTGGGTTTGGGGCACTATAGAAAATTATTCGAGTCTTGTGTTTGAGACTCCTTCTAAATGCTTCGTCTGATCTGTCTCAGGCTGCTGGGTGTGGGGAAGGGGATCACCCTTCTGTTTGTGGGAGATCTCGGGTAAAAGCACAGGTGGAAAGGATTCCTGTTGTGAGGCAAGGAGGCTGTTAAACAACCTGTATAAACCCGTCCACGAGCTCAGGGAGGGATTTGCAGTAGAGCACGGAGGTGCGTTACCGGCTGGCTGTAGCACTCCCCGCGCTGCCCGCGTGGCTCCTGCAACGTGCGAGGCTCCGGGCAGGTGCTGCGGTGCCCCAAGGCCTGTGGCCTTCCCTCGCTGTCCCTGGCCCCCTGCACTGTGCTCGCCCCTAAATGTCACCAGAGACCAACCGAGCACAGTTTTAGGACGCTGATTGTTTGGACACGTTGCCAACCCCAGTCAAGACCGCTGGCACCATGCCTTTTATTAAAGATGAATCCAAACAAACAGCACCAAGCGTGGCTGTCGGCTCCCCCCAGGCAGAGCCCTACGTGAGCTCAGAAACGCTCAACTTCTCTCTCAGATTGTGTCTCTCTTATTTAGAAACCGAATACACTGCAAGATTAAAATCTTGCTTTGTTAAAAGGGACTTAGGGACAGAAAAAGATCCTAGGCAACAATTCCCCTTGCTCACGCCCTTCAATTAGATCACCCTCTGCCCTCCTCTGGACGGCGCGTGGCTCGCGCTGCTGTCTGGCGGGGCTATTTTTAAAGCATTGCTCAAAAGCCACACGGGGTTTGTGAGAGGCTGGGTACGTTCAGCCTGTCTGCACCCAGGGTCTGCCTCTCCTCCCTCTGCAGCCGCTGCCCCTGCTTGCTCTGGTGGCGGAGGGGTCGCAGGCCCAGCAGCTTGTGACTGCTTGCCCACAGCAGGAGCTGAAAGCCTTTCCCAAAAACCTTCCCCTTCTTGCCTGCGCCTTCTGCGGAGGTTTGGAAAAGCTCTTTGTCAAATGGAGTCGGCGATGATGACTATTTAATAACAAATTAAGCATTTTTGTGACCCTTCCAATGCTAATTATGGTTTTCCTAGCCTGAGCAGCCTCTCTTTGTGGTGTGGCTGCTGCCAAGGCATGAAGCCACACGTGGAAATTGAATGTATAACATTCAAACTTCAGCATAGGTCAGGGTTTTGTTTCAGACTTGGCCAAAGGTGTGGGCGGGTTTAATTACCGCTTTTATTTATTGATTGATTTTTTTTAACCCTATGCTGAGCTGCAGCACTGTTAAGCATTTGTGCTCGTTTGCAAATCAAGTCTCTTCCCTGCTCTCTGCTGCTCAGAGCACTCCTAGGTCAGGGGGAAGCTCAGTGGCTTCTGCACAGAGGGCGTAGGGTGCTGGGAGCTGCAGTGTGAATTTACAGCCCGGCAGGCACGTGCTGTGCCTGAGGCAGCTCCTGCAGTCAGGTAAGCTGCCCAGCACAAAGGGGACACGAAACGGGTGGCCTGGACTTGTTCTCAGAACCAGGGAGAGTTGCTGAAAGTGGCTCTGTCTCACTGATCCCTTTCCTTTGATTGCAAGGGGAACCAACAACCGGAGGCGGTAAGTTCCATCTGTGAGGATAAATCCAACGCGGGCACCAAACTTCTGGGCTGTTTTGGACTCATACCTTGAAAGCTGTTGTCTGGTTCCATGTGTAGAGTTCTGCTGACTTGTACAGGTCTGTGTGTCTGCATGTTTGCATACTCTACTCTAGACATATGCTTGCTGGTATTAGGACATAGGGACTGGGCTGGCAGAGCCCCATTTCCCCCACCCCGTCCCCAGATCTGCAGAAAGTCCTACAAGCTAGACAACCTCCTGCATGGAGCAAGACACAGGCTCCAGTTCTTTGTCTCCAGACCAGATCCAGATGTTCTGCTTTTACGGAGGGCACTCGGTGGTGAGTCAGAGGCTGTGCGAGCAGGGGACGAGGAGGTGAGGGCTGGAAGCTGCTTCCCTTCACACCAGGTGCTCGGGGACACGTGGGCATGAGTAGTGGCCTCCCAGCAGCTGCTGCGCTCGTCAGGCTACACAGCGTTTGCCCCTTGGCCAACCTGTTGCTAAACCGAGATGCTGAAATATTCTCAGGGCCAAATTCACTGGTGTGCCCTGTGGTTTGTGGAATGGTTTGAGAAGGAGGTGGAGGCGGCTAGCCGCAACTGCACGTGTAGTGTGCTCAGCTCATGGGCAGGGCGAGGCAAAAGGCAGAATAAATTCTAGAGGAGCATCTGAAGCCTGGTTCAGTGGGTAGCAGCTGCGTGGTGCCTATTTTGCAGCCTGTATTGCAGCTGGCAAGGGGACAGGGCAAGGTGCGATGCAGAACGCAGGTACCAGAAAAAAGCCATTTTGCCCTTGCAACTTTTGCCCTTCTTTCCTTCAGTGAATCGAAGCTGGTGCTGGGATTGAGAAATCAAGTGTCTGTAACCCAGGAAATTCCCAAACTGAAAGTTCTTGGGGCAAAATGTCAACACTGCTGCCCTGCATAGCCTGTACGCTTCGCTGCGTAGGCCAGGGAGTAATATGCTACACTGGAAAGGAAAACAGGAATGGGGAATGCTGCATATGCACCGTTTGGCAGAGTTTATGTTAATGTAGAAACTTAAACTTTTGGTATTTGCTGATATTTAAAGGTTTTATTTCTCAGCTTTAACAATAGGCATTGCTGCTTTTTCCCTGTCACACAGATGATAGATAAAGGCCAAGTTTTAGAGAGCAGCTCCAGAAAAGCAAGCACAGATCATAACAAGTTACACGCAACACTTAGAAAGTGCAAAATCCTCAAAAATATTTGAGGGCCTTGAAGATGCTGGTGGATTCAGCTAGCCCTCTCATTCCTCTCATGTCACTTAACCACTTTCAGAGCTCTAATCGTGGCTGATTTAGTAGCCTTGTCATCAGACTAGGGCAAACTTGAAGCTGTCTGCTCCTGCATTTCGCTTAACAGGCTGACATTCCTCACTCTGACACTTTCTTATCTGAGATTCTTTCAGTGACCGTTCAGCTTTATAAGGTCCCATGTCCAGATTCTTTTTCTACCCGTCTGTTACTGCTGGAATCGGGTAAAGTTGAGGCATTTTTAACCTCATGACATTATTTAGGAAAACAAGTCTTATTACAGCTCTCCAAGTTGCAATGCCAATGTTCTGAGCACCAGAGCACCGCATGCAACACAGCAGCTGTTATATATTCAAGGGTGACATTCCAATAATAGTATGCTATATAATTTCTGGATAAATATTTATGCTTGTGAAGGCTAAGTGACTTGGAGTACTATAAACTCCAGCCTTTGGGGCAGGCCACTGCAACTTAAGCCTTCTTGCAGTGACCTACTGCTGACCTTTCTCCCAGGCTAGAGGCAGAGTGATTGCTGGGGGTAAAAATTCAAAGTGAATCCTGAGGCCTCTGCTGAGCTATAAAGCAGTGCATAAAATGCATCAGATGTTATTTGAATGCATCTACTCATCTCAGAATCACTTCTCACCTTGCCTAAGTTTCCTTGAAATGTCTGTCCATATAACTTCATTCACTAACCCCGTGTGATGTCGTTTCACTATTGGTGAAGGAGTGTAAAAGCCTCTTGAGGATGACTAGCATCATATCATGAGCTGGGTTCTTGGTGTTTTATTCATTTGATAGATGGGAGGCGTGTATTTATGCTGTTAGAGTGTGCGGACAACTTCAATGTTGTGGTGTGGTTAACTTTGGAAATGCAACTGAAACAACAAGCAGGACTGCTACTGAAATGGTTGTAGGAATTAGGTCCCGTTAGCCATTAGGATCTGTAGTTCTGGGTCCTTCAGCCCTCACGGAGTGAGCAAACAAACAAGAGGCAAAGCTG
Source organism: Aythya fuligula (assembly GCF_009819795.1). Taxonomy (NCBI): domain Eukaryota; kingdom Metazoa; phylum Chordata; class Aves; order Anseriformes; family Anatidae; genus Aythya; species Aythya fuligula. The sequence continues at coordinate 44,522,269 of NC_045561.1, forward strand.
TAGTCATAGTGAACCCAGCAGAGCTGGGATTCGCTCCACCCACTTAACCTGAACGTGTTTTCAAAAAGCTGTGTGACCCCTCACTTGCTTCCTAAGCTCGTTCCAGGGGGATAACAGCTGTAGCCTTACTCCTTTTTCTCCATCTCACTAGTGCTGTTATTCCATACCTAAAACCAGAGAGCAGAACTCCATTCAGTACAGCTGATGGGTTCCTTACACAGTTGACAGTGCATCGGGAATGACCCCATCCACGCGAGACAGAAGAGCGAGCCGTGATGGTGTGTCTCATTTTAATGTAAACTGTGAGGAAGTATTTCATTTGCTGCTCTGAAGCACTGGAATGCTGTTCAGACTCCTGCTTTCTACTGAGAAAACAGAAGGCAGCCTTGGCCTTTCAGAAGCGAGACATCCTAAATCAGGGGTCTTTTGACTTAGTTCTACTTACCTGCCTTGAGGAAACACATCGCCAAAACTATGTCTTGAAGTAGCTTTCCTAAGAAAGCCTGATTTATTTCTATGAGAGTCCACCATGGCTGGTAGCTGTTGTCAATTCTTGTTATTATCTTTGGAGCTAGAACATTATCAGCAGGTTTATGGCTTACTAATGCCATGTTGAGGATTGCTTATTTTATCTGGCAGTTGATATCTAAAAGAATGGTTTTAGGACAACGATATACATTTCAGCCCGAGGAACTCATTAATAATACTTTAATCCATGGGAGTCTTAGGTTTTATTTTGCTTTACTCTGCACTGGGAGATTTTTTTTCTTGATCTGTCCTCTCTGAACTTGCCGAGCACGAGTTCCAAATCCCAGAGACTGCAGAGATTCTGTCAAGTACTTCTGGTCGGGAGAGATGCACAGCATCACCAGCAGTTTGGCATCACCTCCTGGAAGCAGGAAAAAGCCCAAACATGGTCATTTATCTTGTTATTTTCAGTAAGTTATGCACCAGTAATGTACTAATGTACATAGTGACCAGCATAGGCTGCCAGTGCTTTTATGAAGCAGAAGACAACATGAAGAAGGCTACTGAAAACAGGCAACTCCTTAAAATGAAGCTTATGTCTACCAATATGATGCTTTTTTCAGTAGGATAAACACTTCGTAATTTGTAATATAGATTTTTTTTTTTTTCCCTTACAGCATCACCAGTTAGTCTGCGTGTATCTTAAGGTCTGGACACTTCATTAAGCTTTGTCAAATGATTGCGAATTCAGGATCTTCTTTGTGTGGCGTTTTTTTTTATCGTGTTTGTGACAAAAAAGCAAAACAGATTTACTAAAAGTTCAAAGAATGATCAAGCAAACAAGGAAATCGCTACTCTCAACACTTCATGTAAACAGTGTCACCCAGGTCATGCACCAGACAGATGTGGTTAAAACCAGGCTCGGTGCCCACACAGCTTAGCTCCTGGACTTGTTTCTTTGGCTTTCCCCTTTCACAGGATGGACTCTAGCAGTAGGTGAAATTAGAAGTTCAAGCACAGTGCATAGTCTTTCAGAAACTCTGCAGAGCTATTACCTGAGTTACTGACAAAGCTTTGAACTGGAGACTAAAAGCACGAGGGCTGATGCTTTCCGGCAGAAGAAGAATGGACTACCCCACGGACTGACACCGATCCAACAGTACTGAGGGAATTCCACTTGCTTTAAAATTATTTCTGCACAGAGGAGGAGCTAGAGAGGAAGAGGTGACCCAGATACAAAGAGTCATAGTATAGTTCTGGGGTCTCTCTCCTTTGTCCTACTGCTTCAGGGCCCAATATTAAGGAATATGCAAATGCATGGCTGCACGCTGTAGTAGTAAAGACTGAAGCTTAACTTGAGAGTGTACACGACCTGAAACACCAGTGAGGTGCAATCATTACCCTTCACTACCCTGATAGAGATGTGATTATTCTAAATGCATTCATAAACTGAACCTTGGCAAACAGGAGGGCTTTGCCAAATTCAGAGCTCTCCCTGTACTCCCGGAGCTGTGCAGTCACACTGCACCTGCGAACAGAGGCGCACATAGGAGGAGTGTCACTGCACGATCCTCCTCTGGCTTTACACAACAAAGGAGGGGAAAAGACTGGGAAATTAAGTCTATGTTGTTAAACGAAAGCCAGAATACTTCCTTACCTACAGAGTCCTGGAGCAGATGCGTGAGTTTGCTGTTTCGGTAGGGGACGTGAGATCGCTGCTCCGCTATCGCTCCGAGGACGTCGGCCAGGGCGGACAGGCTGCGGTTAATGAAGGATGTCTCTCTCAGTGCTGCACCTGTCACTCCAGACATGCCTAACACGTGGAGAAAAAGGCAATGGTGAGAGCAAGTAAAGCTGCTTCGACTGTAATCTGTGAGAAATGCTGTTGCTGTATCACACACTTCAGACACGATGTTTTTAAACACAGACTCTGAGCCGTGACTTCCAGTCCACCCATGCCAAAGGCAAGATGCAGCGGTTGCTTACTGCAGAGTGCAAACCCATTGTGCAGCATTTCTGCTCGTCTGAAGGAAGGTTAAAGAAGGTTCAGTGCCTGCAGATGGTTTGGAGTACCTCATGTTGAAGCTGATGCCTTCAGCTGCACAATGCATCTTGGCTCCGTATGTATCACAACAGGGAACTGAGAAAGTAGGAACACCGTAAGGTCGGACAAGACAGCACTGCTTTTGAAAACAGCAGGCCACGGCGCCTTGGGAGAGAAGGCTGGTGTGTTCCACCGTTTTCATAACAGCTAACTGCCCAGTCTGTAACTCTTAGGAGGAACAAGAGTGGCACTGACAGCATTACCTGCAGAAACAGAACTGTACAGCAGCCATACGTGTGAGAGGTTTATGCTCACCAAAGCCTGTGAGATGCTGCTCTTTACAGTATGATTTGTCATGGTTGGTCACGCAGGAAAACGATGTCCTTTTACCATCCACCCAGCATGGTGGTCTGTAACTATCTGCACTGACCTCAAACAGCGTCAGAAAGGGTGTTGTCTGCTCATCGAGTTGCACCAATTTACAAAGGCACTGCGATCTCAACTCATTGATCAGTCTGGATGAGCATCCAGTTAAGAGTAACTTCTCCTGTCCTTAACTCTACCATTTGGGGTAGAGAAACTTGCTATTAGCGTTTAGCAGCCTATTATTCAAATTCAGCCTTTCTTCAGGATTGTGGAAGAGCTACACATGGATCTGCAGTCATTTATCACTACCCAGAGCACAGGATCCATGCTAGGCAGAGCTGATGGTGGGGTCAGAAGGGGCTCAGGGTTTCTTTAACTGTCTTCTGTCCCGCCTCCAGCCACAGAGAGAGGCCAGGGATCTTGTTGCTCCTTCAGAGCAGCATTTTCCAAACTGGGAGAACAAGAGAGGTGTTCAAGAGACAAATGTGGAAAGGTATGGTTACGGCAAAAATAACCACAGAAGCCAGGGCAGAGGGCTGTAGAAATGGGGCAGGATGGGGCTGGAATGGTGGAGCCTCTTGGCAGAGAGGCACAGAGCAAAACCACTCAGCAAACCCTGCCACAGGGTGGACAATAATCTGAGATACATGTACAATGCATCTCAGACTAACTGTAGACTTCGGTCTCTGTCTACAGCTATCTCTAGGCTGAAGAGGGGCGCCTAAACGAGTAGCTGTCACTGTAAAGCAAAAACTGCAAATAGGTCAGGGGGGTACACATTTAAACCACTCGTATCTGTGTTTGGTCAGATGAACTTCCCCAAAGCATTTAGCTGCTTTCAAACTGAGGCCGTTTGCTAGGAAGGGATGACTTAGCTTGGAACTGGTGTAAGGGCTCAGGACGGCTGTGGCACCAGCAAGCCAAAGTGCTGATGTACATCTTAAACGTGCGTGATGGCTGCTGTACTTCTGCTCACTTAGACTTGTCTACATTTAAAAACAACTACAAGTTAATAGCTGCCCTCGCTTTTATCAGAGTAAGTCTGGCATCTTCAAATCTCCACCAGTGCAGCCGGTGGCAGAGGTTCATCTACCGCATGTGATGGTCCACATCTAATACTGATGAGAGTGAGCCTGCCGAGCCCCAAACCAAGCAAATGTTTGTCCTGGTTGAACTGAGAGAAGAAAAACCCACACAACATTGCTCAATTACATGTTTACCAAACAATTTCCAGTACTGGGAGCAAATGGAAAAATAATGTATTATATTAGGCTTTTCTGTAGAACAAAAGTTTAACAGTGAGGAACAGCAAGAATTCTTGGCAGTAATGTAAAGGACTCTTTCATAATGCTAGTTCAGTTTTCAAAACATTATTTCTGGAATGGTGCATTTGGCTGCATGGCTTTTCTTGGTAAGAAAGCTTGTCCTTTAGGAAATAATCAAGTTTCTGAAATTATTGTGTGCCTAGAGGAAGGGGGAGGAAGAAAATGCTTTGAAGAAACAACAAAAGCAATATTATCTTTTCAACGCTAACTTCCTTCAAGACTTTCTCTGCACTAAGGCAGAAAAATAGTGATATCAATTATTACAGACATTTGTAATATTTAAATAATTTCTGCACTTTAAACATTCCTGTACAAAGACATGGTAATTTTCAGAGTAGAAAAACAGGCCTAATAAAACCAATCTGCACCAGTAATATACTTATGATAGGGGAAACCGCCCTGGGCTTATTTCAGGCTTATGCAGCCAGCTTTTTGGTTAAGCAGTATCAGCGTAAAACTGGAACAATCGGGCCTCAAAACTTTGTTATTTCAGGATCTGTGTTTAAACCACCCCTGTGTGAAGGCAGGGTAGCACATATTTCTACACGAGGAGCTCAATGTAAACGTTTTAATCCCCGTGTGGGAGGATCCATGCCCATCATTCCTAACAGCTTTGTCAGAAGCGGCCGCGTTTGCTTACCGACACACTCGCTGCCCGCCAGATCCACCAGCTGCAGTCTGGTTCTGACTTGCTTCGGTTTCTCAGTTGCTTCAAGCTGTGCTGGGGAAGAGGCTCTGGAAGAAGAGGTGGATCTATTCTCTCTTGTTTTTTGTGGATAGGTGCAGGAAAACTCTTTATTTAGTCTCTGACTGATTTGTTCATCTTCCCATGAAGTACCTGGTTAATGGAAAAAACAAATGAGAGCTTCGTATTGGCACTGGAAATTGAGATGGAGAAAAAAGTGGGGCATCAATGGGGGAAGTACAATATCAGGCTGTTCTAACTAAAGCATTACATGAGTCAGAGTCAATGGCGTGGGCAAGCTGTAGAGCTTTTTCTATCTTAATTAAGGTTTTCCATATCCAACAGATTGATAACAAGACTTGGTGTAGGTTGTATTGTATATAATATCCTCACTGTTTGCACTTCAACATGGAAAACAAGGAACAGGAGTCCAGTAAGGACTTTAAAAAGGCACTTTTTTTCATGTTTTAGACTGACTGCAAACAAAGTGTGATTTTGGATGCTTGGGAGCAGTAAGTTCTGAAATCTGTTTCTCAGCCTTTGAAACATTCTCTGCTGGTGCTCTGGGGGGAAGAAAAGAAAAAAGAAAAAAGTTCATCCTGCCTCTTCTGTTCTGTCTTTTGCTGTTGTTCCCTCTGGACCTCCTTCAGCCATCATAGTCCACTGCTGCATCTTCATATCCTTCCTCTTCCTTAGCAGCAGCATCTGGCTTCCTCTGTCTGCTGGGAAGGAGGAGGAAGACGGGTTCTCTGGAAAAGCTGCTGTGACATCAGCTTAGCAAGAACGTGTGCAAAATGGCTTTCCCTAAACAAGTTTTTTCTTCATTTTTTTTTTTTTTAATCATCCACACCCTTCTCTTTTGTGAAGAAAGATGTATAAGAAAAAAGGCACACACTCTGCTATAGGTAATAGAGATAAGCGACTCTCTTGAAGACTTGAGCCTACTTGCAAAAGTATAAAGTTCACAGCTGCAAAACTTGAATAAAGAGGAGACTGAACTGGGCTGTAGAGCTCTGTACCTCTCCAGCTCGCCTGTTGCTAATAGCCAGTGTAGCTGTTCACTCTGTAGACTGGGCAGCTGTGTTGGTTTACACAAAATAAATGGCTTCAGGACAACCAGTGTAAAAATAAGTGTTCTCAGTCCTCTCCAGTTTGAGATGAAGAAACAAACTATCTGCTCTCCTCAAACAATAGATATTACTGAAACAAAATGTAAGAAGACCTTCATCAAACATGAGAAAGTGCTTGCTTGTCAACCTGGCTTTCAGTGCAGAACTCATCAGAGACTTTTTATTTAGTGACTGAGGTCTCCAGTTTTGAGATATTTGACAATTGCACCTGACTTGTAAACCAGGAATTGCTCCTTTTAAACAGACAGAATGCGGTGTCAAACTGCTACAGAGATCCATTTGCAATGCTGCTTTCCTCCCCTGTGTTGCTCACCTTGCTCACCTTCACCCATGCACTGTAAGCTGAAAGCCTGAGTCTGCATTCACCACCGACTAGAGGTGTCTGTGGAGTTTTGTTGCCAGATGCAGTAGGGTGACAGCAATTAGAAAGGGCAAAGGGAAGCCTGGACTAGATGAGATGGCTGGTGTGCCAGTGGTGCGAACACTCTGTGTTTTGAACATCTCTCTGATTGACAAGAATCTGGAACTGGGCAGAGCTAACATCTGGAACCATAGAGCTGCAGCATGTGAAGGAGCTGTGTCTTTTGGCAAGGGCCATAGGTAAGCCAGGGTACTGTTTGTTCTGTTTTGCTAATATTGTCGGTTTAATTTCCGATAGCAATCTAGGGGAAAAAATGTTAAATATTTTCCACTTTCTAAAACCATATTGTTGTTGCAGAGTATGAAGGAGACGGACCACAGCACTGGAAACAGAGTCTAATTACAACGTAAGGAAAAGAAAACAAAGTTAATCCCCCAAAGCTGAAGTTATTCCTAAAGCAATAAACTGGTAAGTCTTGGTGTGGTAATGAAAAGTAGCAATACAGGTTTTGCCGCGCTAAATAGGACAGCTATGCTGTCTGCTCCTACTGTGGCCTGTTACTAACAGTTCAAGAAGTTCTGAATTTAATGGACATTTTTGCAAGGCAGCAGGTAAAAAATAATTTTCTCACCAACAGCTTATACTGAGCCCTAAAACATGTGGTTGGCTTCACCTCAAACTTTGCATGAAAATGCTAGGTTTGCATGGATAATACGATACATCGTACAAAGGGACTTAACCACTCTATTTGAGCATCTATCTTACTGATACTATTTATTTTATTAGTTGTTTCATGCTATAAAGCTTCAGGAACTCTGTAAGTCGAGAGATGTGAAGTTAAAAGTTTCTATGAAAGCTTCTAAGAAAACCATTAGCATTGAGAAATCAAACTGGTCAGTTATTTAAGAAGGTATTTAGAAGTTAAAGGACTGAGGGAATATATTAAGCACTGGAAAAAGGAAGAAAGACCACTATGAAAACGTCAAAGTCCACAGGCTGTTTTTCAAAAAGAACTGTCTCACAAAGTGTTTTAGTAACATCCTCCTTACCAAAGCTATCTCCAGAGACAACTGTGGTTATGGTCAGTGTAACAACCAGATGAGAACGAGAGGAATGAGCATGCACTAGCGTTGGGTGCCTGACTCGTAGCTGTAGGCCTTTGATAACCAGATGCAAAAATTCAGACGCATTTTCAACAGTCCTAGGAAGTAAAGAAACAAGCAGAAGGTTGAACTGATTCACAGTAAAAATGACATGAGACAGGTGGTAACTCAGACTGGAATTTGAGCATTTCCACTTCTTGCTCTTCTAACTCCTTGTACTCTTCTTAATTCTGCCCCAGAACTAATCTCAGTTTTGAGCCACACAAGCAGCTGTGGTGTAGACCAGCAAAGTGTCAGAAGTTTTTGTAGACTGTTTTATCTTATACTATCCATTTTATTTTCCAGTTGAAATACTGCAAATATGACCAATTGTAGGGAAGAAAACCTGACACAGAGAGCGAAATCAAATGATTAGGCAAAGTAAAAAAGACACTATGATTTTCCCCAGATTTTCAGTGTTAAAAACAAATGAGTCAAGATTGCCTACCTTCTCCTTTTGCTGCACTGCTTCCTTCAATAATCACTCAAGTTGCATCACATAAACATTAGTAGTTCTAGATGGGGATATAAATTATTACGACTGCACAGCACAGCCTGGTTACTGAATACTTTGAAACACACCAGATATAACACACCTTAATAACTCTCCTAAGAGGCTGCTTGCTACAGACCTGGTTCCACATCGCTGCAATCAGCAAAAGCAAGCATGTGATAAAAGGCAAGGCCTTCTTGCCTTTGATTTGGCTGTGAAAGTCACGCGGGGCACAAATATACTTTGTGATATGAAGAGCACTACTTGAAGAGTTCAAAGGAAAAAAAGAACTATATTCAGATAAAACAATTTGCTCTAAAAATAAAGCAAAGGCATCTGAAGAAGAGAAAAACTCTTAGCTACACCATACCTACACACACTTAAAGCAGCTACTTAAAACCAGTGCCCTCTGTAAACCAGTGACGCTCTAAAATATGGCTGCAGGAGCTAAATGACCACAGCAGCCTTCAGTCTACCAGTCCTATGCCATGCGTGCTGGCATCCCGTGCACTAGCTCTGCCCCTGTGCCCGTGATGTCTCCCTGGTTCAGCTGAGCTGGCAGCAGCAGGGCAGCTGTGGCTCTAGTTCCTACCGTCAGAGAGGGCAGAGCCTCACACTGGGGGATCTGACTGGTGCCTCAAGTCCAAGGGGACAGGTCCTGCCTTCCTGAGTTCTGAGCTGCATCTCCCAGCGGCTGATCAGCCGGGACTGGATGCCTGGGGAGGTGAGCAGCCTTCACGAGGATGTACCAACAGGTAGTCGGCTTCTGCAAGCTGCTGTCGCTGTGCTCTGGCAAGTGGTCAGTGCTGCTGTGCTCCAAACAGTTTGCAGAAGATAAGCCTGGGGCATGCAGTCAGTGCTGGGCACCTACTAGGAAAACACGATTGACTTTGGGGCTGAGCAGCATCCCCAGCCCAGTGCTGCGTGCCTGTCACAGCAGCTTCTCAGCAGGAGTGATGGTAAAAAAAAAAAAAAAAAGCCTCTGCTGCTTTGTCACTCTGTGTACCCCCTGTTCCTGAACCAGATCCTACAGCTCTGTTGTGGTTAGGTTAAAAATTTGATGCTGAATGTTCTCCAAAGTCAACCAATTCATAAAAGAAGAAAGAGACTGAGGTTTTTGTCATTCGGTAGGATGTCCGTGTTAACAGGAAGGAAACTACTGTACTTTAATGGACACACGGAGAAGCCAGTGAGACCCAGCAGGCCAATATATTCTAGATGAAATATTATCACAAATGAGGGTGTGTTTTTATTCAAAGCACCATCTGTTTACTTGAGATTTCAGGCAGCTGGGTGGCTTCATTCAATGGTTCCCTTACTTTGTTTGGCTTTGCCCTTTCTTATTAACCTTTCTGTGTAATTATTGATATAGCTTGTTTATCAATTGGACTTTTTGCTGCTTGCATTGTAATTGAGATACAAGTCCATATTCTTATTTATATATGCATTAGAACTGAGTATTTACCAAGTGATTGGGATGTGTTCTTAAGAGATGCTTATCTCAAGGCTCCAGGTTCTTTTTTCATAAATTAAAATTTAGAGAAATAAACACTGCAGCCATTTCATGAAATAGAAGGTGAAATGAAACCTCTCTGCTGATTCTAGTTCCCATCTCTGTGGCACAAATCCAGCGATGCCTCTCCCTTCTCCAAAGCTTAGGAAAGAGAACCTTTCTCTTTTCTATGCACCTGCTAACTATACAAAGCTTCCCTTGGGAAAGAAAATGGGTAGGATACTTTCAGGAATGAGTTCAGGACAGCATCTTGAAATGCCATAACTAAAAATTATGTGGAGCTTCTGGCAAAGCAGGAAAAAGTATTCCACTTCCATCATACCCAATCTATGTGCACCCATTTGCATTTCCCAAGTCGTACAGTTCCTTCCTTCTCTAGTCAAATGTGCAAGGTTAGCTACTTCAAGAAGGATTCGGCACACACAGGTTGGGCTCCACACCAATCACTTCTGAAGGAGTTTTTCATTTTCTTTTCATGTTAACAGAAAAGAGACTACTCTGTACTTTACTGTACATATGGAGAAGCCAGTGAGAGTGTATTTTTATCAAGGCTTTATGACAGTATCATGAACCCAGTGGACAAACAACAACTAGTCTGCTTATGTGGCTTAAGTCCCACAAGATAAAAATACTGCCCTCGGTTATTTCTACTGAACATGCATTTTGTTTTAACTCAGGCAGGGAAAATGCTTCTCATATCTGACTTGCAGTTCCTCCTGGAAAAGTAGGGATTAGACTGTGACAAGTATTATGATAGAGAAGTAAAGAAAAAAATCTTGTTTCCCTCAGAAATATAGAATGCTGCAAAACTGTGCTTAACATTTCAATAAGGCAAGATGCTTAATACAAATTTATCTGCCCAAAAACCAACATTTTTTTTTAAAGTTGCTAGACCTCCGTGTCGTGCACAAGCAGAAATGTTCCTTGTGGAATCTGTTCATGTTCTGGGCGCTCACAGTGAGATGTTCAGTAGCTTACTTACACTGGGTAGCATCTGGTACCACTCTGGTGCCACAAGTGCTGCTTGTCAACACTTGTTTTTATTAAAGTTGATTTAATAATAGCATAAACAGTGCCCCTGTTACTAAAATAAAGCATCTGAAACAGACTTACTCTTGTTAATATATGAATTGTTATCAACATGGTATTTTCATCATTTAATTAGTTAAGGTGTGTTATATATAACAAGAATTATATATTTGCTTTGTATGCTACACACATGTGACATCAAGAGCCATTCCTACATACACTAGGACAAGCTTTTGTAATGCTCAGGACATACAAGGAAACAATACAAGTAGAGGTGTAGCCTTAATTACTTCAGGTCTCCCTCCAAGGCCACAAGACATAAGTAAGAATCAATCTTACCACATGCCTGAATGCTGGGAAGGTTCAAATGCCAGCATCTCAATTCCCACTTTAATGTCTCCAATTACGAAAGCAGAATACTAGACAGTGCAAGATGGGTGTTTATATTAAAAGATGACTTTAAATGATCTTTCGAAAGTATTTTTAAACCCAATTTGTGTAGAGAAAGCTAACTTTACAGCTGCTTTAAAACCTAAAAAAAAAAAAAAAAAGTACATCCATTTCCACTATAATCTAAAATTTATCATTTAGTAAGACCAAAGGGAAAGTGCTTTGTGATTGGGTCATTCCTTCTTTTCCTACAGCTGACAAGACACCCTATGAAATTTCAGCAGCAATGAAGTATACGGCTCTCTTCAGATATTCTGAGCGTAAGGACCCCAAACTCATTATACTGATAATGCTCAAAGAATTTTGACATTTGCAGTCTCGTAGACAGTGAGAACCACCCAGTTTTTTCTTTTCCATATGGTAAGAACTCATTGTTTAGAAGCAATGCCTGACATTTAAAATGGAATTTTATGACAGCTGTGCATCACACAGACACTGCATCATGATCAGATGATAAAGATCAAATTGTGCACTCACTCATATGTAAGCAATGGAACGTTGCTCTTTCCTTCTCTGGTTGTGACAACATCACGTTTGACGCCAAATACTTTTCCACAACTGTCTTTGGCCAGAAGATCAAAAATTTCATTATTATACACTTCTACAACAGAAACCTCAACCCAGTAACTTCCTGGTGGCTTTTCTGAAATAAGCCTGGAGAATAAAAATAGAAAAAAACAACAAATGAAGAAAGCTAAAGTCAAACCTCAAGTGGACGATCTGTTTATAAAGAACTGTTCTTTAATTGTAATCTAATTAACAATCTGATAAAAGTGCTTATTAAATATCCACAGTCATGACTTTGCCTCACCCACATGCTAATGTTCAGCTGAAAAATCAGACTATACAGTTAAATTATACATGAAGCACTAAGTAAACATTCATTTTCCAAACAGCTGTGCCAGCTTAAATTGTTTTTCTCTACTAACCCCACACTCTCCTCTAAATTTTTCATACCATTGCTCTGCTGGAGGTTACTACATTCAGAGCTCAAGGTATGATAAACTCTGCCAGAGTGCAGGCAATGAGCAGAGAGAGATGCTAAACTGCCCAGCTAGATCTGTAATGGGCTATCTGTCCAAAAGCTCAGAAAATTCATTAATTAAGGGATTTTTTTTTATTCAGGAGAGTACTTACAGTTAGATACAATTGTTCTGGTACAAAGTTGGCTCTTTTGATTTAGCTTACACTCTTCTCCAAAAGAAACAGGCTTAGCTGAAAAAACCTCTAATGACTCTTCTATTATAATGTAGCAGCACATCAGTTCAAATCACACACTAGGTTCAACTAAAAAATCTAGTTTTCTAGAGAAAACAGATAGTGGTTAAAAACTCCACTACAATTCTTGGGGACTGGGTTCTATCCTGGATCCTTTTCATCTATTCCAACTGTCAATTTTCACAAACCTTCTAAGAACTTAATTATCGTTTGGACTTGCACAACTATGGTTGAATCCTATTCAAAAGTTAAAGGAGTCTGAAAGACAGATGGGCAGATGTACACAGTGAAATTGCATAGCCTTATTTTCTTAGAAAAACAGACTAAGCTAGAGACTAGAAAAGAATTGTATTTCAAATATGGATTGGCAGTCAGAGATGTTATAAATATTAACAGTTGTGAAACTGGTATCTGTAAAAATAAATACATTACAAACATTTTTTCATCCTTTCTATAATGTTTAAGGTGAAAGGTCCATAAGAAAGCCTTTACTTAGGTTGCTATTACCAGGTTAGTGTTACCTGAACACTTCTTGGGTAGCTCGAGGAATAATTCCAAGTTCTGATTCATCTTCCAAGGCAAATGCAAAGTTCTCTTCTAACTGTGGTCCCAGCATCGTGTATGTCTTTCCACTCCCAGTCTGCCCATAAGCCATAATACACACATTGTACCTGAAAATCAAAAGGGCCTTCATTTATTTTACCATTACCAAATGTGTGTGTAAACTACCAAGTTAAAACCGAAACAAATTGGGAACAGTAACTGGAATAAATATAATAAACATACTGCCCCTGCAGCTTTTTTTCTGGCTATCTAAAAATATGACAGAAATTAAAGTACTGCTCATAACATCTCCTATACGTGTTTTTATTTTTTAAGCACATCTGAAGGGCAGGGAACTGACAAAAACAGGGATGCTTATCTTGGGATGATTGATGATGTTAGACCTCCTGTCTGCCCAACTTCCAGTTCGTGCACTGCTCAGCTTCTTGTTTATCAGCTCCTGAACCACTGCGGTTTACAGTGCAGTGTTTTAAAGTAAACCATCACTGGGTTTGATTTGTCTTACGGTGCTGTGCTGCAAACCGCAGCACTAATGTCTTAACAGCTGGGAACAGTAAACTCTTCAGCTCTCACAGTTGTTTCAGGAAGGCTCTTCGGTCAGAGCCCTCAGCCACTGGGAAAGGCCAGACAGCCCTAGCAGTAAGAGGCACACATTTTAAACCAAAGATCAAAAAAGAATGAACATGAAGGCTACTCTGCAATAACGGTGGGAGGAACTGCTCTGACACGGACTTGTAGAAGGTGAAAATGTGCAATGTCACTGCAGAGGTACAGGCACCTGTGAAACATAATTCATCATCTTCTGGAGTAGACATGTGAACTCTGAAAATGTTTTTCTATACTGGAAAAAACAAATCGACAGATATACTTATAGACATTTCAGAGCCTTGAGGTTGGGTGTGGAGGGCTGTGAGAGTGGCATCTGAATTTAGATATAGGAATCCTATCCCCAAAGTGTGTTTCTAAGGTAATTGGATCAAACACCAGAAGCAAAACAAGTGGGCAGATATGCTGTGTCCAGCCACAGTACTACTCCATAGCGAGGAGCAAGGCTGCCCTGTGCAGCTGAGGATTGGTCCCTGCTTGGCTGTGCCTACTCTGCAGCAGCTGCCAGCACCTTGGTGTTGAACACAGACCTGTGCCAGCAAAAACTATTGGAAGACGTGCAGTTATGCTGACAGGACTGCTCCTTCACTGGGCTATCTATCTTGTTTGTTCTGAGACATAACATTAGCAGGCTCTCCACGCACTAGGAGTGCTCTGCTGTATGCTGAAATTTCTGCTTGACTAGAGTTGCAGAAATGGGCTTGGTCCTTGTTTGGCAGGAGGTAAAATTTTATTGCTTAAGCTCTAGCTTCACTGTGGGCAGACCTGAGCAGCTGCTTTTGGTTATCTGACGCTTCTCCTCTTATCAAAAATGTTGTTTCAAGCACATACCAACAAATTTCAATGAGCATCTAATCTAATTGTGTTAAATTTATGGTTTTAGGTCATCAAATATTTATATTGCCACTGCAGAGAAATATGTTTGCAGGTTTTTTTTTTTTTTTAATATATATATACATTAAATATGCCTAGAAGCAATTCTTTTTTGAGGATTACTAAGAAAGCTTTCTTTCGTTAGAAAGAAATGTGGGCAACACAGCAAATACCTGCATACCCTTTCTAGGGAACAAAGTCAAAGTTGCAGGCAGTGAACCTACGATAACATCTCCCCACATCTTCAGGATGTAGAGTATAAAGTAGAAGTCTAATCACAGGTATGGTGAGGTAAAGGAGAGAACTATAATTGAAAATCAAGAGCGGTTTAGCAAAATAAAATGTGCTAGAAATTAGAGTTGTAAATCTGAAACAAGGGATTTCCCTAAGTATTTACTGTTGACGTAACTCTCATTGCATTTATATCACTGGAAAAGTTTCCAGTAATTTTGGTAGTCTCTGGCTAGGCTAACAACAAGCGATTTTCAGAGTTCCCTCCCCTTATAGCACACTGGCTGGCCAAGTCATAGTTTCTTGAGACTTCCAATCTCTCTTCAAATTCAAAAAGAGATCTTTGAAACTAAAAAGGGAGCCAGAAGCTTGGAAGTAGATGTATTCCTTAGGAAAAACAGAATATATTTTTTTTTCAGAAGTCTCTGATCTTTCATATAGTCCACTATTTAAATTTCCCTTAATTGCTTTTTGTTAGAAAGTACACGTGTTGGTCAAAGGAGTTCTGACAATATATAGATGGTATGGTCAAAAGCTAGGTAGACAGGTACTTGTAACCTTGAAGAAAAAGATGCAAATCAGAAATAAAGCCATTGATAACCTCTCCACCAAAGCCAAAAGAGTATTTCAGCAAGCCCAAATGAACTTTCACTTGGGTGATTCAACAAAAGGAGAAGCAGCAACAGAAGACTGATTGACATTTATCTAGTTTACTTTCCTGATGTTCTGCTTTCAGCATAGCAGCTTCAAATAGAGCACGAAGCCACTTGTATCGTCAGGCTTCTAATTAGAAAATTTCAGGTTACGATTCACCTGTGTGCCCCAACGTTTCTCTTTTTCCACTCCATTAGTTATGTTATTGTTTAAAAAAAGATTTTATTGTCAAATTAGAATATCAGTATCTTCGTAATATTCCTCTCCTGAGAAGAGTGGGGCTGTTCACCATAGGGAATTTAGCACTAGGAGGAAAGTTATCACTATTAAAGGAAATCAAAAGAGTATAAATGTATTATTCCTTAAAATAAATAAGGTTGATTTTTCAATGTTGTAAAGAAAGGAAATATTTTCTTAGTCCCATGCTGGACCTGTATTGCTAACTGTAAACTTTGAAGCCTGCTGACCTTCATTTGTTTTGCGTATGGAACAATCTTTTCTCCCTGTGTATTTATACTGAAAAATGAATCGATTAATTAAAAAAGAAAAATAAAGAAAAACAGTGGAACGCTCCTTTAAGTTGTTACAGATCACTTTGGAGACCAGACTAAAACAATCAGGAGCAGCAAAGAAGTTCAAGGTTCAGACCAAGTACGTCTGTTTCACATTTACGATGGGAAGGCTGCTCAGAAACGTGGCTCATGTGCACAGCCTCTCCTTCCCTGAAAATCTGCTTCTGTTTAAATGACACTTCTGGAAGAACAAGACAGCTCTTTTGTTTTCAATAACAGAACATTTCCTAAATGAATATAAAAATCCTAACTTTTAGGGCAGGATTCTTTCAGCGTGCCAGTTAGAAAGTTGGAAGTCCAGCAGATCAAGGTACAGATCGGGAATGTCCGAATACACATAGGCAACATATTGAGCCAAAGCAAATTTACTTTCATTGCAAAAGGAAAGGTTAGAGAAAGAAAACAGCGGTTATAAGGACTTCTACATAATCCTTCAGCCTCGTGGTCCCTAGATTGCTCAACTGTGGCAACTGTGGTTACTTATCCTTGGTAAAATAGACAAGTGCCTTATGGGCCATACAGGACTCCCCTTGCCCCAGACAGCCCTTAAGGGTCCTGCTGTGGCATGTGTAAAGGGTTACCAGGGGTTTCCCAATATCCACAGTATCCTGATAGGCATCTGCTAGGCGGCTTTTAAATATCAGTAAGAAAAGGAGAGACTTGGAAACTCCAGTGTGCAGGCTGCCAGGAGCAAGGATTGCCACTGTTCAGCTGTGCCACTGTGGATGGAAAGGGGCTGGCTGCCTTGCCCTCTTCAGGGGGCAGCAGGTCCATGACAGGTCTACAACAAATACCAGTGGTATTGGAGCAGGGGTGAGAAGAGAGAGAATGAAAGGTTAGAAAGGAAGTTTTGTTTAAATCTTAGTTCAAACCTTAAGGCACTTCAACGCTCCTTTTGGATAATAGCTTGAATCTGCTCTGGTATAAATGAAAAAAAAAAGTCACACTTAATGAACTTCAATGCCTAAAAGTAATTACACATATTTGTTGTTTTTTGTAGCTGATCACTAGTGTATTCAAACCAGAATTCTGCTTTAACCCAAATGCCCG
This sequence comes from Aythya fuligula, assembly GCF_009819795.1. Classification (NCBI taxonomy): domain Eukaryota; kingdom Metazoa; phylum Chordata; class Aves; order Anseriformes; family Anatidae; genus Aythya; species Aythya fuligula. The sequence continues at coordinate 44,539,043 of NC_045561.1, forward strand.
CAGGGTGTTAGAACTACAGCTGAGGACGCTCAATTTTGGTTCAACCAAGAAGTGATTGTACAGCCTCCCATGGCTTGTGCTATGTAAAACAACAGAACAGATGATCACAGAGTGTCCCAGCAGGCATTTTATGTATAAATGTACTTCTGGAAAAGATGTATATAAAAGATGTATATATTATACTGTGTATGTAACTGAAAAACATTTATAGAACATAATCTACCAAAACACAGCAAAGAAAAAAAGATAGCATCTTCCATCAGAAGTACTTTTTTTCCAAATTTGTCTTCTGTGCTAAACTTTGTGAACAGTGATTTCAATGTTTATATAGAGAAACAACATTCACTCTGTTCAGTAGGAAAAAGACAGGAAAATGGAACTGCAAAGTCACAGAACTTGACTGGACAGCCACTACTAAGTAATTCTTTTTAATTGATGGGTTTCGGTAGACAATGACCCTTTAGCTTTCTTACTCCCACCTTTAAACTTACCCATCCAGGAGAGATGTTAGCAAAGGGGCCACATCTGCAAATACTGTGTCTTGAGATTCAAAAGCACTGTAAACTCTGAGGAGCAAAGTACAATGATTAACTAAAGAAAAAGAAATACATGTTGTCATAATACAGGATAACAGATTAGGGAAAATGTAGGCCTACGATATAAAGCTTGTGACCTGCTAGCATTTCTATGACAACAGCACTTACAGATTGGGTTTTAGAAGACTTATTTAGCTTGGCAGTATGAAGCTGGCATACCAAACCTGCTTACTGCTGCTCCAAACCTGACTTCCTATGCCAGGAAATTAAAAGGTAATGAGGAAGAGCTGAGCTGCCATGGGAGTCACCACTTTGTTCAGTAGAGGGAAAAAAGCTGTGCATTGACAAGTCCCAAGGGTTGTGTAGGAATGTCCAACATGCCTATGGTCCATTACAGAACACAACCTTGGACCAGGAGAGGGGCCAGGATTCACCAAAGAACTTTTTTGTGATGCAGTCCAGGGGACTGGAAAGGAGACCTTCAAGCTTCTCTCCTGCTTTGTTTTGGAGCGTCTGCTGCCTGCACTAGAGGGAATGATTTACAGGCGTACACTTGTGGTGCTCTGAGCTAGTCTTAATCCTTTTGTCAGCCTCTCTGGCAGACAGAGTCTTTTCCAGGCAGTACAGATCCATCTTTCTTTCTCCCACATACCAGACTATGAGATATCCCTGCTGCCTGCGTCTCCTTTGTGTCACACTAAGGAAGCAAGTGGTCAGGTTGTGCTCCTCCTTTAGATGTGAAAAAAGATGCACAGAGGCTGCAAATCTGCCCTGGGACTTGTCTCAGAAAAGTCAGTAGCAGAGCAGAAATCGGAGGCTCCTGAGGTCAAGTTTAACATTGAAACCACCTTCGTGGGCAGCACCATCTTCAAGTATTTCCATCCGCACCCCTGCTGAACGACCTTTTCTGAGATAAACATTTCTCACCATGATAACCAGAGGGATGACTTTCTTTTATGTCGTGATGTGGATTTCAGACTAATTTTTAAAGTGAATGAAAGACAATTTAACTGACTTATTCCACCTGTTAGAAAAGAGCAATGACAGTGTAACCCTTGGGCCAAAACAATGTCTAAAACAACTACGTACGTGTTTTCAAATTCAAGAAAAAATAAGGTAAGAGAGGGCTGTACAAATAATTTTTCCCACTAACCCTTTCAAATATAACTTCATACAACATAAAGCCAAGACCTGAAAATAAGAAATCATCAAAGGCAGGAAATTCTGATCACAAAACATGGGTATCCTAACTCATTCATTGTTTCTCTAGCACATCAAAAAGTAACTTCCCCAAGACTAAAGCCTGCAACAAGTGCTGTTTATGGAAGATGGGCAGAATCTGAAACATGAATACCATAACCACCACTTCAGAATTTGAGGTATGAATCTTTACATTTGGAAAAAAGCATCCTTTTCTGGTATCTTTCTGGTGTGGATCTTTTTTGTTTGTTTGTTTGGTTGGTTTGGTTTAGTTTGATTAGCTCTCTTTTCCAATAAGTGGTGTGTGTTTTCTATAGATTATAGTAAAATGACTAACTAGAAACAGGAATTTTGGTAGCAGCAAGTATTATAAAACGTAGTTACTTCCCTGTGTGCATACTATCCTAGTACACCTCACTAATACTTGATATTAAGAGCTTAACTTCATGAAGAACACAGTTTGTTTTTTTAGCATTTACTCAAGTCTCTTTGTATGTTTGACCAGGATCTGGCCACTACAGTCTGGAGCCTACACAAACATAGACTTCATTTTCATGTTCTCCACAAATAAGACTGTGCAGAGGGATCACTGATAAACAGATAAAGAATTAGACCCAAACCACTTAGTTCAGCATTTTGTCTCTGACAATGGCTAGGGGAAGAAACAAGAAACACCATGGTGGCTGGAGACAGAATAATTAATCTCTGTCTCATCTTAATCCTTAATAGCTGTAAACTGCTCTCAAAGCTGAAATATGAGTTGAATGTCTGCTGAAAAAAAATACTATTAGCATTAGCATTCAAGTCATTTTTTTTTTTGCATCTTGCTGAATTCTTGGCCTGGCGTAACATCCTGTGGCAAAGCGTTCCACAGTCTAATTGTAAGTTGTATGAAAATGTACTCTCTTTAATCAGGAAATGAGCACTTTTCTGGCCTGACGGACGAATACTGCTTGTCTTGCCATTCCGCTGACGTGCTGTCATACTAAACTGAGAAACCAACAAATATGCAGAGATGTGGCACAGTTCTTACTGGGACGACACAAGCGCTGAATAAATACTCCATCCTTGCTTTGCATGCATACATGCACATGCTTCAATAAGCTTTACACATCAAATCTTCCAGGTCAATATAAAAGCAAAAACTTTCCCAAACTCTTTTCTCTGCTTCATTTATCATCTGCAATCAGCAAAACATTCATTAGCACTAACTCCTGCATTTTAACCAACTAGGGCTCAAACTCAATTTATGTTGAAATTGTATTTTTTTTTTCTTAACACATCAAAACATCTCCCTCAGAGCTACTAGGTTAAAAAACAAAAACAAACAACAACAAAAACAACCACCAAATTTAAAACATATTTAGGAGATAAGAACATTTAAAAATTCTTCAGTTGCTCTTGGCAGGTTTTGCTGTCTATTAGAGCACACATTGCAACCAACCACAACCAGAGCTAGAACTAACCATTTTTTGTGGTCTTGTTTGCACTGCAGAGCAGTACAGACATAGCTAACTATGCCAGGTTCAGGTACTGGTAGCGGCTCAAAAGGAAAGGCATGGGGCTCCATGTTACAATAACTCCTCCAAATATTTACTCAACTTCCTAAAGCCATTTTAGTGCCACTACTTTAGCTGCTGTGCTTCAAATGCTACCAGTACCCAAATGAAGCAGTTTAAATTTGGCTTGAACTAGTTTATGCTACACTGTAATCACAGCACTGGCTAAAGCATGGACACACAATTAGCTATCCCAGACCATGAAAGATACAGCAAATCCAGAGAATCTGTTTCTATAAGCTCAGTTATTTTTTACCAGAATGATGACAGATTTGTCCCTGTGTAGTGATTAATGTTAATTTTACCTTGAAAATTTTGAGCTTCTTTTTATTTTGCTAACTGATTCACCAATAAAATTATAAAAGCATAACATGCTGAAAGCTGGAATTTTCTTCCTGAGCTGAAATCAAATATTTTGACATTTATTAGTTCCATAAAACATTGCTAAAAAAATAAACATTTTTGAGTTCATAAGAACCATATGCTCTTCTGTTTATAAAAAAAGAGCTGTGCTGGGACACTGAAAAAACATTCCCCAAGAACTGCATTCTTTGGGGGATTTACATTTTTTTAACCCTTTTCCTGGTTATCAGGATATACACCACATGTCCAGAGCCACAGCAGCTCTGGCATCCTGTCTTGATAACATTGTTGCTCTATAGAGCTGAATTCCAGCATTATTCTGCATTTATTTCAGCTAGTATGGCTGTGTTAGGTATAGCTAGAAGGTGAAAGGAATTACTTCAAGTAGCTTAGCAAACGCAAGAGGTGCCATATACCTTGAGAGATCACATATGCCCTGTATCAAGGGAGTCCTGTAACCTATGGGGTGAGTAAAGATTCCCCAAGATTTGCATTATCTCAGGAATTTTCAGTCATTTGGTGTCCTACACAATAGCAGTCCCCAATCTTCATGAGCAGAAAAAAGCAGCATCTTAGAAAGACACCGCAAAGGAAGGATGAAAAAATGACAACGTTTAGCCAACTGACAGCAGTTTGGGCTGAAACAGGCTCAGAATTTAAGATTAGACCAGGACAAATAATTCAAGTTGGATACAGTCGACTTTAAATCAACTTTGCCTTCAGCAAAGAAGCATGAGATTGTGCTCATGTGTCCTGTTTCCACAGGGTTTTGAAGCATGGTCCAGAGGAGAAGACTTACTGTTTGAGTTATTGCAACGTACAGACATAGTGCAGAAAAGCAAAATTTCTATTTGAAAAAACGGCATGGAGTAAAATTTTGTATTTTTTGCTTTACAAAGATCTCATATTAATTTAAGTCTTCATTCCTGTTTTCAGAGGTTCCGGTTAGCTCCATTCTGAAAGAACCTGAGGCACCTTCCAGCCTGACTCCCTGCTGCTTCTGTTTTGTGAGCTGAATCCCCAGTGTCTAGTATGGCACAAACACCAATGAAAACTCTTATCGCAGCTGGTGTATTCAAAATCTCTCACACCTATATGGGTTATTTGGCATCTCACAGGGAAAGTAACCACATCATAGCCTTTCTCTCAGAGGAGCACTGATTTACATGCCACCACTCTATCCGGTTGTCTATTTCCAGCCTACTTTAAGTAGCACGACTGTACATTGAAGCATAATAGTCCCCAGTTTGGTTTCTGGCTCAGTCATGCTTTATGTCTAAAGCTGAAGTCATTCAATCCACCTCTATTCTGCACCTTGAAAACATGGATAACGTTTTGCTATCCCACAACATGCTGCAAGGATGGTGAGAAGTACTTAGACTGTGAGAAGGTTCAAATATGTCTCTAGACAGGTTTCAGACTCAGGCATATCAGTATTCTTCACTGAGAAGGAGGACTGAGGGTGGCATTTATATCCTGAAGTGCATTATTCTATAGTGGAAAGAATGTGAAAACCAGATAAGAATTAAAAAAAATAAAAATAATAAAGAACATTACTTTCTAAACAATGCCTACTAAAAAAAATTAGCCTTCACTATACATATCTTCCATCAACCCAGACTGCTACACAGGACGACCCACCTTTCAAACTGAAAAGTCTTGTTTATTGATGCATGACCAGGACGGCTACACTTTACCAGAACAGTTTCCTAGGAGAAAAACAAAACACTTACAGTTAATATCATAGTCACGTGTAAAACTGAAATATTTATTTCACTGCAGTGAACTAGCAAGACCGCAAGAAGGGATCTCAGAACAGATTCAGATTATTAAAGAACAACCAACACAAAATGTGTGCACTTATGCTCAAAAGAAAGATCCAAACCATTACCTAAACTTTATGTGCCTAGAAAACCCCAGGAAAGTAAATCTAACCTCCCTAATTGCTACCATAGGTAGAAAAATGGAAAAGAGCCTTTTTGTATTATGAGGTCAGTGCATTTTCAGATTGCTTTCATAAATGTTTGTGCCAAGAACGGAGCAGAAGATGCACATTTCAGAGCATATCATGCAAGTCCACACTGTCAGGAAAAACTTCAGTCACACAGTTGCTAGATTTCCATGAGTTTTTAGTAGAAATCTCTTTCCATATGGATTATATAGTAGTTTTGTAAGTTGGACAAATGTGTCAGCAGCTCTTTAAAAGCTATTACCCGTACTAAATTCTATGGTCTTTGCTCTTCATGGTGTATCTTGCTTAAAAAAAAAGTAAAGAAATAATGTGAGAAAAAATTATCATTTCCACATTTCAGATGGAAGCTCCTCAGCACACAAAATGCTTCACTGAGTTCAAAGAGGTTTCCTGGCTTAGTAACCTTTGCTTATATTACTGCATTTGATAGGAATGCTGCAGTTTGTACTGCTCTTCCAACAAGTAGCTTAGAGTGCTAAACTGCTGTCCTTCAACCTTGTATTGCCACTGATTGAGGTAGTAAAGGGGTGAGCAAGTAATGACAGCATAACAGTATGTCTAGCATGCAGACAGCTAACAAACCCCACATTTCTTAAGTTTACAAATATCTTTTCTTCTTTGGAGAAGGCCAGTGTATCATTATCAATCTAACGATGGCAACACTTGCTGTATAATGAGCTACGTCACCCATTCCAGTACAGGCAAATTTAGTAGCAGTAGGGATGTGAGCACAATGCTTTGCTACAGAACGCCCCAACGCAGACATAGGATCAGTAATTAACAGCCTCTGGAGAAAAAATAACAACAAAAAGGAAAATGATGCAGGGTTATGGAACACCCTTCTCATTCAGATGTCAAATTTACTTTCAGACCAGCTTTCCTTAAGGTGAGAAATGAGATAGAGAAAAAATCTATTTGCATAACTTAGAAACATAAGCATTGTTAATAGGAAGAAGTTTCACACGAGCGTTTGTAATGACCCTCCCTTCTCAGGAGATCAGTATGGGTCAGGATACCCACCACAGCTGCTGGCATACAAAATCTCGTAAGGTGATCCTGTCAATAGTGCCTGTGAAATCCTTACAGATGTATCACATGAATACTGAGGAACATTTTTCTTCACCCCAGAGTCACAGAATAATCCTGGTCAGATACCTAAGCCTGAGGAGCTCTTCAGGAAGTGAAATTAGTGAAATTTTGCCATAAGGCAAAAAAAAATAAAAAATAAATGAGGCATAAGGAATTGTGGATATAGACGTGTGATCACAAAATCCAGCTGTGATTATAATTTCCTATCTTTTGTTATTGCATATCTGGTAAAGGCTTATCACCCCAATTCACAAGGAATTTCTCTACAACAGAGCCAGTGAAAGGACAACTGTGACTGCTCCTCATCTGCTTCCCTGTCAACTTCAGTGCCACTGGCTGACACAGCGCTGAGGCAGACGCGGACAGCCTGAAAGATTCCCTGCACTGGGGGAAGAAACCTCCAGATGGGGATGGCAATAAGCACCTGGGGAGCAATGATATATCCTACTACTATAGCTACATCCACCTGATCTAGTACAAAATTATCTCTCAAGAAAAGGAGTCTTCCTGTGTTAATTCATATTTTCCCACTCCTACCTTGAAAAACCATCAGAATCTTGCACCTCCCCTGATATTCAGAGCAGTCTCTTTGCCATTCCTTTTTTTCTCCACTACTCACAACTGAAAACCTTTTCAAAATAATTTGAAAGAAATTAATCACTTGGAAGCAGCCACCTTCTTTTCTCCTGTGCCAAAGGAAGTTGGAGTCAAACAACATCACTTCAGGTATTAGGCTAGGGCAGGTACCTGCCCTAGCTTCGTATCAAATCAAACCCCATAATTTTATCTAAAATTGCATATTTAGTCTATCCACAAGTGTAACACCTACAGTAGTTAAAAGCAAAAGAAACAGGCAATAAATATTATTTTCCTTTACTTCTGTTAGCTTAGTTTAAAGTGACTGCTTTTTGTAAAAAGTCAGTTGTACTTTATCCTCCCTCATGAGCTTCAAACAGAAAACACGATTAAAAAAAATTATCAAGAAACTAATACAAACATGCGAAGTGTTTGATCAGAACTAGAAAGCATTTTAACCAAATAAATGTCAAGGCAAACCAATAAAGCATTTAAAGGCACTATTATCTCTTCCAAAATCAGGAAGATAGTATCTTTGCACTTCACAATCTTGAGGGTCTTTTCCAACCTAAGTGATACTATGATCTGGCATGTTTCATTTTATAGTTAAGTCCATGCATACACTTATTTTCCTGGAATATCTCATACAGACTTTTAAACATGAGAATGGGTTAGCATCCTGAAGGTTACCAGTTCGCTGTTACATACAAACTAAAACTCCTGAAACTTATATATTGATGTAAGCAAGCAGAGACTGCTTTGCCTATAAAAATACGAGTACAGTAATATATCACATATCTATATGAAATAATCCAAAACCTAAATATTACCTAATTTCATCTTCATATAATAAAATTTAGCAGGTCAGAAATGGTCAAGGCGTTTTATAGTACAATAAATCATCAAATAATGGCATCCAGAATACTACATCTACTATTACTGATCCCTGTTTTTTATCTCCTGACATATTTACTTGTTCTTAATAGACTCTTCATGAGCTCCATTAATTTCCTAATTGCATATATATCTATATAATTGTATCCACTTTATGCAACAGAGATCAGTCTAATTAAGCTACAATTTTGGAGATTTAAATGCATACTATACTTTAGGTCACTTTAGCAATATTTTATGTTTTATACTATAGAAGAGAATTTGGCTAATACATGAGTAACAGTGAGCAGCTGACTAAGAACCATGATGGCTAAGAAAATTAAAAGTCAAGTTAATACTTTGACCTTAGCTCACACTATTAAGCCTTTTTAAATTTTATATCTCAGTAATGGCCTCAATTAATGCTGGAATGTCATCTGGATTTGCAACCTCAGTGCTCATTCTCCTTTCCCTGATGGATCTAAGCCAGGACACTTTAACATGCTTGACTGCTGTACCATGTAGGCTGTTGTGGTTCAGGAGATATCATATTTCTCGGCTAATGCATTAGTTGGGCTCTAATAATAAAATGAAAAAGACCTAACATAATTACAGAAATGGTTACAGTAAATACAAGTGGCTCAAAGGGACTGATTGCAGGAAGTCTGCAATGGTTTGACTACTGCAAACATACAAGCTCCAGTTCATGGATGATTGCACCAGCAGCAGCTCCAAGCTACTATTACTACAAAGATTCAGGATGGAAACAGCACAAATCACCTGCTATTGCACCCATGGGAGATCAAAGCTGGGCACCAGTTGACAAGAAATTACCTAATTCTGTTTCAAACCTATAGTTCCCAGGTCCCTTTGTTTGTCTTTACGACTATCAGTAAATGTGCTCTTGAATTTCACCATCAAATATACTCACATCATCAACAGCATATGCCACTTTTTCTGAGAAGTTTCTTTGTCTGTAAGGAAAAAAAAAAAACAATTTGATAAAAAGGTAGCTTTCAAACCTAAATGTTCCATTTAGCTCTGGAAAGTAAATGCTTAAAATATCTGTGAACTACACATTGTCTAAATAATACCTTCCAGAATTTCCATTATTATGGTACCATGTGCTAACACCACAGTTATTTGTGAATAGTAATAATGAAAAAATACGTCAATATGCAATCAAGCAAAATAATCTGTTTTAAAAAAATAGAATAAACCCAATTAAGACTAATTCACATGCAAACCATTCTATTGTTTTGAAATTGTAATATGAGCTTGTAACAGGAGGTTTTCCCTTTAGCACATTAAATTGAAAAACATCTTTTTAGGTATTTGGCCCTGATCCTGAAAATACAGTCAGAAGTAATTTTGCAACCATTACTAGTCCAAAAAATGACTTGGATTGCTGAGGGGCATAAATGCATTCAAATCTTCATTCACATGTTTTCAAAATCAGCCCTCGGTTTCACAACTAAGTTTTATTTAAATTTATTTTTGATCTATTAAGAAAAGTTTGTCTTAATAATTGTGTATTTAGCCCAGTCCATCCTGTTTCATGCCATGATTTGGCACCTAATTGAATACAGGAACACTGTTCTAACAGAAACAGTGATTTGGTTATTTCCCAGGTATATCAAGCACAGGTTAATGCAAGTTTCCCCTTCAGGCTCTTCGAAATTTCTGTCTTGTCTAACATTTCATATTATTTTAATTAAAACATTTTTTTTTCCTAAAATTTGGCAAAAGTGAACAAATTTTAAAACACTCTTTTAGAACTACCAGCCAGTAAAATTAAAATAAACGCCCTAAATAGTAATTTTCTGATGGGTCAGATGATGGTATTACTGTTTTCTAGCCACCCACCTAGTCTTCCCCTTCTTTCTCCAAGTTGTGTATGTTTCAGTTCCTACCGTTTTTCATAGTAGTAATCTATGGAGAATTCAGCTCGTTGTGGCACATTCTTGCACTTAATCCCCCTTTTCCTTTTGGTTCTACAGATGTGTTGACACTTCAGTTACAGTAAGTGCATTATAAATTAGCAATGTTGAGCCAAATTATACAGAAATAGAATTACCAGCATTTGTACTGACAGCAAATCCATTCTGCAGCATGACAAAACAACTGAAATGCTGAGTGTGTTTCTCTACCTGTAACATCTGACAGCTGCTATTACATTACTGTGTCCCAGGCTTTGTGCCGGATGGTGAATATACTCTACGCTGTCTGCAGGTGTGTTACTTCTGCCAAACCACAGATAATCTTGGATTGTTAAACAGCTATGGGCTTCTATTCAGGTCGACACAATTTTAGACAAAGGGTTAAGATTGACTAATGCCAATTAGTCAATTAATGCCAAGGAGAAAGAAGAAAGAGTAATTAGTTTTTTACCACTCACCACAGATACAAAAACAGAAATATACAAGAACAGAAATATACAAAACAATATACAAGAACAGAAATATACAAAAACAGAAGTATACAAGAACAACTTGTGCCAGGGGTGTTTTAGGTTGGATATTAGGAAGAACTTACTTACTGAGAGGGTTGTGAGGCATTGGAATGGGCTGCCCAGGGAAGTGGTGGAGTCACCATCCCTGGAGGTCTTTAAAAGACGTTTAGATGTTGAACTTAGCGATATGGTTTAGTGGAAGACTTGTTAGTGTTAGGTCAGAGGTTGGACTCGATGATCTTAAGGTCTCTTCCAACCTAGACAATTCTGTGATTCTGTGATTCTGTGACATGTGACTATTATTTTCACTTTATATTAATTATGAGTCAGACAAGATATAACACAGCCGTAATAAATTACCTATCTTGTGATACTGAATGTTCATCAGCATTATCAAAAGGTAGAGATGGCCGGATCCTGCAATGGACTCTGATATTTCCTCTCAGCTCCTAGGATTAGATTATTAACACAATTTAACACAAAGTACTGTAGAGGACAAATACACTCATGCAGACATGAATGTGTTTAAGAAAGCAGGCAAAATCACAGCCTTAGACTTAAACTCTGTGGAGAAAAAAGACTGTATCAGTATCATTTGCTTTTTCCTAACTTTAATTGAGAAAGTATAACCTCTTCAGAGCTCTGAAATGGTACAGTCCTCTCCAGTCTGTACAAAAAAGAAAAGATGCTTTCAGTGTGAACCATTTCAGTCTCACTCTTCAGTCTCCTTCCTCTTCATTTGAGCTTCTTCACTTATATTAACTCAACAGCCAACATTAAACAATGCATTTCTTCTCAACCAGCCCCCAGGAACATACAAGATATAAAACATTTTGTTTCTTTTTCTCTCCACTGTGTGGTCATACGTGACTAAAACGCCAGTATTGATTTTTCTTTTTAGGCTGCTTCAGACTTTTCCTTATCTAACCTGGTGATCATTTCTTTTCATTGTGGATCAGGGAGAATAGCTTGCTTGTGATGACTAGTGAACACTGGCATTAACTCCCCACACTGCCTTGGGGATTATCTCAGTAAACTGAAACACAAAGCAGAGTTTGGAAGGTAAGTACTTTTTAACGAAGAGCTTCTTTTTCTGAGATAGAAAAACTTAGAAGAATCCTGTTTGAAAGTGGCTTGTCTTTCTAAAAATCAGGTTCTGAATCAGGCAACTCAAAACTAGTCATCTGGGGGATGGGCAGAAAGAGTAAATTTAAAGAACAAAAAAAAAAAAAAAAAAGAATCCCAAACAAACCATCACTAAAATCTGAACAGGATACAGCTACATATATATATATATATATGTGTTATAAAAAAAAGGAAGACAATTTTTCAATTTCAAGTTGATCACTTTAAGAATTCTAAAACAATTTCAGAGGTATATTTCCACTTTATTGAACCTGAATTGATAAACCTTGAATTTCACATTGTGGATGAATTGCTAGAAGAGAAATGGCATTTTCCAGAAGCTACAAACTTAGGGGATGAAAAAACCCAAATTTTGCTCACTATTCAAAATTTATGATATTCCTTAGGGCCATATTATCCAGGACTGCATTTGGAAGATGCTTCTGTAAAAAGAATGGACTGTGGTTTATCATGAGATGAAAGTGCCTCAACAAAGAAATGCACCTTATATAGAAAGTTGAGGGTGGGAAGTGATAAGTACACTTGTAAAGGACAATTATATGAATTAGTTTCATTGGTGACTAAATTATTGGTATAATTACAACAAAATAAGAAAACATTCTGTCATTGAAGATACTTACAACTAAGCTGTTATGTAGAACTCTCCTCTTTTGCTTTTCTTTTTCATATCTCTCTGTCACCTCTTGTAGGGACTGCTCAAGATCAAAAGCTTTTATCTGAAACACTGCAAGAAGAAAGCTATTTCAAAGAACTGAACTCTGTGACTTTACAAACTAAATTTTCCAATAGTACTTCATGAAATATAAGCATAAAACTTTTTAACTTCTTCCAGACTTAAATTAGGAAGATTAGTTCTTGATTTACCAGTCACGTCAGAAAAATTTCTTCTCACTATGAAATGTCTATGCACAGTTAAAGATAATTACCACAGGTACATGTGCATTTTTGAAAAACGATCAAAAAGAGAAGACATTTAAAGGCAATTCAAATGTGTAAGCTTACTTAGAATAATGTTACCTGTCAGTGAAGCCTGAAACCTAAGCCTGAAGCAATCTGTTTCTGGATGGGGCTGTCACTTGTGAGGCTTATGCTATATTTGCAGATTATTAGAGTCATGCCAGCTAAAGTCATGAGAAGTTAACCTATCATTTATCATCAGTCTCATTTACAGCGCTACTAATCCTGTAAACAGCTCTAAGGCTCCCCTTTAAGACTGGTACATTCACTTTTTCATAAAAATGATTGATCTGTTGAACCCTAGGAAGTCTCCTTCAGAAAACTGAGGAGAGCAGTAAGGGGCCTTATAAAAGCCTTCTACCTTCACAAATGGTTTTATTTCAGACCAATTACATTAACACTGAGCAGGCCTAAAACAAACATACAGTCCAGAAGGCTCATAATGCAACTGTAAACTTCTGTAAAAAGCAAGCTTTTAGGAACCCCAGAGGGAAATCAATTGCCCCAGCTATTAGCAAGCAGTTCAAAGATGAGGAGTAGTAAGCAGTCAAAACCATGGTCTGAGAGCTGTTAGCAGGATAGCCACCAGCCTGAATGTGTTACCTTACAAAAAGAAAAAAAAAAGAAAAAAAAAAAAGATTTAAAATTTCAGCATGTCACATACATGATTTATGTTCTCTGAAGTAGATTAAAAATCAGGTAACTTCAAAGGACATTTGTCTGAACTAGAGATTTCACAGATGTTGTCTTTATAGTTTTCATGCTATTCACCTCCAGCTCATGATGTTTCTTCACAGTGCATGCACACAGGGGAAACATGATGTTAAAAGCTGGGGAGTTGAAGTAAAAAAACTTCAGTACGAAAAATGCTTTTCTTGCATACTGTATGTGGACTAACATTAGTTTGTCTTCATTTGGAGAACCACATGCAAGTCTATAAAAACAAATTGTCAAAGGCAACTCTTACATTCTCATATAGTATTTTTCAAAATAGGAGGTGGGAATCCATTACTTAAATAAGCTCCATAAGAAGTATGCTAACTTATAAACATGTATACACACAAGCTTTCAATTCTTGAAGGCTCTTGTATGAGCAAAGTTAAAGATAAGCAATAGGTGCTAAGAGTACTTACTCCTTCTAGTCTTCAAAGAGAAAAAAAATTGTTAGGAAAACAAGCCTAGAACAAAAGAGTATTGGACACTTCTCTTTTATCTGAATTATTGCTATTTATATTTCACTGGGAAAGATGACAGTAGCCTGATTTTCAGACAATGACTAAATATTTCTAATGAAGGGACTACCTACTTATTACAGAAAAAAATGTATAGTTTGCTGCATGTCTATTACAGCCTGAAAAATTAACCTACTTATATGTTTTTTCTACAGTTCTCTCATTTTAAATCTCTACTTGAGGATTAAACTGATAACATATGCTCTCTCTAGAATACACATTTTGGGCTTTTTGTTTAGGAAAGATTATATTTAATTTCAGGACAGCAATTCTGACTGTAGTATCTAACCTTAACAATGAAATCTTCATTTAAAACATCTGACAGAGATCTGAAAAATGACCACATTAAAAACATGTCACCCACCTATGTACTGACACACAATTTTGTTACAGGCAACAAAGCCTCTTCTGGTTATGATTTCATAGAAAAAATGGAAGGTCAGTTCAGTCAACAGGAATTCACAGGGCCTCATAAGGAATATTCACCATTTATATACATCACATTAATTGAAGTGCCAAATTGAACCTCCGATCTGTTCCTATAGCTCCCTGCTTCAATAAGGGGAACATGCACATTTAGCTAGGGTTAATTTTATATTTTGTTTTTCTTTTTCCACTTTTAAAATCAACTTGTTAAAGCATTTTCTCTACACAGATAATACAGTAATCTAATCCATTTTAATCATAACGTAATACATAACATACCGGGACAAGTTATGCAAATACATGTCACTAAGCATGTTGTTTGTTGCTGTTGACATGAGTAGCCCTATCAGAATCAAAGCAGTCCCAAAATTGTTTCAAGTAAGTACAGCAGAAGGAAAATGTACATTTTATATAGCAACACAAAGATATCAGAGAATCACACAGGGACTCTGATTATAAAGTTCTATATATGTTGTTATTTCATCAGCTTCATAAATTTCAAACAATTATAGCCCCATGTCACAATCTGTTTTGTGTTGTGTTCTCAGACCTGGTAGGAGCATCACCAGAATCAATCAGATTGGAAGCAGGTGCATAAATCCATGCCAATAGATCCAGGTATAGGACCAATGCACTTAGTCCTCAATGATGAGGGCAGAGAGTACCAGTGCTTTGTAGGGTCTGCTTTACATCTACACATGAATGAGGACCAGAATTCTGAAACAGAATTCAGGCAAATTCTGTTAATTACCCAGGTAATTCTAGGTAAAGAGCATTGCCAATGGTGTTGTTTTCCACAGACCAGTAAGTGGAACTGCTTTTGATTTCAGAGTAAAATTTTCTCCTAAATATACAGAAATATTAAAAATCTGGTCTGTCCTAAATTCAGACGTTATTTTCAGAAATCTATGAAATCACCTAATTCCTTATTTGGTACAGCCAAAAGTAGGCAAATCGCAGCTAAAGCAACACATTCTTTATTGAGCTATTTTAAAATCATCATGATAACAAGCCTGAGAACTTTGGTTTAAAAATGTTACAGCTGAGCTAACTCAGCAGCCTAGTAGCAGCTGCAATCAACACAAAAGCTGAATCCAAATTATCAGCCATATTGCCCTGAGAAAATGCAGGGTTATTTGTACTCTTTCTAACATTTCAGGATTCCTTGATGATCTAACATCAAACAAAACCAAGTGCTTGTGTCTCAGAATCAAACTCAATCTTTCAATGCTACTAACATTTGCCAATGACATTGTTGATGTTACACATCTGAAATGTAAGTGCAATGAGCCTTACTTTGCATTGCTTCGTTTTGCAGCTGTATCTCTTGGACTGCTGTCAAAGCTTGGTAAAGATAAGCCTTGCACTGACGCTGAAAGTCTTTTGAAAGCTCAAGAGCAAATGAACGGAGGCTCTTCATGTCTTGCTTAAGCCTCTTAACAGTAAGAAGAAAAAATATGTTATAAAGACACAAAAACAGCCATTAAGGAAGAATCAATATAACCACAATACAAATAACAGAGGTGAGATATCACAATCAGGAAGAACCCTCTACTTGATGAGAGGAATTCTTCAGGAGTCTGTCTTTCAGCACGTTAAAGAAGGATCTTGCAAGATATTCGCCAATGTCACATCCTAAAGATTTCAGCAAGACTTTAAGGATCCTTACTATCTTACTTGGTATACAAGGACCATCACACAGCTTTGGATATAACACAATATTATTTTTATTTCATCAAACAAAAATAAGTTTGTGTGTTCTGTCCACTTAAAAGGCACATCCAGAATCAGCAATGTAAAACTGTGATCCATGTACCCCTTACACAGCATTCATTTTCAATCCTTTGATCAGGAGGTATATGTTAAGGTTCTCCCTAAGTCATTTTGTATATGGGCCAGTTCTATGCCTTTCTTCAAGAACTGATGTGTTTTGAAAAGATCAGAAACTTTTATTGTTCATGAAATATTTCCATTATTAATGTAACTCAGCATATTATGCATGATGCAACTTCTAAATGTTTATAAGAACAGCTTACATTCACTTAGAAGTCCAAAAAAAGTAAAAATAAATTAACTTGATTTTAGGATTAGGAGACTTCTTGCCATCTTAGTCTTGGAAAGGACATGTAAAGCCATCTGCAAGATGTACTTCATGATACCTTCTCTCATAGAAACACTGTGATGTTTCATTAGTCAGCCTTGTACAAAGTGCCATGTATTATTCTGTGACACTTTATTTTTCCAGTTTTGGTACTGACCTTGAATTAATTAACTAGGTTCAATGATAAAACAAAAAACTAAACTAAAGGGAGAAAATCACTGTAGTTTTCCTTCTCAGAACATAACTGCAAACAATTTTTTTATTTTATTTTTTAATTACAGGTATAGGAATGCTATTAATTTAGACTTTTATTTGGAGAGCTTTACGCTCTTTTAGCATTCATTGATCTCTGGTTGTAAACCATCACAGCCCACTGATATTGCATCACAAGCACTTCTGCCATTCTAGCTATCCTAAAATATAAAGCTCCACTGCAAGACCTACCGAGAAAAGTATTGCTACAATTAAGCTAAATCCTTTTGCCTGAAGGAAACAGATTTCTTTCCTGATCCATTTTTTGCTACCCTCAGCTATTCAGTGCTACCCTGAGAAAAGCTGACATTTTAAGTATCTTTAAAAGGAACAGAGTGTTCTGTAGAGTAACTTAAGGAACATGTACCTCAACAAAGAAAAATATTATTGTACTAGTATTGGAAGAACAGTTCCAGTACCTTTGTTGCAAATGAAGACAACCTGACTGAGAGAACAGGGAACTAATCCTGATTCCGAGGTCCTCCAGAACAGAAGAACTCTCAGTGAAATCAGTGGAGCTCTCCAGTGCCCTTGTTAGGATCTGGCTATCTGGTTAAATGACATCACAAGTATTGTTTCTTAGGGGATGTCTATGTGATAGTCATATCAGGGATTCAAGATTTTGACTACTAAAATAGTTCAGATATTGATACCAATCTATACATGAGATCCTGTAACTCAGAAGCAGCCACTTACCGACTGCTCAGGTAACTTTGCAGCCTATTGAAGCAAAATCACTACAAGTTTTAAGCCAACTCAGACACTGCTACACTTTGCTGTAAGAACTGCAGTGAATAAAATAAAACCATAGATCAGGGTCAAATCTGACCATTTTCTGTGTTTTATTGTATTTCATAAGCATGTATATGTTTATGGCATAGATTGTACCTACATTATTATTAAATGTCTTTACCTTTATTGCCTCGTGTAGGTGGGTTACAACAGAACTTCTCTGCAATTTCTGCTGCTGCCCATGAGCAGAGTAGAGCTGCAATACTTCATTAGTGCTTCTTCCAGCCAACCCTTGATACTGTTTAAAAAAAGGAAAAATCACCTAAAAATCACTTCAAAGTGCTCCTGTTTTTTGTTGTGTTTTGTCCCCTTTGTCCCTGTAAACATTGGTAAGTCAATCATCTGATTACACATGATGTCCAATTACACAATTTCTTTGCTTTTTACATTATTTTTTTCCAGGATAATTTCTAGGTAAACTGGCTAACATCACAATATTCTACTTCTATACGGTGTTAAACCTCAACATGAGAATACTAAAACATGAGAATACTAAAATGCTTTTGCAGTACCTAAAACCCCATACTTGTGCTTGAGGTGTTTCGAAGTTAAAACCATGCCTTCCCTCACAGAGAAGGGCTGCTCACATAGCTGGCATCAGACTATATTTAACACAGAAAACTCTCTCAAAAGACAAAAAACAGGATGAGGGGCACACCAGCTAACTGCTGAAGTCCTGAACACAGCCCCCAGCTTGGTGCTCATTTCTTTAGCTGCCTGCCAACACCGACTCCATTGCATTCAGCAGAGTTGCAATGGTGCAAAACTGCGCGTAGCTGGGTCTTCAAAGTAATCAAAGCAGTTTTTTTTTTTAAGGGACGAGAAGGCTTTCTAGTAATCTAAAATATCCTATTATGCAAAAGCAATTTTTATGGATAAATTTTTGAGATCAAAAATTGAAATCAAAAGAATGACAGAAACAATACAACTTTAAATCTGTCCCAGCAAGAACAGAGGGATGAAATCTATGTAGAGTACTTGTGAAATTCTGCAATATGACAGAATCTGTATTATATTAAAAACTGCATTTTTGTAATTTATTGACAACCCTGGTACTGAAAATCAGCTGCAACTTCTTCACCTACCTTTCCCAGCAACCTATCATCATCTGTCATTCCTTAACCAGCACTGACAGTCTCCTTCCTTATGTTTGGGATGCTCTTGTCTCCAGCACATACTTATTTCCTAGCTTATTCAGACCATAAATTCTGTGACTGCAGTTCCCTGCTTGTTAAATTAACAGAGGACAGAAAAAGCACAATGGCATAAAAGAGGAGTTTGATTTAATTCCAGTCACCTGACAATGACAGGAAAAAAAATTAAAAAGATTTAATTATATTTGAAGTTTAACTACAGATGATATCTGCAAAAACAACAATATAATATTTGGGAGATGTTAGAATAAAGAAAAATGATATTTTCCAAGAAAAATATTTAACTCATCTAAACCAACTTTTTCATACGCTTTTTATTTGCAAACGCAACTGGAGGCCCTGCACAGCTAAATAATATTTCAATGCTAATTTTAAAAGTTCTTACATGGAAAAGAAAGAGCAGAAAGAGATTATTTAAAAAGTATTCTTCTCTTTTATTACAGGCTTTAAGCTCCCAGAAATTGAGACAGCTCCTATACTGCTATTCCTGTGTTCTCTTACTCTGGGGATTTTCAAGACTCATGTTACTCAGACACAGTATTTATAAATGTGCTTGACAAAAATGCATACAAGCAGTGCACCAGAATTAATATTCTAACCCCATATGAAAAATTAAAAGCATGTACAAGCAGTTATAGCACTGAAGGGTTGTCATTAAATGAGCTTAAGTTAGCAAAAAACAAATGTATTTTTAACATCTAGTATGTTTTCTACCACCTGCGTAGGTTCCCCCTGACCATTCTGTTTTTCTCAGCACAGAGGACACAGATGCAATGGTCAACTCTACCTTCACTGCAGTCAACTTCTCATCCCTCCCACTGTCAGGTTTGGCATTTTTGCAAATGCTGCCGTGGTTTTGAGGTTTTCTCCATTAAAATAGCTTTTGCATTCATCAGAATTCTTTGCAGGTCAAAATTTGCAAATCTGGGCTTGGGCATGAGAAGACAAAAAAAATGGCTATAAATCTTCTTATTATAGCTTTATTATAATCAGAATTGAAACCAAGCTACTTAATAGTGCAGTCTCAGTTCTGCCACCAGACCCATTGTGGCAGACTTGGCTTTATGTGTCTGCAGGATCAGGAGGACCTCAGGAGCTGCAAACCAAAGCAAGGGGTATGCAGGTAGGCAAGCGTTTCCAAATACACAATGGTAAGCCTGCAGACAAAGAATCTGACTTTTAACAACTCTTATAGTACATGTACGCTGCTAAGATAATAATATACAAGGCTGTAGAAAACAGTGTCAGGGCTGTTTATTCATGATTGTACTAAAGATATAGGCAAGGGAAGGTCTATAGCAGGAGATAACATTTGTATTAGACTGATGCAACTGACAGACAAACTTTTACACTGCAAATCCTGATTTAGGGCCATCCTCGTAAGTTTATCTTCAAAGCTCCATATCTCGCTGCAGCCAGTGCACACTTTCTTCACACTTTCAGATTCCTGGGCCAAATTAGCCAAGGCAAATCAAAATTTTAAGTGTACTTAACTAACAACCTGAGTAGAAACATCAGTGCAAGGCTAGTTATAAGGTATTTCCACTAATCATTTGACGATGCTTCTGACTGAGGGTGGCATCACTGGCATGCTCCTCATTGCTGTAGGTGCTCATATCTTCCCGCACCTTTTGCAACAAACTGAAACAATTCTGTGTTTTTGTTTTGTTTTTTGTTGTTGTTGTTGTTATTGTTTTTTGTTTGTTTGTTTGTTTTCCAGCAGCTACACATCTCATCTGTAATGGAAAAGCTGGGCCATACAGAGATCCAAATTATCTAGCTCTGGAGGGAATCACGTTATGGATATCTACTGATGGTTTCTGAAGGAAAAAGGCTTTTGTGGTTGCTCTGTCCTGGTGTCTGCCCTTCCAGCACCCTTTTGTCAGTTTCAGTCACCTCTGACAGACGAGAGATGTCTCAAAAGGCTGCATTTCTGCAGCACATCCCCACAAAGGATACAGCTCTGGAAGCCATATGTTTTGCCAGCTGGCAGGCACGTGGACCTCGTTCACCCGGCAATGGCAACACGTAGCTCCAGCTAGCACACAGCCAGACCTGGCTGAGAGGTACCACCTCCTGCTTCTGGCCCAGCAGAAGGGCCAAACAAAAGCAAGAGACAGAGGTGGCACTGAAGTGGGGAACATACAAAGCTGAGAGAAACAGGACCAACTCAATGGGCTTGGAGGGTAGCTGGGGGTGTGCAGGAAGCAGAGGGAGAGCTGTCCCCTGTAGACACACTGAGCTCTTGAAGGGTTCTCCCAGAAACATAAACTAGATGTGCAAGCTCTGCAAAGGCTGTGACAATAGCTTGTCAAACAGTATAAAATTCTTCAGGGTAACATAGATTAAATGTTTTTCAAAGCTTGATTGCAGGCTAGACAATAAATCTCAGATGATTTTTTTACATGTATGCAAAACCTTTCCCTGTAGTGGCAGTAAGTACTTTGTGCACATTCCCTTGTGTATAATAGGGATTCCAGATAATGCAGTTAAAAATCAATTAACCGTGATGCATGAATCCACGGAAAACAAGGCTTTATTATCTAATACTCAGATAACTATTTATTACATCTGAAGCACCTTCCTGGTTAGAATAATTTCTTGTATCTGTCAGAATAAGAAAAAAGATGAAATAATTAAGATTTTTATTAAATATGATGAAGCTGAAAAAATCAACAGAAACATTTTCTCAGAATAAATTACAGTATTCTTCTGCATACCTAGCAAAACTCATTTCAGATGTACCGTCTGGATTCTAATCAGGCTTTGAAAACTGTTAAACCCACTTTTATCCACAGGTGTTAACAGACCCACAGGGAGGCCAAGTGGCTTTCCTGAGGTCACACAACCATTTAATACTTCAGAGCAGATTAGAAACTCTTGGCCAGCAGTCTCTGTTGCAACTAAATCTCACAGCTGGCTCTAGTCTAGAGGTATAAATAAATATTCAAAGTTCTGTACATCTTTGAAGTCTTACCTTTGAAGACACCAAACATTATCACAGGCTATTGCTTGTTGCAATAATGGTCTAGAAATAAAATTTCCTTCTGAAGAAGGATATAAAAACTGAGAGCATCATTACTGCATCGTGCTCTGTAATTGACTTCTGCAACAACACTGCCTTTTCCAGACAACTCTAGCATTAGTGCTATTAAGACATGCAAAAAGGGCATCTTTGTCTACACACAATGAAATATGGCTCCTGCAGTATACAAACAGTGCTTTTTAAAGCATTATTCAAATTGTATCTACAAAGTATTTCTTCAAAATCTACCTCCGTCTTTTAGGCAAACATTTTCACTGTAAGCAGAAAGCAAAATTCTGTATTTAATTCTTCTAGAGTCTGTCCCTCAGTTCACTTTTGCAGATTTAAAACAATGGCAACTATTTAAACGTGTCCCAGCTTCTAGTTACTTAATCAGTCTGTCGTTATTGCTACCATTCATGATTAAAATAATAAAGAAACACTGAGCCTTAATCTTGTCATAGATTTCCCCCAACAGGAAGATTGCAAAACATGAAAATATGAAGGTTGACTTCAGTGTCTTTTTTCTGTTTCCACAATAATTCTTTCTGGAAATAAATAAATAAATAAATAAATACCTCTGCAAGTTTTAGATGAAGAGCAGCATTTTCAGTTTCCAGGACAACTATTCTTTCTTCTTTGGTCTAAGAAAACAAAAACAAACACAACAACAAACAACACACCCAAACCCACCAAAGGAAAAATAAAATAAATACGAGTCTGATAAAAGTTACCTCGTTATACACTTTTTATTGTTACATACTGTTGTCCCTCAGTCTCCTAAAATTGAAGGAATACCAACCCCAAATCTTCCCAGCAAAACAAGCACATAAAAATGAGGATGAACTCTTAATACTCCTTTATCGTGTATATTTTTGCTCGTTTAGCCTGTTTATGTGAGTACACATATGTAAAAAATTTTAGCTGCTTTTGCTTTACAAATCATCTCCTGACGTCTTCCAGATCTATGATCCTTAGAGAAGTGCTCTTTTATTTATTTATAAATAATCACATAAGTTTCCAATTTCCTAGGCCACGTTGTTAGAGACCTTCAATGGTATAACAGCAAGCCTATTCTGTACTAGTGGCGTCCACAAAAATAGCTGGCACCTGTCCTGCCCAGCAGCAGGGCTGGGCAGGACGGGCACAGCTCTGAGGCCCGATTTCTAGCCCAGCCCCAGGCAGCGCAGTCTGACCCCCACATCGGATGGCCTGGCAAATTCCCACTGAGTCCTGGAATATCCCAAGCTGGAAGGGGCCCACAAGGATCATCAAGTCCAACTCCTGGCTCCACGCAGGACCACCCAAAAACCAAATCACATTTCTGAGAGCACTGTTCAAATGTTTCTTGAACTCCTCCAGGCTTGGTGCCATGACCGCTGCCCTGGGGACCTGTCCCAGTGCCCAACCACCCTCTGGGTGCAGAACCTGTCCCTAACCCCCAGCCTGACCCTCCCCTGTCCCAGCTCCATGCCGTTCCCTTGGGTCCTGTCGCTGTCCCCAGAGAGCAGAGCTCAGCGCCTGCCCCTCCGCTCCCCTCGTGAGGGAGCTGCAGGCCGCCATGAGGCCTCCCCTCAGCCTGCTCTGCTCGGGGCTGAGCAAACCAAGGAGCCTCAGGGGCTCCTCAGGCATCGTCCCCACCAGGCCCTTCACCATCTTTGTAGCCCTTCTTTGGGCACTTCGTAATATGTCCTCTTTATAGTCTGCTGCCCAAAACTGCACACTGTGCCTGAGGTGAGGCCGCACCAGTGCAGAGCAGCACAGGACAATCCCTTCCCTCAACTGGCATAGCAATGCCGTGCCTGATGCACCCCAGGGTACAGCTGGCCATTTTGGCTGCCAGGGCCCACCATGGCTTTATGTTCAACTTGCTGCTGACCAGAGCCACCAGCTCCCTTCCTGCGGGGCTGCTCTCCAGCCTCTCATCCCCCCAGCGAGTACAGACACCTAGAGCTGCCCCATCTCAGATGCAGAATCACGCTCATGCATAAGCTTCACAGAAGCAGTGCTGAGCCAGACCTCTAACGTTTTATGGTTTCCTGCAAGGCTTGGGAGAGCCAACAGCTCCTCCCAGTTCAGTGCCATCCGCACACTTACTCTGTACACCTTCAAGCCCTACGTTTATGAAAGCCTTGAAGACAACTGGCCGCAGAGCAGAGCCCAGCAGAACCCCACCAGTGGCTGCCCACCAGCCTGATACAACCCCATCTACTACAACCCAACTGTAGCCTGACCCTGTTGTTCACCCATTGAGTTATGTTTTTGTCTAGCTGTGTACCGGGCATTCTACCCAAAGGAACACTGTACGAAACAGTATCAAAAGCTTTGCCGAAATGCTAGCAGACTGCGAATTTCAACCCTTAGAAACATATTTTTAACAGAGAGGGGCAGAAAGAGGAGCAGTGGGCTCACTGCGGGAGCCAGAGCCATCAGGTCAACCCGAGCCACACCGGCCCCGCCCACCCCACCAGAAGCCCCGCCCACTATACCCGAAGCCCCGCCCACTACAGCAGAGGTCCCGTCTACCCGATCGAAGCCCCGCACACCGCTCCCGAGGCCCCGCCCCTCACCCGCAGGCCGCGCTGCAGCTGCCGGACGCGCTGTGCCCACACGGGCCCCGGGCCGCTCCCGCCGCGCGGCCGCATCGCGCTCCCGCCACTGCCCCGCGCCGGGCTGCGCCTCGCTCCTCCCCCCGCCCCCCGGGGATTTAAAGCGGCCAATGAGAAAGGCGGCCGGGGCGTCCGCGGCGCTGCCATGGCGACAAGCACCGCCCCCCTCCGGCGGCGGGCGCCGCGATTGGCCGAGCGGGAACTGTAGACCCGGGGCTACGGGCAACTTGAGTGACAGCAGGAACCACCAATCGCGGCAGGCGGGGGCGGCTGAGGAGACTGCCTGGGTCAGCTCCCCCCTGCGGGCGTGTTGCAGCGGTTGTGTGGTGTTTTAATTTTTATTTTGTTTGAAAAACCCAAACCAGCATCATAATCACTAAGGAATCCCCTTCTCATGGTGCCCATCTCTCATTGTACCCATCTCGCATAGTGCCCACCCCAACAGCCCTCCTCTCCCCCCTATTGCAGCTTTCTCCCCTACTCCAAGACAGTTTAAAAAGAGAAAGTTCCAAATTTGTGTGATATCAAGGACCTCGGATGCTGAGTCAGACAGGATTTTATTAACATCAAGTCCTAGGGGAGATATGTTAATAGCTGAGGGGTGTAACTCCATTCCGGGTGGTAGATGCCACAGCAGTCACGTCACAATAACGTTGTTTTCCAGCATACCTCAGCTTCACCACAAGAGGATCATCCCTGAATCTTAATGCTTTTCTCCCCTAATCTGTGTTTTTTTTTGACCACTATAAGTAAGATTAGAAACGTAGTTCCTATAGGCCATAAAGAAAGAACATTCATTATCGCTGGCTTTGAACTACTGGCCCTAAACCAGGCACGCATATACTGCTCTTCAGTCATTCCTTTGTGCAGACGTGAATGTTGGATAGTACTCAAAGCTCAGTCCCATCTGTATCAAAAACCCCACACTGTGATCTGTGACTCACCCTCGCGGCAGCAGTTCTCTTTGGGGATGTTCCTTCTATGTCCAAAGCCCAGGATAAGCTGCTTGACAGGGCACAGAACAGACTGTCAGGGAGATCTGGGCAAGAAACAAACAAAAATCCATCTTCTGGAAACACTGCAAGGCAGTACGCCAGCATGCTTTTCTACACCGATCCTTTGGTCTTTGACAGGTCTCATTTTTTCCCCAAACTTCTACCAATTGGATTCTGTCCTCTCCCTGCAAAAGAAGAATGAATCCTACCTTATTAGAGATGCTTCTGGGGCCAGAAATTTCATGGCATTGAGTGAATCAACTGCACATTTTACTCTGTTAATTTTAACATCAGTGAAACACTACAGTGGATTATAAAAGCTACTAAATTAGCGTTGTGTTGAATACTGCTGATGCATTTCACATTAACCCTAGTGGAAACAAAACCCTTATGAGATCCCAGCTTCAGCGTTCTGAATTGTCCATTATGCCATTCCCAAAGCAGCAACTACAAACAAAATAGGTAGAAAAACACCCAGAAAAATACTGAGATAAGTTTGCTTTTGTGCCAAATACAGAGAGATTTTCAACTGCCTAAATGACAGCACATGCCCCACGTTCAGCACAGCCTATCCTTCAAAGCTTCCAGAGACACCATCCACTTCATTTCTCAACCCAATTTGATTGAAATGCCTCTCATTGTTCTAGACAGACATACTTGCAGCCAAGGGGTGAAGAGAGCTGGCACTCATCACCTGAACAGGTTCTCCCTAAGTGTTGATAGTACTACTAGCATTTAAATGATCCCAATGCTCACAAACCTGTTGGTTGGTTCGATCTTCTGTAAAAGAGCACACAGTTTGTCATCATTCCCCCCTTTCCCCCCACCCCAAGCTGAAGAGCAAGTGAGCTGCACTTAAATGTTTTATTACAGTTTGTATCATTCCCCCCTCCTTTGCTCTTCCATATGAAGTCCTGCTATCTTGCATTGTAGGAGATAATTACAAGCAATGTGCAGCTTACAGCGCCCATGAGAACTGTACAGAGGGAGGAGGGAGGGAGGAGTAAGCATCAAGATGTTTGACCTGATGAGGGGAAAAGCTACTGAGATTTTCTGGCCGAAGAAGAGATTGTTGCTAGACAATTATCTCAATTTGCTCCAAAAGAAAAAGCTCTAGTAGTAAAAACTATGTCTACTTTTAATCTGGTCATAAGAATGTACCTTTAGAGAATTTCATGTTCTTCACACATTAACATATTTACTCAAAATGCAATAGTGAAATTAACCCATCTGTGCATGCAATATTCAGTGAAGCAGTAAATACTTCATTCCTTAAGCAAGATGTCTACTTCAGTAGCTGTAGGGCAGTCCTCAACATCTGTTACTAAGAATAAACTGTTTTTCTCCAAGCAGGTGGATTTTTTCTCCAAGCAGGTGCATTGCATGTTAGTCTCCTTAAGCAGTTTATCTGACACTACAGCCAGGAAAGAAGTCAGACTGCTTAATCTGCCTGGCTTTGCCTTCTCCACCACGTAGTCCCTAAGCAACTGTTTGAGAAAGTACTATCATTTGACAAAACACGAGGAAGAACCGAGTGTTTTCCTGGCTTGTTAGCAAAGTCATGTGAGTTACTGTATGAATTTTAAGACTATTCTTAGTTAAGCTTATTGTTATCACATTTTTTATTGTAGTTTCTCATAACCTAATTAACTAATTGAATTGGGATGTAAAGGAGAAAAGTCTTATTTGCTTATTCTACTGCTTGTGTACTCCTTGCTCAATCTACAAACAGCAATCTGTATAATCAAGAAAATAGCTTATTTCAGTAAATAGGATACATCTTACGTACTTGATCAACTTCTTAATTCCTCTCCTTTTTCCTCAAATAGCAGCATGACTACAGTACAAGCAGCACATAAAAGCATTTGAAACGCAATGTACATGTATGTGAACGAGAGGCGCAGAAGGGAGAATACAACAGATTTAAGATCTTTAAGTCTTTATTGGGAGCTGCAGACTTGGCTGCGTATGTGTCATTTACACATAGTGTGATAAGTGATAGGGGTAATACCAAGAACTATGCTACTGAGGATGATTCTCCATACCCCTAAGGCAAAGTAGGTGCTGCACTGTTTAACAGCATAGTAGTGCTCACTTTGCAAATCTGACCTCAACTGTGGAAGGCTCAAAACTTCCAACACTGAGTTTTCCCACTGAAAATGTGCTAGCACTGTTGCATACCATACTCTTACCACTCCCCCCATTTACTGTTTGTTTGCATGACACACAATTGGCAATGACTACAGTCTCATATTATAAACAAACAAACCTTTTTGCTTTGCTTTCTTTGCCACATCCCAAATAGCGGTTTTGGGTTTCTGTCATTCCTATAGATTGTTCCCTGCCTTTATATGCATTCATACTAAAACCCCACAATGTCCTCATTAGCAATTTTGAAAATTCCAGAGAGCAGACACCACAACTCAAAGGATGAAGGTACTCACCAGGAAAGAGGTGTGCATGGCTCTTGATCCTGGCCACAGCGGCCATTCAGCTACAGCAGCAAGAATCTACAGCATTCACTGGGGCCTTTTCCTGCTGTCCTCATTCCCCAAGCAGAATTTAAACTTGTCTCCCATCAGGAAGCAAGCCATTTAATATTATCAATCCAACAACAGGAGTACCACCATTCTGAAGTCCTGCAATTCAATGCTCATGCAAAACCACACAGCAAATTTGAGTCCACTCCTCTAGACGTCAGCATCAGACAAAACTAAGTATTTTTTTCAAAGACTTTGACACAAAGTTATCCCGTATTCTAAATAAAGAGATCAAAGTTCACCATAATCCAGACTGCATAATTGATCATACCAATACTTACTATTTCATAAATTGCTGGATAAGCTGGAAAAAATCACTTCTTCAGGTGATCGAGCATTGAGCATTAAACACTAAAAAGCCACTTTGGTTTATGATAATACAGCTGTGTATGTAGAGTCAAATAATGAACAATACAAAAAACATTTAATGCAAAGTTAAATACAATACAAACTTTATTAAAAATAGGTTGCAAGTGAAATACAGTAGAAATGGGAAACTACAGCAGTTTTGATGTTTTTCATAATAATGCACAGACAAATATGAAAAGCACTTTTACACATATTCACACTTGACCCGAATGCCCAATAGCGGCCAAATCCACTCAACTGAAGGTTATAGAATTTATTTATTTTTTATTATTTTGCTAAGCCTTTTTCAGATTCTAGCAGCAACAGTAATCCAGCCACAGCATAAGTGTTTGTTTTTTTTCCTAAAGAAAAATTCGTCACTGTAAGGCTGCTAGTGTTCTCAAGATAAATTGGGAGAGGCTTGCTTTTCCTGATTAACAGACATAGCAAGCATGCAGATCCTTCATTAACACTTTGAACCAGTTTAATCTTCTACTTCATATTTAACAGGTGAAACGGTAAAAGCACACTTTCAAATAAGAAACCTGAAATACGTAAAAAATATTTACACTCCAATTTTCATTAACTTGCATTTATTTATCATACAACTCTTATTAAAAGTGATTTCTTTCCTAAGGCAGTGAAAGTCTACCCCTTTGTATTTGGAAGTGTGCACAATTCCCTAAATATATATTTATAAGAGAACAATATGATACAGGAAAAAAAATCATCTAAAGCCAGTAAAGGGCTTTGTCAAATAGAAAATTTGTTTGGAATCACAATATATATTGTCTTAACATCACACAATGAGAAAAACTCTGATGAGGTCCTTATTCCCAACATCATCAGCCACATACGCATAGCTGAAGACACCATGGGAGGAAAAAGATTAACAATTTAAAATTAAATAAGGCTATTACAGTGTGAAAAAATAGCTTGAACTGCCAAAAATATTTTCAGTACAACAGTAACAGGATGTTAGTAAAGCCAGCTAGACTAAAGAAGAGCATACTAGCACTGCTTCTTCAGCATGAGTAGAGATGGTTTGCTGCCAGCAGAGTACTAACACTCCTGCTCCCAGCCAGCAGCATCGTATATTCAATGCTTCACACAACAGTTTTTTAATATGCCAGTTCACTTCTCCATAGGAAAAAAAAAAATATTGCTGAACTGCTAATAGCAGACTGATCAACACCATTCCACTTCTAGTTGTCTAATAACTTCTAGTCTACCTTTCTCAGAAAACATACTTATCTGTTCTGCTAACCTTGGAACTGGAATTCCTTGTTCTTAACATGTTACTAACATTTTGGTCCTAGGGTCACTAGTGTAGCCTACTATCTATTGCTTATGTATTTTTTAATGAAAAAATACCCCAGGTTTTTCTCCTCTTCACATTTTCGAACATTTGAAGCACATGTAATGGGGATGCATCAACATAGACTTTTCCGTAACTACACAAATTCCTACACAACCAGTTTAGACCCAACAAAGATGTAAGAGTAAAAATGTTTGATTCCAAGGCTTTACCTACAGAATGTGTGTTATTCCAGTACTAAATAACATTAAGACCTGTGTTGATACGCTGATCATTGTATGAACACCATACAGTATGTCAAACTTGCATATAAAGTCTTAAGGTGGCCCGGATATTGTTGCCTTAACTAACAACCTAAAATACTAATTTCTAGTGCACAGTTTAGTTTAGGCAGTTCAAGCTATTCTCACTCTCTCTGCTCAGCAGCTAAAACAAAAAAGTGTGTCTGTAAAACACCAGGAAACAGAACTTATCTTTGACAAGTGCTACTTGGTCTGGTGCACAAGAACTTAACCCCCCAAAACAGAAAAGAAAAAAAGTTACCTTCACGTGATTCATATCTTTAAAATTTTACAGTGCTTTCATTGTATAAACCACAAGCTCCTGGCAAAGTAATCAGTTTTCTTGCTATTGCAACATCTCTAAATTAACAGTCTTAGATATAGAGGAATCAAAGTCACTCCTTTCAGAAAATATTCATTTTCTGTTCATTAGTAGTGCCCCTCATCTCAATCCCTCAATTCAGAGATCTTCAGTTACATCTGATAAGGTGCTTTCATCTTATTTTGTGTTCAACTCATTTTCCAGTTCCATTAGTTTCCTAGAAGCTTTTACTTTATTGGATACATCTTGACCCTGTGAAAAAAGTCGCTGGCGTTCCCTGAACGTCAAGTTTTCTGGTGCTCCAGGTAAATCTGTATCTTGACTAGAAAGGGGAAAAAAAATCTGTTATAATTCTCATTTACAATATCTTAAAATATAATAATTCTTAGTGACACGTATTAACTGGTAATTTTTTGGATTACAGCATAAGAGGCGTAGTTTAGCATGCTGCAAGTTTTTGTTACCAATGCATAACCTTTAATTTTGACATTGTGCTGTCATTTAGACAAATTAGCAGAAGCAGCTCATGGCCATTTCTGGCATGTAAACAGGAATGATATTACTTTTTTTTTTTTTTTTTTTTTTTTTTTTTTTTGATTTCCAAAGTGAAGCACAGGTGCCACAAAGGCTCTTGTCTATATTAGCATGGCATTGCTGTTATGGCTAAACTAGCAAGCCTTCCTACAGCAGCATGTGCCTAGGAAAAAGCATTGGAACATAAAGTTCTTATGGATGTTTACTTCGTTGTAACACTGAAATCTGGTCTTGTAAAGTAGTACTTTAGATCATCTAAAAACTCACGCAGACCTTACTTGCATTTCATTATAACCCAAGACAGCTGCAGAACTCTTCAATAGCCCCCAGAGAAATGACAACAACAGAAAGTACTGCAGAAGTTAGCCACGTCACGGGAATAAAAGTTAACACTTAACAGACTCCTGCATATCACCTTTTAGATCTTTTGTCTCTTGGATCCCGATATACTTCATGGGCCCCAACAGTTGCTCCTGTAGATCCAGTGTATGAATTTATTCCTTGTGAAAAAGGAAGTTGAAGGACAGCAGTTACAACATAGAAGTTCTACACTGTATTTCTTCAAAAAGGTGCAGTGCTTCTTTTAAGAAATAATCTCAATTTGGACTCAGAAATTAAATTTACAGGGTCATCTGACTTGTAGAATGTTTTAAAAACAATACTACTGAATTCCATCACCCCCTCAAAGCAGCTGTAACTTTTTATTCCTGATTTTATTTAAGTCAGAACACATTTTGTCTAGATTATCCAGCACATACCTAATCATGGTCTTTATCCTATTATGGTTTACAGCAAAACAGACATTAAAAGTTCAAAGAGACTGATGGAAAGAGCAACACACTTCACTGTCCTGTAACAAGCTCTACAGGATGTAAGTTAGCTGCAGCTGCTCTTTTTAAGAAGCTAAAAGTGAGCCATGATTAGTATATAGCACCTTTACAATTCAGCAATCAGAACTTTCAACTAAAGACTTAGTCTGATTGCATTAGCTGTATCACTCAGAAGATGCTCCCCCCTCTTTTTTTTTTTGTTTTTTTTTTTTAAATTTCAAGTAAATATCTTTCAGCACTGCACCTTTAGTTTAAGTTGATACTAACTAACACACAGGTATTGCACATTACATTAATTCTTTTCAAAGGCCACAAGACAGAACCTTTTATTTCCAATCAAAACATTTACTAATTTAATCTGCATTCAAGACCCTATTCTCAATGGCTGTCAGGAAAAGAGTGAAAATTAAATGCCAGATTTGTCTTCAGACAGTTCTGGTCTCAAATATTGTACGTGTTATGTCTTGTGAACCTTCTTTCATACAGAAAGAAATGTTTGCTTCTTCCACTGGTGTACGCAACTTCTTACAAAGAAGTAATAAAAGAAAAGAAATGGTTTGAAGCTGGAAGACAGGTAAATTTAGCTAGCATTTTATTGGCTAAACATTATTCACTACAAATTTGTAGCAGATCAAGTCAAAATAGGTATGCCAGGTGTATGAAGGTGTTTTTTTCTCCTTTCAGACACGGGTCTTATATGCATTCATTGAATACCACCCTTCCATACTTTGAAAAGCGGATCCACAGGTTGTGGTTCACACATCCACCTACTTTCTGACAGCAGTTTTGATTTTGGTGTTGGCTTTTTTTTTTTTTTTTTGGTTAGTTGACAGAGCCAATGGTTTTAAGCAACCCAGTGGAAGAAGGTTACGAGAGCAAAATTTGCAGAAGCGTGGTTTACTAGAGTTAGCATTCAGAACAGAGAAAAGCCGTAAAGGACAGGAATGCAACGAGAGTCAGTGAGATGGGAGATGGTAAACTGCACAGTGAATTCTGCATTTTGTGCAAACGGCTTTGTACGTTACGCAGGCAGTCTTCAGAGAAGCTTGAGCAATCAGGTGAAGTTAACCTGTTCTCATGGCTATTTTAAAAATTATGAAATAAGAGTATTCAGAATTAGTTGTATGGTTTATGAATTAGGTTATTAAAGGTGAAGCATCATACTGCAATTCTCCTTAATTGTTACCAAAAACCTAACCAAGTCTTTGCAGATTGTCCTTCTGATTGTTTTCCAGGAAAAAACGAACACACAAAAACATCACCGAACATTTCACTTTCCTGAGATTCATTTTTCCATAAAACTTCACGGAAAGTAGGATTGGGGAATGCAATAAAATATGAAATGGCATTCTGTGTTGTGGATGATGGAAGGCAGCAAGAGTGGTGGTGACAGCTAGTGATGGATGGCTCTATAGTTACTTAATTTATGACATGTACAGCCTTCGAAGTGCCAAACTAGGAAGGGAAGAAAGGGCCTTTGGAAGCCTGTGTTGTGACAGAAGGCACATTTTACACTCAAGTCTGTTTCAAGTAAGAATTTCTAGAAAAAGAAAGTAATTTGAAAGAAGAAAAATTCAGTATAGACATCCAGTACAGAAGTTCCTCTTCAGAAGCCTGTTTCAGCATATTCCCAAAGGCAAGCTGGCAACGTAGATGGCCATAGCTTTTTAAAGAGAACCTTCTCTGTATATTTCTTGTTGTTCTTTAATTATAACTCAATAATTCTGTGCCATGTAAGGAGTTTAAAAGCTGAACTACTTCTAATATAAAATGAAGATAAGAGAGCACTGGCTGTGGGTTTATCAATAGGCATGCATGCATTATAGGCATGTGGAACTGGATTATCTGCATTTGTAATGTACACACAGCAGATACCACACAGTGTGTCTACTTATGGTCCTGTCTAATGACAGCACACTGAAAAGCAAAAACTTTTCCTCACCTTCTTTTAAGGCTTGGAACTCTTGATAGATCAAGAGAGGGGAGACTGATGGGCTTGTGGAATCCATAGGGACTACTACATCAAGAGGTCTCACATGCAATACCAGGGTACTTTTTGTTTTACTCCCCTCTTTAAATGAGTAACAGCATGGATGTTTTTTATGCAACTTCGGTGCTGTACTGACCCCAGACAGTGAAACTGGTAAGCATCAACTGTATCAGTTGGGCAATAAGTAGAGCTGAGCTAAACTACAGATGTTTCATGAATATTAAAGCTACAAATTGCTGTGCAGAGCCTTTTTTTGATACTGGAAGCAGTCTGCATCAGAAGCTAATTTGTCTTGTGAAGGACAGGATACCTTGCTGGAAAATAACTTCAGCCTCAGTTGAAAAGGATGTAAGCAGGAAGCTGAGAGCACTGTATACCTGTATAGTCTCATACATATCCTAAATCATATTCATACCCTGCTGTAGCTGGATTAGAATTGCTTCTGATAAATGGAACCTGTTTTGTGGCTAGCATGCTCCCTATGACCAGAGAATACCATCTCTCTGATCAAAGAAATTAAGTACTTTTCATAATGCATTTGGTGGCCATAAAGATAAACAGGGATGTGCCATACATAGGCTTCCACATTTGTCATTGAGACTTCAATCTAGTCAGCATGACAGTCATTGAGCTAGAAGCCAGCATAAGCACCTCCCTTTGCTTTCTCAGGTGACTTACTACCCTTTCTACCCTTTTTTTAGAAGCATGATTTGACATGCAGGAATTGGTTGTGAAGACAGCTATTGAAGTCTCACACAAGTAAGAAGATCAAACAAGGAGAACGTCAGGGGTATCGTTCCCTTCAGAAGAACACAGAAGAAAAACATAGGGAAAATGCTAGCAGATGACAGTAAAGACAAAATCTTATATTCATAACCTGCAGATAGCGTGGGATCCATCCAAACACATATTCAAAGAGTAGAGTATGTAAGATTTCTCCTACAACAGCAGGTTCAACAAAAATTAACATGGAACTTTATACTGGATAAGTGTTGAAATAATGAGTGTTGCTAAACTGATAATCTACAGATAAAATGTGGTGCTGAAGTTACTGGCAACTAGAACTCCACTCGAAATTTAACTCCGTTATGGTTACCCACTTGGAGTTGTAAGAGAAACAAGATGAGGAGGCAAAGAAATATAAGGGTGTGGAACGGAAGGGAAGGAGTGAGGCAAAAGGCACTAAGCTTAAATTTATTTTTGTCCCTCTCTGCAAGAAAATTGCACTGTACAAAACTGAAGTACAGAAATAGTGCTGAATGAATTAAACTTGCTGCATGGTCTGTATGTCTCTTTGTGCTTGTACATTTAAGAACCTTATCTACAAAGGTCATTTTAAAGCCATTTGCACACGCAAATAAGAGATAGAAACCTGGTACCACAACCAAAAGCAGAGGATAGCTCTGTTCACGAACCCATTAGAAAAAAAGATTCCTGTGTTCAAGAAAGACATACTTCCAAGATGCCCTGAGTAACCAATGGTCAGTCATACAAAACAAATCACTGAAAGATACAGAGTGAAAGCCAAAACCAACAGTACTTTGGATTGGTTGAGTAACAGTTAAAACAATTTTTAATTCATTGTGTGCGAAAGATGAATTTTTACTTTTGAAGAGTTGCGGTAAGGAACAAGGAAATTTGAGAGATCAACACAATTAAAAATTGGAAGATTGGCATTAACAACTGGATTTAAGTTAGATCACCATAGTGAAAATAGTGATTATGAAAATAGTGATTAAGTGAAAAAAAAATCACAAAGAAAGTGATTCGATCTACAGCACCAGAGTTGAAGACACGAGGATAGTTCTGTAGAGAAGACTGATTTCATAGAGTCTACCTTTAGAGCTGCTGGCATGGATGAAACTCGGTTTGTTTGGTGGGGGCGGGGGCTGGCTTTTTTTGGCAGCAGTACTGTTGGCATTGACTGAAGATGACTGGAATGAGTTGGAAAGAAAGAGGCCATCTGAAACTGGGCGAGGCTGGCGGGAGGGCTGCTGTGGCTTAGGGGTGGCAGGAGGAAAGTCACCATAAGATTTTCTTGTGCTGGAGTACTTATCCTGACCTGCTAGATTGGAATCCTCCTCCTCCTCATCATCATTGTATGCAACAAACTTGGCAGTATAAATCGTGTCAGGGGAGAGGACCTGTGTTTTGAGGTAAGAGGTGTTTCGCTGAGGTGGGGGAGGAGGAGCGTTAGATGAAGGGGTTGGGGATGGGAGTTCATATTCCCGTGGAAGTGGAGGTCTGTACAGACCAGGCTCGTCAGGTTCCAGCAATCTCCGCTCTGCTTCATCATGCTGCCTGCGCCTTTCGGCCTCTAAGCGATTGTAATACTCTTCTTCCTGTCGCCTCTGCAAGTCCAGAGGAAAAAAAAAAAAAAAGCACAGTAAGACAGACATTTCAGCCTAAGGAATTTAAGTTTTCCATCATCGCTACAAACATCTTTTTTTGTCTCCTTTTTTGGCAATGAGCAATGCATCCATATGAACTCAAAGAATATTTATTGCTAGAGAAAAAAAAAAACAAAAAACAAAAAACAACATTTGTCCTGTAACACAGCATTGCTGTTATTTCTACATTTACCACTGCCTGTGGTAACTAAGGCAATTGCCTGAGTGAACCACGGGCAACTCCAGCATTTATTACTGAAAATGTAACTACAATTAATAATGAGTATATTTACTAATGCTGTAAAGAATCTGTGGGAGAGAAAATAACTAAAATTAACTACCAAAAATAAAGCTCTTAAAAAAGGAGCTCTATAATTCTGCTGCAGCCTTATGCAATGTCAATTAATCAGTCTTGGAATAGATGGCTCCTAATGAAGCTTTGAGTATGATCAGCTGGAAATCAACTTTCACATAAAAATCCAATTACAAAGAACTTTTTTAAAACAAACATTTAAAAAAAACACATTTCTAAAAAAAACATGCTAATGATACTTATACAAGGCTGCTGACTATTTAAATGGCCGTGAAATATCTCCTATGTATTTTCCATTTTAAGACTTCTACTGGTTTTAAACTTTATAGCATTTAATTTTGCTCAGCTCTTGCCTAAGTCACATTGTAAATTTATACCACGGTTTATTCTGTAGCTTGTTTGACTATAAATGAAAATGTGTATTTGGACACCATGAGTTACAAAAAAAATGTCTAAGTGCCGAATAACCTCTGCTGGGAATATCTGAGCATTCCTTTTTGTTTTTAATCCATGTGCTTAAAAATATTCACTCTATCTGCTCAACAATCTGAGTCCGTTATTAAAAAAAAATCTGCTCTTGTTTATCTACAGAAAAAACAAGAAACTCATCTCCTTGTACTACTCTCTAAAGCCATCAATGTGGCCAGACTGCACTGAGTTCTGAGTTGGTAGAAGCATCTTAGTTGAGATCTCTCAGTGAAATCCTTTCAAGCATGGTACCCACGTGTCATTTGGTAGCATTGCATCACTGTCAAAAAACAAGACAGGCTGGTTTTGATACAATTTTTCTGCCAGAAAGCTCATTTTTTTCTTCCTACAGTGTACGTTTACATACTTGAGTCCAGATGCACCTTCCTTCCTTCTTACCTATCACCCAAGCGTCAAATGAAGTGCTTTACCTCCTGTTTTTGAGGAGTAAAGCTTCTCAGCTACATGTATGATGTTCCCAAGCAATCTAGAAGCCTGGATTTTTTAGAATTTATTTGTTTACACAGTGATTTCTCTGCTAAAGTTTTCTTCCTTTCTAGAAACCAATTAAGGAAGTTCCCTCTCCCCCCATAGTTGAAATGGGAACGATAATATGGAGTACTCATCTCCACTCCCCTGTATTTCATATTTTTTTCTCTCTAATGCAGTTACTGCACAGATACTTCGAGTGCCATCTCCGAGCCACAGCAAAGCCCAACACCACTAACTCAACCATTATACTCCAGAAGTCAGATTGGGGCTACAGAAATTCAGGAGATACAACTTATTTGTGCTGTAGCTTTTAGAAAAGGCTCTGAAAGCAAGTCCTTGTTACTCCTGAAAACCCCCAGCTGGTATGCCTACTCTATTATTTCTGCAATACCATTGACCTGTAGCTACCACAGATGGCACGTTCATTGAATCACCTTGTTTTGTATTGGTAAAATGCCGCCTTGGGCCATGACCCTTACTGCTAGGCGAGTGAATTGAACCCCCTGATGGCCCAAACCCAGAGCTGTTACTGGCCAGGTAAAAGGGGAGAGGCCCGTAAGAACTCCTGCAGCACTCAGGAGACCATAACCTTTTCTTCAGCCTCTCTCCTGGTTCGCTCCTCCTCTTGCTGCCGGCGCTCTTCTTCCTGCCGGGCCCTATCTTCTGCTTCCCGCTTGCGCATCTCTTCCAGCTGCTGCTGCCGTCTGCGTTCTTCGTCCTGTAACTAACAGAGACACACCTTTAACTTCCCATCCCTCACGGAGATAAGGTGTCTCAGAAAGCCATAACACAAGTATTTGCATCTAAAAGTAACTCATTCAATAGGAAATGCTGTACTACCGATACCGTTCAGTTTTCAGCTGTTAAAAGCACGCTTTATTACAGTGTTTTCCTTAAAAGTCCCTATAAAAAACAAAAGGGGGGGGGAGGGGGGAAAGAGATGCAGAGAACTACGTAAAAGCAAAAACAGAGACGTTTTTAGCATTCATATATGAACCCCTAGCAAAAGGCTCACGCTCCAGACTGCTTCAGCAGTCTCATAGGCACAAAGTGAAATTAAATACTTGGAAGCAACAGCCCCCAACTCCAGCAGCCAATTGGTTTTTCATTTTGGATTAGTATTTAAGCACCGGAAAATCACGACTCATTAGTCAAAGGGTCAATCCATTTAAAGTAACAGGCTCATTCAGCAAGTCTGCAAATAGTCTCAGGAGATAAATAAAATCTCCCACTGTATCTGCAACAGATGTGTTTTGGAAAAAGCAGAGAACGAGGCGAAGAAATCTTGGATTATTCAGATTAAACAGCTCAGAAGAACAACAAACGTCCAGCAGACAATGCTATTTCATGCATGCTTGTGATGAACACTGCACAGATGAGAAAAGTGAGCAAAAATCTAAACTTTGCATGGTTCTCTTAAGCTAGCAGCATCTGCTCATGATGGAGAGTACTCACTGGCACAATAATATTCAGAAATAGAAACTAACTGGACTGCATGCTGCTTTGCTTCTTACTGTGACATATGTTTTAAAGTATTTTTTTCTTTTTCATTAGGTCTTTTCCATTGATTGGTATACTTTACTACATGCTTTATTTAACACTGCTATTTCTCTACTTCTAGATCTGTTTCTACAGTCCAATCACATTTACATAGAAAGGGCCTTAAGACACAAAGCAATCATGATAGTAAGAGAAATTTAGTTTGAATAACACTTTTTGAGGACAACTTCCATGCAGTTGTCTCTCCCCCCACCCCCTTTTAATTAAGAAGTGTGCTTTAAAGCATATGAACTTCGTATTAGGTACTGTCCCAAGGTTTTCAAATCAATTTTATAATCAGTTCTAAAAAGAACTCTTTTTATTTTACTAATTTTCTAGTGATTATTTACCTCAGCTGTAAGAAAATTGCGACATGAACAGTGATCTTATGACCTTATACAACAGCATTTTGAAAACAACTGTGTATATATCTTAGACTAGCTATTCAGGCTAACTGCAGCAAAACCCCCTCCAATTTGAAGTCTTAAGAACCACTACGTTTGAGTATGAAAGCTAAAGAACAAAATAATAATTTAATTTGGGCTGGAGTTTGGGAAACATATACTCAAGAATGTTACTTCTGAGTAAACTCCTCTTATTCGGAGCTAAAACTGTTCTAATTCCTAACTGAAAATCACGGAGATGAAGCTCAGTATATAATGTAGAGGAGGGAATAAAGTAATTAACCTACTGCCTACTTGTATTAAGACCCTGTCAGTCTTGTTTATTAAAAAGACATTATTTTAGCAGAGGAGATAATGGCGTTGTCAAAAGGAAAGACAGCTACTAATTTGGAAGAATTCATAGAAGAGAAGCAATTTCCTCTAAAAAAAAAAAAAAAAAAAAAAAAAAAGGCAAAAAACTGCACAGTAGAAAAATAGCAGAGAACTCCTTGACTCTGTCCCAATCCCATTTACAGAAAAACTAAACACGGTAATTACTGATCCCCAGTTACTGCGTGGATACCTTTTTGCTTAGTAGCAAATACTCCTACTCAAATGTACTTGAACAAGAAAATATTTCTAAGTAAATTAAAGGGGAAGTAGGTCTGATTTGTTTTATTTTCTTGTGAGCTTATCTAAAGAAAGAAAGGAAAACTGGGCAGGGTGCCATGTGGGAACTGATGTCAACATGTGACCATAATAATTGTGGAAGACAGCCCATCCAAGTGGGAACATATTCTAAACATAATACCTAGGAAAAGGGCCAGAAATGATACACAAGGCACAAGCGGGAATACAGCAACTATCACAGAGGGACATTTCATTTCTTCAACAATTAGTAAACTAGTTTTTGCTTCAGAGCTTTCACAAACCTAGGCAGGAAGCACTGGGATGGCAAGGCGTGCCAGAGATCTTG
Source organism: Aythya fuligula (assembly GCF_009819795.1). NCBI lineage: Eukaryota > Metazoa > Chordata > Aves > Anseriformes > Anatidae > Aythya > Aythya fuligula. The sequence goes on from NC_045561.1 coordinate 44,579,076, forward strand.
AAGATGTGCATTGGTGGTCGCATACAACAGCATGCAACCCAAACTGAACTCACACGTTTTCAAGATCCCTACACAGCCCTCAACTGAGGGTCAGCAGAGAATAACAGGGAGAGAAGTAGAGAGGATTCTGGATAATCAGAAATGTGAAGATATGCATGGGACTGGCACACGTTCAGTAAGTCTCACATTCCAAATAAAATGAATTTCTCCAAGCACTGCTTAGAATGCTTTAAATAAAGCTCCAGATGAACTTTACATCTATACCTGCTTATTTATGACAACTAAAGCTGAGTTAGACGTGTTAGTGGCCCAAGGATTTTAAAAACACAATCACTAGGCAAGCTGTTAATTCATGCATTATTGATTCATCTGCTTTTATGTGCCATTTAATTAGCAGAATAGATATTGCCAATGCTCATGTCAGACATCAGATAAAAAAGCATCAAGCATTTTGAAGTGTACTTGTTTTTCTATAAATAAGGAAGTTCTCGGGTATATGAAATGGCAAAGGAGAGATGCAACTACTCCCAGAAAGTCATATGAACAGTATGAAAATCAGAAAAGTTTGAAATTAAAAAAAAAAAAAAAAAAAAAAAGAGGTATTTGCTGGTTACAGCTTTCAACATAATCTAGTTCAGAAATAGCTTTTTTATTTTTAAGGCTACATTAACAATCACTGTAAATGCTCTGCTGATTCAGGCCACTGATCCTTTGGTGCAGTATTCTGTGTCTGACAAGGGCAAGGAGAGCTGCATGTGAGCCTGGCCATTTCTGTGGTCCATTCCTCTAGTATTTCCCCAGCATTGTAGCAGGGATGTCAGCTGGAACACCCTTGAATGATCCTTTGATTAGCTACTTACAGGCATGATGCCTATGCATTCGTCTAATCCCTTTAAAGCTGCTGATACTGTCTGCCTTCACAACCTTCTGTAGCAGAAAGGTCCAGAAGTTTACAGCCTGCTTGGCAAAGAACTCCTGGTCACAGCTCCACAGACCAAGGCTTAACCGAAAAAGTAAATAAATACAGGAGCAGTAACAAGAAACAAATATTGACAGATACTGAGTCTGAAAAATCCATGGCTCCTGGCTTGTCCAAAGCTTACATTGCTTCGCCTCTTTAACACTGATATACCACACAAAGCTGAACACCTCAGACACAGGTACTGAAGCACGCACATTGAAAGTGCTTAATATCCGAATCCATATTTTGAGCAGTGATATTTACAGCTTTTTCCAGCACAACAGATTAATTATACTAACAGGACTTGCAAGCATTACCCTTCTTTCAAGCTTTGGCACTAATTACAGAGAATACACCGTGAAGGTTATATATTTCCAGAGACAGAAAGCTTTTTTTTTTTTTTTCCCCACATATCCATTTCCAACAAGAGCAATGAAATACAGAATTAACTGAATTCATAGCAGTTACTTGCCCAATTTAAAAGCCTGTCATATTTCAGATGACAGAGAATGGTATTCATGAATTGAAACTGAAATTTAAGAAAATAAAATATGCTAACTTAGTAATTGTGTTTCTACATGACCTACTTGGAAATATTACTTCAGAAGTAATTTCTGAGTTTACGATTCACTTTAATGAGAAGATTTTAACACCTGTAAATAGCAGGTTTCAGCATGTGCTGAGAAAGCATGTTAAGCCATCACAGGGCAGGATGGGAACCTGACAGCTGATATAACAGGCTATGTAAGTTTATGTTATCAACAAACTTTAAATGATCTGTATTAGTAGGCTCTCAGGACAGTTTCACTTCAAATCAGAAGGGAATGGTGTTGCTAGAGCTTTTGTAAAGCCTAAACAGGAGGAGAGAGAAAGGAAGAAATCTTACCTCACAATTTGTTCGTATGAACTGCTTAGTAGATTTTATAAACACAATTACAAAACATCAAATACACAGCTTTATATCAGAGCACTGCTACAACAAACAAATCAAGCCTGCAAGCAGAACATAACATCTAAAAGGAGAGAAACACAGGGAAATGAGTCACCACATCTGGAAACATTCAAATGCATGCTTACAATTAACTTAATGTTAATTGTATCAAAATGATTTTTTGAACACCCAAAGATGGCAAATCATCATCCAAAGCACATAGGATGGTTATTAATAATCAGAAATTGAAACGTGAAAGAGATATTAAAGGGAAAGAAACAAACATACCAAATCTAGAACAGAGATTGCTGGCACAGCAGTCTGCTGCAGGTAGTAAGAAGGGAAAAAAGAAAGATGCACAGTGAAAACAAAGATAGGTTAGACTTGTTCTATTTTAAAAGCATTTTCTTTTATTTGTTAAGTTGGCTGCTTTAGAAAAAGGAACTAAATTTGGCAACTTCCTGAAATAAAGAAATGCAAACAATCAAGTAATCCATTTCTTACGTCAGTACTTGCTTCACTCATTCGAAATTCAGGTTTTCTCTAGAGATGCTATTTATTGCATCTCATGTAGTACAGACAGTGAAATGCAACTCAAATGCAAACTTTATTTCAGTTCAAGAAAAATGGTAGTTTTTAGTTTCAAAATGTTCCAAAATGAAGGAAAACCTTTATGCACAAATAGTATTTTAAATCCAGCACTTGCAGAGAAGACAGTTATTTAATGCAACACAACTGGCTTTCCATCAACGACACAAGACTTTTCTTAGCTTTGCTACAGTAAAGCGTTAAAGGCAGTGTGTAAAAATGGCAGTTCTATATGGATAACTTTTATGTCTACAGATAACTGCCTATGTGCTACAAACAACATATTATTAACACAATCAATTTGCCAATTATACATTTAAACTTTCCTTTCTTCAGTTTCCAAGCTTGAGGTATCTATTGTTTTAACCAGAAACAGTTAGCCACAAGAAAAAAGGAAAGCAATGCAGACTGCAGCAAACATGAGAAGAGCAAGTTTAGGAAATCAAGCTGCCAAAACAATCCTGAACTCAAATCCTAACTCAAGCTGATAGCAATTTCTGAATGTCAAAATACACATGCAGACATTTCTCAACAAGTAAAAACTGCTTATCACAGAATTAAGTCAGCTGTTCAAGATAAACAGAACACAGTGTATTACAGAGTTAGTTTTTAAGCCTTTCAGAGCATAGCTGTTGGTATGCAACTTGGTATCAGTGCTATTATTCAGAAAAGAGAAACAGATTCTCCTATAGGAATTACTTCCCAGTAACAATAGATTTAAGAGATTCTGAGAGACAACCGCCACCAGTGGAGTGATAAAAGTTTTATCATACTATGCAGTTGCATTATCTCATTACTTATATTATGAGCTTTCATGGTACTGAAGGTAGGGTAAGCAAACCTTTTCAAATAGTGATTAAACTGTACACTGCAGAATCTGGGTACACTTGAGCTGGAGCCCTAGGCAGGGTACAGGAGTTGTTACAACACCCCAAAACCACATGGCTCAGCCTAATGCTTCCACCCAGCACTGTTGGTGTCACCACTGAGGTGGTGGTAAACATGGAAGTAATGTTTGCCTCTCGCCCCAGGCTCTAAGTGGAGAGGACCAACATAGTGGAACCTCAGTTCCCTGGAAACAGGAGGTATTCCATGTCTTATAGGTACAAGACTATAAATAAGAACTCTTATAGGTAACTCTATTTGAGGAACAAAAAGAAAAAAACACTTTCTTGTTCCTAATTCTGTACAGATTTTTGTAATTTCAATTGTTTTTACTTACGTTCCTGTAAGCAAATTCCATCCCATATTTAACTTTCTAATCTTGCTTCAGCTACACAGCAAAATCCCTTTATCCAAGGAAAATTTCTACACCCACAACCAGAAGAGTAAATTTGACTGCTGACTTAGATTCTGTAATAGGTAGCTATGTTAATCACGTAAATGGTAAAGCCACTGTAAGCTAGTGAAGGCTTCTATACTGATTTTAAAAGTCAAGGACATTCAAGACAGCTCCAGCCTCCTTTACCCTATAAGGACATCAAAACACTCAGACAAATCCAGAGAACCCGCTGAGATAAACATGTACTATGCTTTTATCTAGAAAGGATTATCCCCTTTTACCCTTGCTCTTCTTTCTGCCTCCAGTCGCTGCATGATGAGCATAGTATCCACATCATCATCCTCCTCTTCGTCATCATCTTCATCCTTTTGCTTTGACTCCTGGAGCCGCTTTTGGAACTGCCACTCCAGCATGAGTTTGCGCAGGCGGTCATTCTCTTCGGCTGTACGATCAGGCTTGTTCTGAAGGTCCTGAATCTCTTTGCTCAGCATGTCCACAATGTGCATCTGTTGCTGCTTCTCCAGTTTCTCCTTAGCATCCCGTTTCCAGGGATCTGGAGAGAGGCTATCGCTGGAGGACAGTTCTTCCTTGCTGATCGTAATGTACTGAAGATCTCTCCGCTCAATAGTCCGAGGCTGCTGCTGTGGCTGCAGCTCTCGAATGACTGTTTCTTGAGGCCTCTGCAAAGTTGAAGGCTTTTCCGATTTCACTTGTTGGAGGGAAACAGGAGGAACCACGGGCTGAGCAGGAATTAGGGGCTGAGAACGCATTTGGCCCAGCTTTCTCTCCTGCTCACGACGCTTCCTTTCTCGTTCTTCTTCCAAGCGTGCCTTTTCCTTTTCATACCACCTCTGATGCTCTTCTCTTTTTTTACGTTCAGCAGCAGCCACCTGGGAAGACGCTTGTGTTCCTATCTGATTTGGCAGAGGAGGGGGAGGCAGAGGCAAATCCATTTGTGGTTCATCAAATTCAGCTGCATAATGCACTGGAGGAGGTGGCGGTGGCGGAGGAAGATCTGTTCTGATGGGCTGGGAAATGGCCACTGGAGTGGGCTGGCTCGTAGCCGGAGTTTTCCAACGGCCAGGTCCACTTTTAGTTAAACAAGAACCAGGCGAAACGGGTTTGGATGAATGGTTCAGGTGTTCTTGGCTAGAGGTGCTGGAATCCACAGATGAATTCATCCACTGATCGCTGTCTGACTTCCGATCGATGTACTCCACGTCCTTCCGTATAACAACTTCCAAGCGATTCCTGTCTGGCTGGAAAACTTTATCTCGGAGTTCTTCCTGGGAACGAGCCACGCGCTGGAAAAAATTAAACAAAGCATCAATTTCATGGTCTTTCTATATTAAAACATATTTCAAACCCTAAAAGCCTAGATGGCTCACGAGCTGCATTCTTATTGCTGAAGGTAATTGCTTTTAGTGAAGTTCAGCATTTCCATGCCCAGTGAGTTTCCCAAAACCAACAATAAAACACTCTTCTCAATCCTTTTAGCTCATACAAGTGATAGAAGATTTTGCAACCTCTCAAATGACTGGAAACCTGGACTGGGAGGAAGGACGAATGCAAACTGGAGCTTAAGCCAAAAACTTCCCCAGCTCTCACAGTTTCTCAGGCCTCTCCCTGACACCCCCTCGTACCCCACAGAAGAGTCCTGGCAGCTTGTTCAGCAGCTCCAGCACACCAGCTCTGCCATTCAGGCTTCAGCTGGCTTGATGAACGCTTTTCCTATTGGGAGGACAGACAGAAAGACAAGGGAGCCTCTGCCCACCCTCCTGTGTTAATAAGGGAGATGACCCAGCTGGAAGCTCTCACTATGACAGTCATTCACGAGTGTGGAATATGGGCAGCCACATCTAGTTCTACCTGCGCTTGGGGCATGGACTTTGGGCTGTGCTTTTATCACTTTCTTAGTGTGTCAACCACCAAGTCTTTTTGGTATTTGAGCTTGAGGTCTTGCTGCACTGTACTACCTCCTGAAAGGGAACACTGGGCCATAAATTAGGCTTATCAAATCTGTTAATGATTTTCTTGAAGCAAATATTCATGCTCTGAATGTTAGGAAGTACTAAGCACTGAACACATAATGTACCAATTATCAACAACTGAGAGAAGACTAACAAAGCAAACTCCTTTTCTTTTTCCTCCATCAATGACCCTAACTGTGACCTCAAAAGAATGCCTTCTTTGAGATGAACAAGTGTATTTTTTATGCTCTATTAGTCCAGCAGATCTGAACACACAGCTATTTGTGTTAGATTTGCTGTAAAGATGCACCTAAGCAAACAGTTTGCTAATGCGTTCAGAACAGAAAACAGGCGTTTCACATCAGTCAGTAGCTTACGGCAGCTTTTACAAGCCCAGCTTTCACTGTAAAGATTTAACGGATTTTATTTATTTATTAAATCTATCTTCCTCTAATTTCACCTTAAGAGAAGTATTGCACGGTGGGGATAAATTGCTTCCGATGCTTGTAGGGAGCTAAAGCTTCTAGTTGTTTGCTTTATGAAAACATTTCTTGAATGTTTTCAAGCCTTAAGACCATAGCTCAAATTCAGCATCTGTTAACAACTTTAACAGATGGGGTTCATCTCATCCATTTTAACTGCCTCATTTAAGCTACTCGCTTAAGCTTGCACCTTAAACAGGGGAGAGGTGCACGTCCAGATGGCAGCTCATCCCATTAGGGCAGAGATACTACTCTCCTTTGCTTCTACGATGCAGTATCAAGGTAACTTAGATGACACTGCTTTTCAAAAAGTAACAACATACCAAGCCTGGTGTAAAGCTCAGCTTTTATCACAAATTAGGAAGAGCAACAACAATTTCTCTCTAAATTTGTATTCTTGATTGATGATGCTGTCTCCGGTGCGTTAAGAGAAAAAAAATAATGAGCCGGTGACTGGATTCAGACAACCAAGATTACTCAAATCCGTACAGGAAATGAAGAGTCCTCATTTACAAAGAATAGAGCAACATTATCTTTCTTTTGACTTTTATAAAAGGTACAATGGGGGTAAATTCATTTCAGGTCAAGAAGCACCTGCATTTTGGTGACAGGGCAGGATCAATGCAAGCAAAAAAAATCATGCAGCTTACGTTTTTTCTTCCTTATTTATTTTTTAACTGAAAAGGGAATGTGTTTCAGTGAAGACCTTGGGTAAGTTTCAAAATACTGTTCTGTTTAATTTTTAATACTTCACTATCACTTAAGCAATGTGCCCTGCAAGCAAAGAGATTTTTCCACATAAAACTTCTTAGAAGGTTTAGTTTACTTTTCAGAAAATCACTAAACATTTTATAAGATAAACCATACTACTGTCTACTCTCCACTATCCTGAGTAATAGGGACTTAAAATATCCCAGATAACAGGTCTGCATAACTTGATAACAAATTCTGTGGAGGAAAAAAGGAAAAAAAAAGTTAAAAAGTAGGGTTTCTGAACCCAGGTCAACCTTGGCAGAAGCACAGCTATCCCCTCTTCAGTGGTATGGTTTATCCTCAACAGCTCTGAGATCATACTGAGTTGCTGAAAAAATGTTTTCAACAAACGGGAAGTGGAAATCAAGCTGTTTCTGTGCCTCCACTCCTCCTTCCACCCTCCCCCTTCCTTACAGTGAAAGAAATAGCTTCTGACCTGCATTGTACTATTGATCGAATGATTACTTTCTGCCTGGACCTGTGGTTTCTCTTCATAACTTGGCCACTGACTCTGCGCTGGACCCATTCGATCCTGGGACTTTGAAGCTGGGAATGTGAAATATTCCCTAGTATAGGTCTGTGTTGGGATGGGATAAGCTTCAGGTCGTGGAGGCAGAGTCTGTTCCTGAAAAAGGTAGAAAGAACGTAAGATAGAATTTATCTTATCACGCAGATCAGTACAGAATATTGTTCTAAACATGCATTTCCTTTAAGTTTTGTTTTGCCTTCTGAGACCATTATTTGTCTGGAATAACAGATATGGAGGTTTTCCAGTATCAAATATAAACTGTGGTTATGACTAATTTTTTTTTTATGGTCTGAAAACAAGTACATAATATTGGCATAAGCCAAAGAAATTGCAGTGACAGCTTTGTGAACAAAATTTCATAAAAATCACCCAAACTTTTCCCAATCTTTCATTAAGCTTTAACAAGCAAACCCCCTACCCAGTCACTAGCACTAGCATTAGGCTGAAATACTGGTTTGACTCAAGCACACTGATCCTATTGATAGCTAAGGAAAGTTTAATAGCCAGCATTTTGCTTGCCACTTCTGACCTCTGTACAAAGATTTCCAGTCGAGACTGAGGTTATTTTGGTGGTAGTTCCAGATGCATAAGCATTCTTTCCCCCAGGGCTTGGAGGCTGATCTGTTGGAAAGTTAGAGGAAGCATTTATGTGCCTGTTAATATTAATTTACATAACTTAATAAAATAACAGTATTCACAACATGATTTTTCCTCTGAATAGTTCTAACAAGAGGCTTGCTCCAAAAACATTGCTACTACATAATTATTTTAAACAAACATTTTTATTTTTAAACAAAACAGAAAAAGAATTCCCCCTCCCCCTTCGGAATTCAACAGTTTTTAAAGTTAGTGGAAGAGGCATCTACCTCTAAAAGAAGGATAATCTTACTTACTTGCTACATTGGGGCTGGAGCGATGATCAGCTCTGTTCTTCATTAATCTATCATCCCCTGGCAGCTTCTTTGGTTCACTGTACTCTGTCCATGGCAGCTGAGGGCTCTCCGGTGACCCATTTTGTGTGGAGTTGTTATACAGCTCGAAACCTTCACTCTTTGGTCGGGGTTTACCTGAGCCACGGCGGTCAGAAACTGTAACAGTTGATATACATTTTCCCCCTTTCACTTATATTAACTACGGTCTAGCACATTCCTTCCAAGGATTCCTCCCTTGCATTTAGAAGAAAAAATGAGTTTCTGGTAAAGCAATTATTAAAACCTTTGCTTCTTCAAATATGCAATTCCACTTCTGTATCAACGGTACAGGATTCCTTTGATATATATGGCTTCAAAAGGGCTTTTGAAAAGATAAAACAGTATTTGGTAAAGCCAAATGTGCCTTACTAAAAAGTCTCTTGCTGACTCATAGAGGCATATGGCAACTGGGATGGTGTTGTAAATTGTGGTAATAAGGATTTATTCTTTTAACCCATTCTGTTCTATTCTATCGTATATACAGAAAAGGACTTCCTTTACAAAAATATTTTATGTAAGACCTGCATATTAGGTCTGTGAAGTACAATGATAAAAATATTGGAGAAACACTGAAGAATTTATGAGCAGACACACAAACTTAAGAAGATAGGTTTCAGCATTTCTAATTTAAAAACTAAATAAAACATGTTCCAGGGGTTTCTGTTTTTGTTTTTCTCTCTTTGTAATTACATTACACTCTCTGGTTACAAGGAAGTCATACTCCATGAGGAGGAGAGAAGCTTTTATGTAAGGGATAGAAAAGCTATTGTAAAATGTCTGTATTCATCATATTTCATTAATTAAAATAAAAATTATTTCAAAACCAGGCCTGTATTTAAATTCTTTTTTTTTTTTTTTTTAAAGACACAATTGCAAAACATGTATTAATGATTAGACTAGTATAATTTTAAGCAGTATTTAAAAATCATATGAACTCTTGATAACAAAATAAATGCTTCCATTCTGTGCAATTCAATTTCATCTGATTTAATGCTCTAGTAGTATTTGGCAAGTTACTATGAATTACTGTATTTTCTCCAATTTAAGTCATAAAAAGAACTGTTATTGCTATGTATAATATTATTTTTGTTTGTTTACCTCTTTGCATCATTGGGGATGGCTGATTAAGCAAGGTTGCCAGACCATGGTAAATTGCTCCTTGTTTTGCTACTTCCAGTGTTACTACAGAACCTGTCCTTGTCATAAGTTCTGCTGCCCTGCAACGGAAGTCAGAGCAAATAAAACAAAATCAGGCACTGCAATACTTAATTCTCCTTGACATCATTTTTTATGTCACAATTCCCTCATATTTGTTCTAGTTACTTTTTGTTTGACAAAACGCTATTTTTTCTAATACTTAAAATCAGTTGGAAAAAAAATTACAAAACAACAGCTAGAAGCTAGTCTATTTACTAAACAGACGATATGCTTACATATAAGTATTTCCAGCTTCTGCAGGTAATTGTCAGAAGCCAAAATATTTAAAAAATAGAGCTAAGAACAGCTTGCAGAAAGATACAGCCCAAATGTGTAACATCATCTCTTCTATACAGATACCAATATTATATACAGAAAATACTCTGCAAACAGCTGAAAACTTTTGTTACTAAGATAACACAGAGAGAGTCATTTAAAAAGGAAAAAAAAAACAACAAACGATAAAGAAGAGATACAAAGACTAATTACACTAGCATTTTTTTTTTTCCATGTAAAGACACTGAGTGAAAGCATTCTGTACCTTTCCTGGGATAGGCCCACCAAACTTCGACCGTCCACACTGAGCAACTGATCCCCTGCAGCCAGACGACCATCCTAATTACATATTCAAGCAAGGAAAAAAAAAAAAATCATGCACCAACGCTAACTTGGTGTAAATGAAAACAATCCATGCACACTAGCAAATAAAGGCTTTAAAAGTATTTCCAAAGGATCTTTCCACCTTTGAAATTCTGATGTTTAAAACTATTACTAACCACATCTGCAGCACCTCCTTTCACAACAGACTTGACGTATATTCCAAGTTTATCTTGACCAGCACCCTACAGAGAAAAGGATATTATTTTATTACATTTATATTTAATCTCTTGACCATTCCATAAATTTTAATAAAAATTTACATGGCTAGATAAACCTCTAAGTTTTTTTTTTTTCCTCCCCAAACCAGGAAAGCAAAACAAAAAGTTATATAGAAGAGAGTTAAGTTCACTTAAAATCAAAAGAAGGCTTTAATATTAGGCCTCTAGAACCTGCAAGCTGTTAGAAGCAAACAATATGTGGTCTTAATGCAGGCTTCAATAATCAAGAAAATATGTCAACTGAAATTTACACTTTATAAGGTTTGTTTTAACCCCCTTCTAATGAGAAATACTTATTTGCACTTTTGTATGCATGCTGTTTATTTATTTATTTTAGATACCTGTGTATTCTGTGTATTATGTTCCAAAAGACTGCAGTGTTACCCTTGCTAACACCCAAATCTAACAAGGTAAATTGCAGATTGTCTATTCTGCTTTGAGATTTAATGACCCAAAGGAATAGAAATGCTTTTTACAGTAAAAGTTATTAGGACTGTAAAGGAGCTAGCAAAGAGGAGCAAACAGTGCTTCTGCTTTTTATAATAAGCAAGTAGATGTTACAACTAGGAAGTATTTCAGAGTTAACAAAACCACTGTTTAAGCCTACTGGAGAACCATACAATTTTGTTCATAAAAATCTGCCTCAAAGTATCCCACAATTTTAAAAGGACTGTTAACACTGAACATATTGCTAGACAGCCAACAAATTTAAGGCATGAGGATGCGAGCATCTATTCAAGCCATGCTGTTGCATCATCCACGTGCTCTAATTTGCAAGACACCACACAAGTCTACGTTAGTATCACAAACCTTTAAATTGTCACTTATAATGTAAGACAATCACTTGTGACTACACTATGTAGCATAGCAAGCCATATCATTTAAACTAATCTGCATGTCACTGTGAAGAACACTACAGAACTACTGTTAAATTTTCAGAGCACAGATTTTGTTTTCTACAATAACGCCCAGGTTGATTTTGTACTGAAAATGCAAATTCTTCATCCCCTCCCCCCCACTTTTCCAACTCTACTTCTTTTGTCAGCAAAAGCATTCACAGCTTCCATCATTATAATGAAATAAAGTAGAAAAGTACAGGTGTTCTTCAAAAGCAAGCATTACACAAGATTTTTCTAAGCAGGTGAAGGCTTAGATTTTTATTAATTAAAACTTGAGTTAATTTCAAATGTTTATTCAAAATCCACAGAATAGGATTTACTTTGAATCCCACGATTCAATATTAACATTCTATATGTCCAAATTTTTCATAACAATTGCATAAGTTGTACATAAAGGAAAAAAAGAAAATATCAATAAAATAACTAAAAGACATTTTCTGTGTATAGGAAGAACATAAAGGTAATTAAAAAATATATATATAGATAAATACACACTTAGTTTTTTTAAGGACTCTAAGGAAACATTCAGACAATTGCATATTATTTTTTAACTTTATACCAGAAGAATCAGTTAAAGTTATGAGAAATACAAGTCAGAAGACAGCTAGATAAAAACAACGAAAAACAAAAGTCATGTTTCATAAATCTTTTTCCTCAAGCAACCAAGAAGCACATGGAAAATGCTGATCTGGCTGACAGAACATCTAGCCCTCCAAAAAATATGTGGCGATATCTCTTACTAGGAATTCTTAAAGAATTTAAGTTGTCATGGGATAAGATGGAAGTTGTCCATGCACATTAGTAACTAGTTTAACACTGGATAGGAAGTTTTAACTTTTCACAAGGAATGGAAGCTATCAGAGAAGACCTAAATGAATGTGCTGTTCATCAGGCTCACAAGTTTTTCAGAAAAAGAACAAATAATACTATAACTAAATTTGCTGGATAGAAAATGCACCAGTCAAAACCAAGAGTTGGAAAAGGACCGCATGATACTGGAGCAATAACAGGGGAAAACGCGTTTTACTGGTCTGAATGTGAAGTAATGCTTCCACCCTGTAGGGGACTGGTCCCCATCAGTGCAAGTTTGGCATAAACAACCCAGAAGAATTCTCTCTTCTTGTTGGGAACTGAAGATTAGATGATTGTCCTCCTTCCTTTGCCTCAAACCACTGTATAAAACCTAGAAGCAAGCTCGTTCAGTTCCAAAGGGCTAAAGACTCAACAGCAAGAGTCACCCATCCACCCTTTAAAGTTACAGCCCCATGGATCAATCACATAGTCACATTTAATTGTGGGGGATGAAGCAACAGCTTTTCTTGGAGCCAGACTGACCAAGACTAATCAGATGTCTCTAAAGCTACCTGGGACTGAAGCTGCTTTATTCAGTCCTAGCTTCCATAGGCCGCTAGCAAGAATCTCAGCCCCCTGGATCCAGTGAGTCCAAAGATCTGCCTAACACAGTCAAAGATAAGGTGAAAACAGCAAGCTGTTGGAAGAGCACTGCCACTTTAAAAAGTGCACACACTAATCAAGAAATGTGGAGACCATGAGTTTGCTAATCATGAATTACATCATACTGTATCTGTATGTGTCACCTTTCTTATCCTTGACTGTGATCGTATACTTTAAATGAAGTTGGAACCTTCTGTTAAAGCCTGTGTTATCTGCACTGTTTTTGCAAATAGTGATTAAGAAACATTTTCAATTGCAAAAATACCCATACAGTAGTTTCTAAACTGGCTTTAACTGTTCAAGAAACTTCTTTTTAGTTACTGTGTAAACATCTGTTTAGTTGCTGAGCAATCCTTATATATCAGCTCAAACATCTGGGAGCCAACAGAACTATTAGACAAGAGCAAAGAAAACAGAAAACATTGTGGTCACTACGCAACTACAGGGTTCACATTTAGAAAACTGCCTAATTCTGATTATTCCCTTACGAAAAGGCACCAGCTGAATCATGTGGCTCAGAGGATAACAAGAATGATCAGAAACACGGAGTTACTTTCTTGAGAGAGCCATATAACATATATGGACTCTATGGACTCCTCAGCTTAGAAACAATCAAGAGAGAAAGCGAAGGTCTATGGAATTACGAATGGCAAACAGGATTATTTATCATCTCTCTAGTCAGCCAAGACAAAGCTTTCTCACTCATGCCATCAGGTAGCATATTTTATGAAGTCAACTATTCCTCCCCGCTACCCCCCCCCCCAAGGGGAAAAAAACACTACCAAACCAACAACCTTTTTTCCAAAGGATTTCATAATTCAGTTGGGATACTGCCAATAGACTGCTGCAGAGGCCAAAGATTCATGGTAAAATCTTCCAAGGGCTTTCAGAAAAAGTGATACAGATGAAATAAATGCTGGAAAAAATCTGAAATTACAAAAAGCTAGAAACTAGGAAGAAACATCTTACATGTGTTCTGTTACACTTTCTGGCTAAATATCTGTTATTAGACACAGCTGAAAGATACCAGATCAGATGGATTTTTTCTCCAACTCTTCTTGCACTCTAAACCTTACAGTGATTCTTCATGATGTTTCAAGGGAGCTGACATTTTGCTCACTGTTCCTCTTCTAAGTGTTCTTTTGAAGCCTATACAGTTTGTCAGTCCTTTTCCTGTGTGCCTTTTTTTTTTTTTTTTTAAGACAAGTTATGAGCAGATGCATTAGCTCCAAGTCACCTACTTAACACAAGGCTAATGAATTTTAAAAGTATAAAAATGATTTTAAAATAAATCTCTATTTATTCAGATTACATAGAACATCTTTAGTGTCTACCACATCTACTCCCAGAGTAGGACAAATGCATTTTTTCTTTCCTGTGTACTTTATATACCATTTCGTATGTTTCTAACAAGATGCCTACTATTTTTTCACTTATGCTTAGGCAGACCTCTTACTAAGCACCATCGAGTTTAACTTAGCCTCCTGACACTTTTACCCTAAGCTTTATAGTGATTGGAATCCAAATTCTTAATTTCTATTGAAACAGACTGGTTTTTGCTTCAGTTCTATCTTCCAGGAGACTACACAGTTAATTCTCATATGTACCACATGAATTTTTCTCCTATCACTTAGTGACATTACAGTAGAACAGGTTTCTTTGTAGACTGCTTATTAAAGCTTTTCTTTTAAAGAAATGTGAAGGTCAGCACAATTAAAATTATTCTTCCATAAACAAAGCAATTACGTGTACCAGTAGCAGTAATACTGAAAACATTCTTTCCAGTCCACTTTCGTTTCTCCAATCCTGAATACCAAACGCATGTTTATCTGTAAAGCTGTGAGATGGAACAGAAGAACACAGCTGTAGAGAAGTTAAATGACTGTGGAATGCAAGAAATTGTGGAATGTAAGTGTAAAGAGATGCTTTTTTCCCTCTCCAAATTAATATATTGTAACCTACAGCAGATTTTCTCATATATCTATATATAGATGAGAACATCTGTATTATATATAGATATATATATCAACAATTACAATTCCCCAAAACGTTTTCAAAAACTACTTCAGCATATTGTAGAAGCAACAAAATAATTTAATCTACAATAGTAAACTCTCTAGTGGTACCAAATCTGTTTTTACAATCCTTGCAGAAAGTGAATAAACACCACCTATTTTGAGAAAAAATGGGAAATGCTTCCCATAAGTAATAATTTATGGCATTTTTCAAGGTGTACAACTGACAAAATAAAAACTACTGCTGCTTCTTTGCTACTTCCAAATTATCATCCACTGTTTAGTCACAGTTTTCAGCTGAAAGAGCCATGTATGAAGGGTTGGTAAAATATGAGGGGCTTAACAGAAAGTGAGCACAATCATTATGTCATAAGTAGTCAACACAAGCCTCGCCACAGGTTACAGTATTCCTAAACTGAACTGCATGAGCCCAGTACTCGACTCCAAAAGATCTTTTCTGTTTACTTCTAAATGGTTGCTACTGCTACAATGCATAACCAAAGCAGACAACCACATGGAAAATGTTTTCTATAGGTTTTCTGAGGTTTTCCGTAGCTATTAACCAATGAGAATGAGAACAACAGTAAGTTGTGGACTGAAGAAAAGGAATTATGTGATATTTATGAATTCTGATACCTCAAGTACACCAGACCTAAGCTTCAACACGAGGAACACCTCTACAGTACAGTTTTACAACCAGTACAAAAAAGAAAACAGCCCAGGTCATAAATAAAAATGCATAAAGCCCAGCAAAAATGTTTAAGGCCAGCAGTGTAGCAATATTTACGTGTTTCAGTATTGAACATGTGTTAAATTCACTAAAATGACATTAGCTGGGCACTGACACATAGCATCACACCAAAATCCACCAGCCTGCTTGTGCTCTCTGGTGCTTGGAGCTGCATGGGTGCTTCATGGCAGCTCCCAGGCCTGGCTTGGCCTGCCTGAAGGTTAAGCTGAGCTGCTTCCCCAACCCCTGCTCCTAAATAAGCACTTAAGTCTTCAACCAAATCACTTTTCTAAAATTGTTTACAGCCCAGCATAAGACAGATCATAGACATCAAAAAAGGGGGCTGCCAGGAGGCCTGGGTGCATCAAGGAGGGCTGGTGACATCCTCCCTGCATACAGGGCGGGCATCAGGTAGCCCTTCCACACCAGACCCCGAACAGGGATTTCTACTGTCAGAAACCCAAAAGCCCTCCTTTAAGGAAAATAATCACCAGGAACTGTTCATTTTTAAAATGTCAGAACAGCTCACCCATGTAAAAAGCACACTGTGAATTTGCACTAGGGAAGTATTCTTTTTAACGACCAATACAAAACACAGCCAATGAATTTGACCTAACACAGGGTATTTCAGTTTAAACACCGCCCAAATAATTTCCAAATGGGTTAAAATAGCGTAACATAAAATAATCAGGTTTGCTTTGCAGCCACCTCAGACTCCATTGTTCCGTGAATGACATGATGTTTTAACCCAGCAACTTAAACCGCATCAGATTCCTAAATCCTGCTATTTGTCACCCACTCACTCGTGAAAGAACTCTGATCAGTGTCTGCAAAGCAACAGTATTCTAGTGGAAGCCAATTTCCAAAGTGTTTGGGGAGGGAGGACATCACAAAAACAAACAAACAAACACGAAAAACACACTCTAAGCCATACATATGTACCCTGAAAGAGAAAGAAACTAAACAAGGAGAAAAAAAAAAATGTTACAAATGATTGAAATTCATCTTTTTTTTTTTTTGAAGCCTTCATGGCAAGCACACCCAAAAGACACTTCCCAAGTTTGCCACAGCCCATCAATTCCCCTCCTAAACATAAAACATTTTAATTACCCTAATTTTAGCAAGAGATACACATGAATAGTGTATTTAGAACAGAAGAAAATACATCCTGTTAAGAAAAAAAAAAAATCAAAAAAAATCAAAACACCTTTACTGATGTAATTACACAACGGGATAAACGTTTTTTTTTTTTTTTTTTTTTTTTTTCCCCCTCCAGGAACCTTAATTCTCTCTGAACAAAAACATTAAAAGACTCTTGAAAGTAATCTTCTCCATGCTTGAGCTCACTCATCTTTAAGATGGACGTACACAGTCAACTCAGGTGGGAAACTGAGGAAAACAATTAGGTCCAGTAACCAGACCAAAGCCATGCATATCCAAGCAACTTAATACCTTCAAGTTTGTTTTTTTATAATCATCTTACACATCTTAAGAAGTAATTTAATACTTTAAGACAGCACAAGTTGAAAGATGTTAACATGTTGCACTTGCAAGTCTGGCATGCACTTAAATTTAGTAAGAGTATTAGAATAATTAATCCTTAATTTGCTGTGACTTACAGGTTGCTGCAGGAATTCTATGACAATGGGGAACATTCTCTTGCATTTAGAAGGAATTTTAATAGATCTTCTAATCCTGCTTGGGAGGTAAAGGCAAACACAGGATACTTCTGCATACAGAAGTCTGCTTAGAATGGTAACTGAGGTCTTTATCCTAAATCTAAATGAAGAAAAGAATGTATGGGAAAAATATTTGTTTAAGTGACAAGACTGCATTGTAAAAAGTAAATAAATAATGAGTTGTCCTCCAAGAAACAGACCAAAAGGAGCTACAAGTCAAAAGAATAAGCAAGAAATGGTCATATGAAATGCCACCAATTAATCCAGCAATTAAAAGTCACCAGAAATTCTATTTCCCTTACAACTGTTTCTGTTACATCCATGTGGTTTATGTATACTGTATAACAATACTTAAAGGAGGACAGAAGACACGTAAGGTTTTGGAAGAGAGGACTAACTTGATTTTTGCCATAGTAGCCCTATTTCAAAGAGTTCTTACCACAGAACAGAAACATCTTACAAGATGGTGTCTGAAATTACAACCCGAGGATGGAGATAATAAAAGCAAGGAAGTAAAACACAGAAAACGCTTCTTGAGTTTATCACTCATTTGGATGGCTACGATTGTTGGGAGCATCACGTCAGTACTGTTAATAGATTGCATAGCTCATGAAAGTCTAACTCTTCATTTGAAATTAAACGCAAACTTCAAATTATTGAAGTGGTACTGATTAGGCCTTAGTTTAGTGTTCAACAACATTCAACTACATTCAACTCTGTCAAATGCACATACAGAAAAGTTAATTATAACAAGAGAGACTTATTCCTGCTGATTTTTAGTTGAATTGACGAAGGACATTCTTAACTTGGTAGACCCTACATACAAATTGACACTATCTTCTGCATATGAAGCCACACGAATATCATAAGTCAACTCTCAGACCCTATAAAATACGTAAATCGTGTAAATTCAAACTCAAAACACGCTATAAATTTGATTAGAAGAAAAGTCTACACTGGTACCTACAGATTATTTTGCAAAAATACTTATGAAACTTCTTAAACCAATTATTTTCAAGAAAGAAATCCTGACCTGTTAAAGGAAGAAACTAAAAATGCAGACTATATACCCAAACCACAAAGTAATACATATAAATACTAAAATAGCAGACAACTTAATGAACAAGAAAATTGCAGATTATGAGAGAAAAATTAGCAATAGCTATCACTTCATTTGTTTCAGGACAAGATGTTTTATCTTTTCTCTATCACGATGAATCAACAAAAAAAAACAAAAAACCAGACCATAACACATTTACAATACAAAGAGAACAACATCTGAAAATACAACAAAAGACTGCAGAGCACACTTAACCAACCTCAACTTCAGCAAGAGCTTTCAGCTCTTCCAAAAAGCTATCTCAATGAAGAACGAATTTGGAGAGCCAGGGGCCAGCAGAAAATGGTCAGTATCAAAATCTGACCTGAGAAACAACTATTAATTACATATATACATAATATATATGTCGACATATGATTGACAGACATATGTTTACATGGTTGACTTTTTTGTTATTAATTCAGAGAAGAGTAATCCCTAAACATTTCCTATAACATTTAAAGTTCATTAAACTGTAACGAATAGGAATTTTACTAACCTAAAATCTCAAAATTTAAGCTGACTTCATTAGGGCAGACTTACACTTAGTAAATCAACATAAGCTGCACATAAAAATTATTTTTTAAGGAAGCATCAAAATAACAGACTGTTTTTCTACTATTAAACCAACACAATTATGAAGCTCCTTGTTAGAAACATTTCTCAGAAAATATTATTCCTTGATCACTGAATTTCAAGAAAGCATATCCAAATTATTTTCTGTATTATTCAAGCTAGTTTCACTTTCAGAAGATGACAAACTCTATTGTAATGGGTATGGCATACTGTATCTTCAAGCCTTTTGTTTGTATACCTTTGTGTTTTTTCTTCTTTTAATTACTAGACAGAAAGGAAGTCCACTAATTAAAATACCACAAAAAGCATGGAAGTAAGCCCTGGGTAAATACTTCTATTTTGAAAATTAAGAAGTAACACAAACTCTGTAAACTGCTGTTTATAAATGTCTTCTAAATAAGCAGAACAACTGGAAAATGTAAGCTAATATCCCAAGACACATCACCAGACAAAGTAATTTAGTCAAGAATTTACTGAATAAATGAAGAAATAAATTAGTTGACCAGAAGACTATTCTGAAAGGTCTGCAAAAGTAGAAAAGAACAGAAAACTCATGCAACGACGGCAACTTTTCAAGATTTCAAGAACAATTTTGGCATCTGTGGTCAGTACACTTTCAGTCTCTAGAATGCAGGTACAATACACTTAAGTCATTCCATGGATACAAGGCGGAAGGAGGGAGCTGGCAGGGGGGTGAAAAAACGGTGTTCAAATCCTAGATTTCCATGTTAAAAATGCACCTGGAAGGTGAAGAAAAAGTACCAACCCCGAAAACAGCTTTATTTAAGGGATTCCAACTCTTAAGTCAGACAGGCTGCAAACAGAAAAATCTGTTAATTCACTGGGAGCAGAAGGATGGAAGGAAAAACAAGTTGATACTGAGAAAAGCCAATCATGCATTTAATGCACCAAAAGAAAAATATAAAAATATGCTCAGCTGACTCAGATTTATGGCAGAAAAACTTATGCAAAGATTTTATACATATTGTCTAAATGGACATTTCTGTCATCTATTCCTGCTATGATTCTCTGCTGGACTACAAAAAATCGTATTAATCATATGATTGTGAAAAATCGTATCAAAGAAGCCAAAGGACCAAGCTGCATTATGCAGCCACTGTAACCACAGCTTTTGAGACAAACTAACCTTTTTTTTTATAATTATTATTATTTCTTACATCAGCTTATATGTGTCATCTATCAAACAACACAACAGTCCATACTTGTTTTCACATTTAGCATTGCTTTGCAAGCACCTCTTTGGTCTCACAGGATTGTGCTCAGAACTCTGCATTTGCTTCAAAACTTAAAAGAGCTGTAGAAACAGAGGAGGGGGAATTAAAAAGGGGCATTTTTATTGAGTAATCAGACTGAGTGGTAATGAAAACAGTAAGAAACTACAGTGATCTGAAACACTACAGTGATCTAAAAAAAGGCTACTCTAACATACCAGAACAGTGCAGAAATGTGGATGGACAAGAATACAGGATTAATGAATTAATAAAAATTACAGAATTAAAGCAAATACTTAAAAAGAATACATTTTACTGCTAGAGTTGCTATGCCACAAGACAGATGAGTTTTATTAAACTTCCTCATAAGTAGTGAGCACAGGAAAATTTGGCTCATACATCACAACCTCCATACGACTGGAACATAAATAGCGCAACAGCGTGAACAGTAACATCAGATATAGCCTCCCCAGTGGCAGCACCATACCCAACCCCCAGACTGGTTATTCAGTCACCACGGAACCATTAAAAGCAGACAAATTTCCACCCCCACCTCCTCCCCGTGTTGCACTTGCCAGGATAAGCAGCCACGATGGGATGGTGCAAACAACACGCAGCTGAGGCTAAAAGCCAAGCACCCACGCCACGCAGGGACCTACTGCCTGTAGACACCAAGCTGTCCCACCGGTACCCCAGGCTAAATGGGGTGATAGCCCCTAACAATTAAGCTACTATCCTCTTCCAACATGATGCTGCATTAGAAGCTCTGGTGGAACAGCAATGAGCTGTACTTTCTGCTAGGTTGGTAATATTATTGCCGTTTCAGTAGATCTGTGGGGTGACCCAGTTATTTTAACGACTTGAATTAGAACATTAAAAAAACAAAAACTTTTCCAGTTGTTTGCAAAATTGTAGTATTAAATAACGAAAGTAAAATTAATGCATCTGTAAAGCATATCTATCTGCGTGTACTGTGCCTAACCAAACCGGTAATTCTCCAGACAACTGACAGTAAGGTCTTGTCATTACTTGTTCTGATCTATCATTTCCCCATACCGGTTTAGATTCACATGCTTTGTTGGAGCAGTTTTATTGGAGTGCTGAACACTTTTCAATAAAAACCGCCAGAATCGTGTTTGGTTAAAGAAAAAAAATGCATCTCAATAAAAAGATTTTTTTTTTTTTTACATTAAACGTTTACAAGAAATTCAAGTCTTCCTAATGACCTTGCAGTACCAATTTGAAGATTTGTCTTCAGTACTTGAATATTTAAATATTTGCAAGCGTCACATAATTTGTAACATGGAGAAGCAGTCTTGAAATGTAGGCATCTTTACCCTCCAGTTATAGTTTGGCTGAATCTATTAAAACCCCATAAAGTTACCAACTTTTTTCAAAGCAGTTTTCAATGCACGTAGCCTCAGCTATCAAGACTAGCTGTCAAAACACTCTGGACTGCAAGTTTGCAGACACCATCAGATTATTTATTTATTTATTTTTAATATCCAAGACTTGCTTGTATTTTGCATAATCTTGCAAAAAATAAAGACAACTTCATTTAAAAAACGTATATTGCACACATTCATGTGCACACACTCGCATTGCTGTACCATTAGGCCCTGGCATCTCTTGTAACAGTTCAAGGATGACTCTGCTTCCGAAGTCGGTCTTTTTCATTAATTTTATGTTTATCTTCATAAAAACTACCGTTTAAAACAGAATGAATCCCTGCAACTAAAGTGTGTTTAAAGAAAACCATAAAGCTCTGCCCCATGACTGTAATCTAGCTATCAGGCCTGAAATCTTTTATCTGCCTACACCCAGAGCAGATTGTACTGATTTTTATCAGGGCTAATTCTCTGATTCCAGACTCTTAAGTTTACGCAGATCTTCGTAAATTTTTATAAATATCCTTAAAGGCAAGTTTATGCAGCTGAGTCAAGTCTCAGTCTGACCTCCCTGGCAAGTAGCAGGTCCAGAAGCATTGAAATAATCCAAGCTTATAAGCACTTTAAAGAATACCAGTTTAGTAAACTACGCAGCCAGTTTACAAATGTACTCTTTGCAAAAAGTAAAAGTTTCTAAACACTCCCTCTCCCTCAAACGCTCATTCCCTAAAGCTGAATACATTTTCTTGTCTGCATCTGGCTGAGAACAAGCATATTTATCTGCTTTATGTACAGAACATAGCATGCCTACGATTCACTGAGCTACTTGCTGTCAGTCCAGAGGCCAGTTCTGCAGCTAGCCGGCCCGCCTGCAGCAAGGGCAAGCTTCTTTCCCGTGCAGATCAGAGAAAAAAAGTTTGGCAGAGGAAGGAAAGGCCTCTGCTACTTCAGGACCTACTTAGAGGCTTTGAAAATCTGTCATCGTTAGACAAAATATTTTATAGCACGCTGTACAGAAACGAGGTGAAGCAGCTTACTGTCTGTTAGTTGTGGCCACAGCTGCTGTGAGTCGTGCAGTAGCCTGGATTAAAAAGAGTTTTAAAATTGACCCGTGCTCCATATATGTAAACGTCTGCTTTCCTCCCTCAAATTCTCCACTAGAATTTTGGGTGGGAAAATACCAAACAGTTTCATAGTTGGAAAAAATACAGTCACAAGCAGGGAAAACATTTCCAATTAAACTAAACGGGAAATGGGGATTCAGCCTGTGGTGAAAATCAATGTTATTAGCAAGCAAAGAAATATTGCACAAATAAAAAATATATGGCTTACAATTCAGAGAAAATCTAGGCTGCAAGCTGTACAATATAACCGGATTCTGAAGCATCCAACATAACCTAGAAACTTTACATCCACATACCTATAAGCTCTATGTACAAATAGATTCAAAAGGGGTAAATATAAAGGACTGAAGAGATTTGTTGTTCTCTCTACTGGAATAAGGGTTTCATGTTAAGTGCCTGTCACGTTTTGTTTTGTTTTTGTTTTTAAGTAAAAGAACATTTGCAATCAAGATTGACTTGGGTACAAAGCAAGTAAATAAATGCATCTTGTATCTTCCTAAAGTTTGTTCCTTCCAGGAGACCAAAGAACCTCAGATGTTGTGTAATGGACTTCCTGAGACAGTCAAAATAGATTATATAGTTTTGTATGTAGTCTCGCATGTATGTTAACTTTCTTTCAACCAAATTACAGCATTCAGAATCCCCCATAAAGCAAATAGATGAACATGGGCAGCAGGCATGCAGACATGAATAACTGTAACGTCGTCTGTGCTAGACAGAAGTATATGACTTTCTAACATGATTTCTCTTGTACTCTGAAAATTGAGGGCTTCCAAAAGATATCTGGATGAAAACCAAAGCAACTAAGTCAACTAGTGAAAGTAATTAGCCTAAAGTCATATTGTGACACCGAAATCAAGCGTGCAACAGTTTCTACAGAACTATACTTTACTTTTGCTCCAATGAAACACAAACAGCTGTAGGTAAAGGCAAAAAAATTCATACAATGCCTTTGTAAAAGACTACGTAAGTTTTGGTCAGTGGTCTTCTGTAACCTTTCACCATTATAAATGCTGCAACTTCAGATTCATATGATATTGCACAAACTCATAAAAGGCACGTTTATTTTTTAACAAAAGAAATTAAACACACAACCCAGTTTGACTCTATGTAGCTTGTGTTTCAAAGGAAAAAAATCTTTTGCTGAGTTCAAGGAATACATATTGCTTGAGCTCTACTGCCCTAAACAAGAGGTAACTTTTTACTGTATGTTTGCTCTAAATTGTCTCTGAACAGCAGCATGTTAAGGGCTAGTTAGAGTTCAGTACCAGGAGAAGTTGTATTGAACACTCCGTGACATTTCCCTGTCAAGGCAACCCAGAACTAATGCTTCAGCTTAATTATGTCCATGGACAGAATAAGAACATCACGGTTGATCTATTTTTAGGGGAAAATAACAATAATTTAAAAAATATGTATATTGCACACGTGTGTGCACACACTTTTTCAAAGTGATGCCTCATGGCTTTGTAACTAAGGAGAAATTACAGCAGAAAATATACAGTATATTACTCCACACATATTTTTGCTTCTTCACTTTCAGGTAGATAGTGTATCCACTGATACTGGATTAAGATGTATCTATCAGACCCTGCTAATAATCTAAATTTCTACCCCAAATGACAATATTATTCACACAGGAAAAAGTCAACACAGAATTTAACTTCTTAAAGTCTTCTTCATCAAAGGGAGTAAAAAATGTAAAAATTAAATGCTGCGTTAACATGCATTTAAAATACATTTAAATTATATGAATGCCAGAACTGAATGTAACCTGGTAGAGTAATTCTAGTTAAATACTATGTGCACTGTAACTTGTGGGCTAGCAAGTGCTTGCATATAAGGTGCTAGTACAAGGAAGAATTGGCACTATAATAAATAAAAAAATAAAAGCCACACAAACAAACCCTTTTTTTCCAGAAGACATAAACTACAATGTCTAGGCGACCCATTTGCAACATCAATCTAAATATAAGCAAGAAACAACACTCTACTTGAGCAAAGTTGCGGTCTCAACTAGTAAGAAGGAAAATCATGGTGTAATGTCATAAGCTTTAGTTTTTACACAGCGTATGAAAACAGTAGCATTAAATCATGCTGGAAGGAAAAGGCAAAGATTTTCCTTAAGTATCTAGAATGTACAGAGACAAGAAAGCTGTTAAGAGGGAAGAGTGAAGCGTCTAAAATTCTGTCTTAAAGACCTGGAACTAATTTTCTACTTTTACTAAGTAAAGAGCTAATAAACAGTTAAAAAAAAAAAATAAGTGTCATTAACTGTCTGTATTTGCAAGCTTACAGTAAAGAGAATTGTTATGTATGTTATGTATTATGTTATCCGTATTATTTGCAACTAAAACTGTAATATTCAATTAAAAAAAAGATTTAAAACTAATGTTAACATCTGTTCTTCCTATATACATCACCTAACAGGTATTTGTTAAGGAAAATTTCACATGGAAATTGATATTCTTGTTAGTCTCAAACCCTCCTTAAAATTAACACTTTAGATTGACTTAAATATAAAATGATAAGGAACTCTTTAGACAGTAAGTCATCTCAAGGTGATTTAATTAAACCTTAAGATCAAACAAAGCTGCCAAATAACACAAATTATTTACAAGTTGGAGCCCACACACTTGTTTTTAGGAAAGTAACCCCTTCCCCACTATAATTATTAATGAACTGTTCCACTCAGTATTTGAAATGCTTCTATTAAAAAAGAAACATCACCATCTTATACAACATCACCCTACTTCAGTAAATGCTAAGAAAATATTTGATCTGACTCTCTCTTAAAAAGCCTTGAAAATATACCCTGATCTATTTACTGTAGGGCAGAGACATACATACATACTTTAAGGTGCATGCATATATTTTAAGGTAACTTTCTCCATTATAGTAAAAAAGGATGACAGAGTAAGAAGCAGAAATGCACTGTATATTTTTTAAGAAACAAAAATATTCATTAATATTCACAAAATATTAATGAATGTAACCAGCATGAGAAGGTAAATCCTCAAAATCAGCTCTAACACTTGGAAGAACGCTGGAATCCCCTCCCTCATGCAGGAGCAGTCTGAACAGAATTGAAATGCTTCTAGTCTGTGAATGTGTTAATACAGGATATCCTAACTGCAATGTATTCACAAGATCTGGTCTTTTCAGGAGAGTCTAAAAATTAAAAACCTTACATACACTGTTTGGGATGTCAAATTTATTATTCTACTAAGACTTTTAAGTGAAAAACAGGCTTTTAGAGGAATCTGGATTAAAGCCAACTAATACGACAAGTAAACATATCACAGGTCATGCTATTCATGCTCTTCCACAGTAAAACAGTAGTTATCACACCTGAAACTTTAAACATTAATAGTCACTTCCACAAGTTTGAGAAGTGCATATCAAGAACAAGCTAAAAAATTTGTTAAGCTTTTTCTTTCTAGATTTTGGAAAGTTAGCTGTTAACATCTGACTATATTTAACTGCATGCTATATTACACTGTTGCTACACGAACAAATCACTACTGGCAGGTTTAAACAAGCAAGAGAGCAGGGAAAAGTACAGGGATAGCATTTAAAACTTAAGAGAAAAACAGTCCCGACAGAAACCTGAACAGACTTACCATGGATTCTGTTCTTCCAACAACAGAAAACCACATTTTGATCTCCGGGACTACAGATCCTTGAAAGAAAAAAAACAATTCTCCACTTCTCTTTCAGCCCTCTACAGCAACCACCACTCTAGTCTGCTGGATTTTCCAAGATACCCATCAAGATAACTGAGCTGGATGCTATGACACGGTATAGCATTTATCAACACCAGCTATAACCAATACAATATTCAGACTCTTACGTAATCAGTTATGCCGTTCTGGCTTTCAGTTGCTCTAGAAGCTTTATTAAACTTTGAAAACCGATAGAAAAACAAAAAGGGAGCTCTTTTGTAGAAAAGACAAAAAAATCTCCAAATTAAACAGGAAGTAGTGTGCTGGCCCACAGATGGCTACGAAGTCACATGCAAAAGCCCCCAAAAAGCGATATATTTTTAAAGTAAACTGCATGCACACTCTGCTTCCAAATCATCTGGATTTCATAAAAACTTAACCGCAGTGTGGTTGGAAGTCAGGCAGCTTTTAACATCAAAACATCTTTCGGGGTTAGAGCAACCAAATTCTGCACACAACCTCAAAAAGCAATACTGTTCCCGATGCCCGACCACTCCTACCACCTCGATTTCCATATACCCATTACAAAAGCTGCTGCTAATAAAGCTACCTGAGTATTACTATAAGAAAACACACAACACCTATGAAAAGGTAGAACAAGAAGTCACTGTTTCAGGTCATTTAACATGTGAAGTTATAACTTCAAAACATAACAAAATATATATATATATGTATAATGCATTCAGTTTAAGAAATGCTGCTAGGTATTTTCCCGACTTAAAGCAAAACAACCACACACAGAACTGTTTACAGTGCTCTGGCACCTAACAGTTATTGCATAATGAGACAGGTTTTATCTGGTATGCATGCATACAGCATATATGCTTGCTACATGGTTGCTCAACTATGCTCTGGGGCTGTCCTGCCTCAGAAAACACCCTTAGAGCACACTCAGGTGAACAAGCTGATGTGTAGCAATTGTGCTCTCCCTGACATTCCTGGCAGGCCTATAAAACTTCACATTAAATAAAATATGAGCAGCTGGGAAGTAGAAGTAACACACTTAAACATTCTGCGGGTCATTAGGTGGAAAAAGAATTAAGCAGGGGGTCTGGCAGTGACATAATGCTGTCATCTCTTCCTTGACTCACCTCCCTTGTTCTTGTTTTGCTTTTATATTAATGCCACCAGTATCATAAAATGAAACCATCTGTCCTAAGAATAAGCAGGCATACAGCATTTCAATGCAAGTTGTGTCACTTCTCTGCTTGTATGACCTTAGCTTCAACACGTTCAATCTTTTTAGATTGCTGCAGGACAGGAGTGACCATCACTTGGTAACTAAGAACATTTATAGTGGAAGGGGTATGTAAGCTATAGTGTGCACCTTACCAATTAAAAGCTCTTAATTGGTACAACTTTATTTACCTACTGAACTCTGCAAACTAATAAAAATCCAAAGAATTATCAAAGCATGAATTAGTTGGATGTTTCCTCAAAGATGAGCAGTTTACTACCAAAGGGCAACAGTCAAAAGAATATTTTTTTTAATTATTATTTATTTTATTTTATTTTTTTACAGACATCTAGAGATGGGTAAGAAACGCAGATTCTGTGAATACCACCACTTCAACCATCTTTATACAAAGTCAGAGACAAGTATCAAGAGCCCACAAAGACTTAACATGACAGGCAGGTCTGCAGTGAACATGCAAAGTACTCTCACAGCATGCTACTGACAGCAACTATTTTGTCACCTCCCAGGAAAAAAACAACCGTTTTCCTAGCCAAGTTTCGGAGTTGTATTTCACCATTTGGGACAGTGCCACCTATTGACCAGCCCCTGCATTTTCTTTTATTACAGCACTTGAAGCACTCTCGAAAGCAGTGGTTAAACAAAGATAATTGGGTTTACAATTAAACTATGATCCTGTGCGTGGCATCAGTAACTGCAATTTCTGAAATCAAGTATGAGCTTTCATTTCTTCAGCTATAAAAGTACCTTCATATGAACACATGACAGACAACTTTCTAATACTAGCAAATCCGGTATCTATTCTCATGCTTACCTCTCTCTCTCATTTCAGATACTGTCGTATTTTAAAAGTTTAGAAAAATTTAAACAGTCTGTTAAATTTCTTTCCTCAGTAAAGGAGAAAGTGAGAATTTTAATTTTCATGCTGTAAGAGACACATGACTTGAGGTGCGTCAGAATAACTATTAGCAAACGTCAACAGGATAATGATAGAAAGGAAAAATCCACCCATTATTACTAGCTTCTCAGCCATGCTCACTCAATTCTCTAATATATTCTGCCCTGCTCAGCTTGAAAAAAATTAATGCCTTTGTATTCTTCCTTAGCCTACTGTTTTTAGGAAGCCTATTACAGAAAAAATGTGCTATTACTTGCTTACAGTAAGTAGTGTACACCCCTTGAATTAATTGCTTAAAAATAATCCTATTTAATTACCACTGCAACTTATTTCAGCACAATGAAAGACAATTATTTCTATCCAACATTTTGCTGACTTAAATTAAGTGAAAGTTTCTATTCTACATAAGCTAAAAGTAAAGATCTGTCTCTTGCTTATTTAAGATCAAGATTCAAGACATGACCTTTTTAAAAACAGAATTCCAATATGTGGCAGGCATGCAGCACCAAAATGACCTGCAGTCACTGCCTGGAGCACTGAATGTTTCTGCAACTGCACATGATGAGATGAAGCACGCTGCTTCCGTCACTGATTATGACATGGAGGTATCATGAAATGTGTTAAATAATTTATTAAAAACAACAACAACAAGAACACCTAAATTTCAAATCAAGTTTACACATTGACCAATAGCATTGTTATGTACTGCTAATGAAAGTTCTAAGTGTCAGTTGTTAAAGCAATGGGAGTATGGGAGAAGCCAGACAGCTCCAGTGAAAACGGAAACTCTCTCCACACTCCTGATAACCTGCTTTTCTCTACATTATAAATTAGATATCACAGTTGAAAGTGGAAAAAAAATCTGCTGCACATTTTGAAGCATTCAACAGAAATGCTGTCAGAAGGCAGTCTTAACATATTTAATCTGGCATATTTTAGGATCTACTATTTGCTTCTCAAATTATTAACCTGCTCAATAAAAACAGGAGCAGAATATTGAGTTACATTTGCCAGGTCCTGAGTAGTTTTCTCAGTAACAGCTGATTGTCAGCAGCATATACCTGACACCTCGTATTCCTTTACAGATGTCAGAAATAAGCCTTTAAAAGCCAGTATCACACAAGATTATCATTTCAAGAACACACTATGAACTGAGCAAAGTTGCAAGGAAAAAAATGTAGTGCTGTTCAGAAGTAACTACATGAAATAACTTAAAAGATTTAAAACAACTAAGTCTTCAGCCCATGAACTATGTGGCAAGGAAGAATAGGTTGTTTTGAAAAGTTTCATGTACTTGTGAAAGCATACTAAGAAAAACTTGTTCTACCTATACCTCTATGTACACTACATAGTAACAAGAAGTACTTTTGGATACCACAGTTACATCATTCATATCAAATCTAAAATATAAAGATTATGCCTCCTGTGTGACTAACCTGATAAAGAGAAGTCAGTCAATTAGTGGAGTCCTCCACCTGGTGGCTGGAGTTGTATGTGCATTCTATATATTACTACCAACAGGAATAGCTTACACCCAAGATTCTAGTAACTCAGGACAAGAGTTATTATCCCTGCTTCACCAAACTAGATAATATGCTGTAGCTGTCTACTATAAAGAAGCAAAACTGATGTCATGCATGCAGCTGTATACTATACAGAAGACCTTGTCTTCATAGCAGAAAGTAGAGACAAACGTTAATGTTTATTTTTTTATCCATTCATCTACTACAAAAACTACTGCAAATACTTTATTCTATTTACCGCTTTTCTTTACCAGATACTTCTACTGTTTTCAGCAAAACTACTAAATAAACTAGTTTATTAATTCCATTTAATAACATTGCCAATTTTTGGCTTAGAAAAATGCTGAATAAACCTGCAGGATAGCTTTAGACTTAGATGTCATAACTACTTCATCCATATTTTTTCTTGCATTACGTCTGTGTATTTTACATAAACATTTCACAGCTAGTATAAAGTACGATCAATATGACATGCACAACAAACTCAAGGGAAACAAGTTTTTCCATTAACATTTTCCACAAAAGGCGGACCGCCCCTTCCCCCCCCCCCCCCCCAACAACAACAAAAGCACAAACGAAACGAACAAAAGAAAAAAATTCTCCATAACACTTACACAAACTGACTTCCATACCTTGGCAGCAACAATGCTGAGGCCCATTCCATTTTGTTTTTTCAATGTTACAGTTATAATTTCAGGTTCTTTCCTCAAAGGCTGAGCCTATCAAACAAGGCAAAGAAAGAAAATTAAAGATGACAGGAGTTCATATGCACTATCAGGCTATGAAAATTATTGTGCAAAACAGCTAATCTACAATCAAAACTAAGCTGTAAGGGCAGCAGCAGATCTCTAAATCTCATCTCAGATACCATGGCTGAAACTCCATTTTCAAGTTGGAATCCCTGAACGCTTGATTAATATGAATTCATGTTATCAAGCATTGCATCTGTGTTCTGAGCATTAACAAAGTTGTGAAATCTACCCACTGTTTCTCCTCCAATTCAATAGTTCAATAGATATTATTAGTGATTCATAATTTGAAATGTTTATGCCTACAAATGTAATGTCTATAAAACGTAAAACATTTACTTTTAATGAATACTGAAGTACAGACTCAGTAGGCCACTGCTAAAAAGATGACAGTGATATACATGGAACTCAGTATTTAATACTGTATCTAGAAGACAATTCTGCAAAGATATTAAAGGACTAATTAATTTCAAAGGCATTCTTCTGAAAGAATGTTCAGAAAATTTTCACTTCTGAAAACGCCGTAAGTCAAATAAAACTCAACCCCCAAACATTTTCAGTAATTTATTTGCATCTCTGCAATATTGCCAGTTCCCTCTTCTCAAAAAGTTGACATCATTCTTATTTAGGTGAAACATATAAATTTATTCACGTGCAACCTAGTTTGTAGTTTGTATTCATATTAAAACCCAACAAGTGCAAGCTCCACAAGACCCACGACAAAGTAGAAATAAATAGAAGCCAAAGAAATAAAAAAAAAAAACTATTAACGCTTTGATTAAGTACAAAAACTAGAAAAGCAAGTAGATTTCTAACTATTAACGTTAGCACTCCTGTGCAAAGTCTGCAGAAGTACAGAACCTGTTTCTACTTTAATCAGAATTTTTTCCATTAGTTTAAGTAGAAAAATTATTAAACTAAGTCAAAAAAACAACCATACACACTGGGAAAAGTTAGCCACTGGGAACATAGTCTGTACTTAATTTCACTTTTTGTCTAACAATAGAAGAAATTCTTCAGTGAAAATCTGAAGACAGGCAATACCCCTGAGCCTCACAACTATAAACGAGGACGTTTACCCAATGTTTAGATTACGTGGACATGGTGCACCAAGAGGTGGTGTGTAGGCTACCACCATAAACAGACTTGCTATGCTCTCAAACATAACACATTCAATTAACAGATGCACGAGAGAAGAATAACTAAATTTGGTTATCTGGACCATCTTAAACGGTATTGATTTCTGTAGAGGAATTAAATAGTAGCATCTTGCATTTCTTTATGTAGCCTTTTTAAGGCACACTGGCCAGAATTCTACTTTTTCTTAGTTTGAGGAACAGTAAGTACCTAGTATGTAACTTCAGATGACTTTTGTTTGCGCTAGTTCTAAAAAAATAATTTCTTTAGAGCAACAAAGGGAAGAGGAAGAGCAAATCAGTTCAGGACTGATGCACCATCTGTAGATTTAGGAGATGCCCTCTTCTGTTTTGGGACTGAGGCCCAAACACATTCTTCAGGATACTACATAATGTCATCTAACAAATGTTGGGTTCTGAACAGAGTAAATGAAGCTTTCAAGTCCCTCTGAATACCGAAGAGTAAACATTTATCTTAGAGGGCCTTAGGAAGACAGGTAAATTCCAGTTTACATTCACATTAACAGTTATTTACAGATACATGTCCACATACACTTCCACCAGTGTTTACAAGGAGTTTCTTTACTGTTTACACCAAAGTGGTGGGGGAACACAACAAACAATTTGATGTGAGAATTCCATCATGCAACAACCTAAAAAAAACACACCTGACTCACAAAAATCTGCAAATAGTTCCTTAAATACCAAATCACTCATGAACTACATCTTTAATTAAGCCTGTTCCTCCTAACGAGAATTAAAACTTACCACACGCAACACAATGGCTTACCAAGAAATCACTATTCAATTTTCACCATTATTCCCTGAATTAATACTTACTAGCTCAGCATTCTCATGTGACAGGTGACTTTCATAGTCTGCACCTTCAAAGTATATTGTCCATGTGCCTGGTGACCGGGGATGAGGTATTAGTCTACAAAAACCTGAAGGAGAAAGTAATGTTAACATAGGCTTGGTATTTTGTCAACAGATTAATTAAAATCAAATAGCCTGCCACCAGGAAATAATCAAACAGAAGTATTCATCTTTTTATATTTCGAAGTATGTTGAATCTTGTATCTTATATGCAATTAGGTGCTTCACTACAATTTTATGAAACCTACAAAATTTTATACTTCTACAGCTGCTGCTTCTGAGAAACATTTGTTTGAAAACATTAAGAGCTCATAAAAAGCTCTTGGGCTGTAAAATACAGCTTCTACCAACAGGAGATGTGAAATATCAGAACATGAGCAGTTATCACTCAGAATAAGACAGCATTATGGAAAGCTTCTACTTTGCACAGAGCCTAGCTAGCCAGTCTAAGCTTAAATTTGGCAGAAGTGAAGCTTTGCCTAGACTTTAATATTCAGTGCAATTCTGCCACTAAAAACAGGGTTTTGTTTACTAAGCAATTTCTAGAATAAAAATAAATAATTACAGCAACTAAGAGGCTGGTGCTTTGTCCATTGACAATGACTGCGTCAGAGACAGAAATTTAAATGAGGTGCTTCAGTCAGGTGATTTAGTTATTTTAATTTTGAAAGTTATTCATTGTTCTCTCCTAAATCAAGAAGGGTGAAAATCCACATTAGTCTGATTACAAATCGCATCAACCAAAAAGATGAGCTTCTCCTCTTCACAAAGATCATCTTTCAGCAATTCAGTTTACATTGATTTACTGCAAACCAGTCACTTAGCATAGTTTAAGAAATACCTTAGAAGTAAAAATTTGCATAGACACATCAAAAAAGTCCTTGTATGCAATAACTATACAGAAATTCTTAAAGCAAATGAATTATACTTCCTCATTAAATACTTTATTTTGCTAGTACTCTTTAGTCTCAAGACTATATCCTCTGTAACTCACTTTCCACAAACACTCAAGTTTCTTAGCAGTTGTGTTGTATTTTTTTGTTTGGTTTGTTTTTAAATGCAAGAATATGGCATTTCTATAAACTAAGCTGGAACTGACAATTGCAGAACTTCTGTTATGGTTAAGACTGTTGACATTACTTAAGTATTACAGAATTTACATTTATGTATTTTTGTTTTTATTTTGTTGCTAGAACTGCAAAACAAAACAAAACAAAAACCTTTTGGAGCAAAAGGCAAAGCCAAATGTCAGTAGACACTAGTAAGTAAGCAGTGCTTTCTCAGAACCTTGAAAGCAAATGAAACGGATGGGGAAAAAGGATAAGAATTCAAGAACACTGCATAGCTTTTATGGGTTGCAAAATTTGACCATACACTATAAAAAAATCGAAATACACATAAAGAGAAAGTAATTTACAATTAACTAAAATGTATTTTGCATTCTGTGCTCACTACACCATAAAAGAAACTCATCGTAAAACAGAAGAACTGACCTCTCTGACAGAGAGGATCCAAGAATTCTTGTAAACCACTCGGAACATTTCTGACAACATCACAAGAATAGCCATCTTCTGGTAAAAGGAAAGGCAGCTGTAAGTCGGGGTCCTCTTCCAACTGGACTTCTCTGCCATCACTGCGAGCAAGTTCATCAGCAGTGTTTTCTGCAACAGTTACTACATTCTCTATCAGTTCCTGGACAGAAAGTAGAAAAACACTGTTATTATAATGATAATGTGAAATAACCCTTTTAAGGAAAAAATGTAATAAGAAAACATTAAGACTTCATTAACAGAATCTGGGAAACTGAGTATCAGAGATAAAACTTCTTTGGCTCCACTTTGTACACAAAGGATGCTGCACTGCTTTATTTGTCAAATCCCATAGATAGCATAGTTAACAAATAAAATTCAACAGCATTTGTTTTTCTTTCAGTGTTTTCTAAAATTGTGTCACATTTGTACTTGATAGGACAAGTGCATTTAAAAAACATCTAATATAGAACATGCATGTTCAAGAGGCAAGTTGGAATCACAGGCAACTTAAAATTTTGACAATTTGTTGAGTATACTCTGTAAGACTAAATATATAGGAAAGAAACATATGACTTGTGTATACCAGTACTTTCAGCTCCATCAGGACACACATACCCAACAAAGGGCTAATGGCACATATAGTTGCCTAGTTTGGAAGGTTTATAGAACGAAGTCTTTAATTCTACACTCCCTGCGAGCTCAGTGCAATACAGAGAACACTGTTAAGATAGATACCAATTTTTAAAGTAACACAATAGAAGCACATGGACATAGAGCAGAATCACTCAAGTTGCAGCAAGGAGCTGCAGATTTTACATTTGGTGCTCAACTGTTCTGCTTAGTTTTGCAGAAAGTTCTGTGAAACTGGTATGGTCTTCACGTTGTAGCTACCATGGTGGCATGTAGTGCACAGCAGTCTTCCTACTGCATTTCTGAGAGAACTGTAAGATTTCAACAGGGTACCTATCACTAGGTTGGATGGATTGATAAAATTAATACAAAAGTTAAAAAAAAAAAAATCAAATTCCTGACAACTTCACAAAAAGGTCCAACCAGCGTGCTGTTTCTGTATGCTTCTCTTCTATTCATCCCAAATTACTCAAGAGTGCTCAGTGAAAAGGCTGCTCTCTCCCACCCACCCCTCACCCCAGCAGTTCCTTTGTTTTTCTGTTACTTTAAATGCCTTTGGCAGGTAAAGACAAGTTTTAACATGAAAGTTTTCAGTTGTTACATTTGCATTGTACAGGAAAAATAAAACAGGCAACTATTAAAATGATGCAACTCATCATTCTCAAACACTTGGTGTCTTCAAATTATGCGGTTTACCTTAGGAACCAAGGAATCACCTCTCATTTGACTCATCACTGAATCTAACTGAACAGGCAGAATCAATATTTAAAAGTAACTTCTTTACTTCTAGCATTGTTTTTGGAACAGAACTTACCCCTGAGATGTATGGTTTTCCTGGCATTGAGCTGTAATTACTACAATTTATTTGAAGCTGCTACAGATATTCCATGCAGATTACCCAACTGTAAGTATTTGCTTTACTCAAGATTTGTGTGTG
The DNA here is from genome assembly GCF_009819795.1 of Aythya fuligula. NCBI lineage: Eukaryota > Metazoa > Chordata > Aves > Anseriformes > Anatidae > Aythya > Aythya fuligula. The sequence continues at coordinate 44,615,016 of NC_045561.1, forward strand.
ATTTCCAGTTTCATTCTACAGCTTCTACTTGGCTCCCAAAACCAGCTTGGCAATTGGGTCTTAATCTCATTCCTGTTATGCTATTGCGCCACTCCAAACTGTAAGCCTAGTGTAACAACTTTATTACTTGGGCACAAAGCAGAATACAGTCATGACAAAAATATACACGTGTTCCCATCCGAACGTTCAGTTTTGGCAAATGTCAAGGGGGAAGTCAGATAAATCCAGACTGTCTTTAGGAGATGCTCTCTGAGAAAAGCCTTTTTACTGTAAAAGGTGCTAATTTCTAAAAGGATTACATCAAACAAAAATATGTAAGTATAAATACACTTAAATTCCTTTGAGTAGATTCCAAGATGTGAAAATTTTCAGATTTGGCAGCAGTAAGTCAGGGTTTGAGTGTACATGTCTTTTTAATAGCAAGGAACAAAGAACTACCAAATAACACTTCATTGCAACAGGGAAAACTAGCCATACTAATAATCCTCCTCTGACACTAAGAAAATCTACCACAGTTAGTACTGCAGTTCTTTGAGGTCCCTAGAGACCAATAATTTAAAAAGTGGAATTCTACCTATGTGTAAACAGGAAATATAAGCTATGTTCTTCAGCAAAAGACTTTTGGGTTTGGTAATCAATATACAAAAATCAACTGTACCCAAGCCACAAGTCAAGTAAAGACCTTTAGAACGACTGTATTAGTACCTTTGATTTAATAAAGCGATATATCCACAGTCATTAAAAAAATACTCTTTGTACACAATGGAGTCAGTTGCATAAGAGTTGGATTATCTTCACCTTTTTAGACTTTTGAGTTCAGTCAACTGTCCTGTAATCATGTTTTACCTCAAGAATTCTCCTTAACATATGATTACACTTCTGCAAGGAACAAAAAACCTCTTGACTTTTGCCAAGAAGATTCTTCCCATGGGTAAGACTTGGAATAGTCACTCATCTTCAATAGCAAGATAATCAATTCAGAAAGCAACATATGTATGTGTGCATGTATATACGTATACACACATACATGCATGTCTACACAAAAAAAAAAGTTTCATGTATCAATGTATCCAAAGGTGTTGTCCACTGCTTGTATGAAAGGATTCAAGATTCACAGATTTTCATGTTTCAAATGTTAAAAAAGAGGAAAAAAAGTTTAATGTTCCAGCTTCTTTCATTTGATCTCTATAGTCAAAATTTCAGTCTTTGTTCCTTGTGGTTATACACCCAGCTCGCTTTTTGAAGTGGAGTGCTCTTTGTGCCTCTTTACTACTACCTTACTGGATTTCATCCACAAATTCTGTGAAGTGCAGCTATACCTCCCTGAGTTTGCTCAAGATGTACAGGTGTTACCTTACTTTCCAATTTGGTGCCTGAAAGATTTGGTAATGTCCTGCTTAAGTTGCAGTGAAGTACACACAAAGTTGGTGGCCAGGAGCATGCCAGTAGCACCAATGCTGCTTACAGTAAGGGGAGCAGACTGCCTGCTCTGACTTTTTCTAACAATTCCAAATCAGTCAACAACAAGAAGATAGCTATTTTTAAGCCACGGTGTTTTCACCTAGTCTCTGTTCTTCAGGTATGCTAAATAATGCAGCAAGTGACTTACTGTTGGGATAAGTGGTTCATCTGGAGCACAGTGATAATTCTGCAACAAAGCTTGTAGCTGCAGAGAATTCAGCTTAAAGCAAGTACTGTTAATGTTTGGAACATCTGCATGTGAGTACTTGTCCATCGTAAGCAATGTGGTTGCCTGAGGGGAAAAAAGTCATAAGAGACAAATCCAAATGAGAATGAAACCTTAAGTCTTGCTTCAGTTTTCATTAGTAAAGAGATTGAAAACAAAGCAAGCAGCCAGATTTACTACAAAAGTAACTTAAACATCCCCCAAACAACCACCAAATACATCTCCTGCACCTGTAAGACAAATGAACACTAAACCTATCACAGAAGAGGCATATTGATTTTTCCAGGTACTCTTCTTGTCTTTTTCAGTGTTTATTTATCTTAGTGTTATAAACAGAAATAGAACAGCATGTTGGCTAAAATCACTAAGTATCAATTTTAGTTATAGTTTTAATGTTAATGAGGTTGAACATACATTTTGTATCTTTACGTGCTACCCAAACAGTCCAGAATGAATTCATACAAACTATGATCATCTACATGCTATTCTCTAGGAACATGCAATGCAGAAACATTCTTTTCAAATACAGAATTATGTGACAAGTGTTAATCAGAAATACACTCACCTGCACTATTCTGCTTAAGTGGCAATCAGCAGCCAGTTCTAAACCTTGTTTTTCTGCCCAGGCTTCAATGTGTCCCAACTGCTGACGAACAATAGCTCCCCAATAATGTGAACACAGCCCTGAATCTGGGGCTGTAACTAGTCTGTTAAAAAGCCACATGTTGATAAAATGAAACAACTGGGAGAAGAGCTGTATAGTCAGTGCAGCATTCACTCTACATCGCCGCAACAGGGACATAGCTCCAGTCAATGTATGCAGCACATCATCTGTAGAGATAAAACAAAGCAAGTCAATTCACATACCACGATATACATACAACTGGTTTAGGCCATGCATACTTAGATACATGGACAATCAACCCTAGTTACTGAATGTTAAGAAGAACCTACAACCTACATGAGTTTAAGTTACACACACCTTCAGAAATAAATGTATTGCTTCATATCTCTTTAATGGTTTTCAAGATTAAGCAACATTAAACTGACAGCTGAAATACATATTTAACTCCTGAAATGAAAGTAAGTAAAGGCAAGTGACTGACAGGCTAGGTACAAGGACATACTCTGCTGGACCTATGGCTCCAACTAGGAAGAGGCTGGAGAAATGAAAGTTGAATGCAGCTTCAGCTGCAGTGCCTAGAAGATGTAGGAATTCAAAATCCTGACAGAAAAAAGACAAATAATAGAATTACAGTCCCAGACTTCAGGAGGGCATAATTTGATTCATCTATTCAGATTGGCATGTTCAAGATAGCTGGCTGATCATTTAGAACCAAAGCACAGGAACAGTCAATTCTAATGGGCAGAAAATCTAGCAAGCATGGCAGAAAACAAGGAACTCCCAACGGAGCTCAAACACAACAAGGAAATACAAAGGTGGAAGTGGGGATGGGTTACCTGATAGGAATACAAAGACAATGCAAGCATGGCATTTAGAAAGACAAATACCCGTGAGAATTGAAACTAGCAGCAAAGATGCAAAGTGTAACAAGAATGGCTTCTCTTAAGTTCACAGCAGCTTACTGAAAGCTAAGGAAAATGTGGACCCTTTGCTCAGTGGAGCTAAGTACCTAGTAATAAAGACAAAAAAAAAAAAAAAAAAAAAAAGAGGCTGAAGTGCTTAATTTCTTTCTTAAGAAAAAAGTTTAGTTTTCACTAGTAAGGTCCTCGTGCATAGTAGCAGAGGCAGTGGGCACAGCAATAGAGGAAGATCAAATAAGGAACTACTTCATCTGACTGGACATAGTCTACAGGGTCAGACAGGATGCATATGAAGTTGCAGAGGGAACTGGCTGACATCATTGCAAAACTATCGTTGTTAAAGTACTATGGCAATGGAGGAGCATCCCGATGACTGGAAAGAGGCATTGCATCCATTTTCATGAAGGGCAAAAATAAGGACCAGGGATCTGCAAGGCCAGCCAGCTTAACTTTAGTCCCTGGGCAGGTTATGGGGTAAATCCTACTACAAGCCACTTTCAAAGCATACATACGACGTGTTTTGGAAGAGCTAGCATGGATTTACCAAGGGCAAATTATGCATGACCAACCTGACTGCCTTCAGTGGTAAGATGACTGCCTTAGTAGACAAGGGGACAGCAGTGGATGTTGTTCCTTGCCTTGCCCTTTAGCAAGGCTTTTGTCAGATTTTTCCACAGCATCCTAATAGTGAAATCGTTGAAACAAGACTGGATAAATAAATGATAACGCAGGTAGAGAAGTGGCCAGACCACTGGACTTGGTGGATTCGTGGTTATGTAGTCTAGTATTAATAGTTATTAGTAGCCAGCTATTAAGTGGATTCCTTCATAGATTGAGGCTGGGATTGATATTGTTTAATAACTTAATTAGTGACCTGGGTGACTGGATGGAGCGCATTCTCAGCAAGTTCACATAAGATACCAAGCTGACATACTGAAGGGTTAGGGTATTATTCAGAAGGACCTCAAGAGGCTGGAATAATGGTCTGACAGGAACTTCATCAAGTTTAAAGGCTTCTTGGAAAGTATTAACTGCAACAGCATAACCTGGGTACCATCTGTATGGAAAGCAGTCTTCCAGAAAATGATGAAGAGAACCTGGTAAACATCAAGTTGAATACCCTGGCCTGAAAGGCAGACAGTTGCATACTAAAATGTTAAGTTAGCAGCAGTGCAGCCAGCAGAAAGGGAGGGAAGTGATCCTTCCTATCCATTCAGTATTTGTGAGACTGTATATGGAGCAAAGCATCCAGTTTTAGACTCCCCAGCACCAGGAAGATACTAATTTAATTGAGCAAACTCAGAAGTGAGCCACCAAGAAGATTAGGGGGCTGGAAAAAAAGGACATAAAAGAGGAAAGGAGAAGTGGATTTGGTTCAATCTGAGGAAAGAGCAGGCTAAGGGCAGAGCTTACTGTTGTCTTCACCTGTCTAGAAGGAGGGTTCAGAACCAGACACCTGTGAAAGGTGCACAGTGATAACAGAGTAACAAGCGACAAACAAAAATTGGAGCACTGGAATTTCCAACTAGATATATTAAAAATATTTCCACTATGAGGATGGTCAAATGTTGGAACAGGTTACTCAGATGTTATGGAATCTCCATCACAGAATGGGCATTGAACAACTCAGTTGCGCAATACTCTGAACAACCTGATCCAGCTGAACCTGCCTTGAGCATTAGGATAGTTTAGATGACATCCAGAAGTTCCCCACATCATTTTAAAAGCCAATACAGATCATTCATATGCTGTTACTGTCCTTTCTTGTTTGAATCAGTTTGTTATGAATGATAACTCTCCCACAGGTTAAGGCAACTTGTATTTGTCATATCATTGTTAAGAAGAATTATATTCATTTGTTATTAATTGCATGGTTTAGAATCCACAAAAAAAAAACTTCAAGCAGTCTAACCTATTTTAGGCCTCTGAGGATTATTTTCCTCTGGATCATCAAGGAATGCTGGCATGTAGTTATTAAGCTCTGACTGCAGACAATGAACAAGGTACCTAGAAGGGAGGAATGGGGGTAGGGAGGGAAGAAGGGGAAAAAAAGAATATTAAACATTTAGATTTTTTTATATTTGTATTATTAATACTTCTAAATAAGAGATCTGGAAAATTACAAAATCGGTGAAATCAGTCTTAAGTATGTGACTATAGTGATCCGAGTAATACTTTTTTAAAAGGATACAGAGAAACCAGTTCTCCTATGACTTTCCCAGAAATACTGGAAGAAAATTTAGATCATCAGGGAACAAACACAGCCACTAAAACACAATATTGCTACCACAAATATAAGAGAAGGTCATATGCTACACAAAGAATGCTGTCAGGCCAATCTTTAGTCTGTAAGATTAAAAAAGTAATTTTCCCCTGAACAGAAATGCACTTTTTCCATTTTAAAATCTACCAAGAAGAGTTCTAAACATAATTTTCCTGTTCTGAGCCAATGCACAAGATCCTGAAATGGTCCCAGTCTTCTGTGACAAGAAATCTTTCACTCTTGCATTTCTCTTTTAACCAGTGAAATTAAAATTTTTAGTATTTGTTTGCTTCTAATAATTAAACATTTTCTTTAATACTGCTTTATAGCGAAAAAATATTATGCATAAACGATTTGCTGAGAATTGAAACTAAAAGGAAATCAAAATTTTAATTACATAGTCATAAGGAAAATAGTTCACGGCTTTCTACTATTCCCCTTTCTGTTTCTGGTAACATTTTCATCTAGAGAACAAAAGGGATGGCCATTTCAACCAATTCTGGTATATGCCAGTTATTGCCATCAAATAACATCTTCACAGCAGACTTCCTTCTTTTAATGCTTCTATTATGCTTCCTTATTTGTCTTCTAAAAATATGTTTCACAGCTCTTTTATCCAAAAGTTTAATACATCCATTTTACAATGCACTTAGGGGAGAATTCACTCACAGCCGAAATTCATAAATACCATTTCTCATCCAGCCTGCTCATGTACAGGGTAAAATACAATGCCATTCCTTTCCAGCCATAGAAGCATTCTGTTTTCAATGACTGTCTAGCTAACTGAAGTAGAAAGATATCAATTAAGAGTGATCTGTGGTGAAGAGGCATAGGTTCATTAAGTTATTAGTCACTTAAAGATAATATAAAAATGGAAAGACCGTCGAAATAGTTACTGTATCTTATTCACCCATAATTCTCCTTTAAAAACAAATCTGTGCTAGTACATGCAAAGTAGTTTAGCATTTCTCTGATATTCTTTGAATGTTCTGAAAGGTATGGTAAATTATCACAAAGTACAAAGCTCTTTAATAATCAATCCCAAGCCATTAAGCCCATTCGAGTAAATGCTAGACAAAATGTCTGAAGTGCTGAGAAGTGTTCTTAATCTAGATGTTTCTAATAACAATAAACTATAAAAATTACACAAGCTACTAACTTATAAGAATCATGCTTTTTCAAGAAAACATGCACCTTGGATTACGTGCACACATTGACCACCACCCCCTGGACCTTCTCATCAGGGCTGCTCTCAACCTGTTCTCCGCCCAGCCTGTATTTGTGCTTTTATCTAAAAAAGTATCTATTGTGCTTATATCTAAAATAAACACCCTACAAATGGGGGAAGGGTGTGTACAAGCCATCCAAGGTACACTAAGCCTTCTCTAAACATTAGTTTCAAAGGCAAATTTGCTGAAAAACACTTGTTCAATACTAGATTAAAAAATAAAACTAAAAGTGAACAAAAATCAAGCATTTCTTGCTGATTATCACTGTGCTCACTCAGTGCTGTTATCTTTGTTTGAGGATATCTTTATTTGAGCAACCTTTCATCAGAGGATTTCCCTTCCCACTGGATACCTCATTTAATTTTTCTTTTAATCAGTACTGTAATTATTTGAGCTGACTAACATGGGTTGATTTTACCCCAAGCCTAAACTTGTCTTTACACTATGTTTTTAAGAAAAACACTGTGCAAATTGTTATTTATGAAAGGAGTAGATTACTAATTTAATTAGAAGCCCCAAAGAGCACAAGGTTCATTACATTACAAGCCCATAAATATTTAAGTCCATGTACATAAACACTATACTTAAACACTAGCAGAAAACCTTACCCCATACCTCTAAAAAAAAAAAAAAAAAAAAAAAACAACTTAAATTATGAGATAGTGAACTAATTTAAACAACATTTTGTTAACTAACACAAGAATAACTACAAAATATTTAGCAGTTCTCTAAATGCCCTGAGATTAAAGCTATGTGTTTTTACAAATGTTAACCAAAAAAAATCAAGTATCAAACTACAGAAGAAATCCTCAAACTTCAAACTACAGAAACTAGTTGAATAATGTTGAGAGGCCAGTCACTGTTTTTAGTACTATCTATGGTTCAAAGCCTACCAAACTTTCCATACCAAAATGGGAAATCCAGACAGATTGTTATTCCTTTAATGACGAAACACATGAAAGTGATGCAGATGAAACTCCTGGCATAGCACAGTCATCTCTATTCAGAAAACAAACTGTAAAATGTAGTCTGGTCTCTCTTATAAGCCCTCCTCTCAGACATTTAACAAGACATAAAAGACATTATTGCTATAACTAAAATTTGGGGAAAAGAGAAGATATTACAAAAACCACAGAAATAAACTGTCACATGAACATATAGAAAGGTAAGTGAAAGAAGTTCATTAGCCTTACTTGAATGCCATTTGAACCAAGTGTGCCAAAACATCTTGTGCATCCACAGTAATTCGGCTAAGGTCTCGGTCTTGCTTTATGAAATTCAGTAATTCAGATGCATTTGCCATCCAAAAGGCAAGTGCCCCGGCAATATTCTTCTGTTTCTGTAAGTAGAAAGAAGCAAGAAATAATACAGAGAAATAGCCCTCTGATGAAACACTGCAGCTTAAAAAGGCTTCAAAAGATAGACCAGTACGTTTTCCCATTTCACCAAACATACCCCAGATACCAGATATTTGCAAAATGTTTATATACAACATTGCAAATTGTTGTAACTGCTAAGTTCAATTTTAACGTTCTCTGAACATACAAAATTCTATTAAATTGCCAATGGCAGCATCAATAAAGCCATGGCATTAAGTATCTAGTTACAAAGTGCTGAGAGCTTAACTAAATGCAGTATCTGGTAGTCTGTACGCTTTTAAGCGCATATTCCCTGTTGCCCCCTGCCACCCTGATACTGCACTCGCTGGCTTTGATACCAGGTGGTACAGTATCAAGTACTGATCTATCTCACCATCTCCCGACCACAAATGCCAGGCCAGGCAACCTCAGATGAAATCCAAAGAATAGGAACCACAAACAACAAAAAAGGAAAATAAAGGGAAGAAAAGAACTTTGGTCATTTCATATCCACATTGAAGTGCGTTAAGCAGAAATTATGGAATGCCATAAAAGTTGCAAAGTCAAAAAAGGATTTTAGTACTGCATGTTCCAGTTGCTGAATGAGTGTTATGAACTGTTCAAGTCCAGCTGTTTGAGTATTGTATTTTGATATGGAAGCAGCATGAGAAACTGAGCTAAGCCAACATAGCTAGGATCAGTTCCCAGCAGTATTTCCTACCTGATCAACCTGGTCTACCTCCTGGAGAAAAACGGACGAAGGAAATCAAACAGAATAGAAGAAAAACTTGTGAACAATCATGATAGCTTCAGAAATCAAACACTAAATATGAAGGTACAACACTTATGTTCACAGTTATACACAAATGCATTAACCAGTAGCTGTGATGCAACTGAGCTCCTTTTAAAAAAAAGGAATTATTTTGATAGGACTAGTAGCACAACAGCTAAGAGCTGAAGTGCCCACACATCGTGATTAATTTAGGGAATGCCCTATGCTAGTTGACATCCCGGAGCAGTTGGTTATTCTACACTCAGTGCACCACAGAGACCTCGCAGCACATTGCACAGGCAGCAAGGTAACTAGCCCTGTGAGTAACACATCCAGGGAGCTACTTGCCCACACTGCTGCAATGAAGACAATGTACACACAAAGGGGGACAGAAACCCCCCACTAGAAAAACAAAACAAAACAAACAAAAACAGAAAGAAAATGCAAACCAAAAAACACACAAAAAACAAAAGCACGAAACACATTTAACGTAAAACACCTATACACAGATTTAATATATGGCTTTTCAATTAAAGAACAAAAAGACCATTTTATAAGAACAAAACAGTCAAATGAAATATCACACTAAGAGCTTAAATACTTGTATATATAAGCTATGTTCACTTGAGTGAACAAAACAAAGAAAGAAAGAAACAAACAAAAACACACATACCCCCAACCGGGTATGCCTGTCTGATTATTTAAAACTAAGCTCTTCATTCTTTTGTACTTCCAACATCACTCTCCTCACTCCTGCATCACAGTAAGCTTAGATGTAAAAATCTGAGATGTCATTTTCTGTCACTATCATAAGGTTAGTTGGAGTTAAAATAAATAAATAAATAAATAAATAAAAAGCTAAAAAAAGCTGCTGCTTTTCTGTTTCTTCTCCCTTTTCAACCAAGAAAGCAAGAGACTCTAAAATGGAGTGAAGATGGGCTGGTACAGGTCGGGAGGAACTGCTCTGAATGTTGCTCTTTCTGAGATGTTAAAATTTGGAGAGGATCAGAAATGTCATAGAATTATTTGGAAATCAGAATACACAAAATTTACTTCCTTGTATGAACTTCCTATTCCAATATTTCTATTGAAAATACTGAGCCTTTTCAGAGCTCTCTCCAATTTTATCCCTATCCCATATGATGTCTTCTATACTATTTACATATACAAAGCCACAAAATTTAGCTTGTTACCAAAAATCTTCCTGACTAACTTCAGAAAGCTAGCAAATCTCCTTATTGTCTAAGACATTTTTTATCTTAATTTTTCTTATTTCCAGTGGAGTGAAAAGTTTTGTGCATCTTCCTTTTACTTTTGTGCTGTTTTGGGAATCTCTCTCTCCTTGCCTCATGTCTGTCTTCTCCATCTTTCACACCCTCAGATCCCTTTCAGCCCAGGTAGGCTTTACAGCCAAGACATACAAAAAAAGCTATCTCACACAAAGTTATTACACAGTAATGTAACTGTGACAGCCATCAACGCAAACACTTATTCAACAGCCTAGATGAAGTAATTTGACAGAGCTCAGCTACCATTGTTTATATCCCACCAAGACAGGTCCAAATTAATGACTTCTTCCTAATTAAGCTTTAGAATCATAGAATAAAACCATCTAGGTTGGAAAAAAACTTAGACTACCAAGCTCAAGCATCTGAATCAATGTAGCCAACTTCAGGTTTTATTTTGTTGTCTCTAGTCTATTAGCCTGCATATTCACTGATGTTTTACTCATCCATCACATTTGTGATTTCTATTTTCCCCCTGTTCCTCCAGCTTCTTCAGCTTGGGATTTGGAAGAAGCTCATTCCAATTTTTATTCAGTTTTCAAACTAGAGCTCCCTGCAGTTTATTTCTTGCCACTGGATAACGTCTTTCATTAATCATAAATTCAACTACCACTTCCCTGTTGATGCTTTCCCCAAACTTCAGATTGGAGATCAGATTGCATCCACAGAGACGCAAGGCTGGAGAAGTGGCCTTTCACCATGTCCCAACTCCAGACAGACACCTAACTTTGACAGTTTCATGATACTATCAGTAGGATTATATAAAATACTTTCACTTGCAACAACTGCAAGGCTGGACTTGATTTAGGAAGTCTTTCTCAGTGCTGTAAATTAATGTTTTCACAGTTATTCTATTTTTGAGCTTTGATTTGTTTTCTTTTGTGAAAATTGATGCTTGAGCTTGTCTCTCTAGTATCTTCTAGTGGCTATATGGTTATCCATTTTAATTCAATACAAAGAGAATGTAGAGCTCTGTATCTTTGCTTTCCCACTGTCCCAACTCCTCTCACCCCAAAACTTTGTGTCATTGCTACTAGTTTACACCAGTTACATAAACTGAGTAACTTTATTTGATGCAGCCCTGTAACTTACACATTATATTTGAAGCCTTCATTGTTTCCCTTTCATTCTCCCAACTAAATTGCTTATGTTCAATTTCTTTGCATTTTCTGCTCCCCACTACTGCCCACAATCTCCCCTCCAACTTGAACAAATTCACTCTTCCACAAGCAGATAATTTGTACCGAAGTGGATGTTTAACTTTTGACACCATCTCAACTTTAATGAAATATCCATTTACAATGGCATCAACACTCAAAGTAGTGTGCTAGTTCTTCACTTCATATTCTAACCATGTTTAACCTCTCATCAACGCCAGCACATACATCAAAGTCATCTTTTTTCTTACTGTGAAGTGTCTTCAACATCGGCATTTTCTCCCGTTCTTTCTTGTGAAAGGTGAGAGCCTGTTGCTACTGTTTGCAGAACTACCTAATTACAACATCTTCCCTCCTGAAAACTCCACTAAACCTTTCCAAAACCTGAACAGTTTGTGATTGCTGTGACATTCATGCCACTCTTTTGGTGTTACTTTCCTCTTTTCCCTTAGTCAACCTGTTTTCCAACACTTGCACAGTGAATTCTCTACAGTAGGATTGATATATTTGTTACGCTTGCACAGTGACTAGCACAGTAGGGTCCATGCCCTGTATGGGCTGCTATGACAGCATTTTTTGCCACAAATGAATGTGTTTTCTTAAATAAAAATGTATTTCAATTTTTCCTCCTTCAGACAAAGAAGATTAGAAAGGATATCTGAAATAACTTTGCATTCTTAAGAAATTGCTCCTACACTTTGTCAACATTTCAACAATGCAAGGCATTGTCTAGTTTTGTAGACAAACCAGTGGATTTAATCCTGTACAGGAAACAGAATTCCCTCTGAGGTTCTGTGGAACTCCTGCATATCTAATAGCAGTGACACCACATTGAATATAAGATACTGGAACATTTGAGATCATACATTTCTCTTTCTAGGGCAGTTGTGTTACTTTGGTTCAAGAAGTCCCATTTTGTTGATGTTTTTGTGATTACAGAAATTGTAAAAGTAACAAGCATAAAAATTCAGAAATATTAATTCTTTTGAATGTATTAATTTCAAGCATCAAACAATGCAAACATCCACTATTAGTAATAAGTACATCCAACTTGTTTCATAAGAGTTTACAACAAGAAATGCTTGCAAAGTTTTTATCTTCTAGAAAACAGAAGAGTAACTTCTTATCATAGAACATATCTTCAGAGCAACAGTCCCTCCCTAACCTCCCACATTGCACAGGAGAGCATTTCTTCCAGCTCACATTAGTCATTGACACACAACAAATCTTCACACGGGAAATCAGTGCAGTCTGACTCTTACTAATAGTAGGTTAAACCCTAAGAAAAAGACTAAGGTGGTTACCAAATTATCTATAAAATGTTTAATTCCAAAATTTGTTTTTGCAAAGAAACTCACCTGTATAACTCCTTCCATCATGTTCACCATCTTGTTGACTATTGCAATGACTTTGTGAGTACGCTCAGTAGGAGTGATGTCAGGTCTGTACTGGCTTGACAATACATACCGACATGTCATGTACAAAACATACGTAGGTGACAGCTTAAAATGAACTGTTGAGCTATTTGTGTAATTTATAATGGCAGATAAAAAGGCATCTTCAGCTATGAAGAAAGAAGAAAATAAAAACATGCCATAAAGCCAAAGACTGGAACAATATTAAATAAAACAATTTCAAAACTGGGGGTGGAAGGTTGAGGAGGAGAGTGGGGAGAGGGAAGCAACATACAGGAATTCTAAGTTAAGTGTCTTATGTGCTACAGTTACTTAGGCACAGTAACATAAAGCTAGAAAGAGTGTTCACTGGGAAACATTTCTATAGTATTTTCTGTCTCTGTTGAAAATTTGCATCTTCAAAAAAACAAGAAAACGCAAATTTTCTCTCATCTACTTCAACAAAATTCCCTTATTATATGATATTGTAAACTAGTAAAAAAAAAAAAAAATCTGTCCTTACTTGCTTACAGATCTACTTAGTTTCAAATATCTGAAATCTGGACAATCTCTGATATGGTGTTTTTCTACCAGATCTGAGACCTTACACAGGGTGGCTAGGATAATGAAAATCGAAGTACTAAACAAAAATTTAATCTTCACTAGGTTTTATATATATCTTGGTCTAGAGCCATGTTAATATAGTATTTATGACATGGGGAACTCTATATAAGGGAATGAATTCAATCTATTCTTTGGGAGGTGGGATTAATATTTTTTTCCACAGTGAGGTTTGAATATCTGAAGATGAAGAGTTGAAATACAACTATAGTAAGATATGAGACTACGAGACTACTTCAGTACCACTTCATCCTCCCCACCAAAATCAACTATATTAATGGATAAGCTATCATCTGTTCAATCATTTTTTTTCTCCAGTGTTCACTTAAATTACCTGTAAGTTCTCAAACTGTCTGAAATATTACGCTACAGAAAAACATGTCAACAGGTAAGTGTTTATAACTTGATAATTTACTCACAGCTTTCCCTGAATTCAATACTGGCAGGTAGGATCAGTTCTGGTCCATGGGTATCCTGAGATCTACAGAAAGGCGACAAAGATTGAAGCAAACAATCCACATGGGTAACATTAAATCCACTGTAAAACAACAAATTTCACCAAATACATTGGTTCCAATTGCTGTCACAACAGCTTTCCCCAAAACAATTCTTTTCTTTTACCTGTTCTCTAGAATCACTCAAGCTACTTTTGCCCACAACACAATAGATCACAATACAGACTTGAGCGGGGAAGCCTGCATTATTAATGAACACCCTCCTTTGTGCTGCATGGCAGACTGATAGGATCGGCTTGCCATCTGCCATCAACAGAATTCAAATAGCAAATTATTCATGGACACATGAAAGAGTTAATCAAACTCCACCTGAAGCATCAGCTCTGCTACCAAAAGTGAAAAAAAAAAAAAAAAAAAAAAAAAAAAGAAGAAAAATCTAACCCCTATCCTACCATGGTTGTTGAAATATGACATTAAGAAACACAAGTCATTCCAAGAGCCCCAGAACTATTTCTTAACTGACCACAGAGTTCTGTTCTACCAACACCTATCAGAGAACTCACAGAGGAGAAAAAAAACGAACACGAAATTGATTTTTCTGGTATCTTCAAAAGGTTAAGCACATGCTTCATTTCTCCCTTAAGCAAAATAATTAATTGGGCTCTTCTCTGTAATTAGGCACCGATTTTCAGGAAACGTAGAAGCTTAACATCTTTTCCATGTGGTAGCCATTTTTAACCACATTTAATTCAATAGGCAGCTTTCTTCTTACCCCAACAACTTTGAGAAATAAAAGGATGTAGAGTGATTATGCAAGCCTCACAGTCCTAACAAAGCAGTCTAAACAAGCAAAAATTTTAGTTATTCTACAAAGCAATGACAGGACACTCCAAAATTAAATCAGAGTATTTAGTTAAGTCATTTAAGTCATAACTTATTATAAAGAAGAAAAGCTCAATGAAACTAAGCTCTGGGGAGCTGAAAGTTAAGGAACAGGTGTCCAGGCACAGCAGGGCAATGTATACTCAAATGGTTAAGTCTTATCTGAAATCTCATTTTTTGTTTGTTTTTTAAGTCTTTATTAGTATTTAATTTTTTCATCACAACTTCGAAAAAGTAGCATTCTGCTTGCCATCGTTCAGTATACTGCGATAACACTGAATGTCGTCATATACAGCTCTTTTTGATAAGGAGATATGACGTATTTAAGCTTAAAAATGAGTACTTAATTTTTGCTTTTCCAACTCCTCTTACTTGCTTTTTCAATCTCCTCTTCATTTGCCATGTAAATGCAATGCCATTCAAATCTAATTTGGGGTTTTAGGCACGCACTTATTTTCATCTTCTCTTCCAAAAGTGAACAGGGTGAATTAGAGATAGGGGAGGGTCGGGTTGGGCATTAAGGAAAGGTTCTGCACCCAGAGGGTGGTTGGGCACTGGGACAGGTTCCCTGGGGCAGCGATCACAGCACTGAGCCTGCTGGAGTTCAAGAAGCATTTGGACAATGCTCTCAAACACATGGTCTGATTTTTGTGTGGTCCTTTGGGGACTCAGGAGTTGGACTCAATGATCCTTGTGTCCCTTCCAACTTGGGATATTCTATGATTCTATGATTTCCACAGTGACAGCAGACTCCTTATTAAGAGCACTTTGCTGGAGTTTAGATTGTAGCATTTCCTCCTTTTTTTTTTTTTTCCCCTATAAATTTAAACTGAACTAATTTCTCACTATCTCCAAAGCACTGAAAGTGCATTGTCTTCACTGAGAATTTAATCACTTCCATAAAGGAGTAATTACTATTAAAATAGCACTATAGTGATAAATCTAGAGATATCTTTCATTCGTCATTATAGGAATAAGACACAAATGTTTCAACAAAATGGCTGCTAAAGCACATATTTCACACACTGATTTTATTTTCTTTAGAATGAAGAGATAGAAATGCCTTTCAGCAAAAAGGAAGGGGATTATCAGTTTTCCCTCCAACGGGAGAGGGAGCAGCACAAGGTAAGAGAACTGGTATGTATTAGTGTAGGATTGCTTACAGACAATTTTGGAAGTTGACTTTTGCACTGTCATTTACTTTTAGCTACATTAGTAAGAGAGTTTCCTTCAACTAATGTACCATTTTCTGCATTCCCTAAGCACAGACAAAACACTGGAAATTTTGCAAAGAGGAAACTTAAGTTAAAATAACTTTGTGCTTCTGTTACAGGAGTAGCTAGCCAACCTGCTTTGTTACCAGACACTTTTCAGGTATATTTTGTCTTTGTGCTACTGCTTTTGTAGAAACACTATCTCTAAGGTAATGAATTTCACAGAGCTAAAACAGTTTCAAAGTCTAGTTAGGGTATATCTAGCAAGGGCACGCAGTATTAGGGGTTGCCTCCTCTAGTAAGTATGGTGTCAAGTAATACTACACTTTAAAATTGCATTAAAAAAAACAGCAACACATTTCCCTGATATTTCTGTATTCTCCTAAATTAACTATATAAGACAAGCTGTGTAGTGGAATAAAATTTTCTGTCTTCGGGTGGTTGTTTTAGCCAGCATACGCTGTA
Organism: Aythya fuligula; assembly: GCF_009819795.1. Classification (NCBI taxonomy): domain Eukaryota; kingdom Metazoa; phylum Chordata; class Aves; order Anseriformes; family Anatidae; genus Aythya; species Aythya fuligula. The sequence continues at coordinate 44,631,344 of NC_045561.1, forward strand.
AAATTTTGTAAGGCATGTTAAAAATCAGGAAACAGAAGTGTCTGCATTCTATTTACACCACTTTCACACCACTATTCTCATTTCAATCAAACACATTTTTAAGAACTCCTGAAGGGTATCTGAGGCAAAAAAAAATTATCCTTTTTTTTTTTTTTTGGATGATATGCTTACTCATGCTAATTGAAGTCAGTTTTCTAACATGAATGTCATACTATAAACCATAACTCAATACTCATTATCTATCTGTATTTTTTTCCTCCTGGAGACTAGAGATGAATAAATAAGGCGATCAAGTTCTAATTTTTTGCTCTGCAAGGAATTCAGTGAGTGACTGGAAGTCTTCCTTCCCTTATTTACTTTCAAACAGCAGTGATGAACATACACAAAAAGAAGGGAAAGGACACTCACTACCAGGGTGGACTACTTGTTCAGTAACAAGAACCTGGATGAACTGCACAGTGGAAAGGCATCCCCCCTCCTCACACTGAAGCAACACAGCAGTTACTGTACTCCATGATTCCTGTCCTCACGGTTTACAAAATGAGACCAGAATTTCCTAGAGAGAAACCTAACTAAAGATTCATACAATATACCCACAAAGGGGAAGAATTCAGTTTACCTCAGTAACTCATTGCCTGGCATTTCCTAATTTGACATAATTTGATGATCTCAACACAGTGAGCACATTTTAGAGAGAACATGTAACAGAAATGCTTTGTTTAGATAAAACAATTCTGTATCCCTATCAAAAGGCATACAGAAGTGATACTATATGAGCATATTATGCACACAGAAATACAATATCAGGGTTGGTACTGACAAGAAAGATCTCTGCAGTTGTAGCTAACACAAATCTAAAAGTAATTTGGAAGTCTGCATAAAATCATTTTCTACACACAGGTACCAGAAGAAAAAACAGATATAGTAGCAGTAAGACTAGTATGTGCATTCTCTTTGGAAGGAATTTTAGAATTTTAAAACAATAACAAAGCCAACACAGCTCTAAGATAGCTTTGTATATTTGCAATACACAGTTATACTGCAAGAAAATCCTCTTAAAGTACTCTTGCTGAAAGGTAGATATTTAATTTCTGTACACATCATACAAATGAACAGCTAAAATTCAAGAAATGGTAACAGTAGAAACCTCAAGAACTTCTGTCAGGTTATAAAAAGTTCACAGGGAAGTTGTGTCGATCTTTCATGAGAGAGAAAAGTTAGTTGAAACATTAATAATTCAACTTACTGCACTAGAGAGGTGTTAAGTCTTCTACAACCTTAATAGAAACCATTTTGAAAAAATACACTCAAGATGCCCGGGCTCTTTGACAAGAGTGCAGAGCATAACCAAGCTGTATTCCACCATCACTTCAGTGAAAGCATTTAAAAGATGCCCCTGCTACAGAGTACTTGATCATCAGAAATGCCATTCAGAACAAAGCACAATTTTCTGTTTTGTTTTACCACTCACATCTCTAAACTCTTTTCTGTCTAGGGAATAATAATAACCCATCTAGAGGTACTAGAAGCTTTACAACTTGAACCACTGTGCTTGCACCACATATACCTTACCTTTCATCCATTTATCATAGCAGTTGCAACTCAATTTAAAAGCAGATTAGTATAAGGCAAATCCATATACAGTCCCGTATTTTTTAATAAGATTTTAAAGAAATTATTTTGACAGAATGATGGAACCACTGAAGATCATCCAGTCTGCTCAAAGTAGTGGCAACTTGAGCAGGTGGCTCAGGACCTCGTCCAGTTAGGTTTTGAGTATCTTCAGGGATGGAGACTCCACAACCTCTCTGGCAAACCTGTTCCAGTGTTTAATCACCCTTACAGTACAAAAAAAAAAAAAAAAAAAAAAAAGTTGTAGGTTTAAATGGGATTGCCCATTGCCTCTTGTCCTGTCAACAGGTACCACTGAGAAGAATCTGTCTCCACATTCTTTACTTCCTCCCATTAGGTATTCATACATGTATCAGTAAGATCTGCCCTGAACAGATCTCTTCTCTCTAGGCTATGAAATTCCAACGCCGAGTCCCCAGTCATTCTTTTCATGTTTAGGTCAGTTCTGATAAAAAGAATGAGACTCCAGAGAAAAACAGTAACACAGAAGCCTAAGTTTAAAGGGATCTCTAGGGATCAGCAGTTCCAATCTTCTGTTGTAAGCAGGGCTTTGTATTTGGTTATCCAGGATCCTGCCAAAATGAATCTTGAGAACTTCTAGTGAGGGCGATTCTACCACTTCTCTGGGCAACATACTCCAAAATTCTGTGTCACTGTGGAAATTTGTCTTCTGACTTACAGTCAGACAATTTTTTTTTTCCCTGAAGCAACTTCTGCTCATTGCCTGTCACCCAGCATCCTTGTGATGACAGCTACTCCATCTTCTCTGTAACTACCTTTTTGGTATTGGAAGACTGTGATTGGATTGATCCCAGGCCATCTTCTCTTTAGGCTGAAAAAGACAATCCCTGCTTTCTTCATACACAAAGTTCTTTAATCCTCTAACCATCTTGATGATAATGTCCTTACACAAGATTCTTACCAATTTTTCACTCTCTCTCTTGAACTGGGGGACCCAAACTGGACACTTCCAGGTGTGAACTAACAAGTCATGTAAATTGTAATAAATGCATCCCTTGATCTGCTGGCTGTATTGGTGCTGAGGTAGCCCAGGACACAGCTTGCCTTCATTTCTGCACGGACACGCTTTCTGATCCAAGTTTAGCTTCTTGTACATCAGGACTCCATCAGGTTCTTTTTAGCAGAGATACAATCCAAACAGCCAGACACCAGTCTGTATTGCTGCTTGGCATTTTTCTGTCTCCTGCCCAGAATTCACACTTATTTTTCTTAAGCATCATGACATGTTTGTTGCATAGGTCTTCTCTGAACAGTGGTGTTTTTCTCTGGCTTATTTGCTCTTCTCCAAATCAGGTATTTTCCAAAAACTTGGTGAAGATGCATTCAATCCTATCATCCAGATTGTTTATACAGATACCACATAGTATCAGATCCAATATCAACCTTAAGAAACACAAATTACAACCATTTGGCAAGTTCAGACTTGAGCCATTAAGCATCACGTTTTCAGCTTGACAGTTTGGCCAGTTTTTGTCTTAACAAGGTCATTCTGGGAAACTGTATCAAGGCCTTGCTAAAACCAAGTAAACAATATGATGCCCGAAGCTCTCCTCTCATTCACCATGAGAGTTGTTTCATCACAGAGGCCAGTCAGGTTGGTCTTGTGTGTTTTATTCTCGGTAAATCCATACTGGCTTTTGCTAATGAATTTCATGCCCTTTGTATGCCTTGGAATAGCTTCTACAAGGACTTGTTCTACAGTTTTCCTGGGACTTGAAGTGAGGCTGACTACACCGTATTTTCTGAATCTTCGATTTTGACTTTTCTGTAGATGGGTATGGTATCTGTCCTTTTCCAGTCATTTGGTACTTCTACAACCTTTCAAAGATGAATGGGTAGCTTTTGCAATGACACCAGCCAACTCTTAGCATCTTTGGATGCATCTCATCAGGTCCTTTCTATTTATGACAGGAAATAGCATCACTTCAAATTATTTTTTTCTGATAATAAAAGATTCTGTCTAAAAAGGAGTTGAATCTGTATGGATGGACACAAACTGCATTTTAACAAGATATTATGACACATGGAGACTAAATAGTAGGAAAATAGAGTACAATTTTAAGTCAGTGCTTTCCACCAGGGCTTTGGAAACAAACTGAATATGCAGTGCATGAAAAGTGGCATTTTGCCCCTGAAAAACTCAACTGTGAGCAAAATGAGATGGCATTCATCTGCTTAACTACTACTATAAAAGAAAAAAAAAAATCAAGATGCTATCCATTCTTCTGAATTATATAACTTTGCACAACAAGCACTCAGAGGTAGCTAAAATTCTTGCTTACATAATTTGCCAACTACATTGTTATCAAAATAGGAATGACTTGGCTATTTCTCTATCTAGAATCAGTTACATCACCAAGCAACTGACAAATGAAAAAAATCAAATCATTGTATGTTTGTTATTAATGGCATTCCAGATGACATCCTTGACCACAAGTCAACAATAATGTGACAAGACTATCAGCTTAAGTTTTACAAAAAGAGAACTATAAACAGAATACTGAAACAAAAGAATACGATTTTTTAAACGTTCTTCTAGGTTTTATTTGGAGTGAGATCTTAGAGGAAGTATCATTTTCCATAGGGAAAGTCAGGTAGCCCAAAATATTTTAACTCTGCTTGATCTATCACAAAAACGCATTGATTTTTTCCCCCATTATGAGAAGTAACAGATTACATGGTTCCTACCTGCTATCCTGTCTGCGATAATCTTGCTGTTCTATTCTAATCATCGGCTTCACCATTCCTCGTTCAGCTGTGCTGGATGCTGATGATGTTCTGTCACCATCAAGCCTGCTGGTGCTCTAATTCAAAACAGCAGGACAGGCATTTAATATTCAAACATTGGATTAACAAGTATTTGCGCTTGGCACTATTAAAATGAAGTGACGATTTGAGGCTTGAAAAGTGATGGCAAAACAGAGGAGTGCAGCACACAGTACCGCAACTCCAGCAGGTGTTTTCATCACAAAAACATTGAAGGGTACTCTCGCAATCAAAAGATCCCAATGGTCAGTTAAAAGTAGGTATTTGTTTATGTGTTGCCAGAACATAAGAAAATTTTGAGGATCTTTATTTAGAAATTGCATAGATAACAACAAAAACAAAGAATGAATTGCCTCTTATCTGAAGATTTCATTAACAAAGTTAAATATGTTTCACAGATTTAAAAATTATGCTTATAAAACATTTTAAAGCTATTTAAATTAGATTTAAATCTTATCCAAATGCATACACTACTGGTTTAGGCTGTAATTTATCCTGTCCTTACGAAAAAAGCCTGCTTACCTACACAGTACATAATCTTCCAGGGTAAGGACAACTCAAACCAAGCCAATTTTTATGCACAGGATTGTTTTCTTCAGTGTTCAGCAAGCTTTTGATTTCTGCTTTCTAATTACATGTCAAATTCTACCAGGAAGAGGAAGAAACATGCTGCTCTAAGCAGCAAAATTTCTATTTTTTCTCCCAGTATAAAACAGTTGAAAACAAAACAGCAGTAAAATATGAAGTGCTTCTGCATTTTCTAAGGAATTTCTAGGACTAAGTAACTTGATTCAACACAAGTAAGCTTATCAAAAACTGTGAGAATTCAAATATTTTTTTCCAGTACTGACATGCCAAACTATCAATCACTTTTCACCATTAGATATCAGCAAACTTTAAAGAAAGTGACTGTTATCCCTTTTCCAAACCGAAAACTCGTAAGAGCAACTGTTAGAAAACTATTGATGCACCAGTAATTTAACAAAAAAAGAAAAACAAAAGAGCTGTTCAATCTTCTCTAGGTTCACTACAGTATTTTTAGTGAATTTGAAAAGAATGAAGTGCACTATTTAACATTATAATATCGAACTCCAATTGTAAGCAATTTTGAGACATTTAAATAGTTCAGAGGTTTTTTTCCTTCCTTTCTTCAAAATGTCACTCAAGTTCTTATCAGAGTTAAAAAAAAAAAAAAATGCATCCAAGATGCAAGAAAGCATTGTCACAAAAAGATATACAGATAGGAGAAAAACTTAATCAGAAGTCTGTGGCAAGAAAAAAAAAAATAAGATAAACAGGTATATTTAAAAGCTATCAGAGCATTATTAATACATATATTGCTATATCATTAAGTTTCTTTACAAGTATTTCAATTTGTTAATAGTAGTAATGAAATAAAAAAAGCATTTCTGGGAGGACTGCTACATTACAAACTGCCGTAATAATTCATTCATTCATTTCATATGAGGCATGTGATCAAAGCAAGGCATTAACAGTTGTGTCATTTTACTCAGTTTGTTTACTCTTGGAAAATGCAACTTTGGCACAGTATCTATTGACAGACAGAGCAGACAAGGCAAGAAGAGATCATCACCTCATAAAATGTTCATAACTATGATTGCAGAGCCAGCTTGTTTTTCCAATATGGATACAGGAGCTCTATTGAAGTCAACAGTCACATCCATTAAATTTTAAAAGCCCAGTTAAGATTAAAATTGAACACACTTTCATATTTTATATGCCCTATAACAGATGCTAGTCATGGGTTACATATGAGATATTCATATAACATTTTTAATACGAATCTCTATTCGCATGTAATTAGACTGATTAATCCATTTCTCTTAACACTTTATTCCGGACTTGAACAGTTTTCCTTTCTTAAAAAAAGGAAAGTTATTACTCCTGCCACAGAAAGTTTGCTGAATGTCAATTTGAATTTAAACAGAATACACTTGTGCTGAAGAAAAATACATAAAAATAATAAATACACATCATACCTAATCCCAAATAAACAGTAAATGGGGTAGGGAGAACAATGGAAGCACTTTAGCAATAAATAATAAAGAACATGCTAGCTCAAAGTTACGTTATTGGCAGAGTTGGTTATGTATCATATGATTTATAATATAATACCTTGCTTACTGGTAATGCTGTTCCACTGTGAACATCTCCCTCTAGATCAAACGTGGTTTCCTGAACAGCTCTAGAAGACAAAATTTGAAGTATTTTTTAGAAATTATACAGGTAAACGTTCAACAAACAAACAGAGCAGCTAAAATTATTAAATAAAAACCCCACAGGGTATAACATGATACCTATTAATATCACCTTTCAACACACTGTGTCAATTCTTTATATGAGAACAAAAAAAAAATATCATTTTCTTTGTCAAAACAGATTCTTAGTTACACCCCTTCCCCCAATCAAGGGAGAAAATACAAAAGTCACTAAAGTATTTTCAGTGTATTATATTCACTGTAACAGACAATATTTTTGTAAGGTTTTCAATGTTAAAATGTACAACTGTGTTACTGTAAATCATTTATAAATCACAGTAGTGCATTTTATTATCTGTTTATTCTAAAGAATGAATATTTTAAACTTGATCATTCAAGCTGCAATACCCTTCCACCAGAGATTTTACTGTCCAGGCAATGCTCTGCACTAGTACAGTTCTTTGCAATTGATTATATGAACCTGTAAAAGGAACTATTTATTGATCTGCAGGCTAGATGTAGAGGGAACTGAAGATTTTAGAAGCATCATATGACAGTGCTAGAAGTCTGCCTGCAGACAGCTCTTACACCCAGCCCTGAACTGATGTTTAGTTCACAAACACAACCAAAACATGCACGTGGATTTTCAGTTGTTTTTTTTTCATATGTCATCCTATATTTTATCTGTCTTAGGCAATAAATTAACATAAACACCACCAATATTAGTGGACTACTGTCATTAATAAGCTGACCAGAAAACGAAGGGATAAAGCCAAATAGATGTAAGAGGTGAGGGTCTGGGATGGAACATGCAGTGTAATACAACCCCGCCCATACATTAGACGTCCTATTACAGATAAGCAGTTTATGTCCAGAAGTACTCAAACTTGTATGGACAAGCAAACACAACTCACAGAATTTCTTGGATGGAAGCAGAGCCACAAAATCAGTGATAACCAAATTTTTGATAACACAGAAGTCCCCTTTTTCATTAACCCTCTGACTTTAGATACCAGAAAGTTTCCCCTGTACTCGGCTGTGGTGAGGCCGCAACTCGAGTACTGTGTTCAGTTTTGGGTCCCTCGCTACAAGAAGGACATCGAGGTACTTGAGTGGGTCCAGAGAAGGGCGACGAAGCTGGTGAGGGCTCTGGAGAGGAAGTCCTACGAGGAGCGGCTGAGGGAGCTGGGCTTGTTCAGCCTAGAGAAAAGGAGGCTCAGGGCGACCTTATTGCTCTCTACAGGTACCTTAAAGGAGGCTGTAGCGAGGTGGGGGTTGGCCTGTTCTCCCACGTGCCTGGTGACAGGACGAGGGGGAATGGGCTTAAGTTGCGCCAGGGGAGTTTTAGGTTAGATGTTAGGAAGAACTTCTTTACTGAGAGGGTTGTGAGGCATTGGAACAGGCTGCCCAGGGAAGTGGTGGAGTCACCATCCCTGGAAGTCTTCAAAAGACGTTTAGATGTAGAGCTTAGGGATATGGTTTAGTGGGGACTGTTAGCGTTAGGTCAGAGGTTGGACTCGATGATCTTGAGGTCTCTTCCAACCTAGAAATTCTGTGGTTCTGTGATTCTGTGAAGTCTACAAACACCCTGAAGAGAAATAAAGGAGTTCCTGCACAGTGAAATTCAACCTACCACTCTAGGTTTTCAGAACCTGTAACAAAGTCTAGTGCTGCTGAGACAGGGAATGCAGCTGTGTATTTACACGTACTTCTTTCAAATTAGACAAAAAATCCAGCAATTACAATAAGCACATTACTCATTACGAGGACTGAGAAAGTAGTCTGGAGGTTCAGGGTAAAGAGAAAGTAGTAGAAGCTCTCAGTGGAAGACCATCACTTGTGAGTTTTTGAAGACTGCAAAAGTCCAAAATATTGCTGTGCAATTTTAAAGCATATCAGCCAAAAATCACCCTCTCCAAGTTCTGTCACTTTTTGATTGTTTGCATAAAGCTTCCTTCATTTTGTAGCTAAAAAGGGTTTAAAACTTTCACACAGAAGTCTGAAGATCTAGATGGACTTTTTCACCTGTCATTAGTCAAGTTTTGGTATGGCTGAGGCAAAGGGCTGCCTTCCTGTTACAAGGAGAAAACAATCATTGGACGTGCATTTTTTTTTTTTTTAAAAGCAGGAGGCTGGCAAGTTATTTCCAAATGGCAAGTGCCTCTTTGCATGCTTGGTGCATTCCATGCCATTTAAGTACCAGCTAGAGGTATTTACTTCCAAAAACTCACAGTAATCTTATTTGACACAAGAAAAACTATAGCCTATGGATGACTTGAATATATGAACTGTTTTTTATCCATAATGAAGAACAGGAATAACACCTTCTCTAAAATTCATTCTACAGGTGTTTTTTTTTTGTTTGTTTGTTTTGTTTTTGTTTGTTTTTTTTTTTTTTTTTACAGGAATAATACCATAAAATTCCACATTAAAATAAAATGAAGAAAAATATTTGAAATACACATTATGTTAATTCAGCAGATTAACCAGAAGAGACTTTCATTCTTCTACAAACCATTTTTTTTTTTCCTTTTCTAAACTACTACATACTATAATAGCTTCATTTGGACCCTGATAGGACAGAGGATATGATGTATTTTATTTCATGCCATACAGTCTGATTTTAAGATTGTTTCTACTAAGCATTTCCATAGGCACTGAACAGAATGCCTGAGCTGCTACAAGTCTCTTAAACCGTAATTAATATTTTCATTATGCACCTACTAAAAAGATGTATATACAGAGAAGCAATAGGACAGCCTCCTGGACTGTTAGTCCTTGCAACACAGAAACTAGAAGACAAGTAATCATGCTATAGAAATAGTTGGAGTTCTAAAAATTAACTTCTAAGGAAGAATGAAAAACAGTTTTCTAAAATCAGCAAGCTCTTTACTTGGATGAATCGCTTTGAAATACATTAACACAATGAGTTCAATTGTTTTTAACAGAAAAGTAAGCTTCAGGAAAACTTATCTGAATACTTCATAATGAAACTGACACTTGCTAATCCTAAAAAAATTCACAAGGTGGAGCTCAAGTATTAAAATAGTTATATATTTAATACTTAAAAGCAGCTACTAGGAACTCATTTAAAATCATGCTGTAATCATAGGCCATTTATAATGCTGTCATTCTCTGTTTTTCCAATGCTCTCCCCTTCACCTTAGATGGAAGAAAATAAGTTGTACTCACCCAGTTTTGTGTCTTGGACCTTTGACCATAAGACTTGCATCAATAGGTCTTTTAGGAATAATATGATCCTGAGTGGGATCCACAAACTTAAACACATGAGATGATCCAAACTGAACCTTCATTCCACTTTGCAGCATAGTGGTTTCTGAAATACGCTGACCTTCCACATATGTTTCAGCATCAATATTCCTTGGGGTTACAGTAACAACTCCATCCATATTAGTGAGGTCACAATGATGAGGTTGAATTCCTGGCCCAAATAACTGGATACAGAGACAATTAACACAGAATAAATTAAATTAAACTGCAGCAGAAATTAAAACAAGATTAAGCTGCAGCTTAATCTATTTGTAGACTAGCAACAGAATTCCACTTGCATATGCATTCAACATGAACATTTGGTACTAAAATCAGTCAAGTTTCGTTTAACTAAAACATGCAGCAAGAATCAGTTAATGGAAGAAGTTTTTCACCTTTTTATCCATATGTAGTTTAGAACTACATTTTCCTTCATTTGCTATTTCAGCATAAAATCTCATGATGGAAGTACTTAAAAGTCAACTAGCCACACTAATGTGGATGCAGGGTGCTATAACAGACCCCCTGCCATCAACTTCATATAACTATGCTTGCTTTATACATTTAGGAAATCCTTACTCAAAGGGATTGACAGACTAGGACTTGAAAGCCATTAAGCAGTTAGGATAATACTAATAGTGCTAGTACTATTTGATCCAGTGATTAAAAAAGAACATCCCGTTTTAAATAATGAAACCCTTATTTTCTTCTTCAAGCAAGCCAGAGGATATAAAATACAACAGAGTTATGACCATTAACCTGGAACTATAATCTGCCCTCCTAGCCTTGAAGGGTAACTTGATCTGCTCTTCATTAATATGAACCTTATAGTAAAGCCTGATCAATGTTTAAAAAAACCCATGTGATTCAAAGTTCACAGCATATTTAACGTATTTCCACAGTTATACAGAACTGACTGAAGGTCAGCTCAGTTGTTATTTGAGTCTGCTTTTACTCCATACCTGTATGGAGTTCTCATCAAACTTTTCAGTTCCAACTGCAGTGACACTTAATTGTAGACGATAAAGCTTTGGTTTATCTCTGGAGTCAGAACCATCTGTAGAGCAAATAACAAATATGCAAGTTATTAAAGTTCAAATGAATAATAATCTCATCTTACTGAAGCTTAGTTCAAGAGCAGAAGTGTTCACCAAAAAAAATCCAAAAAAAGTGACATTCATTCAAGATTTATTGCGTTGTTCAATGTAGTTTATCATAGTTTAAAAACATGGAAAGTAAACAGAGCCCAGGCAACCAAGTGCTGTTATCTGCAAGTGCAAAGAACAAAGTAATCAGGAACTACTATCCTGAATATATATCCATACCAAATATATATCCATACCAAACTTTTTCCTATTCACCAGACACTGAAGTAGGATGATATAAAATTAGAATCATAAAAAAATAAAAAAGTTACTTATGACAGAGCTTTAGTCTTGATATACAAGATGGTAGCACTCTTGGCCTTATCTTTATAATCCCACTGACCCACATTTTCATCTCACAAAAAATGTGGTCAAAGTTCATCTTCCTCCTCTCCCCTGAAATACACATTCTCCAAATAAAATAAAATATAGCAACATACACAGGATGCAGCATAGGAATTAGCTGTTATCTCCATAGACTAAAATAGATGGGTTTTGGCATGTATGAAACATCCTCCGCACTTCCCAGAAAATACTTCAGACAGTAAACTAAGACTTTCACTTCTCACTTCCATCTAATTTTTCCTCCAAAGGGGAGATGCAAAAAACAAACAAACAAACAAACAAACAAAACAAACAAACAAAAAAAAACCAAACAAAAAACAAACAAACAAACAAACAAACAAAAAAAAAAACAAAAAAACCAAACAAACCCGCTGCAAGGCAAAGACTGTCTTACCTATGGACATGAGCAATGGTTTAAAGTCTTTCCGAAAAAAGTATTGGAGAGTATTACTAAAGCCATGGCCCACATAATGATACTGTCTTCAGTAGAATTGTAGTCAACTTCAAATTTTAAATGAAAGTCAACATAAAGAGAATCTCCGTAAATCTGTTTTTTTTAATTTAATTTTATTTTTTTTTTAACTCCCAGCATTAGAGCCAGAACCTCTCTACTGAAGTCAGAATGTATGCCATTTAATCAAAAGATTTCACTTCATTTACAAAGCACTTGATCCATCCTTCAATAAAAACTGTTTAAATGAATTAAGAGTCAACAACACAGAGAAGAATTAACAGTTAAGAACTTCACATTGAACGTAGTAGAACAAACAAAGGAAGGCAACAGGATAAAACAAACAAACAAACAAACAAACAAAAACAGAATGAAGTGAATGGAGGGGAACAGAATCACCAGCAGGATTTTAAATTATAATACAGGAAGAAGTGTAACGGGTGTTCCTAGAAACCTAGAAATAGCCTTCTTTTGTGGGTGCTGTGATGTTAATGGGCCATCAAGACATCAGGAAGAGATAGTCCACAGATTAGTAATCCCAGTATTTGATTCTAGAGACATACAGCTAATAACACTGCACACTAAACACTAACAGTATCTGCAGCAATTGTGTGCAGTTTTTAAACACTTCACAATGCTACTCAGAAATTATACACCTGCACCTTCAACATCACCAAATGCAGACATGCAATATGCTACTGAATGTATTTGGCCACTTAATCCCAATTCTCTTCTTAGTTTCTCTCTTCAAAACTCACATGTCAAAGCCTAGAATGGCTCTTTCATTTTGGATTAATAAAGAAATGAATATTTCCTCCTTCTTCCTGCATTCTAGTTTAACTGAAATGACACCCAGAAGATAGAAAAATCAGTTTGGAAGCAGAAGACATTTATTCTACTGGCAAAAATAACAGAATTTCAAAGTCGGTGCCATGAAATTCAGGGCTAGTTACCTAGGGATTTTGTTCTTAATTTCTTATGACACTTTCTTATAAAACCTTTATATACCGATTAGAGGCTAGGCTTTCCAGTAGTGGTTTGACTCCTACACTAAAACATACTTCTCCCCTGACCTCTTATTATTTCATTTTTGGCATCTTAAAAAACAGTAAGTTCTGAAGTATTCCTCAGATTTCTGAAATACTGTTAAAAGCATGACAAGTACTATATATGGTAAGCATTCACTTGAGATAACTTCTGGATGTCATCCCAGAGTTTAGTGCTTGTGAATGATCAATCAATACCAAATTCATCCTAACGAATGTTTATTTCACACCACCATATAGTCTCAATACAGATGCATGCTGTATGTTTGTTTTTGCATATGAAATACATTGTCGTACCACAATGTTTCTTCTGAGGCAAATTAAGACTTGTTTCTCTGAAGTGTCCACTCAAAGGGAAAATGGAGCAAACCACCTTACTTTAGGAACTACAGCACTAGATACAAACATTTTCTTTTTTTCCAAGGATGAGGAGAAAAAAAAAATGATCTAGGAGTTACTGAAAGCTTTCTGGAGCACACAGGTAACCATCCGTCAGTAAAACTCAGTTTCCACAGTAAAAGATTATCTTGATGAGAATTACCACTAGTTACACAAAGTATAAAAGGTCTTTAAGAAAGTGCCATTTTGCTCTGGGAGAGGGGAAGGATGCAGGTAGGAAGACTGTATTATGCAACAGCGTAAAGCCTTGTATTTCCTGGTTTTTAAACAGCTAGAAGCTTATCTAAATGTACAGCAGGCTACAGCTTCTACCATATCTGCAGGAAAGTCCATGCTCCCCAGCCATCAAAGTCCAAGTAAGCTTTTCTTAGCTGATAAACTACAAGACCTCTGCTGCTTCAGAAAGGAGATAATATATTATCACAGTCATATGTCTTAATGTCCAGAATTTGGAGGTAATTTTTTTGAGGTAAAAAGATAATGGAAACATACATCTAGAGTTTGTATCTGACAAATTAATTATTTTCTTTTAATTCAAAAGTTTGAAAGGTCAAAGTCTTCGGGAAAGGATGGGCATCAATACACAATACAGAAGAAGCAGCAAAAGGTACAAAGGTAATGTATGAATTCCATACAAACTTGTTCACTTTATATGCATGCATAAGTAAACATGTGGCATGGATGACCTGTATTCTCTGACATCCATGACTTAACATCATAAGCAGAGCTAAACAGGTGAAGACAGATTTCCAGATTCCAGTGTTTTCACTTGGTTGGTTGCTCTGTTTTGAAACTCAAAGTTGAATTGGAGCATGTGCCTCACAAATAAAAGCTAAGGACAATTATTCAAGAAACTTAGTAAGCCATACATTAAACTTAGCTACCTACTTGACAAAGCTTTCCTAGTAACGTGACACGAAGCTCCAAATTAACTCAGTACAATTCACCATTGAAATAAATCTCACAAGTTGTCCCCCCCCCCCCCAGCCGTGACAGAAGTGTGGATACACAAACATACACATCTGCATATTCATCTGCATATCACATTGAAATCTTTTATTTCAAGAGGTAATCCACAATCGGAAAGGAGAATTTATTACCTAAGACAAAGTAGTTAAGATTGAACACTGCACCTCAAACAATGCTATAAAAACATGTAATGAATGGGAGTGAACAATCACTGCTAAGTACGTCAGCTCAGTGATTTTTAATGTAGATGTCTTTTTCTGTTGATCAGAAATGTACAATACAGGTCTCCCTTCATGGATATAGCTTTTTCGGTGCAGTAATTCACCACTAAAAGGTGAACCCTACACTTCTTTGGAGATGATTTTAAACTGATTTTTCTAATCCAGTTCTTGAGACAATGCTGAGGAATAAAAAGTCACTGCTTAAAACCAGACTAAATGAAATGATGAAACAGATCTCAGAAAATAAATGAGCCTGAAGTTGAACTGAAATACCTCCACCACAGGGATTGTACTTAAAACTTTGTTTAAAATTGCATTTTAAAAGTATGAGATTTACTGTATAAATTACCATCTAAACTCTTATCACTTTCTAAGAAGTTTAAAAGATTGGTTTGGCAGATTTGAAGTATCTTGCCAAATTCAGTACATAAAGACTGCTATTGAATTTCAGACCAGATGTGCGTTGCTACCAGAAAGAGCCAACAGTCAACATCTGTGGTAAAGGAAGATTCAGAGAAGAATGCGACAGACAACTAAAAGTAATGTGGAAAAGTGTTATTGCAGTTCTGTTCTCATAAAGAAGGTTTGGCTGGGGAAACTGCTCTGGCCAAGGCTTTCAAGCTCTGCCAACTTCTTGTAAATCTTCTTTCCTAGTTGTTATACCTGCATGTTCTCAGCATCTCCCATTGCTGTCAGTTCTACAGTTCAGAGTTTCTTTTGTGATGCAGGGGGGAAAAAATGTTTTAGAGGTTTGGGTTTTTTTTAAATCCTTTTCAATTATTACCTTAGGCTGGCAGGATAAATGTCCGAGGCTTTTGTCATTTTTCTCACCCTTTAAGTATTGTAATTGAACAACCGCAGTTAATAAGATCCTTGAAATCATCATTGGACAGATTCAGATAATTTAGAAAGTATCAGCTGTTCAAAGTGCTGCCATATCTCACTTCAGTCTATTTCTGTTACTATCAGATGTGTTTCTTGGTTAATTTACAAGACTTGAAAGGCAAAGAGACAATTGCCAACTGCCGTATTTACACAACTACTGAAGTGCATCCTTTACTGTACTATGCAGAATTTGATCTTCAGCCTATAAAAGTCATAAAACCAACCAGCAATATAAGCAGCTGTGAAGGAAGCAGAAAAACGGGATATACTCCCGGAACCAAAACACTGAATTAATACAATAGCACAGGGTGTGAAACTGAAGTTTGCCAGGTTTTTCTGATATTTTTCTATGATAAATACAAGTATCCTGAAATGCACTGTTCTGACGAAAGAGCACTGTTGGTACTAAAGTACCAACAACACTTTTTCAAAATAAGACAAGATAAATTGCTTTGTTTTTTCTCCCCCTCCACTGAGATACAACTAAATGCCAGGCTTTCTACTTAATTGTCAGGTGTTCCTGCAAAGAAATTTATGTTCATTAGTTCAGCAAACTGCCAAAACCTTTCTGCTCTCTCTGCAGTAATGATTTTAATGCAACAGAAATCTGAATTAAAATTGTTGAGCACTGAGCAGGAGGGACAGATGAGTTCTTTAAGCCCATTATTGTACCCCACAGCCATGAAAAGACGAGAAACACCAACAGATATATAATATTTTATAGCAGTTTACAATAAAAAAGAGAAACTGATGCTAAAAACCTAATTAAAGGAAATAGCATTTTGGTAGAAATTTCACCATCTTGCTTCCTAATGCAAGAAGAATGGGGCTTTTCAATTCTCATCTATGGCAAAAACAGGATATATCTGCACATTACACTTACCTATAAGGAGAATGAGAGATCTGCATTGATTTGTAGGTTAGATTATAAATTTCAAATGCTACAGATAAAAATTAGCAAGACAGCTGTCTGGTGTGGCTAAATCTCTTTGATGTATGCTGTTACTATTAGACAACATTACAAAACAGACATGAGATACAGAAGGATGTTATGGAACTCCACAGAATAAATTGAAAATTGAGGGCATTTTCCAGTGGTTCAAACACCGTTTCCTATAACAAAAATCATCACTGATTACATCATCATCATGTCAAACATTAAAGAGCATAGCTCCATGCCATTTACCCAAATCACTTTTTAACTATGAATTCTACAAGCAGACGGATCAAAGAACCATGTATCCTTCTACCATGATACTGTTTATAAAACATTCTATGAGACTTGTTAATCTCAGCTGGAAGGTTGAGCTCTTTGGATAGCAGCACATTAATAATCTATTTGGTATTTGTTCACAAACAGAATAATTAAATTGCACCTGACAAGACATAACTATCTCACAGAAGCAGTCCCTTGAAAAAAGTAAGAAAAAAGATAAGGTAGACTTTCATTTGTCAAAAAGAAACAAAAGATTTAAAGCCAGTGATGTTTTTAGTGACTGATGAGAGAAAAGTATTAAATATAGAGTTACCTTCATAAGCGTGATAGTTGTAGTAGGCAAAGTGATTCCTTCTCCCTGGGGTTAGAAACACATGCAGAGGACCCAGGTGAAGGCAGCACCAGCAGGACAGATACCATGCAGAACATGCGGAAGAAGGCAGGAAAAGAAAAGACAGGAAAGGGTGAAACTGTAGCCAGACATTTACTCAATTTAAAAGGATGAAGTGCATTTAACTCGTTCAACTAGAAACTGCATAGCATATAAAGACATCAGTACTACAAAGCTACTGGATGAAACAATTCCTACTATTGTTTAGAAGAGTGACAACAAGCTGTTAGAAGAAAAGCATGAACAATAGGTCAGTCCCACAAGAAACGGGCAACGGCTCAGTGTGCAGCCTTGCCACCTGTGTCATTGCAGATTGTTTTTCCTTTCTCAGTGAATGGATGTCTTGCTCCACTGCCAAGGTGCAGAGTTTTAATACTGAAGCAACTAGGACCCATGAAGAGAACAGAGAACATCAATAGAAAGTACTATTAAAAAACACAGTATTCACATGTGAATCTAGCTTCAGCCTCTAGAATACAATACAAAATGCATTTAATACTGTGCACTGATAGTTTTGTCTGTTAATAAAACAAACAAAAAGCCCTCCTACTATTTGACTATAATCAGACCTACAAAGAAAAGGTTAGAGTAACCTTATTTACAGAAACCATTTCTACCTTGCTTCCTGAAAGGTAGGCAACAAGACAAAGCTGTAAATCGTTTGTTTGGTTACCTGACTGTATCCAAGTGAGAGCTGAGACAAAAAGAGTTGCAACTAACTAAATCACAACAAAGGAAAAGTGCATACTCAGATCTTTAAACATGAAGACAGTAGAAATTAAGAGAAGTTGTATGTGTTTTTAAATATCGTGCTATAAACAAACAAGCTCCTCTAGATGTTCCTAGATCATAAAATTGTAATTACAAAGCAGCCCAAAGAGTTGTAACGAAGTCTAAAATAAAGCAAAGACTTGCTAGCAATTGGAAGATTTCACATAGGCTGACATATTATTTTATTTTTTTTAGCACATGTTCGATTTAAACATTTATGTGCTTCTAAACATGTATTTTTAATGCATGGCACTGTCAGATATAACTTATTAGGTATGCTGCAGTATGCTTCTGAACATAAGATAAACCACAGTTAGGCAATGCTTTTCTGTTCCTCCCCTTTCAAACAGACATTTACAACTAAAAGTGGGACTGACAGATTCTAACCGTTTGAAAATCATACATATATGCATATTTTTAAAGTAAAAATTTAAAAATGCAAAGCCTCTGTGTACTTTGTCTTCCATAAGAAGTGGTGGATATGAGAAAGCAGTAAGGTAGAACATTACTCATTGTAAATCCCAGGACAATGTATTAAACTGTTCTACTCATCAAGTTTTAAACCCCCAAAATCCAAAGGAAGGTGAAGACTGAAGGACTGTTTTTTTGTTTGTTTTTTGAAACACTTAAAACTTCATATGCATTTGAAACAATGCTAGCGAAGTCTTAAACATTTATCCCCTGTCATTTTTTTTAATTCTAGATTTTTTTTTATTTTTTTTTTACTAGTACTTCAACATTCCAACCTAGAAATTCTGTGATTCTGTGATTACAGTAATATGCAGCTCTGCCTCTAGATTTTCAAATTCACAACCTGACACAAGAACTGAAGTGATATTCACTTGCACTGTGAATATCGCAAATCAGACTTTTGCTTTCAACAGAAGTCTTGTTTTCAGAAAGTCTAAATGGATACAAAATACTGTAACTTAGATTACTAGATAAACAGAATTCTTACCTGGGCTTAATTCTACCAAGTATGGTAGTTTCTCAGGAGGAAGGCAAGAGCCATAGCCAGACCCGTCAACTCTGTCCTTCCCCTTTAATGGCTTTCCATCAGCTGTTTTCTTGGATTTCTTTGGGACATAATCAGGAGGCCGCCTTTTCAACTGAAATACTAGTATTCCTAAAACATATTTAATATTGTTTGAGTCTTACTATCAAAGAACACATCTAAGCTTTTTTTTTTTTTATTATTATTTTTAGTGTCCTATAGGATTACTTTCAGCTTACAAAGTTCCTTTATGTAGTTCTTTGGAAGTTAAACGTGTTTAAAAGATTAATGCTTCTCTATAGCGGATAATTTAAAAGCTTAAGGATGAAATGTAAAACTGTCTAAAGATTTACTACTATAACCAGTACTGAATAAAACTGTCAATAACTAAAATCCTAGAACAAATCATTTCAAAAATATTTTCCCATTTCCTGCTTTACAGGGATCCACAGACATGGCTTACAATACCCAACATACAAAAATCTCTCAAAGCTCTTCAGACATACCTTTATCACTAGGCCACTCCCTGAATATCTGAAGTGGACACTCATCATCATCTAGAATACTTTCTTTAGCACCTTTATCATCAGAGTGCTGAGCACCAGGAGGCAGCATGACCTAGAAAAGAACAATTATCAGTTTTCAAAGGTGTTACTAGACACTCAGATTATTCAGGGGTACATCTTCCAATTTATTCTTGTTTATATCAGGAGATAAAGCAAATTAAGTAACTTTGAACGCATTTTGCTTTCCAAGGCTGCTTCTAACTCTTTCTTGCCTTTTGTTGCGGTTAACCACGTTTCCCAGAACACCAGACATATTTAAAAAACAAAGGAAAGCTAGTTACACGTAAGTTACACAAAGACATCTTCCAGTAACAAAATTAGAATAATTTCTAAATGGTCAAGAGAGAAAAAAAAAAAAAAAAAAAATTAGTGGAGGGGATAGTTAAAAAACAGAACTAAAGTTTCTTTCATTGTCTTACACACAGGAATCAGCCTTTTTTTTTTTTTTTTTTTTTTTTTTTTACTAAAACCATTCCACTAAAGCAACATGCAAGAACCCTTAGAAATAGCAATTATGATACTACCCATTTCCTGTTGTACCTAACCTTCACCTGGTCTACACAGAGAACAAGTGCAAGACTAGAGCAGTTGACAAATGCATTATGCTGTCTAGCTTCAAGGAAGAACCAAAAATAAGCGTACTTTGGAAACAAACCTTGTGTTAGTACATTTTATAGCCATATCCTTACAAAGCAGAGGAAGAGGGAAACCCTGATTCATTAGTTTTGACTCTAAAGGAGACACAACCTGTTATTTCATACATATTTGCATTACTGCTCCCCACAGTGATAAAACATAAAACCAGTGACAGCCAGTATTACAGTGCATGACTAGCTTCTAAATTAAAAATAGATTTCTCAAAGCTGAATTAAAAGAGACTTTACTACCTCATTTGTGATCCTAACAATGTTATTTAAATTCATAGACAGCTCTATTCCAAATGAACTACTCCAAAATTATTCCAATCTCTGAACTATGACCTAAGTAACACCTTCTGAAGTAAGGCAAGTATTTGCTGCTGCATGCTACAGCGCTGCAGCCCTCAAGAGTCTTCTAACTCTTATTTGTCACCTCCTCTCCACACCCACTGCAGTGTTAACTAAGTTCCCACAGATCCACCTCAAATTTCCTTTCATCTTCTTCCAAGCAGGAAACAAGTACATTTAAGATCAAAAGTATTTAATTGAGTCATTGGCCTTTCCCTAAAACTTCTCTATGCAAAACCTGGCTAAACATAGGCCTAATTACATTATCTTTAATTAGATTTTCAAATAGACAACATATTACAAAATTCAGGAAAATATTAAAATTCATAAAACCAAAGGGAAACAGAAACACATCTGAACTCAAATCTTATCTTGCCAAACCACTCTTTCCTACTTCACATTTCAGATTTTAAAATCCATTATACTTACAGGAGAATTTTTATTTGCTATTAAAGTAACATTGTGTTTCAAGCCTCGTACAATAAGTAATTACTTTAAAATTGCAAAGCCCTCAAGACTGAATTTAAATAGTTAAAAACCAAGAGCTACACACTAGAAGCATGCTTTCTGAAAGGCTGACCAACGCCAGATTAGAGAGCAAACCAAAGAAAACGCAGCAGTACTGAAATTAGAGGACAGATGACTAAGAAAAGCACAAGGGCTACAACGTGACCCTGCTTTTGCTTCTGCCTTGGAACATGGATGAATACTTCTACTGGTATTCTACCTCTACTGGCTTAACTAGCAGCCACGGTCAACTGGTGAAGTTACAGAAGAGCCACAAAGGCACTAATCCCTCTGTTCTTCCAGTCACTTACTATTACTTCTGTTTCACAAGAAGCATGAGCTGATGAGCCCAGACATACACTGCTTAAAAAAGAAAAGGGGGGGAAAAAAAAAAAAGCATGTGACCTAACCTCAAGCAAAGCAAAGGCACAAAACACGACAACTCAGCTTATGCAGGCCAGAGGCTTGCAGTCATGATGAAGCAATTTTAGAAAACATATTTAAGTTTTCGGTGAATGTTGCCTCTCTCTCTCACAAGGCCAAATTCCCCATGTTTCAGAATAAGGGAAAGACATGGAATAGGTTTATATTATGATCATTTCTTGGCTTACGGCTAGGGATTTGCTTTCATACTGAAAAACAGAAGATGCAGTTTAAAACAAATGGGGCACGCACATTTTCCTGATTTCTGCAATGCAGTAGAAACTGGAGACGGATAAAAACCATTCCACTTTAAAACTTTTACTGGTTTGCTGCATGCCTCAAGTCTTATGCCCTAATGAAGCGAACACACACAGGTAGCTTGGAAGACTGTCTAATTAATTTGACATCTTGAGAGATGTGCAGTGAACCTTGTACTATGCAGGGGACTCAAGCCAAGTGAACTGAAACAAACACAATGTATATTGGAACAAACCTGTATTTACTTGATTACATGGAAAAGCACTTCTGAACTGGGCATAAAGATGCAGCATGATACACTGCAAAGTGGGGTATGAAAGAAAGTAACTAACAGGAAACTGACAACTCTTAATGTAAATGGCAATGTTAAGCATTGAGAGAGAAAAAAAATGAAAAAAAGAACATGTTCACATTTCAATTGAAACTTCAGAATTGAGTGAACTTTATTACAGGTACTCATGCAGCTGTATAAAGGTCTTGTCATATAATTTAAGATCTACTTTAAAAGTTAAGTAAATGTCAGCTGCTTAAGACTTCTTTGAAGAACTTCACCTGCCACCCAAAGAGAACAAAACATTTACAAATCTAAACCAATAGGAAATTATGGTTATACTGTACACTGCTTTGAACTCAACAAGAAGTAAAAAACAGCAACATAGACAAGACAGATCTGTCTTCCACACTGTAAACTGTCAGAAAAATAAGGAGCATGTATGGGGGAAACGCTGAGAGAGGTAAAGAACAGCTATGGTTCTTCACTGAAGTTATGTGAAGCTGCCCTGAAACCTATTTACCAACATAGTTGTTGGTTTCCAAACAAGGAAACAACATTGAAAGACATGTCAGGCTAAACCTCGGGTATTTTAAATATTTCAAACAATGAAAGCAGCTTCATAACATATCTGGCAAAAACAAGTATTTTAAGGTAAACTAACTTTAAAATCTAATCTTCAGTAAAAGAGGAAGGATTATTGTATTTTAAACCCAAATATTGCAGGAACAGAGTCACTGAGAAAGGTTGAATAGATTTTTGACAATGGCTTTTGATGAGCAAAAGTCGGGTCTTCTGCACTTGAGAGGTGTTTAAGAAAGATTTGCAATTAGCTAACGAATACCCCTCAAATATTTAAAATGTGAGCACAGAACTTATTTCATTATAGAAATTTACTGTACCAAGATGTGTTGCTCAGAAAAGGCAAACTATTTTCCACCAGTGCTTTCCTAAAAAGTTAAAGCAATTTACTTCAAAGCAAAAACTTTGTTAATCTTTCAAGATTAATACTATTGGTCTATTTTCTACATTAAACATCCCCACACGTGACTGGACAACAAGGGGAGGTGTAAGAGGAGGAACACCATCACGATAGTAACCAGCAAAAATGTTTTCCTCGTATACAAGTGTGCAATAGTTCTGTAAATTTTCTAAAATATAAATACTCTGCATTACAACATAAAACCCTCTAACTCAAATAAAACTGACCAACAGAAAACTATCTTCCAAATTCTGAAGATGGTCACAGTGTTTCTGCTGCTAACCACAACTCTCAAAACAGCAGAAAAACTAGCAGGTCAAATGAGCAGCTTATTTAATAACATTGATGACTGCAAATTGTAAATTGCATTTATAGAACACACTGTGAAAAATAATTAGCATGACTAAGACTATACATAGAAAATACTTCATAGCTAGATCTGAAAATAACTTTTAAAATGTACTGTGTCATTAAAAAACTGCAGTAACTATTACTTTAGAAGTGATTCCCTCTTAGAATAAAGAACTATTTAAAATTTTACTGAAGTTAACTTTAACAGTTGGAACCACAATTACAGGTTAATGAAGACAAGCATAAAATGTCCAGAACTTCATTAAAGATGTGCCTAGAACTAATAACAAGAACTCTTAACACAACAAAAACTAGAATTAGTTCACTTCTATGAAACTACAAAAGCACCACCTTACAGTTTCCTTATTACTAATTAGACATTAGAACAGCATGTCAATTCCACACTAATTCTACCACTATAGGCTGTAAGCACAACAGAACCAGACACAGATTTCTCAGACTATCAAAAAACAAATATGAAAGCAACTTGAAGACAAAAGACAAATATCCACATCCTTTAGAACAGATGGAAGGTGTGGGCAATAGCAAGTTTTCTTACTGCTCTCCAGTAGCACTTTCAGTACTGGAGAAAAGGTGGGGAAGAGACAGCAATATAACGCCTTACAAACATTTTCCCCTTTCTTTCTTCCTTTTGAGGAGCCATAAATCCAAGTTTATTAGACAATTAACAGACAGAAATGTAATCAAAGACTGGAATCAAACAAGGATCAAACATTTTCAAGTTTCACTGTTCTCCTTCAGAAGATGATATGGACAAAAGTTTATAATTTTTGATCTGTACTGTCCATAGGCCTATTTGATAGAGCTTTACCTCTCAGAAATAGTGGTTCTATAAAATGAACTTAGAACTCCTAAAATAACGACATTCTGAAAGTAAGTGCCAGTTTCAGTTAAATGTTTAATCTTTCCTGATTTGTAGTGAGGGTAAACTAACACTGAAAGGCATGTGGCACCTTTTATAATGGAGTACGGATTGAGCACTTTTGCCTCTGAGCAGACTCATTTAGTTCAGGGGAATAGCTTGTGCACAAACAGCACAAATTTCAGAATCCGCAGGATTAACCATTAGTTTATATATGTCTGTGAAGCATAAACACACTTGTGGCATAAAGCTACAAAACCAGAAATATGTTCCGTTCATTATCAGTGTTTATCTACATAGCAAGAAACAATTTAAGACGGGAAGATTTATGTTCTTATAAAACTTTAATTTTACTTACACGAGCAATACAATAATCCTTGGGGTTTTCCTTCTCCAGGCCATATTTCTCCAGTGCTTCAATAACTGCAAAGTCTGCAGTATCTGTAGTGGACAGCAGGATTGTCTTGTATGGTATATTTGGTTTCAGACTGTCTGCATAAATTCTCAGTGTCCCACCTTGGAAACAAAATTTAATAAACATTGCTACCACAGAATACACATACATAAAAAGCCATTTACTATATATATTTTTTAAACAGAATGAAAGAAAGAATGCCTTTAGAAATCATTTAGTCAATTCACCAATACAAGATAAGTTACATAAAAATCTTCAAAATGTGTCTCTGCCATTGCTGATGCTTTATTCCATAAGCAAGCTTTTTCCCCCAATGCTTCACCCTCTTTACCATTCTTAGTATTATGTGAAGTTAAAATGAAACTGTGAAAACAACTGGATGAAGAACTGATTCTTCACATCTCAACAGCCAGCTCATGCTGACCCTTAGGATTCTCTCCTCTCTTTAAAAAGCCCATTTAAGACTTTCCTCCTGGGCAATGTTTTCTATGCTTATACTCATTCTTCACTACTCTTTCATTGGTAAAACATGTTATTTGATGTTTTACCAGTACTGAAGCTGTTCCATTTGTGTTACACTTGATGCCTACGTTTACACAAGCACAGTGATCTTTACACCTACCTCACCAACATGAAATACTTGATCACTGCAATCCACCATACCTACTAGAACCGTATGGGCAGAGCTGAACAATTATTCTGTGCCACCTTGTATTTGTGCTACTGATTGCATTTTTACGTGCTGATCACTCAGTTTGTTCTCAGTAAAATGAATCACATTCATTTCAGAAGACTTCTCCCATTTGTCACTTTCATAAATCTAATTCTGTCCTTCCTTCTTCCCCAGCTTAGCACTGTCAGCAAGATCGATAAGCGTATTCTCTCCCATCAATTTGCCCATAACTCTC